>NC_138059.1:41553985-42291485 GCF_964194185.1 Rhinolophus hipposideros
CATTTCTTCTAGGTTATTGAATATGGTGGCATATAATCCTTCATAGTATTCTTTGATGATCCTTTGTATATCTGTGGTGTCCGTGACGTTCCCCTTTTTTATATCTGATTTTGTTAATTAGTGTCTTCTCTCTTTTTATAATACTGTGTCTAACCAAGGTTTTATCAATTTTGTTAATATTTTCAAAGAAGCAGCTGTTTGTCACATTAATCTTTTCTACTGTCTTTTTGATCTCTATTTCATTTAGTTCTGCTCTGATTTTTGTTATTTCCTTTCTTCTGCTGACCTTGGGTTTCATTTGTTCTTCCTATTCTAGTTCTTTAAGGTGTAACATGAGGTTATTTATTTGGGATTTTTCTTGTTTCTTGAGATAGGCCTGTAATGATATAAATTTCCCTCTTAAAACAGCTTTTGCTGCATCCCAAAAATTTTGGTAGGATGTATTTTCATTGTCATTTGCTTCTATGTATCTTTCGATCTCTCCTCTAATTTCTTATTTGACCCAGTCGTTCTTTAAAAGTATGTTGTTTAATCTCCATGTATTTGTGTTTTTTCCTGCTTTCTTTTTGCAGTTGATATCCAATTTCAAAGCTTTGTGATCACAGAAGATGCTTGGTATGATTTCAATCTTCTTAAATTTGCTGAGGCTGATTTTGTGTCCCAATATATGGTCTATCCTTGAGAATGTCCCATGTACACTAGAAAAAAGTTTATAGTCTAATGTTTTATGATGAAGAGCTCTATATATGTCAATTTTGTCCTTTTCATCTAATGAGTTATTTAGGCTTGCTAGTTCGTTATTTATTTTCTGTTTAGATGATCTATCTATAGCTGGCAATTATGTTTTTATGTCCCCTAGTATAATTGTGTTCTGGTCAATATCTCCCTTCAGTCTGTTAGTAGTTGCTTGGTATATTTTGCTGTTCCCTGATTGGGGGCATAAATATTGATGACTGTTATGTCTTCTTGTTTTATACTCCCTTTTACCATTATGAAATGTCCATCTTTGTCTCGTGTTGTCTTTTTCACTGTGAAGTCTGCTTCAACTGATATCAGTATGGATACACCTATTTTTCTCTGGATACCTTTTGCTTGGAGTGTCAATTTCCACCTTTTCATTTTCACTCTATGATTGTCCTTAAACTTGAGATGTGTCTCTTGGAGACAGCATAAGGTTCGGTTTAGTTTTTTGATCCAATCTGCTACTCTGTGCCTTTTATTGGTGAATTCAGTCCATTTACATTTAGGGTGATTATTGATATGTGAGGATTTCCTGTCATTCTATGTTTAGTTTTTTGGTAAGGCTGTGTCTCCATTGTTTCTTTGCCTTTTTGTTGTTGTTTATTATTTCTGTATGGTGGTATTCTAGGATGTTTCCCTCTGTTTCTTCTTTTATTACAGTATATATTTCAGTTCTGGATGTTTTTTGAGTGGTTACCCTTAAGTTTATGTAAAAGAAAGTTTGATGTTGAGAGTATTCCCGTTTCTTCAGCACGCTTACTTTCTCCATTCCCATATTCAAGTTCAGGCCTTTACTCTGCCCCTTTTTATGTTTTGGTTGCCACAAGTTGTCCCTGTTGGTGTTCTAATAGACTCCTTTAGTATTTCTTGCAGTGCAGATCGTGTATTAGAAAATTCCCTCAGCTTCTGGATGTCTGGAAAGGTCTTTATTCCCCCTGCATATCTAAAGTATATCTTTGCTGGATATACTATTCTTGGCTCATAATTTCTCTCTTTCAATAGTTTGAATATTTGTTTCCACTCCCTCCTGGCTTGTACAGTTTCTGCTGAAAAATCTGATGATAATCTAATGGGATTTCCTTTGTAGGTTACCATCTTCTTTTCTCTGGCTGCCTTGAGGATTCTTTCTTTGTCGTTGATTTTAGACAGCTTCAATACAATGTGCCTTGGTGAAGGCCTGTTGGGATTGAGGTAATTACGTGTTCTATTTGCTTTTTGGTTTGAAGGATCCAGTTTTGTCCACATGTTTGGGAAGTTCTCATCGACAATTTGTTTGAATATATTCTCTGTTCCCTTCTCTCTTTCTTCTCCTTCTGGTATGCCCATTATTCTCATACTGCTCTCTCTGATGGAGTCAGAAAGTTCTTGTAGAGTTCTTTCATTTCTTTTAAGTATCAAGTCTCTTTCTTCTTCCATTTGTGTAATTTCCAGGTTTCCGTCTTCAATGTCACTGATTCTTTCCTCCATCTGGTCAACTCTACTACCTAAGCTGGCTATTTAATTCTGAATTTTTTCTATTGAGTTCTTAATCTCCAGAAATTCTATTTGGTTCTGTCTTAAAATTTCAATTTCTTTCGTAAAATGTTCATGTTGTTTTTTGATTGTGTTTCTGAGTTCATTAAACTGCCCTTCTGTGTTTTCTTGCACTCGTTGAGTTTTTTCAGAACTGCGATCTTGAATTCTCTGTCATTTAAGTCACATATTTCCATATCTTTAAGTTCCTTTTCTGGAGACTTTTTACTTTCTTTCTGAAAGTGAAAGGCTTTCTTGTTGCCTTGGTTATTCATGACAATTACTGATTTATTATTTTTCTTCCTAGACATCTACCAGAGTGGCTTCTGTAACAGGTTGATAGGAAGAGGTCTTTCTTTTGTTTTCCAGTACTTGTTGGTAGAATGTTTGATTTTCTCTCTGACTGCAGCCTTTTTTTCTCTCTCACATGGTTGTGCTGTGTTTTCTTTGCACTATTCCAGCTTTTTACACAATGGGGGAATTCCCTGGGAGATGGGCTTCTCCTCTGTTAATAGTTTGCCTAGATCACAGGGTGCAGTGTCCGTCTGGGTATGCGGAGAGCTTTTGAAGTTCCAAAGCTCTCTCTGCACCAGATTCATCGCTGGTATGTTTGAGCAGTTCTGTTTACTCCTTCAGGGGTTGACCCAGATAGGTTGGGCCAGGGGCAGTGTGAGTTTTGAGAGGTGGCCTAGAGCAATGTCAGTGACCACCATCACAGCCGGTCTTGTTTTCACAGCTCCCTCCCCTTTGCCGGAATTAGTTGAGCTCCGAATCTGTGTCTGCATTCCACAGTTCTCAGAACAGCAAATATTCTGTTCTTTCAGTCTGACACTGCTACTGTTCCACTTCTAGCACCGGGCAGGTCGGGATGGGGTGAGCTCTGGGAGGGTAGGGAGGGCCTGGCTAGTCTCAGTGCTTAAGACTTCCATTCTCTTCTCAGCAGTGAGGGCTTAAACCACCATTTTCAGCCTTCTTCCCTCAGTCTTTTCTCCGAGGTCTCTGCCTTGAGCGTTGGGGTTAGCTGTTTTATATGCTGTCCCTTCAGCCCTGTGGACCATAAACGGAGCTCTAGCAGGCCGAGTTTTTCCCTCTCCCACAGCTGCGGTAGTTCCAGCATGCAGCATGCTAGGAGCACTGAGCTAGGTCTGGCTTATGCGCCTGCGCAGCTTCGTCTCTGCACTTCTTCTTTCACTCCTCCCCCGCTTGCACAACTCGCCCACGTTTAGGTTAATTCAGCAGTGGGCCTCTTCATCTTGCCTGTCTGCTGTGCAGGGAGTTCCTTGTGGAGTTATAGTTATTTGATTAGTTGTAAATTACAGGGGAGATTTACAGAGGCTCACCTCACACTGCCATTTTGATGACGTCCAATTCGTTTTTTAAACCATGAAATCAGTTACTGTCACAGTATAGTCAATGTACAGCTCTTACTCGCAAAGCCAAGGATTTCTGTAGGTCCATTTGGAATATAATTTAATGTCATTGTCTATATTGACAATATAAGATATAGTTGTTTTGACTTCTGTTTCTGACACATTAATATGTGTAATTCAATTGATGATACATTAAAAGCCACACTATTTTTTCAAAATTGTTTCATTATACTAAGCATGTAAATTTGTACATTTTCAGTATTTTTAAGTGTTTGTATATTTTTGCATTTTTAAAAATATATTTGAAAGAATGCAATCAATGTGGCCCACAAATAATAAATGTGGCTTACAAATCTTTTGACTTCATGGAAGATCCCCACAACCAGAACAGCTTGAGGTCTACTTAGCTAAACAAAAGTCAGTGAAAAACCAACCAAGGCATGAATTAATATGTATTGTGAAATTCTGTCTCAACTGTGCATATCATCTGTTTGTCTTTTTTCAAGGTAAGAAAAATGTGTTTTAAACCCCATATACTGACTTTTATTTAAAAAGCTCCTGTTCTCTCTAAATCAATCTAAAAATTTAAGTACTGGAATATTTCTGTACTCTAATACAGGAAAGAAAGAAATTTATCTATGGGATGATCCTTCAGCTAGGAATACTATGGATTGTGCCACTAGAAGACAGTCCTCTGTTATAATATTGCCAAACACCTCTGATTGGAAGTAGCAAATTATACACTGATCCTTATTACAAATTGTACACAATGATCTCTATTAAGACTGACTTGAAATTATTCTCTGCACAGCAGCACTTGATAGGGAGGAAGGGGGAAATTTCTCTGCTTGCAAGAGAAACCCAACCAAATAATAATATGCTATTAGATAATATGTCCCTCCAGACACTGATTAACTGTTTTCTCAATTCAAAACAGCATCTTCTTTGAAGCTATATTGCTATTAATTGATATTAATTTAAAAATATATTTACTAATCTCCAAAATTGAGTGCATTCTCTGTTAGTTTTCTTTACCTTCATGTAAATTAAAATATTTTTACATGCTGCCTCCTTGGAAGATTCCTGAAGTATTCTAAGCCTTCCCAGAAGCTATGGGTCAATGCTAAACATCATTTTTAAATAATTCCACACAAACCCTGAATTAAGAGATACTACCAGCTGTGTCACTGATGGAGGAGAGCTAGTTCATGTTTTTGTTCTTTTGTGTTTTTTTTTTTTAGTTTTATTTCCTGTTATGTTTATTTGTTCTAGCATAAAGATTTTAAAAATAAAGATTAGAAGTGTCTTGTTCTTTATATCACTTAATATTATATAGGACAATATTCCAATGTTATGGAAGTCTATAGCATAAATATGATTTTTTTTTTTTAATTTACTGGTTTCCTTTGATATTTTAACATTTGTATAGTAATGCATTTTGGTTTTTTTTCTTTCTTTCTTCAGTCTCATTCTCCTTTGTTTCTCTTGCCCCTCCTTCCTCGCCTCCTTTCTCACTGTTTGTCAGTCATCTGCATCAGCCTCTGTGCATTCCATGTGGTTTGCTAAAAAAGGAAGTGCAGTTAGTTGCTTTGTCTGTTTAGTCAACTTCAGAACATTAGCCATCTCTCAAAACACTTCTTTATCTACCAGAGCATTGCTCTATCGTCATCCTGTTATTTTGAAACTACGTAAGATTTAAGTCCCTGGTATTTGTAACTGCATATCATTGTTCATTAGAAAAAAAAAATCGAGTACAAAGTTTACCCAGAAACTGGGAAATGTGACTCAAATTTCTTGCTCCAAACTAAAGTTAAAAATAGATACTGAACATCCTCACGCATTTGGCTCCTTGGTAATATGACCTGTCCTACTTTTGACAGAGAAGTAATTGTCCCCTCTCTCCTTCCCCTTTTTAGCACCTGTCCTTTTCCTGCTTCAGGATGCTCAGAACTTTATTTCATTTCATTTCATTGTTGAAAACACTGAAGTACAAAGAAGGAAATGGACTTGTTCATGCTACCAAATCAGTAAGAAGTCCTCACTTCCAGTTGCCATCTAATACAATATTCTGAATTGAAGCTCATCTGGTGCTGCAAAATAAGGACACCTATCTCTTGTACAGAGGACATTTCAGTTTTCAAAGTGCCATCAGACACAGGATCTTATGCCAACATCCCCTTTCTTCACGACTACCAACAGCTTTAAAGAGATCATTCAAATGTTCTGTGACCTCTCTAGCACATACCATAGAGTGAGAAAAAGAAAAGTACATGCTTGCTGAAGGTTCTAGAGTATTTTGAGCAGATTAGTGTGTGTGGACTAGGAGCAGTGAAAACAGACAAGAAGCTGAAGTCATTAAAAAAAAATGTCATGAGGTCAAGAAATGTTAATAAGGGGGATAAGCACATGTCCAAGAGGATGAAAGGAGAGGCACTTTGGAAGGATAATTGACAAGACAGAGAATGAAATGGCTCTGCATGGAAGGGGACAAGAGTGAAGGAGAAAGAGAAAAGGTTTAAAATATGAATGCCCGGGATCCTGTTATAAAGTGAAAATTTCTTCATTGAAAATAATATCCTTTTCTTGTTGACATCATCTCTACTGTGGCAATCAAATGGCTTTCCTTTCTGTCTTTCACTTTGTTGAGTGTAGAATGACAATTTGTACTGGGTACAGGGCCTCTTGAAAAGGCATTAAGTAAGCTTATCTATTGATAATAAGGCTCAGTGAAGATAAAGATCCGCCATTTCTTCTTTGCTTTTTAATTCTTTAAATAATATTTAGAGAAGTATATTAACCAGGCATTCCTCTAAGTCTGTCATTAGCAATATGTTCAAAGTCTTCACAAATGGTGTCCCACACACAGGACTGATCTTAAAATCCAGGCTATGATTGACCTTAACATAGATTTCTCCTGAGCTGAAAGATTTATTGTTTCCTGCGGAATCTTACACGTTCCAGTTCACTTTTCAGCACTGCATGTTATATTTCTCCATTTGGCTACAAAGCATACAGTTATAATTATGAAATAATAGTTTATAAAATATTATAGTATTTCAAAATAAGAGATATTGAGATCTATGTTTTGTTAACATAACACTTGTAGGGACATGAATAGTCCCTTTTTGAAGTCTTCAGTAGGAGAGATAGGATTTTTGGCTTTTATTTATTATTGATTTAAAGTCACATTTTGAAGAATAGAGAAATAGCTAGTCCTTTAGTGACTCAGTTTCCCATTATGAATACATAAACTTAATTGCACTGTGGATGTTTAAAAATAGTGACCCATTGATAAATTGTTATACTAGCTTTGATGAAAATTATGTGTCAGATTAAAATGTAGTATGATGACCCCGATTGGCCTTTTTTATATAGATTTTTAATTTGACCTTGAGAACTCTTATTTGTTTCCTTCATGCTCTTCATAAGTACATTTGCTATAAAATAGCTCATGAGAATTACCACACGTGATCTTTGCAGAGTATTTTTATAAAGGGTGGCTTAGTTCATTAACCCTTTGTTTTTGATCGCATCAGCAATGAGAGGAACTAGTTACATAAATGTTAATGAATGCATACTCATGGAAGGGAATTAGGGAATTGATAAAATGACACTCTGATATAAGAATTGGTGTTCAGTTTTCATACTGAATGCAATATAAGGTCATTTTTAGTGACCACAAAAATGACAAAAGTTTTGGCCTTTCCATTTTTTTTCATGTCAGGATATTGAGTCATCTACTTAAGAGGCTCTCATTCATTTTCTTTTGATGATAGTAGTTAAGGGACTGTACTTTGTAGTCATACAAACTTAGGTACAAACCCCAGCTCTGCCATCCATTAACTTAGATATGCTATTAAAACTCTATGTGCCTCAGTTTCCTCAACTGTAATAAAGAAATATGATACTCATCCCACATAGATGTAAGTATTAAATAATGTAAAATGAGATACATATTAATAGTTATGAGCACAAGGAATGTTATTTCATACTATTACCTAATTTCTAACCTTATGTATGCTTCAGCATCTCGGTTTGGGAGTAGCAAATTGGACTAAAAGGATGTAGGGAAAGAACATCAGTCTAGGGTTGAAAGGTCTTATTCTCCAGCACCTTAAACAGTATCACACAACACTCATTAAATGATTGTTGAATAAGAGAGTTGACAAACAAACATGCAAACAAAAAAGTCTTATTCGCCTTATTAATATAGCTTAAATAAATAATAATAGCTTCATTTATTGGTATTTATTATATGATAAGCATTTTACTCTTTTAGTTACATTAATTCTTTCAGAACAACCCTCGTAGCATTTTTATTCCCATTTTACAGGTAAGGAAACTGAGGCTTAGAGAGGAAAACTTTCCCAGGATCACAGAGTTAGTAAGTAGAAGAGCTAATAATTATTTCAGTTGTGCTGGCTTCAGGGTACAAGCTCATATACACTAGGAATTTGTTTCATGATTAAATAGTTGCTTTAAAGTTAGCTCTTCTGGCCACATGACCCCTTTGGGATGCTTCTGTAACTCTCCGTGGGGAATCTGACTACCATGTGCTAAAGCTGTTCCAAGTAAATGTCACAAATGTCAAAGCCTTCCACTCCTGCCCACAGATGATAGCATTTGGGAATTATTTTAAGGATAATCAAAAGGTCTGTAATATTCAGATCTTTGTCTATTACCTGATTTTCCTGTTACAATTTCTAGTATAGTCAACAGAACACACTATCCCCTTTCTTAAAACCTTTCATGATTTACCTCAGATCTTCCATCCACAGGAATGCCTTATTTTTCTTCTAATAAGTGGCTGAATCACAAAACATGCTCAGGCCAAAGTAAATATTAGATGATTGTTATTATTGGAAAACAGTATTAAAGTCTAGAACTGTAATTGCCTGCCAGGTACCATGGCATAGTAAAAATAACATAACATCACACTTGCATTGTTAAAGCATTGCTTATATTCTCTATCGGAATCCACTGGTCTTGGTGGTGGCAGTAGCAGTAAAATGCTATCAATACCAATTATTGTGAAATAGAGTCATAAGGCTAAAAACCAAGAGAATTTTCTCATTGGCTATTAATAACATCATAATGAATACAAGCACCAGTATATTTGACACATGAAAATGACCTTGCTTCCTTTTTTTTTGATTGTTATTTTTTGGGGGGATTAAACGTTTTCCAATTCATCTGAGCAGGAGAAACCTTCACTATAATCACAGCTTTCTCCTGGGTTTCACATCATTCCCTAAAATCAAATTCATTGAGTGTTTTATCTTTAAATGTATAAGCCCAAGAGATACGTGTTTCCTTGTCAAGAATGGATTAATATAACTCAAATCTGAGTCTTATTTATGGACTGTCTTAATAAGAAAACATATTTATATATGTTTCTTTTTTCATTAGGTAATTCTATAAAACAAATAGAAAATCCTTGCAAATATAAATACAATGCAGACAAATAAGTTGTTCAACTGTATAGAAAGAGAACTAATACATTCAGAATATGAGCAGTGTCATGATCTAATGTAAGTGTTTTGAAGCTAGAAGACTTGAGGACAAGTAACTGCCTCTGAGCTAGGGTTTTCAGATAAAATACAAGATTCCTAGTTAAATTTGGATTTCAGATGAACAAAAAATATTTTAGTACAAGAATGACCCAAATATTGTATAGGACATACTTATTCTACAAAATTAGTCATTGTTTATCTGGAATTAAAGTTTAACTTGGCATGCTCTATTTGGATTTGTTAAATCTGACAACTCTAATCTTCAGTATATTTTCACTTATAAAATAAGATTATATAATTCCTGGATTCCTTCTGAGGTTGTTAGGGTAGTCAAATGTTGTACAGTGATAGTGTGTCATGAGCCCTTTTTTACTTAATCATATTTAGCTGTATACCTATCCCTTCATACCTCACAAAGAGAAGAAAGAGAACCAGAGGCAGAAAGACAAACAGAGATGAGAGGCAGAGAGAAAGATATGAAATGTTTGGGCCATCCACCTAAACCTCCATTTCCTGAGCACATGCCCAAGTGTGAGAAGAACATGGGAGGCTGCTTCTGCGAGATTTCTGTCTCCGTCTGGTTGCTTCTCATAATGCGAGCACCTGATGGTGCAGGAGTGCGGATCTAGTGTTTAAAGATACTTATTTTTCGTGTAACATGGTCTCTAAACACAAGTCAACTTCTTCATCTGGAGCTTAACTGAAAAAAACAGCAATCTGTTCCAATGGAGGAAGGAAATAAGACATTTTGGGTTTATTGAAAAATAGTATGTTGAAAACAAATGTGGCATTTCCTAAGGGATTTTTGAAAGTAATTTAACAGTAGACAATCTTCATCTCACATATTGGTTTGAGAGCCCAATCTCCATGAAATTTCACTATAATTAAGGTTTTGTACATGATAAAGTAGTAAACTTATGTAAGGCATCATTATTTTTATATTCTTTTACTTTCTATTATTTTTGTTGCTTTTATTATCATCATTATTATACCAAATAAAATGATATTTAAATATTTGAGAGTTTGCCACAGGAATTTAAATAAATGAGAGGCAATTTGAAGATACAAATAGATTCACAGCTGTGATTTAGCTACTTAGGACTAATGTCTTAGAAGAATAAAGGAGTAGGTGTGGTTGAGAATTGGAAACTTAAAGCATAGTTGGTCTTCTAACTCTGGCCAACTTTTTGTTGGGGCTAAAGAGTTTCTGCTGACCTCCTCATAGATTTTTCTTGAATCATGAGAGATGAAATAGCAACAACAGTTTTCTTTGTCACAAGATTGGTGAAAAAACACGGTAAATTGAGTAAACAGCAGACAGAAAACTTTGCAGAAAAGCTGATGACTATCTTGTTTGAAACATACAGAAGTCACTGGCATTCTGATTGCCCTTCTAAAGGGCAAGCCTTCAGGTGTATCAGGTTAAACCAAAATCAGAATAAAGATCCCATTCTACAAAGGGCTTGTGCTGAAAGTAATGTGGATTTTTCCCACCTGGGACTTCCAAAAAAGAAGACCATATGGGTAGATCCCTTTGAGGTTTGCTGTAGGTATGGTGAGAAAAATCATCCATTTACAGTTGCTTCTTTCAAAGGCAGGTGGGAAGAATGGGAACTCTCCCAACAAATCAGTTATGCTGTTAATAGTGCAACACTGGACAACTCCTCCGGCACTTCCTCCGATGAAAGTTGTAAAAAAGAACCTCAGGTTATTCCTACAGTTAGCAATCCAAAGAGTATTTATCAAGTTGGAAACTTGAAACAACCATTTCAATCTTGGTTCCAAATCCCCTGCAAAAAGAAAATGGTGGACGGCCATATGGGCCTCGTAGCAAATGCTTATCATGTGTTGCATAAGAATCCTAAGGGTCAGAGACCTGCTGCTGTACACCGGGTGGACAGGTACCACTGGGTCAACACAAACCGATAATGCAGTGGCTGGGCACTTAGTGGGAAAGAGCTCAGAGGAGCCACTTCACTTTTTTCTCTAAAACAAAACTAGTCTAAGGTTGAGAGGCTCAGAAAAAATAACCACATTAGGGACCAGGGTGCATGGTGGTGAATTCTCTCACACAGATCATGACTATGTTCTTAACTGTACTTTTAATTCTTATTTAATTTTATATGAAGTTTTATGTAATACTAATGAGTGTACCCAATAAGGTGATAGAATGAAGATATTGACCTGTGATAAGATTCAATGAATTATGGAAAGTAACAGTTTAAATAAATGTGTTGTGTTTTTAACATTTTCCTACTTCAGTGTATTGTAAGAACATTTCACAAGTTTATGTTTCTTCATTAGCCATTTAAAAAAAGTAAATCTTCATTTAGAAATGAGTGAATTCCATAATACAGTATTCTCATT
Source organism: Rhinolophus hipposideros (assembly GCF_964194185.1). NCBI lineage: Eukaryota > Metazoa > Chordata > Mammalia > Chiroptera > Rhinolophidae > Rhinolophus > Rhinolophus hipposideros. The sequence goes on from NC_138059.1 coordinate 41,565,489, forward strand.
TTACTTTATTACCTATGTACCATCATTGTTTTATTTCATAAGGCCAGTGATAGCTTGTTTGAAAATGACTCCTTTTTTTAATTAAATTTATTGGGGTGACAATTGTTAGTAAATTTACATAGATTTCAGGTGTACAATTCTGTATTACATCATCTATAAATTCCATTGTGTGTTCACCACTTAGAGTCAGTTCTCCTTCCATCACCATATATTTGATCCCCCTTACCCTCATCACCCACCCCCCACCCCCTTACCCTCTGGTAACCACTAAATTATTGTCTGTGTCTATGAGTTATTCTTTCTCATTTGTTAGTCTTGTTCTGTTGTTTTTTTGGTTTATATACCACATATCAGTGAAATCATAGGGTTCTCTGCTTTTTCTGTCTGACTTATTTCACTTACCATTATACTCTCAAGATCCATCCATGTTGTCACAAATGCTCCTATATCGTCTTTCCTTAACGCCGAATAGTATTCCATTGTGTATATATACCACAACTTTATATCCATTTATCTATCGAAGGACTTTTTGGTTGTTTCCATGTCATGGCCACCGTAAACAAAGCTGCAATGTACATTGGAGTACACGTCTCTTTATAGAGAAATGCTTTCAGATTTTTTGGGTAGATACTCAGGAGAGGGATTGCTGGGTCATATGGTAATTCTATTCGTAATTTCTTGAGGAACCTCTACACTGCCTACCATAGCGGCTGCACCAGTCTGCATTCCCACCAACAGTGTATGAGGGTTCCTTTTTCTCCACAGCCTCTCCAACACTTGTTACTATTTGTCTATTTGTCTTGTTGATGAAAGCCATTCTGACTGGGGTGAGGTGATATCTCATTGTGGTTTTCATTTGTATTTCTCTGATGATTAGCAATGTTGAGCATTTTTCCAATGTCTATTTGCCATTTGTATATCCTCTTTGGAGAAATGTCTCTTCAGGTCCTCTGTCCATTTTTCAATTGGGTTGTTTGTTTTTTCTGTTGTTGAGTTTCATGAGTTCCTTGTATATTTCGGATATTAGTCCCTTATCAGAGGCACTGTTTGCAAAAATCTTCTCCTATTCAGTTGGTTTCCTCATTAAATTGTCAATAGTTTCTTTTGCTGTGCAGAAGCTTTTCAGTTTCATATAATCCCATTCGTTTATTTTAGTTTTTACTTCCATTGCCTTTGGAGTCAAATTCATAAAATGTGCTTTGAACCCAACGTCCATAAGTTCAGTACCTATGTTTTCTTCTATGCAGTTTATTGTGCCAGGACTTATGCTTAAGTCTTTGATCCATTTTGAATTAATTTTGGTACATGGTGACAGATAGCAGTCCAGTTTCATTCTTTTGCATGTAGCTATCCAATTCTGCCAGCACCATTTATTGAAGAGGCTGTCTTTCCTTCATTGTATTTTTTTAGCTTCTTTGTCAAAAATTATCTGTCCATATTTATGTGGTTTCATTTCTAAGTTCTCAATTCTATTCTATTGGTCTATGTGTCTGTTTTTCCGCCAATACCAAGCTGTTTTGATTATTGTAGCCCTGTAGTACAAGCTGAAGTCAGGCAGTGTGATACCGCCAGCATAGTTCTTTTTTCTTAAGATTGCTTTGGCTATGCGGGGTCTTTTGTGGTTCCAAACAAATCTGATGATTTTTTGTTCTATTTCTTTAAAAAATGCCATTGTGATTTTGATGGGGATTGCATTAAATCTGTATTTTACTTTGGATAATATGGCCATTTTAACTATGTTGTTTCCTCCAATCCATGAGCACGGAATGTCTTTCCATTTCTTTGTGTCTTCTTCAATTTCTTTCTAAAACGTCTTATAGTTTTCAGCATATAAATCCTCCACATCCTTGGTTAAGGTTATTCCTAGGTATTTTATTCTTTTGGCTGCAATTGCAAAAGGAATTCTTTTTTCCATTTTTTTTTTCTGAGATTTCATTGTTGGTATATAGGAAAGCAAAGGACTTTTGTACATTGATGTTGTACCAAAAACTTGACTGTATGCATTGATTGTTTCTAATAGCTTTTTAGTGGAGTCTTTAGGGTTTTCTATGTACAGCATCATGTCATCTGCAAAGAGTGACAATTTAACTTCTTCATTCCCAATTTGGATGCCTTTTATTTCTTTCTCTTGACTGATTGTTCTGGCAAAGACTTCCAACAATATGTTGAAAAGCAGAGGTGATAGGGGACAACCTTGTCGTGATCCTGAACGTGGAGCAAAGGGCTTCAGCTTTTCACCATTAATTATGAGATTAGCTGAGGGCTTCTCGTATATGTCCTTTATTATGTTGAGGTATTTTCCTTCTATACCAATTTTATTAAGTGTTTTAATCATAAATGGATGTTATATCTTATCAAATGCTTTTTCTGCATCAATTGATAGAATCATATGATTTTTGTCCATTATTCTGTTTATGTGATGTATCACATTGATGGATTTGCGAATGTTGAAGCATCCTTGTACCCCGGGGATGAACCCCACTTGGTCGTGATGAATAATCTTTTTAATGCATTGTTGTATTCGATTTGCTAGAATTTTGTTTACGATTTTACCATCTGTATTCATCAAAGGTATTGGTCTGTAGTTTTTTTTGTGTGTGTGTGTTGTCCTTACCAGGTTTTGGTATCAGGGTAATGTTGGCCTCATAAAAAGAGTTAGGGAATACTGACTCCTCTTCAATTTTTTGGAAGAGTTTGAGCAGGATTGGTATTAGATCCTCTTTGAAAGTTTGGTAGAATTCACTGGTGAAGCCATCTGGTTCAGGACTTTTGATTTTGGGAAGGTTTTGATGACTGATTCAATTTTGTTACTGGTGATTGACCTATTTAGATTTTCTAGTTCTTCATGATTCAGCTTGGAAGGCTATATGTTTCTAAGAACTTGTCCATTTCTTCTAAGTTATTGAATTTGGTAGTATATAGTCCTTCATAGTATTCTTGGATAATCCTCCGTATATCTGTGGTGTCCGTGATAACTTCCCCTTTTTCATTTCTGATTTTGTTAATTAGTGTCTTTTCTCTTTTGATCTTAGTGAGTCTAGCCAAGGGTTTGTCAATTTTGTTAATCTTTTCAAAGAACCAGCTCTTTGTCAGATTAATTTTTTCTATTATCTTATTGTTCTGTATTTTATTTAGTTCTGCTCTGATTTTTGTTATTCTTCTGCTGACCTTGGGTTTCGCTTGTTCTTCTTTTTCTAGTTTTTTAAGGTGTAACATGAAGTTATTTATTTGGGATTTTTCATGTTTCTTGAGATAGGCCTGTAATAATATAAACTTCCCTCTTAAAACTGCTTTCGCAGCATCCCAAAAATTTTGGTAGGATGTATTTTCATTGTCATTTGTTTCTATGTATCTTTTGATCTCTCCTCAAATTTCTTCTTTCACCCAATTGTTCTTTAAAACTATGTTGTTTAATCTTCAGGTATTTGTGTTTTTTCCTGCTTTCTTTTTGTAGTTGATATCCAATTTCAAAGCCTTGTGATCAGAGAATATGCTTGGTATGATTTCAATCTTTTTAAATTTGCTGAGGCTGATTTTATGTCCCAATATATGGTCTATCCTTGAGAATGTTCCATGTACACTAGCAAAGAATGTATAGTCTGATGTTTTAGGATGAAGTGCTCTATATATGTCAATTATGTCCATTTCATCTAATGTGTCATTTAGGGCTGCTATTTCGTTATTTATCTTCTGTTTGGATGATCTACCCATAGCTGTCAATGATGAATTTAAGTGCTCTAGTATAATTGTGTTTTGGTCAATTTCTCTCTTTAGTTCTGTTAGTAGTTGCTTGGTATATTTCGGTGCTCCCTGATTGGGGGCATAAATATTGATGACTGTTATGTCTTCTTGATGTACAGTCCCCTTTACCATTATGAAATGTCCATCTTTGTCTCTTGTTATCTTTTTCACCCTGAAGTCTGTTTCATCAGAAATCATTATGGCTACACCTGATTTTCTCTGGGTACCATTTACTGGGAGTCTCAATTTCGAACCTTGCACTTTGAGTCTATGCTTGTCCTTGTAGCTGAGATGTGTCTCTTGTAGACATCATATCGTTGGGTTTAGTTTTTTGATCCAATCTGATACTCTGTGTTTCTTTACTGGTGAGATCACTCCATTTACCTTTAGGGTGATTATTGATATGTGACGATTTCCTGTCATTCTATCTTTTGTTTTCTGGTAAGGCTGTGTCTCCATTGTTTCTTTGTCTTTTTGTTGTTCTCTATTATTTCCTTGTGGTGGTATTCTATGATGTTTTCCTGTGTTTCTTCTTTTATTACAGTATATATTTCAGTTCTGGATGTTTTTTGAGTGGTTACCCTTAAGTTTATGTAAAAGAAAGTTTGATATTTTGAGTATTCCAGTTTCTTCAGCACGCTTACTTTCTCCATTCCCATATTCTAGTTCAGGCCTTTACTCTCCCCCTTTTTATGTTATGGTTGTCCACAAGTTGTCCCTGTTGATGGTGGTCTAATAGACTCCTTTAGTATTTCTTGCAGTGCAGGTCGTGTATTAGAAAATTCCCTCAGCTTCTGGATGTCTGGAAAGGTCTTTATTCCTTCCTCATATCTAAAGGAGATCTTTGCTGGATATATTATTCTTGGCTCATAATTTCTCTCTTTCAATAGTTTGAATATTTGGTTCCATTCCCTCCTAGCTTGTAGAGTTTCTGCTGAAAAATCTGATGATAATCTAATGGGCTTTCCTTTGTAAGTTACCGTCTTCTTTTCTCAGGCTGCCATGAGGATTCTTTCTTTGTCATTGAATTTTCGACAGCTTCAATACAATGTGCCTTGGTGAAGGCCTGTTGGGATTGAGGTAATTATGTGTTCTCTTTACTTCTTTTATTCGAGGATCCAGTTCTTTCCACAAGTTTGGGAAGTTCTCATCAACCATTTGTTTGAATATATTCTCTGTTCCCTTCTCTTTTTCTTCTCCTTCTGGTATGACCATTATTCTTATATTGCTCTTTCTGATGGAGTCAGAAAGTTCTTGTAGAGTTCTTTCATTTCTTTTATGTATCAAGTCTCTCTCTTCTCCCATCTGTGTAATTTCCAGGTTCCTATCTTCGATGTCACTGATTCTTTCTTCTATCTGGTCAACTCTACTACCTAAGCTGGATATTTTATTGTTAATTTCTTCTATTGAGTTCTTAATCTCCAGAAATTCTATTTGGTTCTTTTTCAAGGTTTCAATCTCTTTTGTAAAATGCTCATGGTGTTCTTTGATTGTGTTTCTGAGTTCATTAAACTGCCTTTCTGTGTTTTCCTGCATCTCGTTTAGTTTTTTCAGAATTGCAATCTTGAATTCTCTGTCATTTAAATCACAAATGTCCATATCTCTAAATTCCTTTTCTGGAGACTTTTCACTTTTTTGCTGAGCTATCTTGTTGCCTTGGTTATTCATGGCAATAACTGATTTACTATTTCTCTTCCTAGACATCTACAGGAGTGGCTTCTGCAACAGGTTGATAGGTATGCGAAGAGCTTTTGAAGTTCCAAAGCTCTTTCTGCACCAGATTCATAGCCAGTATGTTTCAGCAGTTCTGTTTACTCCTGCAGATATCCGCCCAGATAGGTGGGGCCAGTGGCAAGGTGAGTTGTGAGAGGTGGCCCAGAGCAATGGTGGCGACCACCACCACAGCCAGTTTTGCTTCCACAGCTTTCTCCCCTTTGCCGGAACTAGTTGAGCTGCGAATCTTTGTCTGCGGTCCACTTTTCTCATTGCAGCAAATATTCTGTCCTTTGATCTGACACCACTACTTTATCACTTCTAGCATGGTGCAGGTAAGGGCGGGGTGAGCTCTGGGAGCGTAGGGAGGGGGCGGCTAGTCTCCGTGCCTAAGGCTTCCCGTTCTCCGCTCGGCAGTGAGGGCTAAAACCACCTATTTCAGCCCTCTTACCTCAGTCTTTGCTCCGAGGTCTCTGCCGTGAGCGTTGGTTTCAGCAGTGTTATATGCTGCCACCTCAGCCCTGTAAGCCAAAAGCGGAGCCCTAGCATTCCGAGTCTTTCCCTCTCCCACAGCTACGGTAGTTCCGGGATCAGCGAGCTCGGAGCACTGAGCTAGGTCTGCGTCCTGTGGCTGCGTGGCTCCATCTCCGCACTTCTCCTCTCCCTCCTCCCCCGCTCACGGGATTCACCCACCTGGAGGTGAGTTCAGTAGTGGGCATCTTCGTCTTGCTTGTCCGCTATGCAGGGAGTCCTTTGTGGAGTTATTGTTGTTCTATTCGTTGTAAATTCCAGGGGAGCACTACAGAGGCTTACCTCACGCTTCCATTTTTTCCCCTTCTACGAAAATGTCTCTTTAAGGTACAAAATTCCCCTTTTAAAAATTTAGTTTACTTCTAAACCTTTTAATAGCATTAATAATTATGACTTAAAATTTTATAAGAGTGATACATGCTCATCATGAAAAATTCAAGCTAAGCAGAAAAACAGCACCAAGCAAGTAAAAATTGATCCCATTCAGCCAGAAATTGCCATTAACATTAAACGGTGACCATCTTTCTAGTCATCTTCTTATATATACAGATGTAAGAAACTATGTACAGATAATTTAGTAAGAAAACCATACTACAGGAGCTCCTGGAAAAATGTTATTTTACTTGGAAGAAACCTAAGTGAAACTGAAAGAAGTGTTGAAATATTCATAAGCTTTTCTATCACAAAGTATTTTATTTCCTAAAAGACTTCTTTATGCCTTTTTTTTTTTCTAAAGGAAAACACCAGGATGCTGGAACAATCTTTAAAACTTAAAATATATATATATATATATATATTTTATAAAGTATTGATTATTTGTTGCTAGGTAAGCTGTAGAAATTAGCACTCTTATTTTTTTCTTTGTCCAATATTTCCTGTCACTTTTAAAAACTGAGTTGTTAACGACATACAACATTTTATTAGTTTCAGGTAAAAAAAAAAAGAAAGAAAGAAGAATAAAGGAGTAAATGTATGTGATATAGCATCTTAAGGGTTGAAAAACTTGGAAGCAATGAAATAACTAATTATAAATACTAGGCATAATTACTGATCAATGACAGCACTTCCTTAAAATAAAATAATGATATATGAGGGCTTGTTGAACTGGTTGGTGGAAAAGTAAATCTCAGAAAATATAATTCCTGGAACTTCTGTCTTGTGTATTGTAGGGCAATCTTTCATGGGATATGGTAGGAGCCAAATAGTTTCAGCCATTTTAAAAATAGACTAATTAAACACTTAAGATTGTGCTATCAAAAATGAACAAACAATAAAGAAATAGACTCATAGATACTTGCAAGGGATGTTGGGGAGATAGGTGGAAAAAGTGAAGGGATTATGAAATGCAAATTGGTAGTTACAAAATAGTCATGGGGATGTCAATATAGAATATAGTCAATAATATTATAATAACTATGCATAGTGCCAAGTGGGTACTAGACTTATCGGGGAGATCACTGCATAAATGATATAAATGTCTAACCACTAGGCTGTATACCTGAAACCAGTATAAAATAATATTGAATGTCAACTGTAACTGAAAAAGTAAATAAATATTCTTTTAAAAGAGAGAAAAAAATAAAATACCATATTTTATTTTAAAATGTGCTATAGGAAATTACCTTGTCTTAGCAGGAAGAAAGGTCAGCAAACATAAATGACCTTGTTTTCTCTAATTGTTATGAAAAATTTTACTACATGTATGCTTGTATATACCTACTGAATGATTTATTCAGGTTGGAACAGTGTACTGTTGGTAGCACTAAAAGAATTAGTTGTGATGATGAAGATGATGATAATGATGATGATGATGATAGTTTCATAGCTTATTATAGTTATTTGAATATTATTGCACATGTCATTACAGTTATTTGACTAGAAGCTCTTTTATTACAGGCATAATTCACCTTTTTATTCTCCCCAGTACCCAGCTGGGGGTGTCTTCATCCTCGCTTCTGTGGGGTAGTATTATTTTTATCCCTAATTTTAGAGCTGGGGAAACCAGGCACTAAGAAGTTAAATCATTCATCATGGTCTCATAGCTGGGATGTGTGGTAGACAATCTAGTCCCAGATGCTAAGTGGTCTACCCCTTATGCTAGGTGCCTTTTCCATAGTCATATAAAGAATGAATTGTGGGTCCTTGAACAAGGGACAATTAATGCACATTAGGGAGGATTCAGTAAGAGTTCCTAAGAAGATGAGCTGAGACTGGAAATATGAGTCATATTGTAGTAGTAGAATTGTACAGAGTTGGAAAGTTATTCAAAGCAGAGGAAATACTGTAAGTAAAGAGGAGCAGGCAGCTTAAGAAAGGCAAATGAGCTCACAGAGCTGTAAACTATGAGAATGGGGTGGGGCCAGAGGAGGGGGATCAGGGAAAATTTTCTGTGACTGAATAAAAGTTGGGGCAGTGTTAATGTGAAGATGGTACTGAAGAGCTAAGAGGACCCAGATGGTGAACATGGGAGGAAGAACTACTGGGATAGTGAGTGTGTGTGTGTGTGAGGGAATAAAGAGGTCACAGGAGAAATTATAGAGAGGAAGGGCAGAGATTAAGAATCTAAAAGCACCCTTTTCTCTTCAATCAGCTCTTCAGTCTGACTGAATTTGCTAAGAGGTCTTCTCAGGTAGACTGTTGGAATATGGGTCTGGAACCCAAAGAAATACTTATGGCTGTGGAAGATTTTTCATGTCACTCAAGAGTAGAAGACTCAGAACAAAAAGTTGCCCCGGGTAAGACAGGGTGTGAGAGGGAAAAAGCTGAGAGTGAGACAGAGGATCAGGCCTATATTTGAAGTGTGAGGATAAAAGAGAGAGGAGACAGAGGGAGTAGTCAGGAAAGTGGCAAGCTTCTAGAAATTCTGATGAAGTCCTATTCATTTGATATACATAAAAATTATTGGTTAGGAAGTGATAATTTTGTTTTAAAATAACAGAGTGTTCATTCCCATTCTTTTACCTAAACACATGGATACACATGCACACACACACACACACACACACACACACACACACACACACACACACCTACCACCTTGCTAAAGGCATTCTGTTCTACATTCTACTTGGAAAATAAATACTTCCAAGAACTATATAAAAAGACTCCTAGGAGCAGAAAAAAAAAAAAAAAGGATTTCAAGAGCCCATTTGGCCCATTTCCTTTTAGTAGGGGCATTTCCTAAATCATCCAAAGAATAAAATTGTCAATTCTATTTTTAAAATATCTCCACAGATGGCAGTTCCATAAGTTTCCCTGCTAATTTGCTTCAGTATTTAATCAACCTGACACACAAAGTTCTTTACATCTAACTTAATGCTCTCTTGCTATAATGTAGAATCCATTACCTTCTCAGAAGTAGAAATGTAAACTAATCTAACTACACAGAAAACCCTCAATTCAAATGTTCTTAATCTTAATGGCTGGAAAGATGCATGTGGTATTTTTTGATTCCCATCAATAGCATGCTATTTAGTCCCAATGAGAAATGAAGGTACCCACTTCTAAATCTACTACTAATAGACACTGACCGAATGAATACTCTAATGTACTTTTGCTCTGAATATGAATAACATATACATAAAATCACTTTAGAAGTGCTGAATCAAAGTTTTTCCTCAGAAAAAGTTCTCATCTGAGGATTTTTATGTCTTTTTTGGGGGGGCCTTTTGTCTATAATATATATGATAAAGTGCAAAAGCTGCAAATGTCCATAGATTATTTATAATATTAAAAACATTATTTTTAGTTATTCTCCTTCTTAAATTATGTCATTGGAAAAATTGCTTATTCTTCATGCCAAAAATTTACATAAGAGTGACTTTAAACTTTTTTGGATGACACCCTCAGGCAGTTAGGAAAGATATCTATTGAAACAGCTGAAAAAAAGGAACAAGACAAAAATTTTGCTTTTTAAATTATTATTTTTTTTTCAAATTTTTTTTAATTTAAATTATTTTTGACATTGGTTTTATACCAACCATGTGGGACCAACAGCAGAGAAAACACACACAATGATCAAGGAAGAGTGCCATAACCCTCTTCATAGATGAAAACAAATTGGAAAAAAAAAAAAGAGGAAGCAAAACATAGCTTAAATATATTTAGAGAGATCAATTTCCAATATTTTCTGAAAAGCTGCAAAGAGTACTTCAATGAATATTAAGAAGTTCTCAGTTCTTACAAAAATACAAAGAAAAACCTGTCCTCTCAATTCCATGAAGGATTAAAGTGCTAGTATGCTTTCACTCACAGGTCTAACCTCTAGAAAATATGCTCTTGCACCTGTCTGGAACTTTCTCCCCACTTTGTTTTTACTTCACTTGCCTGATACTTTCATTTTTTTAAGACCTACCTTGAATGATATTTACTCAGAGGAAGCCATTTGAGTTTCTGCACAGGGTGAGATGCTCCTCTTTTCCATACTCTACCTATTCCCTATTCTTAACCTATTCTGATATGCATCACATTATATTTTAGTTGTCCCACCCCTGTTCCATCTCTCCTAGACAATGCAAAGGGCAGGAGAGAAACTACCTTATTCAGGCCTACATATCCATTGGCTAGCACAATATGTTAATAAAAGTATGTTAAATATGTGAAATTAAATAAATACATATGTGGCTGCCAGTTTCCCCTGTTATTCTATTTGTCAGTGTTCTTCTTAGTCAGGCCTTCCTGACCTTCCAACGACATCAGTGTTATAGATTGAATTGTATCCCTTCCCCAAATTCATATGCTGAAGCCCTAACCCCCAATACCCTAGAATGTGACTATATTTGGAGATAAGATCTTTAAAGAGATGATTAAGTACCAAGTTACAATGAGACCATTAGAGTGGCTACTAATCCAATCTGACTAATAACCTGACAAGAAGAGAGACCAGGAGCGTGCATGCATGGAGGAACAACCATGTGAGGACACAGAAGGCAGCTATTGGCAATTCAAAAAGAAACCTCAAAGTTAAACCAAACTTGCAGACAACTTGATCTTGGACTTCTAGACTCCAAAATTGTGAGAAAATAAATGTCTGTTGTTTAAGCAATACAGTATGTGGTATTTACTTATGGCAGCCTTAGCAAACTAATACAATCAATATTTTCTCTTACACGTTCCATAGTACCCCACACTTCCATTTTTATTTTGCTAATAACATTCATAATATTTTTTTTATTAGTTTCAGGTGTACAAGACAAGGTAATACTTAGACGTTCATCATTTATATCCCTCACACGGTGAACCCCCCTCCCCCCATCCACTATCCCTCCGACCTCACACCGAGCCATCACATTATATATATAAAATTATAGCTGGCATTCATTAATGTTTAGCTTCTGGTGTACAGTGCCATGATCAGGCATCCACAGTATCTCTGAGGTGGTCTCCCAAATAGGACACATGTCCATCAGATACCCAACAAAATCTTTACAACCTTATTGAATAAGTTCCCCAAATTAATTTTCAAAAAACCCTGAGGCCATCTTATGGTTACCAGCTGCTTCCTAATCCCTTCACCTTTCCCCTTATCCCCAACCCCCCCACCCCCCCGCCCATCTAACAACTCTCGGTTTTTTTCTTTGTGTCCCCAAAACTGTTTCTGATTAGTTCATTCACATATTCTTTTGTGGTACATTTATACAATGGAGTATTACGCAGCCATAAAGAAGAAAGAAATCTTATCATTTGCAACAACATGGATGGATCTAGAGAACATTATGTTAAGTGAAATAAGTCAGAAAGAGAAAGACAAGTACCATATGATCTCCCTTATATGCAGAATCTAAACATTCATAATATCTTGATCAAAACTCTCTTTCCCACTAAGAGTTCCATGAGAAAAACAGAAGGAATTTTATACAAGTATTTGGTCATTTGGTCACACAGATTATGAAAGAGCAGAGAAGCTAATCAGGAGATGATGAAGTAATTCAAAACAAGAAGCCACTATCACCCCAAGGAATGGAGGGGCAATAGGAGGAGATCATATTACAGATCCCAGAAGTAAGGAGTGTCCGTGAGAGCTGAGAACCATGGCTAGGGGGAGTTGGTGTCCACGGGAAAGCAGCATCATACTGAAACAGATTGACAAAGAAAGAAGCAGGTTTTTCACCTTCCTCCTCCCTCCAAACTTTAGCCAGTGCCCACTCTTGTAAGAACAGGTCAAACGCCATTTGACAAGGAAACCTAGGAAATGCAGTTTTCAGGGACTATCCACCTTCAGAAGAGCAGAGGGAAGGTAAGAAATGGATGTAAAAGGAAAGAGTTAAATTATGGGTATAGTCCACTAGAATGTAAATAACATGAGGACTGGAAGTGTATCTGTATGGTTCCTGATTGATCCTCAGCCCAGCACCTGACAAACACTGAACAACATATACTGGGTATTTAACTAGTAGTTGTGAAATTAATTTTAGATGAATGAACTTCCTATTTCTCACTTACCAAATTATCTGGCATAATCAATATATTGCATATCTGTAGAAGTCTACTAGAAAATAAGATTCAAGAGACAGACTTTATTATCTGTTTTGTTCACTGATTTAGTGCTAGCACTGAGAATATGTCTAGCACTCTATAAATATTTGTTAGACCAATTAATATTAGTTTTGTATAGTGAAAAAACCCAACTTATGATCTTCTTGATTAAACCATGATGTGTCAGATCAGGGGCAAGGTGCCTCTCAATGTTGGAGGAAGAAATGGAATTGGTTGTCATATAGGTAGGGTACAGAGACTTAACCACTCTGCCTAAGGAGAGAAGAAATGTTGTGAAATCCAAAGCCATGCAAAGCTTTTTAACAAATTTGCATGAGGGGTGGAAAGCATGGGTATATCTGCTAATGTAAAAAGCTGTATCTGAGGGGTGAAGTTCCAATTTGAGACATTAAGATTTATCTTTATAGCCCAGAAACTTGAAGCTTTATAACATTTATAAAGAATTATAAAGAATGTAGAGCAGATAGATGATTTTCCTGAATAAAAATATAACAACATGACATAGAGAATACACATACAAGTTAATCTGTATTTAAACCTAAAACAACACACATTAGAAGTTCTGCACAGTTTTTGGAAAATAAACCTTATTAGAGAGAAACCTAAAGAAAAGACATCAGAATGAAATCATAGGAGGTGAAAGTCTTAGAGATGAAAAGATTGTTTAGCCAACAAAGAAGCCTAAGTAGAGAAATGGGGGAGGTGTCCCTAAAAAACAATATTAAAAATTATCCAATGAGAAGCACATGCAAATCCCTGCTGTATCATTCATTAGCCATATGATTTTGGCCATATTTTTTGTATCTCAATTTTCTCATCTGAAATATAGGGATAGTAATAATATCTACTTCATAGGCCATTTATTGGGATCATATGGAAAAGATCGATGTTAAAGTACTCAGGGAGGTTAGCAGTATGTGCTATTTAGTATCTCTTACAGGAAGAGAAATAAATGAATCACACAAGTGTTGGGTTGGGTGTCAGAATTTCCTCATGGCCAGGTTTGCAGAAAGGATTTACATAAAGAATGTGTGAAATGTCCTTGCAAGCTGGGGTCATTCTAGTGTATTCAGACTTGAAGGCAAAATGGTAGACTAATTCTCCCCATTTCTCCTCAAATGATCTGTCTAGTTCTTCAGCATTCATTTTCATAAAACATACAGTTGCCCTTTCTAGCAGTTCATGGAAAAGTGATTTTCCTAACCTTTGGAGCTACCCTGATGGAAAACGCCTTGGGTTCTCAGAGACTTAACACCCTGCCTTGTGAACACGAGCAAGATTACTCTTTCTAAGCAGCTTTTTTCACATGTGATAAGCTTGGCAAGTTGCCCTGGTAAGTGTCAAGCTCTGAATGTTTGTGTGTTTGTCCTGGTGGTCCTGAGGAGTTACTGGAATACTTCTGGGGATCTGTTTTGTATCAAACTGTTGGCCAAGAGTGACATTGAGAAGAAGCAGGTAGAGTCCAAGAGAAGGGCTCTGGACTGCATCGCATTTAATTCTGATAGCAGACTCTCTGTCTGCCTTGGCTGCCTCAAAGCTTCCTTCAGTTTTTCTTTGGCTCTTTCATTTTGTGCTTCTCAGTATTACAGCACAATCTGTGTGTGTGTGTGTGTGTGTGTGTGTGTGTGTGTGTGTGTTTTCCCCCTTTTGCACCCCAGAGGCTTCTCAAAATTCTGTATCTACTAATGAATGAAAGGAATTTCTCTTGTGTGGGTAGGGCCTAGTTAATGCAGCTCTGGCCAGCATGGGTGGGTCACTGAGTTAAGGGAGCACTGAAAGGCGAAGTGCATTGAAAATATTTGCAAGGAAGTGCCACCAGCAGGCATTTTCCTCTAAGCAGAAGGAGGAAAAAGAGGTAAGGCTAATAGAAGCAATCTGATGGGGAGAGAGACAGACCATACCAGTTGATATTGTCTTTGGCATTTGCAGCATTCATTCTACATTGATATTTGTCTATGTAAATTTACTAACAATTGTCACCCCAATAAATTTAATAATAATAAAAAAACATGTTTAGGAGCTTGACTATATTTTAAAGCTGAATTAGAATCATCTCAGTTTCTTCTCCATACAAGACTGATTATTTGAACTGAGATTCATTTTCTAATTTCCTCCAAACCTCAACCATCTGAAACCTTTTCCAATTACATAAAGCAAGAGGTTAGATTGTTATATACATTAGCATAAACACTCTATGATTCCCAGTTATGTGCCTCACACAAGGACCTGCAAGGAGTGACAACTCATTTAATATATAGTGATGATTTAATCAAGGGGTTGATGAGTGGATCCTCTTTCTGCCAGGAAGCTCTGGTGTATACAGCACCATTGTCCACACAAACCCCAAAAAGGAAACTGTAAAAGAAGGAACAGAAGAAGGAAGGAATAAAGGGAGGGAGGAACAGAGGAAAGAAGGGAGAGAAGGAGGAAGGGAGGGAGGGAGAAAAGGAAAGGAGAAAAGGAGGAAGGAAGGGAGGGAGGGGGAAAAGAAGGAAGGGAAGGAGGGAGAAAGGAAGGTAGGTGTCTTTTTTTCACTATGTGAGGTAGAGGTTGGTGAGGGGAGATGTGCTATCTACCAAACAGAATGGAGAAAATATAACTGCGTTTCTTTTATTGCCTAAACAATGTAATAGTGTCATCATATGATTAATAATTTAGTGAGAGACAGTCTAGCAGATATCTTAGTTAAAAATAAAGTCATTATATTTATGTTCGTGTATTCAGAATTATGCTCTTTGGGGAATGACAAAAAGACTAAAGACCTGGGCTCATATTCCACACCTTTAAACCTGACTCTGCATCTATGGGCAGACCTGAAAGTTACCTGTTACTTTGTATCATTTGTCCCTAAATTTACAATCTGAGGAAATATCTTTAAAAAGTATCTTTCTGTTGACTGAGTTCTAAATTTCTTTTTGTTGTTTTTTTCCTCAACTCCCTCGCAAAAGCCCTGACACTGGCCTTAGTTTCTTTGGTTGTCTTATGGGATGTCACAAAGACATTTTGACTTGCATCTTTGCCTGTGACTACCCTATTTCAGTTCACCTTTTAGCAGTTTCTTGTGCTTTTGGCACATTCTGTTCTCCAACCAGGCTTGCTTCACATTGTGCTAAGACAGCTGCAATGCTAGAACTGGCTGGTTCTTCTTTGTCATGTCGTTTAATGCGATGGTAGCCAAAGTGTTCAGGACATTACATAGGGCAGAGAGCCTATTCTGTGGTAAATAAGCAATAATCAATTGAGGTGTACCAAAGACGACAAATTTTCTTAGATTCATAGACTTGTGTAATGTTTATGCTAAAACAGGCCTTACAGAGATGTCTTCTAGCCATTTTAATTTACAGACAAGGAAACTGAACTCTAAAGAGAGGAAGAGTGTGGCAGAGGTTGTAGATAAGAGTTATTTATGCCCTTTAAATGTAAATTTGGTGCTTAACACTAATTTGTAACAAACCATATTTTTTAAGTGGAGAAATGAACACAGGGGAATGAGAAAATTTGGACCCATAATGCTGAGATTGGGAAGGAAGTAGGAAATATTTGTGAGCTTGGAGGGAGGCATAAGACAGTATAGACAAGGAGTGTTAAAAAAGAAAATTCACCAGAAAAGAGTTTAAGAAGGTAATAATGAAAGCTAAATAGTTTAATAGATTAACCAGAGCAGGAACTGAAAGGACCAATTTTAGAAATTATATCAGCTAGACACCTTGAAAAGCCAATGATGAAAGGATACTTCCAAGGATAAGGAAAAAAAAAAAAAAGATCTAGAGAAAAGCCCCAGGTGTCAAGGATGACTTAAAAAAACAATTTGCGTGAAATCTTTGAAGTAGTTGCTCTTTCCTTAAGTGAATTAGAGGTATCACAGACACAGCTTAACTTGGTGCAGAAATAGTATGAAATAAATAGGCTGTAATAAGAATTCTTTAGACAAGGTAAAGCTAACTATGCATGATTTGCCGACCTGTAACAATGTGAAATACAAATTTCCACATTTCCAGATTAAGGTATGTCTTAGAGCCTAACTGACTGGCTGAGTATGAGATTTTGATGACCATGCTTTCTTGTATAGACTGCTTTCCACTCTTTTAGCTGTTGGAATTGATGGTAGCATTTATTATTATGAATTTGTCAATAACAAATTTGACAGCAATAAAGAAGCAATGTTAATCATTTGAGTGTTTGCTGTAAATGAAAATATTGACAATAGGTAGTCTAAATTTACATTCAGATAATACCAGAAATTAATGATTATGGAAACTTCAAAGTCATGTTGACAATGTTTATGCATAGCTTCATAGGATGTTCTTGCTTTGATGGAAATAATATACAAAAATCAGTTATGTATTTTATTGCCTGTGGGGCTCTCATATCTTATAAATGTTCCCAAGAGGAAGGCATTAAGAAATGTATGTTTATTATTATGCAAATGTTGAATATTTATGGAATCTCTACATTTTATGGGGGACCATAGAATATCCAAACATAATCAAGCAAAATTGAGTGAGTGTACAGTTTTTGGTGTGATTTACAGAATTCTGCTATATTCACTAAGCAGGAGCTTGCTTATTGTGCAGAGCTTGCCTTCTACCTCAACCTGGCAGCTTTGGAGGTTTTTGGATAAAGCAGGATACAAGATGGTGGAGTAGATAAATGCTGTGCTTGCCTCCTTCTGTGACCACATTAACATAACAACTAAATTATAGCACAATCAACCTGTAGAACCATCTGAAGTCTAGCTGAACAGAAATCTTATAACTGGGAATGTACAGAAGAAGCCATCTCGAGGCTGGTAGGAGAAGTAGAGATGTGAAATGGGCCAGCCCCAAACCCATCTGTGGTGATTAAAAATCAGGAGGGATACCTTGTCTGTAGAGATCCCCTGCAGAGTTGTGAGGGAGTCCAGCTCCACTCTGGGCTCAGTACCAATGCTGGGAAATAAGCCCCCATAACATCTGATTGTCAAAAACAGTGGGGATTTTGACCATTTGTGTGGGACAGAAGCTACAGGAAATGCAGACATCCTCTTAAAGGACCTGTGCACAGACTCACTCGCTTGCAGGCACAAACCCTGGATTCTAGTGGAGGTATGCTGACTCAGGAGAAGTCAGAGACATATGGGGAGAAAATGAGTTGTATGGCTCAAGGCAAGGACTGGGGGGACTGTGGCCACTTTCCCTGTGTAGAGTTCTCCTGTGCAACAAGCAGGTAGGCTTTCCTGTGTTGAGCTTTCCCCAACGCGGCCAAATCTGAACCTGCATTGGCTCGGTGAGCTCCCTTCACTCCACCAGGTGACTCTGTGAGACCCTGTCCCCCAATTCACACAATGCTAGAGGCTCTTTTTCTACTAGCAGCCAGCTTCACATTGCACTCTTTCTAGGACAGCTCTTGGGGGATTGCGAGCCCCAGGCAGAAAGCATCTGAGCTTGGTGTGCTCTGAGACTTTTGCTGAGTAGCTCCAGGCTCCAAACCAGCACCAAACCAGAATCTACATTAACCTGGTGAGCACCACTTGTTTCACTCTGGTGATTCCCTGAGACCCTGCCTCACCCAACTCACGTACCACTCAAGGTTCCACAAGCAGCTGAACCTTACACAAGCTGGCAGATGGCAGCAGGCCTCAGGGAGTCCTGGGACTTTTGTGGAACTACCCTAAGCCTGGTACTGGTGGCAGTCATCCTCAGTTCACAGTGTGGCCTCTCCCACACACCCACAGTCCCATCAAAGTGAGCAACCAACCACAGACCACTGTGTAGCTTCTACCAGGTAGCCCCTGTCCAGTCATAAGCAGTGGTGACCTGGGCCTGCACTGGAACCTCTCCCAAGAGGCTCCACAACCAACATACCTGGAAGTCGACTTCAGCATCATGCAATTATTCCCACAAGATATACACCCAAAATGCAGTCTCAGCAGACACCAGAGATGGCTGGTGCAAATTCCCCTCCCTGCAAAGTATCTCATAAGCTGTGGACATGGCTAAACACTACAGGACTGAGCCTGAGGATCAGTTCCACCAACCAATATGCCATAGCAATCAAGGCTCTACTATAACAGAAGGGCACACACATCCCACATAAGGAACATTCCTGACACCAGGGAGATTGTGCCACTGGACCCTACAAGCCACCTATTAAGGCCACTCAGCTAAGACTTAGAGACATAGCAAATTTACCTAACACATAGAAACAAACACAGAGAGACAGCCAAAATGAAGAAACAGAAAAATGCATTCCAAATGAAAGAACAGGAGAAAACTCCAGAAAAACAAAACAAAACAAACAAAAAACACCTCACCAAATGGAGGAAGGCATCCTACCACATATGGAGTTCACAACAATGGTTAAAGTGATGCTATGAACTTAGGGGAAGGACACTTGAACTCAGTGAGTACTTCAACTAGGAGATAGTAAGCATAAAAAAAGGCAGGAAACATAAAAAAAGAATTAATCAGAAATGAAGAATACAATAACTGAAAGGAAGAATGCAATAGAAGGTTTCACCTACAGACGTCATAAAGCTAAGGATTGAGTCACCTATTTGGAAAACAAAGTAGTAGAAAACACCCTATTGAAACAGCAAAAAGAAAAAAAAAATAAAGGAGGATAGTTTAAGAGGCCTCAGTGGAACACCAAGCATAACAACATTTGTATCATAGGGGAACCAGGAGAAGAGAGAATGCAAGGGATTGAAAACGTATTTTAAGAAATGACTAAAAACATTCCAAACCTGGTGAAAGAAATAGATAAAGTCCAGGAAGCATAGAGTGTCCCTAACAAGATGAACCTAAACAGGCCCACACCAGGACACATAATTCAAATGGCAAAGGTAAAATGCAAAGAGATAATTCTAGAAGCAATAAGAAAAAGGCAACTAGTTATTTACAAGGTGCTCCCATTAGATTTCTCACCAGAAACATCGCAGGCCAGAAGGGGTTGTCACAAAATATTCAATTGATGACAAACAAGGACCTACAACCAAGATGACTCTACCCAGCAAGGTTGTCATTTACTGTATTTTGCTGTGTATAATGCTCTTTCGTGTACAAAGCACACCCACATTTTGGGCCCAAACTTTCAGGGAAAATATTTTGTTTTAATTTTTTTTTTTAATTAATTTTATTGGGGTGACAATTGTTAGTAAATTTACATAGATTTCAGGTGTACAATTCTGTATTACATCGTCTATAAATCCCATTGTGTGTTCACCACCCAGAGTCAGTTCTCCTTCCATCACCATATATTTGATCCCCTTTACCCTCATCACCCACCCCCCACCCCCTTACCCTCTGGTAACCACTAAATTATTGTCTGTGTCTATGAGTTTTTGTTTCTCATTTGTTTGTCTTGTTCTTTTTGGTTTATATACCACATATCAGTGAAATCATAGGGTTCTCTGCTTTTTCTGTCTGACTTATTTCACTTAGCATTATTCTCTCGAGATCCATCCATGTTGTCACAAATGCTCCTATATCATCTTTCCTTAACGCCGAATAGTATTCCATTGTGTATATGTACCACAACTTCTTTATCCATTCATCTATCGAAGGACATTTTGGTTGTTTCCATGTCTTGGCCACCGTAAACAAAGCTGCAATGAACATTGGCGTACACATGTCTCTATAGAGAAATGCTTTTATATTTTTGGGGTAGATACCCAGGAGAGCGATTGCTGGGTCATATGGTAATTCTATTCGTAATTTCTTGAGGAACCTCCACACTGCCTTCCATAGCGGCTGCACCAGTCTGCATTCCCACCAACAGTGTATGAGAGTTCCTTTTTCTCCACAGCCTCTCCAACACTTGTTACTATTTGTTTTGTTGATGAAAGCCATTCTGACTGGGGTGAGGTGATATCTCATTGTGGTTTTCATTTGCATTTCTCTGATGATTAGCGATGTTGAGCATTTTTTCATATGTCTATTTGCCATTTGTATATCCTCTTTGGAGAAATGTCTCTTCAGGTCCTCTGTCCATTTTTCAATTGGGTTGTTTGTTTTTTTGTTGTTGAGTTTCATGAGTTCCTTGTATATTTTGGATATTAGCCCCTTATCAGAGGAACTGTTTGCGAAAATCTTCTCCCATTCAGTTGGTTGCCTCATTATTTTGTCAATAGTTTCTTTTGCTGTGCAGAAGCTTTTCAGTTTCATATAATCCCATTTGTTTATTTTAGTTTTTACTTCCATTGCCTTTGGAGTCAAATTCATAAAATGCTCTTTGAACCCAAGGTCCATAAGTTTAGTACCTATGTTTTCTTCAATGCAGCTTATTGTGTCAGGTCTTATGCTTAAGTCTTTGATCCATTTTGAATTAATTTTGGTACATGGTGACAGATAGCAGTCCAGTTTCATTCTTTTGCACGTATCTATCCAATTCTGCCAGCACCATTTATTGAAGAGGCAGTCTTTCGTCCATTGTATGTTTTTAGCTTCTTTGTCAAAAATTATCTGTCCATATTTATGTGGTTTTATTTCTGGGTTCTCAATTCTATTCCATTGATCTATGTGTCTGTTTTTCCGCCAATACCAAGCTGTTTTGATTATTGTAGCCCTGTAGTACAAGGAAAAATCAGGGAGTGTGATACCTCCAGTATTGTTCTTTTTTTTTAATATTACTTTGGCTATTCGGGGTCTTTTGTGGTTCCAAACAAATCTGATGATTTTTTGTTCTATTTCTTTAAAAAATGCCATTGGGATTTTAATGGGGATTGCATTAAATCTGTATATGCCTTTGGGTAATATGGCCATTTTAACTATGTTGATTCTTCCAATCCATGAGCACGGAATGTCTTTCCATTTCTTTGTGTCTTCTTCAATTTCTTTCAAAAATGTCTTATAGTTTTCAGCATATACATCCTTCACATCCTTGGTTAAGTTTATTCCTAGGTATTTTATTCTTTTTGCTGCAATTGCAAAAGGAATTGTTTTTTCTGTCTCTTTTTCTGAGATTTCATTGTTGGTATAGAGGAAAGCAATGGACTTTTGTACGTTGATTTTGTAGCCAGCAACTTTACTATATTCATTGATTGTTTCTAATAGCTTCTTGGTGGAGTCTTTAGGGTTTTCAATGTATAGCATCATGTCATCTGCAAAGAGTGACAATTTAACTTCTTCATTCCCAATTTGGATGCCTGTTATTTCTTTCTCTTGCCTGATAGCTCTGGCGAAAACTTCCAACACTATGTTGAAAAGCAGAGGTGATAGGGGACAACCTTGTCGTGTTCCTGAACGTAGAGCAAAGGGCTTCAGCTTTTCACCATTAATTATGAGGTTAGCTGAGGGCTTGTCGTATATGGCCTTTATTATGTTGAGGTATTTTTCCTTCTATACCAATTTTAGTAAGTGTTTTAATCATAAATGGATGTTGTATCCTATCAAATTCTTTTTCTGCGTCAATTGATAGAATCATATGATTTTTGTCCTTTATTTTGTTTATGTGATGTATCACATTGATGGATTTGCGAATGTTGAACCATCCTTGTGCCCCGGGGATGAACCCCACTTGGTCGTCATGAATAATCTTTTTAATGCATTGTTGTATTCGATTTGCTAGAATTTTGTTTAGGATTTTAGCATCTGTATTCATCAGAGATATAGGTCTGTAGTTTTCTTTCTTTGTGTTGTCCTTACCAGGTTTTGGTATCAGGGTAATGTTGGCCTCATAAAATGAGTTAGGGAGTACTGACTCTTCTTCAATTTTTTGGAAGAGTTTGAGCAGGATTGGTATTAGATCCTCTTTGAAGGTTTGGTAAAATTCACTGGTGAAGCCATCTGGTCCAGGACTTTTGATTTTGGGAAGGTTTTTGATGACTGATTCAATTTCCTTACTGGTGATCGGCCTGTTAAGATTTTCCAGTTCTTCATGATTCAGCCTTGGAAGGCTATATGTTTCTAAGAACTTGTCCATTTCTTCTAAGTTATGAAATTTGGTGGCATATAGTCCTTCATAGTATTCTTGGATAATCCTTTGTATTTCTGTGGTGTCCGTGATAACTTCCCCTTTTTCATTTCTGATTTTGTTAATTAGTGTCTTCTCTCTTTTTATCTTAGTGAGTCTAGCCAAGGGTTTGTAGATTTTGTTAATCTTTTCAAAGAACCAGCTTTTTGTCACATTAATTTTTTCTATTGTCTTTTTGTTCTCTATTTCATTTAGTTCTGCTCTGATTTTTGTTATTTCCTTTCTTCTGCTGACCTTGGGTTTCGCTTGTTCTTCTTTTTCTAGTTTTTTAAGGTGTAACATGATGTTATTTATTTGGGATTTTTCTTGTTTCTTGAGATAGGCCTGTAATGATATAAATTTCCCTCTTAAAACTGCTTTTGCGGCATCCCAAAAATTTGGGTAGGATGTATTTTAATTGTCATTTGTTTCTATGTATCTTTTGAGCTCTCCTCTAATTTCTTCTTTGACCCAGTCGTTCTTTAAAAGTATGTTGTTCAATCTCCATGTATTTGTGTTTTTTCCTGCTTTCTTTTTGCAGTTGATATCCAATTTCAAAGCTGTGTGATTAGAGAATATGCTTGGTATGATTTCAATCTTCTTAAATTTGCTGAGGCTGATTTTGTGTCCCAATATATGGTCTATCCTTGAGAATGTTCCATGTACACTCGAAAAGAATGTATAGTCTGATGTTTTAGGATGAAGTGCTCTATATATGTCAATTATGTCCAATTCATCTAATGTGTCATTTAGGGCTGCGATTTCGTTATTTATCTTCTGTTTGGATGATCTATCCATAGCTGTCAATGATGTATTTAAGTCCCCTAGTATAATTGTGTTTTGGTCAATTTCTCCCTTTAGTTCTGTTAGTAGTTGCTTGGTATATTTCGGTGCTCCCTGATTGGGGGCATAAATATTGATGACTGTTATGTCTTCTTGTTGTATAGTCCCCTTTACCATTATGAAATGTCCATCTTTGTCTCTTGTTATCTTTTTCACCCTGAAGTCTGTTTCATCGGAAATCATTATGGCTACACCTGATTTTTTCTGGGTACCATTTGCTTGAAGTGTCAATTTCCAACCTTTCACTTTGAGTCTATGCTTGTCCTTGTAGCTGAGATGTGTCTCTTGTAGGCAGCATATGGTTGGGTTTAGTTTTTTGATCCAATCTGCTACTCTGTGTCTCTTTATTGGTGAGTTCAGTCCATTTACATTCAGGGTGATTATTGATATGTGAGGATTTCCTGTCATTCTGTCTTTAGTTTTCTGGTAAGGCTGTGTCTCCATTGTTTCTTTGCCTTTTTGTTGTTGTCTGTTATTTCTGTGTGGTAGTATTCTATGATGTTTCCCTCTGTTTCTTCTTTTATTACAGTATATATTTCAGATTTGAATGTTTTTTGAGTGGTTACCCTTGAGTTTATGTAAAAGAAAGTTTGATATTTAGAGTATTCCAGTTTCTTCAGTACGCTTACTTTCTCTATTCCCATATTCCAGTTCAGGCCTTTACGCTCCCCCTTTTTATGTTTCGGTTGCCACAAGTTGTCCCTGTTGATGATGGTCTAATAGCCTCCTTTATTATTTCTTGTAGTGCAGGTCGTGTATTAGAAAATTCCCTCAGCTGATGGATGTCTGGAAAGGTCTTTATTCCTCCTTCATATCTAAAGGAGATCTTTGCTGGATATATTATTCTTGGCTCATGATTTCTCTCTTTCAATAGTTTGAATATTTGGTTCCATTCCCTCCTAGCTTGTAGAGTTTCTGCTGAAAAATCTGATGATAATGTAATGGGCTTTCCTTTGTAAGTTACCGTCTTCTTTTCCCTGGCTGCCTTGAGGATTCTTTCTTTATCATTGATTTTAGACAGCTTCAATACAATGTGCCTTGGTGAAGGCCTGTTGGGATTGAGGTAATTAGGTGTTCTATTTGCTTCTTGGATTCGAGGATCCAGTTCTGTTCACAAGTTTGGGAAGTTCTCATCGACAATTTGTTTGAATATATTCTCTGTTCCCTTCCCTCTTTCTTCTCCTTCTGGTATACCCATTATTCTTATATTGCTCTTTCTGATGGAGTCAGAAAGTTCTTGTAGAGTTCTTTCATTTCTTTTAAGTCTCAAGTCTCTTTCTTCTTCCCTCTGTGTAAATTCCAGGTTCCTATCTTCGATGTCACTGATTCTTTCCTCCATCTGGTCAACTCTACTACCTAAGCTGGATATTTTATTGTTAATTTCTTCTATTGAGTTCTTAATCTCCAGAAATTCTATTTGGTTCTTTTTCAAGATTTCAATCTCTTTTGTAAAATGCTCATGGTGTTCTTTGATTGTGTTTCTGAGTTCATTAAACTGCCTTTCTGTGTTTTCTTGCATCTCGTTCAGTTTTTTCAGAATTGCGATCTTGAATTTTCTGTCATTTAAATCACAAAGGTCCATATCTCTAAGTTCCTTTTCTGGAGACTTTTCACTTTCTTTCTGAGCTATCTTGTTGCCTTGGTTATTCATGGCAATCACTGATTTACTATTTCTCTTCCTAGACATCTACAGGAGTGTCTTCTGCAACAGGTTGATAGGTATGCGAAGAGCTTTTGGAGTTCCAAAGCTCTTTCTGCACCAGATTCAGAGCCCGTTTGTTTCAGCAGTTCTGTTTACTCCTGCAGGGATCCGTCCAGATAGGTGGGGCCAGGGGCGGGGTGACTTGTGAGAGGTGGCCCAGAGCAATGGCGGCGACCACCACCACAGCCAGTCCTGCTTCCACAGCTCCCTCCCCTTTGCCGGAACTAGTTGAGCTGCGAATCTGTGTCTGCGGTCCACAGTTCTCAGAGCAGCAAATATTCTGTCCTTGGATCCGACACTGCTACTTTATCGCTTCTAGCACCGGGCAGGTGGGGGCGGGGCGAGCTCTGGGAGGGTAGGGAGGGGGCGGCTAGTCTCTGTGCCTAAGGCTTCCGTTCTCCGCTAGCTCGGCAGTGAGGGCTTAAACCACCGATTTCAGCCCTCTTCCCTCAGTCTTTGCTCCGAGGTCTGCCGTGAGCGAGCGTTGGGTTCAGCGGTTTTGTATGCTGCCCCCTCAGCCCTGTGGGCCGTAAGTGGAGCCCTAGCAGTCCAAGTCCTTCCCTCTTCCGCAGTTGCGGAAGATCCGGGCGCAGCGGACTCCGAGCACTGAGCTAGGTCTGTGTCCTGCGCCCGCGCGGCTCCGTCTCCACACTTCTCCTCTCCCTCCTCCACCGCTCGCGCGATTAACCCACCTGGAGGTGAATTCAGTAGTCGGCCTCTTCGTCTTCCCTGTCTGCTGTGCAAGGAGTCCTTTGTGGAGTTATTGTTGTCCAATTCGTTGTAAATTCCAGGGGAGCGTTACAGAGCCTCACCTCACGCCGCCATTTTTTTTCCGAGAAGTCTGTTTTAATTTTTTATTTCAAATTTTTTTTTGTTTACATTTAGGTACTTGTTTTTGTATTATAAAGGAATTTTATCATTTATTTTTTAACATATGGTACAAATAATTTTATGTAACAAATAATTACAAAACACAAGAATAAAACAAGCTATAAGAAATTTTATGTACTGGTAACAATTTTACGATATTTACACATCACAGAAGGCCAAGAAGGTTTGTCATTGCAAGTTCATCAAAATTCCAACAAAAACGATTATCGTATTCCAGGGTATTATTTCTCATAGGGATATCGTTATTGATTTCTAGAATTACACTTTTAATTCATAAGCATAAAAAGTAATTAAAAACATTTATATAGATACAGAATTAGTATTTTTCCCTCTCAAGTTTGGGCAAAAAAAGTGTACATTATACATGGCAAAATACAGTAAAATGAAGGAGACATAAGCAGCTTCTCAGACAAAAAACAAAAAAACAAAAAAAACAAAACTAAAGGATTTCTTCATCAGCACCAAAACATCACCATCAAAACATGTTTACAAGAAATATTAAAAGAACTTCTTTAAGAAGAAAGGGGAGAAACAGAACATAAAAATACATAATGAAATGGCAATAACTATGCTTGTATCAATAATCATTTTAAATGTAAGTGGATTAAATGCTCCAATCAAAAGACTTAGCGTAGCTGAATGGATAAGAAAACAAGATCAATATATATGTTGTCCACAAGAGACCTATTTCAGATAAAAAGACACACAGCGTGAAAGTAAAGGGAAGTGAAAAGATATTTTATGTGAATGGAAGTGAGAAAAAAAAAGCAGGGGAAGCAATACTTAGACAAAATTGACTTTAAAACAAATGCCATGATAAGAAACAAAGAGGAACATTACATAATTATAAAGGGATCAAACAAACAGGATTATAAACATTTATGCACCCAACATAGGAACACCTAAATATATAAGGCAAATATTGGGAGGAGACCCACATAAGGGAAAAGATCTGAAGTAATACAATCATGGTAGATGGCTTTAACACCCCATTGACACCAATGGACAAGTCTCCCAAACTGAAAATCAAAAAACAAACAATGGCCTTAAATGACACACTAGACCAGATAAATTTAATTGATATTTTTAAAGCATTTTACAGCAAAGCAGCAGAATATACATTGTTTTTAAGTGCACATAGATTATTTTCCAAGATAGACCAATTGTTAGGCCACAAAACAAGTTTCAGTAAATTTAAGAAGATTGAAATCATATCAAGCGTCCTCTCTGACTACAATGGTATGAAACTAGAAATCAATTACAAGAAAAAAAAACACATAGAGGCTAAATGACATGCTACTAAATAATGAATAGGTCAACAATGAGGCCAACAAAGAAATCAAAAGATACCTTGAGACAATTGCAAATAAAAACATGACACAAAATTTATGGGACACAACAAAAGCAGACCTAATAGGAAAATTCATAGCAATACAATCCTACTTCAAGAAATAAGAAAAATTTTAAATAAATAATCTAACTTCCCACCAACATTGTATGAGAGTTCCTTTTACTTTACACTTAAAGGAACTAGAAAAAGGACAGCAAACAAAGCCCAAAGTGAGTAGAAGGAAGAAAATAATAAAGATCATAGTGGAATTAAATGAAATAGAGTATTAAAAGAAAAAGAAAGAAAGAAAAGATCACTAAAACCAAGAGCTGGTTCTTTGAAAAGATAGACAATATTGATAAATCTTTAGCCCAACTCATCAAGAAAAAAAAGAGAGAGAAGTCAAATAAATATGAGTAATGAAAGGAAAAATGACAACTGACACCACAGACATACAAAGGATTATGAGAAAGTATTACAAACAATTATATGCCAACAAATTGAACAATCTGGAAGAAATGAATAAATTCCTAGAAATATACAATCTTTTCAAGATTGAATCAAGAAGAAACAGAAAATCTGAATTGACTGATTACTATTAATGAAATTGAATTAGTAATCAAAAAACTCCCAAAAATCCTGGACCAAATAGTTTTATAGGTGAATTTTACCAAACATTCAAAGAAGAATTAACACCTATCCTTCTCAAACTGTTCCAAAAAATTCAAAGGGAGGAAAAGCTCCCAAGCTCATTTTATGAGACTACCATTAGTCTTATTCAAAAACTAAACAAAGACATTAAAAAAAAAAATATAGGCTGACACCCCTGATAAACATAGATGCAAAAATCCTCAACAAAGTATTAACAAACTGAATTAAACTATACATGAAAAAAATCATACACCATGATCAAGTGGGACTTATTCTTGGGACGCAAGCTTTGTTCAATATCTGCAAATCAATTAACGTGATACACCACCTCAACAAAATGGAAAATAAAAACCATATGGTCATATCACTATATTAGAAAAAGCATTTGACAAAACCCAGCATCCATTTATGATAAAATCTCTCAGCACATTAGGAATAGAGGCCATATATAACGAACCCACAGCTAACATCACTCTCAATGGGGAAAAGCTTAAAGTGTACTCCTTAAGATCAGGAATAAGACAAGGATACCCACTTTCACCACTTTCATTCAACACAGTATTGGAAGTCCTAGCAGCAATCATACATGAAAAAGAAATAAAAGGCATTCAAATGGGAATGAAAGAAATAAAACTCTTATTTGCAGATAGCATGATATAGAAAGAACCCTAAAGACTCCCTTGCCAAACACATCAGAACTGACAAATAAGTTCAGTATTAGCAGGACAGAAAATTAATATTCAGAAATCGGTTGCATTTTATACACCAATAATGAACTGTTAGAAAAATAAGTTAAGAAAACAAGACCACTTACAATTACACCAAAAATCCAAAAAAATACCTAGGAATAAATTTAACCAAAGAGGTAAAACACCTGTTTTTGGAAAGCTATAAGACACTGAAGAAAGAAATTGCAGAAGATACAAATAAATGGAAACATACTATGCTCATGGACAGGATGAATTAACTTTGTTAAAAATGCCCATACTATCCAAAGCAATCAATACATTCAATGTAATCCCTATCAAAAAACTAGGCATTTTTCACAGAATTAGAACAAATAATGTTAAAATTTATGTGTATCTACAAAAGATTATGAATAACCACAACAATCTTGAAAAAGAACAAAACTGAAAGCATCACACTACCTGATATCAAAGTACATTTCAAGGCAATAGTAATCAAACCATCATAGTATTGGCATAAAAACAAGCACATTCAGTGACGTCATAGGAATGGCGGCATCCGGGCGCGCTTTCTGAGTTCTCTGGATCTTATTACAAACGGGACATATAACCCATCAAACAACTCTTTGCTCATCATGCAGAACAGCTAAGAGACTCCTAAGAGACTCGTGGAAGGATCACTTGAAGGTGCGCAAATTGGGCGAGCAGGGGAAGAAGGACGGGAGCTGAGTGGAAAAGCGCAGCCCCGTGGTGGAATCCGCAGGCAGTGGAGGAGGCGGCAGTGGCAATGGCGGCAGCGGGCAGCGATGGTAACCCGCAGCTCTAAAGATACAGGGGTCCCCAGGGTGGAACAAGAATACAAAAGCCAGGAGGTGGGCTCTTTCCCTGCGTCCCACAGCTGATCGCTCCCGCCAGGGGGGCAGCTTGGTGGGCGCTAGGGCGGACAAACAACACAGACTCCATACCTGGGCCCCTCCCACCGCTCCTCCAATCTTACCCCTGCCCTTCCAGAGACCCTGAACTAAGAGGTGTCAGATTACACAGGGGCCGTAGTGCTCAGGCTCTGGGAAGACTGACAGGCAGTTCTGACCCAGGGAAGAGGCTGGGAAAAGTGTGATTTTGGCTGGGCTAGGAGAGAAGAGACTCCTGCACCCCGCAGCCACCACCTTTTCTGGCCTGCAGGAAGAGTGTGACACAGCTGGGCTGGGAGAGAGAAGACCCCCCCCATCCCCAACCCCCACCCTTTCTGGCCTGCCTAGGGCAGGGCAACTGCAACTGCGGAGGCAGTCCCAGAGATCAGTAGTAAGCAGCAGACGCAGCTCCCGGCTTTCAGCAGCTCAGAAATCTCCCGCCTGCCTCCCCTACACACCACGGAAGATGTGCCCTAAACTCAGGAGTACTGGACACAGGGCTAGTGTTGCTACTCTTAGTGTGTATATGTGCAGGCAAGGGCAGAAACTGTACTGACTTTGTAAAAACTATCATCTGGACCCCTCAGCCCCACGCATTTAAATCTACAGCCCCAAAGTTACCCTGGGCAACAGGTGACCGGTTCTGCCTGCACAATAGGCAGGGGACTCTCTGGTACAGCAGAGGACAACCTGGAGATTACTTGGTGAGCATAAGCCAAGACTGGCACTGCTTTTTGTTTTGCTTTGTTTTGGTTTGTCTTCATATCTTTGATATCTTTGCCTGTGTTGAGTGGGGGTTATCGGGTGTTTTTTCCTGTGAATGTATTTGATTTTTTTTTGTTGTTGTTGTTGTTGTTGTTGTGCTTGGTGATTTGCTTTCTTCTGAAATTGCTCTACCAGGGCCCAGCTTAAGAGGCACAAGATTCAACATATCCAGAGGCCAACTCCAGGCCAAACCAGAGTACTACCGTGTTAGACCTACAAGTCACACTACCAGAGGGAATTCCCTGCAGGCACAAGAGCCAATAGAGGCCAAACCACATTTAAGTGGTCAATCCTCATGTATCAGAACACCCTGTGGTGGGCAGAGCCAAGTCTCACAACTAGTCAGTCTAGGAGTTAACCCCACCTGCACAAAAGCAAAAAGCAATTAAAGATCTTCTGTAACAGGACAATATACACAACACAAGAGTCACCTTTGGAACACACGCAGAGGAGAAGAACGAAGTAGTCCAAGTCAAATATAAAGGACACATACTACATAAGATAACCAAGCAAGAACTAAGAACTCTAGGGGTTCTACATAACACATCAAAGCAAACACAGGGAGTCAGATAGAATGGGGAAACAAAAGAGGTCCCAAATTAAAGAACAGAAGAAACCTCCACAACTGGAACGAAATGAAGCAGAGGTAACCAACCTATCAGAGACAGAGTTCAAAACACTGGTGATAAGAATATTTAAGGAGCTTAGAGAAGACATAAAAACGGATGTATAAATCATAACGGACAACCAGTTAGAACTAAAGAACACAATTATCGAAATTAAGAACTCACTTGAAGGAATTACCAGCAGGTTAGATGAATAGAGGATCGAATCAGAGACTTAGAAGACAAGTTAGCAGAGATCACCGAAACAGAACAACAGAAAGAAAAAAGAATAAAAAACAATGAAGATGGTTTAAGAGACCTCTGTGATAACATCAAGTGCAACAACATGTGCATTATAGAAGGTGAAGAGGAAGCAAAGGATTGAGAACATATTTGAGGTAATAATGTCTGAAAACTTCCCTAACCTGATGAAGGAAACCGACATACAAACCCGGGAAGTGCAGAGAGTTCCAACCAGGATAAACCCAAACAGGTCCACAACAAGACACATTATAGTTAAAATGGCAAAGCTTAAAGACAAAGAAAGAATCCTAAAAGCAGCAAGAGAAAGACAGAGGGTTACATACAAGGGAACTCCCATAAGGCTATCAAATGACTTTTCTACAGAAACATTGAAGGCCAGGAGGGAGTGGCAGGAGATACCCAAAGTGATGGAAAATAAAGGCCTACAACCTAGATTGCTTTATACAGCAAGGCTATCATTTAAAGTTGATGGAGAGATAAAGAACTTCCCAGAAAAGAATAAGCTAAAAGAATTTATTACAACCAAGCCAGCATTGCAAGAAATACTAAAAGGACTACTGTACATAGAAGACAGATGAAAACAATCTAACTACAAATTTAAAAATGGCAATAACTATGCACCTATCAATAATCACTTTAAATGTAAATGGATTAAATGCTCCAATCAAGAGACATAGGGTGGCTGTGTGGACAATAAAGTAAGACCCTTGTATATGCTGTATGCAAGAGACTCACCTCAGATCAAAAGACACACACAGGCTGAAAGTAAAGGGCTGGAGTAAAATATTTCATGCAAATGGAAATGAGAAAAAAGCTGGAGTTGCTATACTTATACCTGACAAAATAGACTTTAAAATGAAGAACATATTAAAAGATAAAGATGGGCAATGTATAATAATTGAGATATTGATCTGACAAGAGCACATAACTCGAGTAAACATCTCTGCATCCAACATAGGAGCACCTAAATATATAAAAGAGATACTGACTGACATAAAGACAGAGATCAACAGTAACACTATCATAGTAGGGGACTTCAACATACCTCTGACAACAAGGGACAGATCTTCCAGACAGAAAAATCAATATGGAAACAACAGCCTTAAATGATACATTGGACCACTTGGATTTAATCAATATTTTCAGAGCATTTCACTCCAATGCTGCAAAATACACGTTTTTCTCAAGCACACATGGAACATTTTCCAAGATAGACTATATGTTAGGCCACAAACAAGTCTTGATAAATTTAAGGAAATTGAAATCATACCAATTGTTCTCTGATCACATTGGTATGAAATTAGAAATTAACTACAGGAAAAAATCTGAAAGACACACCAATTCATGGAGGCTGAATGACTTATTACTAAATAATAAATGGGTCAAGCAGGAGATCAAGGAATAAATCAAAAGATATCACGAGACAAACGAAAATGAGAACATGACAACCCAAAATCTATGGGATGCCACGAAAATCTATGGGATGTCCTAATAGGGAAATTCATTGCATTGCAAGTCTACATAAAGAAACAAGAAACATCAGTAATCAACAGTTTGTCTTCACACTTAAGGGATCTGGAAAAAGAACAGCAAAATAAACCCAAAGGGAGCACAAGGAAGGAGATAGTAAAGATCAGAGCAGAAATAAATGAAATAAAAACCAGAAAAACAATACAAAAGATCAATGAATCCAAAAGTTGATTCTTAGAGAAGATAAACAAAATTGGCAAACCTTTAACAAGAATCATTTTAAAAAAGAGAAAATACCCAAATTAATAAAATCAGAAATGAAAGAGGAGGAGTGACAACAGACACCGCAGAAACACAAAAACTTTAAGAAATTACTATGAGCAACTATATGCCAACAAATTTGACAATCTGGAAGAAATGGACAATTTTCCAAAGGCATACAACCTTCCAAGGCTAACTCAAGAAGAAACAGAAAACCTGAATAGAGTGATTACCATCAGGGAAATTGATTCAGTAATCAACAGTCTCCCAACAAACAAAAGCCCTGGACCAGATGGCTCCTCAGGTGAATTTTACAAAACGTTCAAAAAAGAATTATCACCTATTCTCCTCAAGCTCTGCCAAAAAATCCAGAAGGAGGGAAGACTCCCAAACACTTTTTACAAAGCCACTATCACCCTGATCCCCAAATCAGACAAAGACACCACAAAAAAGGAATACTACAGACTGCTACCTCTAATGAACATTGATGCAAAAATCCTCAACAAAAGATTAGCGAACAGAATTCTGCAATACATTAAAAAGATCATACACCATGATCAAGTGGGATTCATCCCTGGTATGCAGGGGTGGTTCAACATCCGCAAATCAATTAATGTGATACACCACATTAACAAAATGAAAAATAAAAATCACATGATCATATCAATAGATGCAGAAAAAGCATTTGATAAAATCCAGCAGCCATTTATGATAAAAACCCTTAAGAAAGTGGGAATTGAGGGATCATATCTCAAAATAATAAAGGCCATATATAACAAACCCACAGCTAACATCATAATCAATGTGGAAAAGCTAAAACCATTACCGCTAAGATCAGGAACAAACAAGGTTTCCCACTATCTTCACTTCTATTCAACATAGTGCTGGAAGTTCTAGCCACAGCAATCAGACAAGAAAAATAAATAAAAAGGCATCCAAATTGGTAAGGAGGAAGTAAAATTATCATTATATGCAGATGATATGATACTATATATATAGAACCCTACAGACTCCACCAAGAAACTATTAGAGCTGATAGACAAATTTAGTAAAGTAGCAGGATACAAACTTAATATTCAGAAATCAGTTGCATTTGTATATACCAATAATAAAACATCAGAAGGAGAAATGTAAAAAAAAATCCCATTTACAATAGCTCCAAAGACCATAAAATATCTGGGAATAAATTTAACCAAAGAAGTAAAAGATATGTACTCAGAAAATAATACGACACTGAAGAAAGAAATATAGGAAGATATAAATAGATGGAAACACATATCATGTTCATGGATAGGAAGAATTAATATAGTTAAAATGTCCATACTGCCTAAGGCAATATACATATTCAACGCAATTCCTATCAAACTACCAACAACGTTTTCACAGAAATAGAACATATAATCCTAAAATTTATATGGGACCATAAAAGACCCCGGATAGCCTCAGCAATCTTGAGAAATAAGAACAAAGTGGGAGGTATAACAATACCTGACTTCAAATTATACAACAAGTCTACAGTAATCAAAACAGCATGGTACTGGCATAAAAACAAACACATAGATCAATTGAACAGAATAGAGAGTCCAGAAATAAATCCATGCCTATTTGGACATTTGATCTATGACAATGGAAGTAAGAATGTACAGTGGGGTAAAGACAGTCTATTCAATAAATGGTGCTGGGAAACCTGGACTGACACATGCAAGAAAATGACAGTGGCCACAGTAAACAAAGCTGCAATGAACACTGGAGTGCACATGTCTTTATGTATAAATGATTTCAAATTCTTTGGGTAGATACGCAGGAAAGGGATTGCTGGGTCATATGGTAATTTTATTTGTAATTTTTTGAGGAACCTGCACACTGCCTTCCATAGCGGCTGCACCAGTCTGCATTCCTACCAAGAGTGTATGAGGGTTCCTTTTTCTCCACAGCCTCTCCAACACTTGTTGCTATTTGTCTTGTTGATGATACCCATTCTGACTGGGGTGAGGTGATATCTCATTGTGGTTTTTATTTGCATTTCTCTGATGATTTGTGATGTTGAGCATTTTTTCATATGTCTATTTGCCATTTGTATGTCCTCTTTGGAGAAATGTCTCTTCAGGTCCTCTGCCCATTTTTCAATTGGGTTGTTTGTTTTGTTGTTGCTGAGTTTCATGAGTTCCTTGTATATTTTGGACATTAGACCCTTATCAGAGGAACTGTTTGCAAAAATCTTCTCCCATTCAGTTGGTTGCCTCTTTATTTTGTCGATGGTTTCTTTTGCTGTGCAGAAACTTTTAAGTTTCATATAGTGCCATTTGTTTATTTTAGCTTTTACTTCCATTGCCTTTGGAGTCAAATTCATAAAATTCTCTTTGAACCCAAGG
Source organism: Rhinolophus hipposideros (assembly GCF_964194185.1). NCBI lineage: Eukaryota > Metazoa > Chordata > Mammalia > Chiroptera > Rhinolophidae > Rhinolophus > Rhinolophus hipposideros. Next base: position 41,600,650 of record NC_138059.1, read on the forward strand.
TCCATAAGTTTAGTACCTATGTTTTCTTCTCTGCAGTTTATTGTGTCAGGTCTTATGCTTAAGTCTTTGATCCATTTTGAATTAATTTTGGTACATGGTGACAGATAACAGTCCAGTTTTATTCTTTTGCACGTGCCTATCCAATTCTCCCAGCACCATTTATTGAAGAGGCTCTCTTTCCTGAATGGTATGTTTTTAGCTTCTATGTCAAAAATTATCTGTCCATATTTATGTGGTTTTATTTCTGGGTTCTCAATTCTATTCCATTGGTCTATGTGTCTGTTTTTCTGCCAATACCATGCTGTTTTGATTATTGTAGCCCTGTAGTACAAGCTAAAGTCAGGCAGTGTGATACCTCCAGCACTGCTCTTTTTTCTTAAGATTGCTTTGGTTATTCGGGGTCTTTTGCGGTTCCAAACAAATCTGACGATTTTTTGTTCTATTTCTTTAAATAATGCCATTGGAATACTATTCAGCGTTAAGGAAAGATGATATAGGAACATTTGTGACAACATGGATGGATCTTGAGAGTATAATGCTAAGCAAAATAAGTCAGACAGAAAAAGTAGAGAACCCTATGATTTCACTGATATGTGGCATATAAACCAAAAACAAGACAAACAAATGAGAAAGAAAAACTCATAGACACACACAATAGTTTAGTGGTTACCAGAGGGTAAGGGAGGTGGGGGGTGGGAGATGAGGGTAAGGGGGATCAAATATATGGTGATGGAAGGAGAACTGACTCTGGGTGGTGAACACACAACGGGATTTATAGATGATGTAATACAGAATTGTACACCTGAAATTATGTAATTTCATTAACAATTGTCACCCCAATAAATCAATTTTTAAAAAATGCCATTGGGATTTTAATGGGGATTGCATTAAATCTGTATATTACTTTGGGTAATACAGCCATTTTAACTATGTTGATTCTTCCCATCCATGAGCACAGAATGTCCTTCCATTTCTTTGTGTCCTCTTCTACTTTTTTTAAAAATGCCTTATAGTTTTCATTGTATTGGTCTTTCACATCCTTGGTTAAGTTTATGCCTAAGTATTTTATTCTTTTTGTTGCAGTTGCAAAACGAACGTTTTGTTTTTTCCTAATTTTTTCTTTCTTTTGAGATTTCATTGTTAGTATATAGGAATGCAATGGAGATTTGTATGTTACTTTTGCAGCTGGCAACTTTAGTGTATTCATATATTGTTTCTAATAGCTTTTTGGTGGAGTCTTTAGGGTTTTCTATATATAGCATCATGTCATCTGCAAAAAGTGACAATTTAAGTTCTTCTTTTCCAATTTGGATGCGTTTTTTGTCTTTCTTTTGCCTGATTGCTGTGGATAGGATTTCCAATACTATTTTGAAAAGCAGAGGTGATAGAGGACAACTCTGTCCTGTTCCTGATTGGAGAGTGAGGGCTTCAGTTTTTCACCATTATAACATCAGCTGAGGGTTTGTCATATATGTCCTTTATTATGTTAAGGTATTTTCCTTCTCCATCCATTTTTAAGTGATTTACTCATAAACGGATGTTGCATCTTGTCAAACGCTTTTTCTGCATCTATTGATATAGTCATATGATTTTTGTCCTTTATTTTGTTTATGTGGTGTATCACACTGATGGATTTGTGTATGTTGAACCATCCTTGTGCCCCTGGGATGTACCTCACTTGGTCATGATGTATAAACATTTTAATGCATTGTTGCATTCGATTTGCTAGAATTTTATTTAGGATTTTTGCATCTGTATTCATCAGAGATATTGGTCTATAATGATCTTTTTTGTGTATTATCCTTACCATGTTTTGGTATCAGGGTAACATTGGCCTCATAAAATGAGTTAGGGAGTATTGTCTCTTCTTCAATTTTTTAGAAGAGTTTGAATAGCACAGGTATTAGATCCTCTTTGAATATTTGGTAGAATTTACTAGTGAAGCCTTCTGGTCCCTGTGTTTTGCTGTTGGGAAGGTTTCAGATGACTGATTCAATTGACTTACTGTTGATTAATCTATTTAGATATTCCAGTTCTTCATGATTCAGCCTCGGAAGGCTACATGTTTCTAAGAACTTGTCCATTTCTTCTAGGTTATTGAATGTGCTGGCATATAGTCCTTCGTAGTATTTTTGGATGATCCTTTGTATTTCTGTGGTACCCATGTTAACTTCCAATATTTCATTTCTGATTTCATTTGTGTCTTTTCTCTTTTTATCTTAGGGAGTCTAGTCAAGGGTTTGTCAATTTGATTAATCTTTTCAAAGAACCAGCTCTTTGTTGCATTGATTTTTTTCTATTGTCTTTTTGTTCTCTATTTCATTTAGTTTGGCTCAGGTTTTTATTATATCCTTCTGTCATGCAGGGCGGCCTGCGGGGTCTCTGCTTCTGCTTTCCACATAAGAATGCAGGATATGGCTAGGCCAAAAAGGAACACCCACGGAGCCATAGATAGGGAAGTCATACCACTATGGTCTCACTAGAGGCTGGGTTTACACGACGTGCGACCTGCTGTCTGCTGTGCTGTCAACTGACCAACTCACCTTGACTCTCCTTCACTCTCCTCCACTCTTCTCAGCTTCCCTCCGTGGCAGTTATATCAGTGGCCAATGGCTCGACGGTTACAGCTGACAGCCAACCAGCCACAGCTGATGGCTATCTACTACCCGAGTCAGCACCTCTCCACATGAGGTCGAGAGCCTGGAAATTGCTCTCTGGGGCTCTGTCCCCACACCTTCCTTCTGTTGACTTTGAGTTTAATTCATTCTTCTGTTTCTAGTTCTTGAAGGTAATGTGAACTTATTTATCTTGGATTTTTTTCTTTCTTTGAGAAAGGCCTGTAATGATATAAATTTCCCCCTTAACACTGCTTTCACTGTATCCCAAAAATTTTGGTAGGATGCATTTTCATTCTCATTTGTTTCTACTTATATTTTGATCTCTCCTCTTATTTCTTCCTTGACCCAGTCTTTCTTTAAAAGTATGTTTATCGTGTCCAGCACAACACAGGCAGTGAGAGAACAAGAAGGGGCAGTGAAGGGTTAAGAAAGAAACAGAAATCAAGAAAGTTACGAAACAGGGGGCCAAGGGTCTCCCAGCCTCAAAGGACTGACAGCCCCATATCGGGCCACCTGCTGGTTTTTATTGATATACACACAAGGATGTAGTATCATTTTCTCCAAGGTCTGCGAGTCTCATACATCATACCAGAAAACTGATTCAAATCAATCACCCTTGCCTGCAAGCAGCCGGAATCGAAAGTCCCATGATGTCTTAAAAATTATGATATGTGCCTCCCCAGGGACAAATCCTTTATGCTGAAACTTATTGTTAAGAATGGAAGGAGAACTGATGTTATCACATCATTGACTCACTTCCCAAGCAGGTTGTGGGATGGAATATAGTCACATAGGCAGAAGCTCTCCTTAGCAGAGGGATGGTGGGTTGTTATGCCCACCTCTATCGATCCCGTGAGTTCTCCTGGTGGTCCCCACGTGGTTCCTCCTGGCTTGGGTTGTTCCTCCCATGAGGAATCTGACCTGTCATTGGCTGACCAACCTTCTTTTGGGGGCCAAACAGAGAGACATGAGGTATAAGCACAAAGGTGAAGCAAAGTCCCGGAAAAGAACAGTCTCACAGACTCTTTCTTTAGGGATAGGCACGAGGGGACAGACGGTTAGGCTGCTGCGTGACAACATATGTTGTTTAATCTCCAGTTATCTGTGGTTTTTCCTGCTTTCTTTTTGCAGTTGATATCGAATTTCAAAGCTTTGTGATCAGAGAAGATGCTTGGTATGATTTCAGTCTTCTTAAATTTGTTGACGCTAGTTTTATGTCCCAATATATAGTCTATCCTTGAGAATGTTCCATGTACACTAGAAAAAAATGTACAGTTTGCCTTTTTAGGATGAAGTGATTGAGGCATAAATATTGATGTCTGTTATGTCTTCTTGTTGTATAGTCCCTTTTATCATTATGAAATGTCCATCTTTGTCTCTTGTTACTGTATATGTATATATATATATATATATGTATATATATATATATACTGAAGTCTGTTTCATCTGATATTAGTATGGTACAGCTGATTTCCTCTGGAACCATTTGCTTGGAGTGTCAATTTCCACCATTTCACTTTGAGTCTATGCTTGTCCTTGTAGCTGAGATGTGTCTCTTGGAGACAACATATGGTTGGGTTTAGTTTTTTGATCCAAATCCTACTCTGTGCCTTTTTATTGGTGAGTTCAGTCCATTTACATTTAGGGTGATTATTGATATGTGAGGATTTCCTACCATTCTATCTTCAGTTTTCTAGTAAGACTGTTTCTCCATTGTTTCTTTGCCTTTTTGTTGGTGTCTATTATTTCTCTGTGGTGGTATTCTATGGTTTCCTCCTCTGTTTCTTCTTTTATTACATTATATATTTCAGTTTTGGATTTTTTTTGGGTGGTTATCATTAAGTTTATGTAAAAGAAAGTTTGATATTTAGAGTATTCCATTTTCTCCAGCATGCTTACTTTCTCTATTCCCATATGACCCAGCAATCCCTCTCTTGGGTATCTGCCAAAAAAATCTGAAAACATTTATCAATTAAGACAAGTGTGCTGCAATGTTCATTGCCACTTTATTTATGGTGGCCAAGACATGGAAACAATCAAAATGTCCTTTGATAGACGAATGAATAAAGAAGTTGTGATACATATACACAATGGAATACTATTCGGCGGTAAAAAAAGATGAAATGGGACCATTTGTGACAACACGGATGGATCTTGAGATTATAATGCTAAACGAAATAAGTCAGAAAGAAAAAGTAGTGAACCATATGATTTCACTGATATGTGGTGCATAAACCAAAAACAACAAAGAACAATACAAGGAAATGAGAAACAAAATCTTATAAACACAGACAATAGTTTAGTGTTGACCAGAGGGTAACGGGGGTGGGGGTGGGAGATGACTGTAAGGGGCATGAAATATATGGTGATGGAAGGAGAACTGGGTGGTGAATACTGGGTGGTGAACACACAATGTGATCATAGATGATATAATACAGAATTGTATACCTGAAATTTATGTAACTTTACTATGTGTGTGATGATCTTATTTTTGTTTCAGATTAGGGAAAACATATTCACCTTAAAAAAGAATATTCTCCCTTCTAGGAGTAGATTGAATGCTTTGGGAACATTTTAGTATGAACCTTTGTAATAAGTTTCCTATTCTTGGTTACAAGTGGACATGGTATTGCAACCTGAAAGAATTAACAAAATATCTATTGGGATGTTAATGTGTAGATTTTGAATATAATAAAATATTTTTAGATATGATAGTTCTTTTATAAAATCCAAACCTTTTATTTTACACATGAATACTTCTTAAGTAGTTTGGGAAGTGACTTATCTAAGGTTTCATTGCTAACTGGCTTCACAGCTAAAGTCACAAATCAAATTTAGATATTGCTTAAAAATTAATGTCATTTAATACACAAATTATCTATATTTATTTTGTATTGAAGGCTTTCCCAGTTATGCATGTTTCAAATACTTTGTAAAGTGTGTGTTTTTGGATGATTTAGGAGAAAGAATTTTTTTTTTAGTTTCAGGTACACAAGACAAGGTATAACTTCGACGTTCATCATTTATATCCCTCACACTGTGTCTTGATGACTTTGATCACCACTATTTTTTTTTTGCTATTTCAACCTATTTACTTTATATTTACTTTTATTTACTTTTCTTTTTAAAAAAAAATCATTGGGGTGACAATTCTTAGTGAAATTACATATATTTCAGGTGAACAATTCTGTATTGCATCATCTATAAATCCAATTGTGTGTTCACACACCTAGAGTCAGTTCTCCTTCCATCACCATATATTTGACCCCCCTTACCCTCATCTCCCTCCCCCCATCCCACTTACCCTCTGTTAACCACTAAACAATTGTCTGTGTCTATGAGTTTTTGTTTCTCATTTGTTTGTGGTATATGCCACATATCAGTGAAATCATAGGGTTCTCTGCTTTTTCTTCTGACTTATTTCACTTAGCATTATACTCTCCAAATCCATCCTTGTTGTCACAAATGTTCCTATATCATCTTATCTTACCACTGAATAGTATTCCATTGTGTATATATACCACAACTTCTTTATCCATTCATCTATTGAAACACATTATGGTTGTTTACATGTCTTGGCCTCTGTAAACAAAGCTGCCATGAACATTGGAGCACACGTGTCTTTATGTATAAATGTTTTCAATTTTTTTGGGTTGATACCGAGGAGAGGGATTGCTGGGTCATATGGTAATTCTATTCATAATTTTTTGAGGAACCTCCACACTGCCTTCCATAACGGCTGCACCAGTCTGCATTCCCAGCCACAGGGTCTGAGGGTTCCCTTTTCTCCAAAGCCTCTCCAACACTTGTTACTATTTGTCTTGTTGATGACAGCCATTCTGACAGTGGTGAGGTGATATCTCATTGTGGTTTTCATTTGCATTTCTCTGATGATTTGTGATGTTGAGCATTTTTTCATATGTCTATTTGCCATTTGTATGTCCTCTTAGGAGAAATGTCTCTTCAGGTCCTCTGCCAATTTTTCAATCGGGTTGTTTGTTTTTTTTCTTGTTGAACTTCATGAGATCCTTGTATATTTTGGATATTAGCCCCTTATCGGAGGCAGTGTTTGCAAAAATTTTCTCCTATTTAGTTGGTTGCCTCTTTATTTTGTCGATGGTTTCTTTTGCTGTGCAGAAGCTTTTAAGTTTCATATAGTCCCATTCGTTTATTTTAGCTTTCACTTCCATTGCCTTTGGAGTCAAATTTAAAAATGCTCTTTGAACCCAAGGTCCATAAGTTTAGTACCTATGTTTTCTTCTATGCAATTTATTGTGTCAGGTCTTATGCTTAAATCTTTGATCCATTTTGAATTAATTTTGGTACATGGTGACAGAGAGCAGTGCAGTTTCATTCTTTTGCACGTAGCTATCCAATTCTGCCAGCACCATTTATTGAAAGGCTGTCTTTCCTCCATTGTATGTTTTTAGGTTCTTTGTCAAAAATTATCTGTCCATATTTATGTGGTTTTATTTTTGGGTTCTCATTTCTATTCCGATGGTCTATGTGTCTGTTTTTCTGCCAATATCATGCTGTTGTGATTATTGTAGCCCTGTAGTGCAAGCTAAAGTCAGGAAGTGCGACACCTCCAGTATTGTTCCTTTTTCTTAAGATTGCTTTGGCTATTTGGGGTCTTTTGTGGTTCCAAACAAATCTGATGATATTTTGTTGTATTTCTTTAAAAAATGCCATTGGGATTTTGATGGGGATTGCATTAAATCTGTATATGGCTTTGGGTAATATGGCCATTTTAACTATGTTGATTCTTCCAATCCATGAGCATGGAATGTCTTTCCATTTCTTTGTGTTCTTCATTTCTTTCAAAAACGTCTTATAGTGTTCAGCATATAGATGCTTCACATCCTTGGTTAAGTTTATTCCTGGTATTTTGTTCTTTTTGCAGCAATAGCAAAAGAAATTGTTTTTTGTATTTCTTTTTCTATGATTTCATTGTTAGTATATAAGAATGCAATGGACTTTTGGACGTTGATTTTGTAGCCAGCAACTTTACTGTATTCGTTGATTGTTTGTAATAGCTTTCCAGTGGAGTCTTTAGTGTTTTCTATACATAGCATCATGTCTTCTGCAAAGAGTTATATTTAAGTTCTTCATTCCCAATTTGGATGCCTTTTATTTCTTTCTCTTGCCTGATTGCTTTGCCAAGGTCTTGCAACACTATGTTGAATAACAGAGGTTATAGGGTACCGCCCTGTTGTTTTCCTGAACATAGAGCAAAGGGTTTCAGTTTTTCACCATGAATTATGAGATTAGCTGAGGGCTTGTCATAGATGGCCTTTATTATGATAAGGTATTTTCCTTCTATACCTATTTTATTAAGTGTTTTAATCATAAATGGATTTTGTATCTTGTCAAATGATTTTTCTGCATCTATTGATAGAATCATATGATTTTTGTCCTTTATTTTTTTTTTTTTATGTGATGTATCACATTGATGAATTTGCAGATGTGGAAACATCCCTGTACCCCGAGGATGAACCCCACTTGGTCGTGGTGAATAATCTTTTTAATGCATTGTTGTATTTGATTTGCTAAAATTTAGTTGAGGATTTTTGTATGGATATGAGAGATATTGGTCTTTACTTTTCCTTTTTGTATTGTTCTTACCAGGTTTGGGTATCAGGGTAATCTTGGCCTCATAAATGAGTTAGAGAGTACTGTCTCTTCAATTTTTTGGAAGAGTTTGAGCAGGATTGGCATTAGACCCTGTTTGACGGTTTGGTAGAATTCTCTAGTGAAGTCATCTGGTCCCAGACTTTTGCTTTTGGAAAGGTTTTGGATGACTGATTCAATTTCGTTACTGGTGATCAGTCTGTTTATATTTTCTAGTTCTTCATGGTTCAGCCTCGGAAGGCTATATGTTTCTAAGAACTCGTCCATTTCTTCTAGGTTATTAAATTTGGTGGCATAAAGTCCTTCATAGTATTCTTGGATGATGCTTTGTATTTCTTGGTGTTCGTGATAACTTCCCCTTTTTCATTTCTGATTTTGTTAATTAGTGTGGAAATTCCCTCTTCTTATGTTAGTGAGTCTAGCCAAGGGTTTGTCAATTTTGTTGATCTTTTCAAAGAACCAGCTCTTTGTCACATTATTTTTTTCTATTGTCTTTTTGTTCTCTATTTCATTTAGTTCTGCTCTGATTTTTGTTATTTCCTTTCTTCTGTTGACCTTCGGTTTCATTTGTTCTTCTTTCTAGTTCTTTAATGTGTAATGTGAGGTTATTTATTTGGGATTTCTCTTGTTTCTTGAGGTAAGCCTGTAATGATATAAATTTCCCTCTCAAAACTGTTTTCGCTGCATCCCCAAAATTTTGGTAGGATATATTTTCATTGTCATTTGTTTCTATGTATCTTTTGATCTCTTCTCTAATTTCTTCTTTGACCCAGTCGTTTTTTAAAGTATGTTGTTTAATCTCCATGTATTTCTATCATTTCCTGCTTTCTTTTTGCAGTTGAAATCCAATTTCAAAGCCCTGTGATCAGAGAATTCGCTTGGTATGATTTCAATCTTCTTCAATTTGCTGAGGCTGATTTTTGTCCCGATATATGGTCTATCCTTGAGAATGCTTCTCATACACTCGAAAAGAATGTATAGTCTTATGTGTCAGAATAAAGTGCTGTATAAATATCAATTATGTCCATTTCATCTAATATGTCATTTAGGGCTACTATTTCATTATTTATTTTCCATTCAGATGATCTATACATAACTGACAATGATGTATATAAGTCCCCTAGTATAATTGTGTTTGGTCAATTTCTCCCTTTAGTTCTGTTAGTAGTTGCTTGGTATATTTTGGTGCTCCCTGATTGGGGGCTTAAATATTGATGACTGTTATGTCTTCTTGTTGTATAGTGCCCTGTACCATTATGAAATGTTTATCTATGTCTCTTGTTATTTTTTTCACCCTGAAGTCTGTTTCATCTGATATCATTATGGCTACACCTGATTTTCTCTGGGTACCATTTGCTTGGAATATTAATTTCCTCTCTTTCACTTTGAGTCCATGCTTGTCCTTGTAGCTAAGAGATGTCTCTTGGAGACAGCATATCGCTGGGTTTAGTTTTTGATCCAATCTGCTACTCTGTGCCTTTTTATTGGTGAGTTCAGTCCATTTACATTTAGGGTTATTATTGATACGTGAGAATTTCCTGTCATTCTATCTTTAGTTTTCTGGTAAGGCTGTGTCTCCATTATTTCTTTGCCTTTTGTTGTTGTCTGTTATTACTGTGTGGTGGTATTCTATGATATTTTCCTCTGTTGCTTCTTTTATTTCAGTATACAGTTCAGTTCTGGATTTTTTTTTTGAGTGGTTACCCTTAAGTTTATGTAAAAGAAAGTTTGATATTTAGAGTATTCCATTTTCTTCAGCAAGCTTACTCTCTCCATCACCATATTCCGGTTGAGGCCTTTTACTCTACCACTTTCTATGTTTTGGTTGACACAAATTGTCCCTGTTGATGGTGGTCGAGTAGCCTCCTTTAGTATGTCTTGTAGTGCAGGTCGTGTATTAGAAAATTCCCTCAGCTTCTGGATGTCTGGAAAGGTCTTTATTCCTCCTTCATATCTAAAGGGCATCTTTGCTGGTTGTATTATTCTTGGCTCATAATTTCTCTTTTTCAATAGTTTGAATATTTGGTTCCACTCCCTCTTGGCTTGTAGAGTTTCTGCTGAGACATATGATGATAATCTAATGGGGTTTCCTTTGTAGGTTACCATCTTCTTTTCCCTGGCTGTCTTGAAGATTCTTTTTTGTTGTTGATTTTAGACAGCTTCAATATAATGTGCCTTGGAGAAGCCCTGTTGGGATTGAGGTAATTAAGTGTTCTATTTGCTTCTTGGATTCGAGGATCCAGTTCTTTCCACAAGTTTGGGAAGTTCTCATTGACGAATTGTTTGAATATATTCTCTGTTACCTTCTCTCTTTCTTCTTTTTCTGGTATACCCATTATTCTTATATTTCTCTTTCTGATAGAGTCAGAAAGTACTTCTAGTGTTCTTTCATTTCTTTTAAGTCTCAAGTCTCTTTCTTCTTCCATCTGTGTAATTTCCAGGTTTCTATCTTTGATGTCACTGTTTCTTTCTTCCATCTGGTCAACTGTACTACATAAGCTGGTTATTTCATTCATAATTTCTTCTATTAAGTTCTTAATCTCCAGAAATTCCATTTAGTTATTTTTTTTAAAATTTCAATCTGTTTTGTAAAGTGCTCGTGTTGTTCTTTGGTTGTGTTTCTGAGTTCATTAAACTGCCTTTCTGTGTTTTCTTGCATCATTGAGTTTTTCAGAACTGCAATCTTTAATTTTCTGTCATTTAAGTCACATATTTCCATATCTTTAAGTTCCTTTTCTGGATACTTTTCACTTTTTTCTGAGCTGTCTTGTTATTCATGGCAATTACTGATTTATTATTTCTCTTCCTAGACATCTACAGGAGTGGCTTCTGCAACAGGTTGATAGGAAGAGGTCTTTCTTTTGTTTTCCAATACTTGTTGGTAGAATGTTTTATTTTCTCTCCGACTGTAGCCTTTATTTTCTGTCTCACTCAGTAATGTTATGTTTTCTCTGCACTATTCCAGCTTCTCATACAATGGGGGCATTCCCTGTGAGACACGCTTCTCCTCTGTTAACAGTTCACCTGGATCACAGGGCTCCACATCCCTGTTGGTATGAGTAGATGCTTTGAAGTTCCCAAGCTCTTCCTGCACCAGATTCAGAGCGCGTATGTTACAGCAGTTCTGTTTACTCCTGCAGCGATCTGCCCAGATAGGTGTGGCCAGGGGCGGGGTGAGTTGTGAGAGGTGGCCCAGAGCAATGGCAGTGACCACCACCACAGCCTGTCCCCCTTCTACAGTCCCATCCCTTTTGCTGGAATTAGTTGGGCTGCGAATTTGTTTCTGCTGTCTACAATTCTCAGAACAGCAAATATTCTGTTCTTTTGATCTGACACTGCTACTCTTCCGGGCAGGTCGGAGCGGGGTGAGTTCTGGGAGAGCAGCGAGGGGGAGGCTAGTCTCAGTGCCTAAAGCTTCCATTCTCTGTTCAACAGTGAGTGCTTATACCACCCTTTTCAACCTTCTTTCCTCAGTTTGCTCCAAGGTCTCTGCCGTGACTGTTGGGTTTAGCTGTATTATATGCTGCCCCATCAGCCCTGTAGGCCATAAGCGGAGCCCTAGCAGCCTGACTTCTTCCCTCTCCCGCAGCTGCGGTAGTCCAGGGATGCAGCGAGTTCGAAGCACTGAGCTAGGTCTGCGTCCTGTGCCTGCGTGGCTCCATCTCCGCTCTTCTCCCTTCCCACCTCCCGTGCTCGCACAATTTGCCTACCTTAGGTGAATTCAGTAGTGGGCCTCTTCGTCTTGCCTGTCTGCTGTGCAGGGAGTCCTTTGTGGAGTTATTGTTGTTTGATTAGTTGTAAATTCCAGGGGAACTTTACAGAGGCTCACCTCACGCTGCCATTTTGATGACATCTCTCCTTGATCACCATTTTCTTCCTTACAAACAGAAGGTGCTAGCTACTGAATACAAAATAGCCTTCTTGTTGTGATTCCTCTGTTTACCTGAATACCCAGGGTTATTGCTGTCAGGGAAGAGGACATGTCCTTGTCTTTTCTCTAAACCAGTTTCTATAGTCACCAGCTGTGGAAATAGTCATCCTCATGTTGTAGCAGAACTAATGATCTTCATCTTGGGACTCATGAGACACTCTTCTTGCCATCATAGGCAAGTACATATCACTGGTATGCTTGGCCTCTTTGCTCTATCCTCCAGTATTTTCACCTTTCCTACCTGCCCTATGGGCCGTAAGCTTGTGGCAGCTCTCACTCATAAATGTGGGTGTGCCCTTTGCTACACTCAGAAAGTCTATGTAGCTGCAGCTGTGACCTCATCTAGTAATACCCCAGGTTGTCTCAGCCTCCTGCAGGCACCAAGGTTGGGCTTCATTTAGTATAGCTGCCATTAGGAGCCTCAAAACCTCTTGCACTATGGGCTGACCTCACCTTGCTCATGGAGGTTCTGGCTTCTCAGACAGCTGATTACCATATTTTAGAGTGTCATTATCATGAATTATGAATCAAAGTAATATTTTAAATGCTTTTATTAAGACATATAGCATACACATGTTGCCCATTCTGGAGATTGGGTATCAAAACAGAAGGCTTAATGACTTTCCTAGAATTACTTACTGTACCATCAGTAGATTTGAAAAACACAAAAGCTAGCCTCTTGATTTCCTCTTATTTTGTACTTTTTTATTGCCCTGTCACTTTTTGTTTTCTGTTTTCTCAAGTTTTTCTGTAGGGAGATGTATAATGGTTAATTTCTTCCTAAAGAATAGTTCATCTAAGGCAGTAAATGCTACATGCATCTGCAAAGCTCTTATCTTATGTATTATTTGGCCCAAATGGTTACATTCGAAAAATCAATTCTAATTAGTGCCATTTAAATATGGAATTTCTCTGAATTGCAATTTTCCTTTCATATGTTACAACATCCTGATCAATGGCACCAGAAAGCAAGAGGTTTCTCTTATTGCTATATATTTTTATTTCCTTCTTAATATCAATGCCACATTAACTGTTAATCTGAAAAGTCTCATTTATTGTCAGCTTGCTCACAGTTATGAAAATTCAGGTAATGTATTCCTGTTACTAATTGTATTTGAGAAAGTGTTATTAATTTCATAGATCAAGTTCGTAGTAGCCATCTGTTCACTCCGAACTGCAGTGTCTCCCTCCATCTGCCCTGTTTCGCTTCTGCTAATCGGGTTGCAAGGGCTCAGATGATTGGGAAGTTTCTCTCTGACTTTTGATTTGTCACTCATCATCAAGCCAGCTGTGCATTTGTAACAGACTCCTTTAAGAGGTGGTGGTGAATTTAAATCTGTCTGGTTTTCATTCTTTTTTTCAATAAAACTTTTTTGTCAAAAAAATGTTTAAAGGAAGCCAGATTGTGTTTTCTACACTCTAAAATGTGCTTTGCTGCCACTAATTTGGCTGCATCTGCACTCTCATGAATATAGATGAAGGTACATGGCCAAGATATTATTAGGGACTGCAGCAAGCAGGCAAGAATTTTAAATGTGGCAAGACACCATAGTTTAAATTTCTGAGAACAGTAGGACAAACTAACATAAAACTGCTGACATTTGCTAACTTTAAGTTCAAGATGAGTTGTTTGAGTTTTAACCACAAAGATTCTTTGAATATTTTTGCTTCTATGTGGTTGGGCAGGGGAAAGAGGTTGTGAAAAGGATTCCAGGAGAATATTATTACATCAAAATGTATTCATATCAAATTTCTTCACCCTGTCTCCCATAAATCCTGGACCAGAATCAGTGTGCTTATGACTTGTTTGATTTAATATATCATAACTGAGCAAGCTGTGCAAGACATGAGCTAACATCATGGTTTTCAAGTAATTTGGATGCACTATGGGACAGGATATTAAGCTTAGAGATTTGGGGACTTGATGATGAACCTAGAAAACCAATTGTTTTTTGTGTAATTGTTTATTCTGTATTTTAGTGCTAATGACAGGTTATACATAATAAATTTTGACTAAAATGTCATTCACCTCTTCTGAAAAACATTTTTTCCAAAGTCCAATAGATAATAGCACCACTCAAATCTTAATGACGGTTAAAGAAGTTTTATTGTGCCTTCAAAATGATTCAGTGTAACTTATGAGACAATTTCTAGCCAGGGTCAATAAACATGTATGGAGAGTGCACTTTTAGGAACAGAGATGAAATAAAAATAATGGGAAGATATCTGTCCTCAAGAAACTATACAATGTAATAAGATACTATTACATTTCTAGTGGTAGCCATTAATAAATATTGAAGCAAACACTGCTAGACAAAAACATATATAAATTTTCATAAGAATATTTTGAATTATATTAGTTCTAAAACAAAGCAAAAATTCTTAATATCTATGACATTTTAATAGTTCATATTTTTACATTGAAAAGTGAAACTTCAAAAAACATCCAAATCTGAAATATATACTGTAATAAAAGAAGAAACACAGGAAAACATCATAGAATACCACCACACAGAAATAATAGACAACAACAAAAAGGCAAAGAAACAATGGAGACACAGCCTTACCAGAAAACTAAAGACAGAATCACAGGAAACACTCACATATCAATAATCACCCTAAATGTAAATGGACTGAACTCACCAATAAAGAGACACAGAGTAGCAGATTGGATCAAAAAACTAAACCCAACCATGTGCTGTCTACAAGAGACACTTCTCAGCTACAAGGAATAGCATAGACTCAAAGTGAAAGGGTGGAAATTGACACTCCAAGCAAATGGTACCCAGAGAAAATCAGGTGTAGCCATAATGATATCAGATGAAACAGACTTCAGGGTGAAAAAGATAACAAGAGACAAAGATGGACATTTCATAATGGTAAAGAGGTCTATACAACAAGAAGACATAACAGTCATCAATATTTATGCCCCCAATCAGGGAGCACCGAAATATACCAAGCAACTACTAACAGAACTAAAGGGAGAAATTGACCAAAACACAATTATACTAGGGGACTTAAATACATCATTGAGGGCTATGGATACATCATCCAAACGGAAGATAAATAATGAAATAGTAGCCCTAAATGACACATTAGATGAAATGGACATAATTGACATATATAGAGCACTTCATCCTAAAACATCAGACTATACATTCTTTTCTAGTGTAAAAGGAACATTCTCAAGGATAGACCATATATTGGGGCACATTATCAGCCTCAGCAAATTTAAGACGATTGAAATCATACCAAGCATATTCTCTGATCACAAAGCTTTGAAATTGGATATCAACTGCAAAAAGAAAGCAGGAAAAAACACAAATACATGGAGATTAAACAACGTACTTTTTTTTTTTTTTTTAATTAATTTTATTGGGGTGACATTTGTTAGTAAATTTACATAGATTTCAGGTGTACAATTCTGTATTACATCGTCTATAAATCCCATTGTGTGTTCACCACCCAGAGTCAGTTCTCCTTCCATCACCATATATTTGATCCCCTTTACCCTCATCACCCACCCCCCACCCCCTTACCCTCTGGTAACCACTAAATTATTGTCTGTGTCTATGAGTTTTAAACAACGTACTTTTAAAGAACGACTGGGTCAAAGAAGAAATTAGAGGAGATATCAAAAGATACATAGAAACAAATGACAATGAAAATACATCCTACCAAAATTTTTGGGATGCCGCAAAAGCAGTTTTAAGAGGGAAATTTATATCATTACTGGCCTATCTCAAGAAACAAGAAAAATCCCAAGTAAACAACCTCATGTTACACCTTAAAAAACTAGAAAAAGAAGAACAAGCGAAAATCAAGGTCAGCAGAAGAAAGGAAATAACAAAAATCAGAGCAGAACTAAATGAAATAGAGAACAAAAAGACAATAGAAAAAATTAATGTGACAAAGAGTTGGTTCTTTGAAAAGATTAACAAAATTGACAAACCCTTGGCTAGACTCACTAAGATAAAAAGAGAGAAGACACTAATTAACAAAATCAGAAATGAAAAAGGGGAAGTTATCACGGACACCACAGAAATACAAAGGATTATCCAAGAATACTATGAAGGACTATATGCCACCAAATTTCATAACTTAGAAGAAATGGACAAGTTCTTAGAAACATATAGCCTTCCAAGGCTGAATCATGAAGAACTGGAAAATCTTAACAGGCTGATCACCAGTAACGAAATTGAATCAGTCATCAAAAATCTTCCCAAAATCAAAAGTCCTGGATCAGATGGCTTCACCAGTGAATTCTACCAAACCTTCAAAGAGGATCTAATACCAATCTTGCTCAAACTCTTCCAAAAAATTGAAGAAGAGTCAGTACTCCCTAACTCATTTTATGAGGCCAACATTACCCTGATACCAAAACCTGGTAAGGACAACACAAAAAAGAAAACTACAGACCTATATCTCTGATGAATACAGATGCTAAAATCCTAAACAAAATTCTAGCAAATCTAATACAACAATGCATTAAAAAGATTATTCATCACGACCAAGTGGGGTTCATCCCCGGGGCACAAGGATGGTTCAACATTCGCAAATCCATCAATGTGATACATCACATAAACAAAATAAAGGACAAAAATCATATGATTCTATCAATTGATGCAGAAAAAGCATTTGATAAGATACAACATCCATTTATGATTAAAACACTTACTAAAATTGGTATAGAAGGAAAATACCTCAACATAATAAAGGCCATATACGACAAACCCTCAGCTAATCTCAAAATTAATGGTGAAAAGCTGAAGCCCTTTGCTCTACGTTCAGGAACACGACAAAGTTGTTCCCTATCACCTCTGCTTTTCAACATAGTGTTGGAAGTCCTCGCCAGAGCTATCAGGCAAGAGAAAGAAATAAAAGGCATCCAAATTGGGAATGAAGAAGTTAAATTGTCACTCTTTGCAGATGACATGATGCTATATATAGAAAACCCTAAAGACTCCACCAAAAAGCTATTAGAAACAATCAATGAATACAGTAAAGTTGCTGGCTACAAAATCAATGTACAAAAGTCCATTGTTTTTCTATATACTAACAATGAAATCTCAGAAAAAGAGATAGAAAAAAGAATTCCTTTTGCAATTGCAGCAAAAAGAATAAAATACTTAGGAATAAACTTAACCAACGATGTGAAAAATTTATATGCTGAAAACTATAAGGCATTTTTTAAAGAAATTGAAGAAGACACAAAGAAATGGAAAGACATTTCGTGCTCATGGATTGGAAGAATCAACATAGTTAAAATGGCCATATTACCCAAAGCCATATACAGATTTAATGCAATCCCCATTAAAATCCCAATGGCATTGTTTAAAGAAATAGAACAAAAAATCATCAGATTTGTTTGGAACCACAGAAGACCCAGAATAGCCAAAGTAATATTTAAAAAAAAGAACAATACTGGAGGTATCACACTCCCTGATTTTTGCTTGTACTACAGGGCTACAATAATCAAAACAGCTTGGTATTGGCGGAAAAACAGACACATAGATCAATGGAATAGAATTGAGAACCCAGAAATAAAACCACATAAATATGGACAGATAATTTTTGACAAAGAACCTAAAAACATACAATGGAGGAAAGACAGCCTCTTCAATAAATGGTGCTGGCAGAATTGGATAGATACGTGCAAAAGAATGAAACTGGACTGCTATCTGTCACCATGTACCAAAATTAATTCAAAATGGATCAAAGACTTAAGCATAAGACCTGACACAATAAACTGCATAGAAGAAAACATAGGTACTAAACTTATGGACCTTGGGTTCAAAGAGCATTTTATGAATTTGACTCCAAAGGCAATGGAAGTAAAAACTAAAATAAACGAATGGGATTATATGAAACTGAAAAGCTTCTGCATAGCAAAAGAAACCATCGACAAAGTAAAGAGGCAACCAACTGAATGGGAGAAGATTTTTGCAAACAGTGCCTCCGATAAGGGGCTAATATCCAAAATATACAAGGAACTCATGAAACTCAACAACAAAAAAACAAATAACCCAATTGAAAAATGGACAGAGGACCTGAAGAGACATTTCTCCAAAGAGGATATACAAATGGCAAATAGACATATTAAAAAATGCTCAACATCGCTAATCATCAGAGAAATGCAAATGAAAACCACAATGAGATATCACCTCACCCCAGTCAGAATGGCTTTCATCAATAAGACAAATAGTAACAAGTGTTGGAGAGGCTGTGGAGAAAAAGGAACCGTCATACACTGTTGGTGGGAATGAAGACTGGTGCAGCCGTTATGGAAGGCAGTGTGGAGGTTTCTCAAGAAATTACAAATAGAATTACCATATGACCCAGCAATCGCTCTCCTGGGTATCTACCCAAAAAATCTGAAAGCATTCCTCTATAGAGACACGTGTATTCCAGTGTTCATTGCAGCTTTGTTTACGGTGGCCAAGACATGGAAACAACCAAAATGTCCTTCAATAGATGAATGGATAAAGAAGTTGTGGTATATATACACAATGGAATACTCTTTCGCGTTAAGGAAAGACGATATAGGAGTATTTGTGACAACATGGATGGATCTTGAGAGTATAATGCTAAGTGAAATAAGTTAGACAGACAAAGCAGAGAACCCTATGATTTCACTGATATGTGTTATATAAAGCAAAAAGAACTAGACAAACAAATGAGAAAGAAAAACTCATAGACACAGACAATAATTTAGTGGTTACCAGAGGGTAAGGGGGTGGGGGGTGGTTGATGAGGGTAAAGGGGATCAAATATATGGTGATGGAAGGAGAACTTACTCTGGGTGGTGAACACACAATGGGATTTATAGATGATGTAATACAGAATTGTACACCTGAAATCTATGTAAATTTACTAACAATTGTCACCCCAATAAATTTAATTAAAAAAAAAGAAAGAAAAGTGAAACTTATGTGAGTTATTGCCCCTTTATAATTATAGCACTTCAGCATCAAAAAGGACAGTCACCCTTGCTTTATTAAGAAAGAAAGAAGGAAGGAAGGAAGGAAGGAAGGAAGGAAGGAAGGAAGGAAGGAAGGAAGGAAGGAAAGAAGGAAGGAGAGAAGAAAGGAAAAAGAAAGAAAGGAAGGGAGGGAGGGAGGGAGGGAGGGAGGGAGGGAGGGAGGGAGGAAAGAAAGAAAGAAAGAAAGAAAGAAAGAAAGAAAGAAAGAAAGAAAGAAAGAAAGAAAGAAAGAAAGAAAGAAAGAAAGAAAGAAAGAAAGAAAGAAACCTGTTCAAAATGGTAAAATTAAAAAAAAAAATCTGGGAATTTACCTTCAAAGTACAGAGTCTATGCCATAATACTGGTTATGGCTCAAACTATGCCCCCTAAAAAGTTACGTTGAAGTCTTAATTCCCATGCCTGTGAATGTGAACTTACTTGGAAATGGTATATTTGTAACTAAGTTAAAATGAGGCCATACCATTAGGGTAGACCCTAAACCTATATAAGTGCCATCCTTATAAGAAGAGGAGACCAGACACAGAGAAGAGACATACAAAGAGAACATCATGTGGCAGGGGTGTCAGAGACTGTATGATGCATCTATAAGCCAAGAATACCCAGGATTGCCAGCAATCACCAGAAGTTAGGAAGAGACAGAGAAGGTTTGTCCCTAAAACCTTGCAGATTCTGGCATTCAAAACTGTGAGATAATAAATTTCTGTTGTTGTAAGTCACGAAGTTTATAGTAATTTGTAGTACTTAGCAGCCTGAGGAAACTAATAGAGCATCAGAAGGCAATTTAAGAAATAAAACAGAAGTTTGACTTATTACTTTTTTTAATTTTCAAATTTTCTGCTAAATTTAACATAGGAAGTCAATGTTTCTTAGCGTCATGTAGGAGAGCACTTACTAATAATTTGAAGTTTAAAAAAAATTTTAAAAATGTTATTGTTATAAAAATAAAATAGTTGTGTAATTATCAAGTATTTTCAGGCTACCATAGTTATTGACATTAGAAACTTGACAGAGGAATTAACCAGATGTAAATTATTTCAAGGACCAAAGAAAATCTAATGCTTTGCATTACCATAGATTCTTGAACCATCTTTTGCTGGGAAAATTATTTTCCCATTTTTCCCCCCAAGGATTTTACTAGGGATGCTGCTACTAAACCAGTATCTAATTCCAATTCATTTTTTTCACTTGTTTTTAATTTTTAAGTAAAAAATTCTCTTTATATTACTGTTTCTCCAATGGAGGAAAATCTGAAATATCAATATATACCTCCTCAAGAAAATTTTGAAGGTTTCCAGATCTGTCCAGATCTTCAAAAATAAAAAAAAAAATAAAATTTAACCTAAGCATCCTCCAGAAAAGTCCCCAGAGATTCTGTGCCCCTTCCCTGCACCGTCATCTAAGTCTAGGTAATTTCCAACTCATCCAAATCAGTTTTTAATTAATGTTAATCCTCAGTAGTTCTAAAAAGCTATATTCTTTGAACTGTCCTAAATATTGCCCTTTCTATACAACCTGGATAGTGAAAGTGTGGTTTGAGCAGCATTAGCATCACTTGGAAGCATGTCAGAGATGCAGACTCTCAAACTCCTGAATCAAAAACAGTATTTCTAGACGTTCATCATTTATATCCCTCCTCACCAATAAAGACACACACAAAAACAGTATTTCTAATAAGCCCTCCTTGTGATTCAAATGTACATTACAGTTTGAGAATCGATGCTTCACAACACATTATTGTTTCTCCCTGTAAATTTCCAAAGCAATGTCATACAGTACTATTATGTCTCGAGACTAAAAATAACTCTTGGAAGGACATACATGTTCCTAGTTTGATAACAGTATTCTTTTTTTTTTTGATAACAGTATTCTTCTTCCTTATTTATGTAAATCAAAATCCTTTAACATAAAGGGAATTTGTGTGTGAACAAAAAGGGTAGAAAAAGATCTCAGATCATAGGCATGTACTACACTACTACCATTGATGCTTTCCTAACATACCATGCTTACTGATACCAACATCTGGAATATCCTTAATGATATTAATAGAACATACATTAACAACACAAACGGAAGACCAGGCCCATAGAAATGATAGTTCTGTTTCCTTTCCCTAGGTAGATAATGAAGTAGATTCACTTTTCCCATGACACTGGGCTGCTTGATATTTTGCTGTGTTACATGATGTGCTTCAGCATGACTAATACACTCCAGCTGGTCTCAACAGCAGGAAATGTGTCCTGGGAGTGGGGGGATGGCAGTGACATGGTTAGGCAGAGGGGGATCTGTTGTTTGTGATTAGAATTGGGGGTGGGGTGAGAAGAAGAAATTAATAAAAAGGGAGAAAATTAGGAAATCCCAGGAGTGCTAGAGATTTGAAATTTTTCAAGCTGTCGTTTACCTTTGCAAAGTTGTGGTTGGTGACTCTGTTTACAGGCTGTGAATCTGTAAACAACACATGTGCAAATCGTTAGCTATTGTTTTAAAAATGATAGTATGGCCAATAATTTCAATTTCAGTATTTAAGCGTGTACCAGATGACACTATGTTTTATTTAAAATTGAGTATGTATCATTGAGGGTGGAGGCTTGTACCTCTCAAACACTTTTATATTGTGTAGTGTGCCATATGTCACCTGCTTTCAGGTTTTTAAAGTTATTGCCTACTGCCTAAAGGTAGTTTGTTTCAAGATTATAATCCACATCTTGCTTGAGGGCAGAAATGAACCCATTAATTTAACAGCACACTAATGGGATTGGTATAAAGGTGGTAATTCTATTCAATATTCCTTAAGGATTAGTTTGAGTGATAGTTTGGAGAAAAAAAAAAAAAAAGAACAGGGTAGAGAATCACCATGAAAGGTAAAGGACCATACAAGAGATTTGGCCAAAGTATTTCTAAGTTGTCTTCCCACCACTAAAAAAAAGGGGTGGAGGGGAAACTTGATAGCTAGATGAAGTCATTTCTAACTTAAAATTATTTTTAAAATCTTAAATTACAAAATAAACCTTATTTTACAGATTTGGATAGAAATCAGTTTCTTGCTCCCTATTTATTCCCAGCAAACACAAGAATGCATGCTAAAATTTGCTCTGATTTATCCTGGGTATATATTCAAGAAGGTTGCTGGATACATTTTCTAGCTGAATTTAACTTTGAGAAGATTTAAGCCAGTCATTTAATGTTTATCTGATGTTCAGCTTAGCTTTGAAATGATGTACATTGGCTAAGTCCTATTCAATTGTTTGGTTTTTTTTTTAAAAATTTATTGGGGTGACATTTGTTAGCAAAATTACATAGATTTCAGGTGTTCAATTCTGTATTACATCATCTATAAATCTCATTGTGTGTTCACCACCCAGAATCAGTTCTCCTTCCATCACCATATAATTTGTTTGGTTCTGGACATTTTTAGAACATGACTTCGTTCTGTGTAGTAAAGATCTGGGCAGTGAGAGAAGGGCACGAATGGGTGAAGAGTGCCCCATGATTTGATAAAGTCAACCAGTTTTTGTTTTCACTTAGAGGAACGTTTCTCTGATCTTTGAGACTCCAAGGCCTAAACTCCTAGATAATTGCTTCTTCTGGGCTTGTTTCCCAAGTGTTTTGTTTCTGAGATTCCGGTTCTATGTCCCACAGAGGCAAATGTTAGCTTTCTTGTAATAGTTTTATCTCACTAAGTAGTCATCCAAAATACCATTATCATTTAATTCACTTAATATCAGTACTGTGTTTCCCCCAAAATAAGACCTAGCCAAACAATCAGCTCTAATGCATCTTTTGAGCAAAAATTAATATAAGACCCGGTCTTATTTTACTATAATACAAGACTGGGTCTTATATAATGTAGCATAACATAACGTAATATAACATAACATAATAAATATAATATAATACTGGGTCTTAAATTAATTTTTGCTCCAAAAGACGCAGTAGAGCTGATTGTTCGGTTAGGTCTTATTTTCAGGGAAACGGTATTCGTGTCAAAGCATTATCTTACTTTAAAAAAAAAAGGCAGTTTATAACAGGATTTCTATCTAGGTTTATTTTAAAATATTTTTCTTATTAGCTTAATAAACCCCAGCAATGACAGCAGATTAAGTTTCCCCCAGGCACGGTTCAGTTTCTTCTTTGTACTTGCCTGTCTTTCTTTGTAAAATGTGATCAGCAGCCTGTATTGGGAGGCCTGTGGGGGAAGAAATTAAGTTCTCAGCTGGACATCCAAGGGTGTGGCTCTTTAACATTTTGGCTAACAGATGGTGACAGCCAACAGGTGCACCCAGGTCACTGCACCAAGCTTTTCACATCTGCTGGGCTCTCAGTGTTCTCACTGCAACTTCCCCCGCACCAGCTGGGGCATTGGCTGCTACCAAGCATGGCTGAGACAAGGTGCAAAGAGATAGAGGTCTTTGACCTTCAACTATTAACCTACTGATATGATGAGCTTTAGAGGATAAGCGGGACAAGAATGCTTTGATCTGAATGGTATGCAGTGAAAAGAGAAACTAAGAGTATGCAGACTGAGGTGAAGTGAGGAAATGGCAGTCAGTTTTGCTAACAAAATCCTCTTTTGAGGATTAGACAACTTCTCACATCAGGCTAGATATTTCACTTTTAGCAAGGATATTAGCCTGCATTTATTACCACTCTGGAAATTTGCTGTTGGATGGACTAAAAGTTGTTGAATGGAAACAACCCAGAGAATCATTGAGCCAATTCCATTTGTATCAACAACAACGAACCTTCCGCACACAATCGCACACAATCGTCTGCAGAACTCTGCCTGCATTATCTCACTGCATCTTTGTAACAATTCTACAGAGTGGGCACTGTTTCTACTCCCATTTTATAGCGGAAAAATGAAGGCACAGAGAGGCTAAGTGATTTACAACTGGAAAAGACCAGAGTCAGTACCTATCGACTCAATATTATTTAAAAATTTCAGCAACATTTATTGAGTCTACTGTGTGCCAGGCACAGACCCACAAACCAACGCTTCAAATCACGTTGGCCTGACTCCAAAGACCCAATGTTTAACAGCTATGTGGAGTAGTCAAGCATAAACTTACTTTAGAGCTCTATTTACTTTAAGGTGTAGAGAAGAAAAAAATGCACCGTAAGTTGCAACTTTATTATGTTAAGTCCATCTTGAAAGCAATGGTTTTTATTTTGTTTTATTTTGGTCTTATTATCAAGATTTGTATGTCACATAAAAGAAGACCATTTCCCCTTGTTGTTTTACCAATACCGATTTCTAACCTTATTTAAAGCATCGGATTTTGAAATTTAGAATTCTCTCTCCTACACCTTTGTACTTATAGATGAGGAACTCTCTCCTGGGGTTATGCAGTTCTTTTGTATCAAAACAGGAACTAGAAATCCATTTTCTTGATTTCCTCCCCTTGATTCAAAGCTATTTTTTTTTCACATTGGATTGCCTCATTTCCATGTATTTCATGCTCATTTCTCTAAAGGATTTGGGGACATAGTTATAATAGACTGGCTGCCACCTCCAGCCTCAGCTGCTTGCTGAGTGAGGAGGAAACACAGTTTTAATCATCCTGGTTTTCACCTTTCATTCTGTAATAAATCACAAAGAGCAAATTGTTTGTTTTAAAAATCGAGAAAAAGCAGGTGAACTGAAGAACATTATCTTTCAAACGTGGCTTCATGTGACATTTCCAGCATTCCTCTGGGCATAGGAAATGTGGCCTGGCAAGAGTGAAAGAAGGAAAATGTTATCACATATTTTTATCCCCAATTAGATTACATGAAGAATGATATAGTTATCGGTTTCTAACAATCTGTAATTTATTATTTTCCTCATGATCGAAAGGGTGTGTCGTGCAGGGTCTCAGTTCCCACTCCCCGCCCAAGAACGCAGGACACGGTAAGGCCAAAAAGGAACACCCACGGAGCCATAGATAGGGGAGTCAAACCAATATATTCTCGCTGGCGGCTGGGCTGGAGACACAGGAAGCAGGATCTACATAATCTGCCTAACAGCAGTCCGCGCTTGCCAGCCAACATCTTCTTGCTAGCCCCCATTCTTTTCTGCTAGCGTAGCCACAGCAGTTATGTTAGTGGCCAATGGCTTACGGGTTACAGCTGACGGCCAACTAGCCACAGCTGCTGGCCATCTGATCACAGTTGATGGCCATTTACTACCCGAGCCAGCACCTTTCGATTGTGAGGCCGAGAGCCTGGAAACTGTTTTTTGGGGCTTTGTCCCCACACTCCACCCCTACAGGGTCTCGCCTCACAATCTACGCAACAAGTGTCTTCCGCGAGGGTCCCTGTGCGAGGAGCCTGGAGGTGAATGCAATATCCTGGACACAGCCAGTCTCTCTGAGCACAGCTAGGGTTTCTCAGGGCACCACCAGTACTTCTGGGCACAGCCAGACTTCCTGGGCTTCTTACCACCAGTCTCCCCAGGCACAGCCAAAGTTTCTCAGGGCACTGCCACTCTCTCTGGACACAGCCAGACTTCCTGGACACAGCCAGGGCCTCTCAGGGCACTGCCACTCTCTCTGGACACAGCCAGACTTCCTGGACACAGCCAGGGCCTCTCAGGGCACTGCCACTCTCTCTGGGCACAGCCAGACTTCCTGGACACAGCCAGGGCCTCTCAGGGCACTGCCACTCTCTCTCTGGGCCTCTCGGGGTACTGTGCTGGAACAACAGCGGCTCACATCAAGGTGCTTACATATTATCAATGGCGGCCAGTCAAGACACAAAAGCAAACATCTGCCAGTCCCACTACATGGTGGTATGTTCCCAAACAGTCAAGCGTCCAATAAATTAGGGATGGAAGGCAATTCCCCATAGTCCATAGTCGTTCGCCAGGGCTGTACTGGGTGTGAGGGATGACCTTGAACTCACCCTTATGTCCCACGGAGGATTCAGCAAGCGTTTCCTCCTGGGACTACAAGTCCTGCATCCCGGCTGCCTCAGCAAACACTTCCCAGCCCAAAGGGCGGCAACAACCTTCGCTTTCTCCGCTTTCTCCGGCCTCTGCTGGTTGGGGAACCATCCACATCTTTCCATCCCTCCACGGGAATCGAGCTCTCAGGCAGCTGCTCCTCCTGGTCTTCCTCAGACTGAGCTTTCATATGCACAAACTGCTCCACTGCCCTTCGGAAAGCTTTGGCCAGCACCATATTCTGCCGACTATGCCATGTGTCACACAGGGGACCCTGCTCGCTGCGCCATTTGTCGTGCAGGGTCTCAGCTCCCACTCCCTGCCCAAGAATGCAGGACACGGTAAGGCCAAAAAGGAACACCCACGGAGCCATAGATAGGGGAGTCAAATCAATATATTCTCGCTGGCGGCTGGGCTGGAGACACAGGAAGCAGGATCTACATAATCTGCCTAACAGCAGTCCGCGCTTGCCAGCCAACATCTTCTTGCTAGCCCCCATTCTTTTCTGCTAGCGTAGCCACAGCAGTTATGTTAGTGGCCAATGGCTTACGGGTTACAGCTGACGGCCAACTAGCCACAGCTGCTGGCCATCTGATCACAGTTGATGGCCATTTACTACCCGAGCCAGCACCTTTCTATTGTGAGGCCGAGAGCCTGGAAACTGTTTTTTGGGGCTTTGTCCCCACAGGGTGTCTCTTAAGGGTTTTTATGTTGTTGGTTTTTGTTGGTTGTTTGTTTGTACTACCTATATGTCAGATACTGTGTCATATCTTATATGCATCTTTTCATTTCATCTCCTCATAAAACACTATTATGTAAACACTATTATTGGGCCATTTTACAGATGAGGAAATTGAGGCTTAGTTGTTTGCATAACTTTTACAAGAGCTCATAGCTGGGAATTATATATTTGTATGTGTTTTTTTTTAATTATTAGTTTCAGGTGTACAAAACAACGTAACAGTTAGACATTTATACCCCTCCCCCAATCTACTACGCCTCTGACATTGTATATAGCTGTTACAATACCATTGACTATATTCCCTATGCTGAACTTTATATCCTGTGACTACACATATTTTATTATTGACTAACATTCTCTCTGGACTATAAGTTGTATAAGAACAGAGATAGTGTTTGTTGAGATGCCTATATTCACCCAGGGTGCTTAAACTATTTAACAGGGTCATCATACACATATGTTTAATAAATACTGGTTCAACAATTGAATGGAAGAATAAACAAATGAAGTTGGAGAACTGGTATTTAAACCCATCCCTGTCTGAATTCAGAGTCCATCTTTTTAACCCTTGGGCATATGACTCCACATTGCTCAGCCTGGCCATGTTCTGCCCATACATTAGGTACTGTTATGGACTGAATTGTGTCTCCCCCAAATTAATATGTTTATGCCCTAACAGCCAATTTGACTATATTTGGAGACAGAGTCTTTAAGGAGGTATGCAAATAAGGTCATAAGGGTAGGGTCCTAATCAGATAGCTCTGTTGTCTTTATAAGAAGAGAAACAGGCACCAGAGCTCTCTCTCTGTGCTCACACAGAGAAGAGGCCATGGGATGACACAGCAAGAAGGTAGCCATCTACAAGAGAGATCTCACTGGAAACCAACCTGACAGCACTTTGATCTTGGACTTAAAGTCTTCAGAACTGTGAGAAAATTAATTTCTGTCGTTTAATCCACCCAGTCTGTTATTTCATTATAGCAGTCTGTGGGGACTAATACCATGACTTTCATCTGCTTTCATTCATTCATTCATTCTCTCTTACTCACCCTTTAGTCAAGGTGTTATTTATTAGATATCTTCTAGTTGTGTCTGTTTCTTGTTCTTCAAACAGCAGTAAGAGAGAATTGCCTTCTTCCTTTACTGTCACTCTTTTTTTCTTAAAATTTTCAGCAAAGAAACAGTAATTTTTTTCTGCCTATGTGATGGTCCTTTTCTTTATGAGGAATGAAATACTGTGACAACTTAAAACCTTCTTGAGGAATATAAAGGATATGGATTTCCTGTACTTAGAATTAACTTCTTATGTTGTGAGCCTTCCTAGTTCCGGAGTAGCTTTCTCCCACCCCCACCTCCCACTAGGTCAGTATGGCAGAGATGGTTTCTTATGGCCTATGTACAGCATCACCAATCAACAAGGAAGAGAAGAGAATTAAGACCTGAAAATCAGACCAAATTCTAGGACAAAACTGTAGGTTGGGAATTCTGTTCCAGCTTTTGACTCTGGTTTTGAGTGGTCAAGTGTCCAAAGTCTAGAGAGAATTAAGTCAGAATTCATTTTATAGTTTGGAATCAGGAGGATCTTAAACAGCAGGAAATCCAGTTGGTGGTCAGTTCTGGAAGACTGGTGGTAAGTCGGCATTTAGAAAACACAAACAATTAGAGAAGTTCAGGGTAAGGCTCAATGCCGAAAAAGGGATGGAATTACTAACCTGAGAAACCTAGCAAATCTGAACTAAAGAGAAAAGTCAAAAGATACAACAGGTTGGGTTGACATGAAAAGAAGAAGGGAGGCTTAAAGAAGGTAGCCAGAAACCTAGGAGTTATTTATAAAAATAATAAAAAACACTATGTCCTGGGTCTGACTCACAACAATGAGCCAGATAGGACTGGGATTAAAGCCTGTTACCATAAAAGTACCACAAGCTCCTATCATAATTCTATTCAAAGCAGGAAGAATACTGAGAACCATGATATACTCCTTCCTCAATCATAATTTGTTAGGAATTTAGATAAGTCTGAGTCAGTGAGCTGGGATGTCAGCTCTGATGCTCTGAGCCGTGTGGGAAGGAGAAAACCAGGGAAGCTGAGGCAGGGGGTATTCCAGGCTTGTAGCAGCAGCAGTCACAATCCCTCCATTGTTATACTCTGAAGCAAACGAGAATCAGAGATGCTAATTCTCAGAGTGAGGATGAGGACGCTGTCTATCATGTTTCATTATTTTCCTATGTCTATCAGAGTTCTTGTATAAAAGATAGGTTTACTATATCTGTGAAACAAATCACAGAATGCAGTAAGAAATGTGGATCTTTCAACTCTAAAATTTAATTCCTATAGGATTTTCAACAATGGCCACAGTAACAAGTTACAGGTTTTCAACAGTGGCCGTAGTAGCAAGTTAATTAAAGTTTACAACAGTCAATATCTACTGTTCAGGAACTACCAGAATTATGTCTCTTACTATTCAAGAAACCAATGCTAGTAAAAATCATGTGTCCTTTCAATAAGAAAATGTTTGTTGTTTAAAATCTGCTTGATTTTTGCTATTTTCCTTTGAAAGGATTAAGGAATTGAAAATAATCATTCAAATAATTTATAAAATGAGTTTTGATTGAGGCTAAGAAAGAAAAATTAGTTTGAATATCACATATTGAATTTCTTTGATTATTTCTTTATCATAGCCCAGGTGTTAGTAAACACACAGTTGTGATTTCAATTTCCCTTTCTACACACATTGCCAAAAATCATTAGTCCCATCAGATAATGCATCAGGTATTTATTCACCTCATTCCTGGCCTCATCAGAACTTATATGTCTATAGGATGATCAGGCACTCTTCCCACAGAACTTCACCCAGCTTCAGAGCTGCAGTTTATGTGGGGTGGGTTGGCACTTTCTTATTGACTGCTCTTTTTACAGGCTTATGGATTTTTCAAATGTAGTGGAATGGAAAACTCAGTTACCCTGACGCAAACTAAATAGTTATCTATAAAACTGTGAGTCCTTCTCTGCTTTGTGGACGTATTTAAAATTAGGAAGAACAGAGCAGCCACTTGTCTCACAGAACACAACAACTTGCCTTGGGCCACACAAGAACAGCCAGGCATTTTGCCAGCTCTGGCGGTGATGGCAGGTTACGGGGCAAAGACTCAGGGAGCCTCATTTTGAATGTTAGATGCATCTTTGAGTAGTACAGTCTGCATAAACTGAAAAAAAAATCCCCAAAACAATATAAACCCTACAGCTAAGATTAGCTGAGAATGTTTTTCAATCTTCACAGTCATAATCTGCTCTTCAGGTGAAAAGTGAGCACCAAATGCCAGGGCACTGTGAGAACAGGTGTACCAACCTCCATCTGGGACTTTGGGAGAGGAAGTAATGAGCTAAGAATGGCCAAATCAGAATTTCCTAGGTAAGCAAGCTCCTAAACAAAGAGTGCCTGGATTTAAGGAGCTTGAAAATACCCTCTTTGGCATGCCTCCTACAATGCAGCTTCACATAAAGAAGCACTTCATAAACTGTGTTTCATGGAGCACAGTCCGGCAAGATGCTCCATACAAAAGTAGCATACCTTATTCCACTCCAGCACATAAGCCTGAGAAAAATTCAGAGATGTCCTGCAGTAAAACACTCTGTTGAGTGCACAGCTCTAACTTATTTGGCCATAAAATGGTTTTTATGCATACCTTTTAGCATCATTCGACATAGTTTTCTGTTGCACACATTTTGGAAAACACTGATCTAAAAAGCAAATCAAATATAGCTAGTATCTTACAGAAACCAAAAGGCATTTCTGAGACCTCAATGGCATATTTAAACAGAGGTTCTGGCCTCCCCTAGGTCAGTAGAATTTGATATTCCCCTTCCCATTCCACTAACCTTCAAATCAAATATGTACAAAAATCAATTGAGGTTCTTACCTATTTCACTAAGAGACCACTGAAATAAAAAAACCATTAATGAAGCACTTGAATTTCTCATCCCTAGCCTTAAGGTCACACAGAGATCCATCCAGCAAAACGCAATAGCCTGCTTGTGTAAGAACTAAGAGTTGGGCATTAAAGACTGCCTGCTTTGAGAAAGTATAACTTGACCCAACTTCTTATTAGTACTGCTGGAACCCACATGAGCAAGGAGAATGTGCTGACCTAAGCAAGAGATCTTCTCTGCCAAGGTTCTTTTGATTGACACTCTGAAAGGCTTCACGTGACCCACCTGCAGTACAGGGCTGGCTTCACACATGTCCCACTTGACCAGTTCCACAAGGCCCTACACTTAGAAGGACTCTGTTTAATGCCCTTCTGTTACCCTATTAAAATTCTTAATGATTTTTAACAAGGGTCCTACATTTTTATTTTGCACAGGGCCCTGAAAATTAAATAGCTGGTCTGCCCAACTGGGGAAGGTAAGTCTGTCTTTTGTTACCATTCTTCAGAAAGTTTACTTGCTTGGCCTTCCCCCAGCATATTAACTGTAGCTGTTACTTCTATTGATCAGTTTAGATACCACTTTATAGTAAAATCTGAAGTAACTTGAAGATGTCATCGTATAGGAGTGAAAAATAAAGAATTCGGAGTCAGAGAAAAGTGAGTTCAAACCATAGCATACACATGTACTAAGATTTGGGCCTTAGCCCTGTTACCTTGCTTCTTTGGGCTTCAGTTTTGAGATCAGTGTGGGCAACTGTGCAGCTTCTACTCCACACAAGAGCTTATAGACACAGCTAAGGATCAATGTGGAGCTGAACGAAGCCCCTTGTTGCCCTTGCTAAGCCATATGTCTTGGCACACTCATTTGTAAATTGCACAAAGGCATTACATAGGCTAGTGATGGCCCTGACCAGCTTTCTTAGTTTTGAAAATGGGAACAGTGCTTGATGGCTACAAAGATTAAGGTAACACATAAAGTGTCTGATAAAGGAGTCATTCAATTCCTGTTCAATCCCTTTCTTAAAAAGAAGTATTTACACTCAGAACTTCAAAAAGACAGCCAAAATGTTAGCTGATACTTAAACTCTTACTATGTTCTAATATTTATTTAGTAGTTAAGCATGCATGTATCTGTTTATATCTATTTATTCATGAACAACAGCGCACACACACACACACACACACACACAAACACATCTTAAGTAATAATGTAGTTGAGAGTGCCTTTTGGTGTTAAATTGCAATTTCTCTTGACAAACTTTAGAAAACCACGTGGTTATTATATTTGTATTGTTCTTGCTCTGTGCTAAAGGCTCCTCTATACTTCTCACTGGGACCAGTATGCATCAGAAGGGTTATTTCTTTTGCAAAGCTTCTATGATGATTTCACCGAATATTCAATTATATTATCTGTACTCCTCTAAAGTCCAGTTTTTAAGTAGTTTTTATTCAATGTGGTATGATACTCAAAGCATGGACAAATTCCTAAGAACCAGGTAGTCCTGGGTTTGAATTTCAGTTTTTATTAGTTTCCCAAGACTGCTGTAACAAATTGCCACAAACCAGGTGGTTTAAAACAACAGAAATTTATTCTCTCACAGTTCTGGAGGCCAGAAGTCCAAAATCAAAGTGTTGGCAGAGTTGATTCCTTCTAGAGGCTCTGAGGGAGAATCTGTTCCACTCCTCACTCTTAGCTTCTGGTGTTGCCAGTAGTCCTTGGCATTCCTTGGCTGTAGAGGCATCACTCCAATTTCTGCATCCATCTTCACATAACATTTCCTCTGTGTCTCTCAAATCATTCTCTGCCTCTCTCTTATAAGGACACCTATCATTGGATTTAGGAATCGTAAATCCAGGATGATCTTCACATGTTTAACTTAATAACATCTGTGAAGACCATTTTTTAAAATAAGGTCATGTTCACAGATTCTAGGAGTTAGGACATGAGCATGTCTTTGTGGGGCCACCATTAAACCCACTACTATCCATGTGTCCTTGAGTAACCACTTGACATTTCATTGATCAATCTCAATTTTTCCTATCTGTAGAGTGTAGATTAAAATGCTTATTATAAAACTGTTATGAGGATTAGAGTACCTTAAGTTAATTGCACAATGCCTACCATAATAGATCCTAAATGAATTGTAGCTGCTATTATTAGTGTGCAGAGTTTTAGTTCTTTTTCTCATAGTGTTGAGTGCACAGATTTGTATTTAGATTAATGCAATAAATAAGTGTTGGTCTCTTCTGATCTATGCTCTACATTGTTGACAACTTCAGCTCCCTGCCAATACCTAAGAGTGGCATCATTTTCCATATGAAAGTGACAGACTTTTATAGACCAATTGGCTCCATATAGGAAAAGAATAATTCTGAGGCTGAGAACTACTTCAAAATGTGTATCCCAGAAGCTAAACATTAATGAATGCCAACTTTATATATATATATATATATATATATATATATATATATATATATATATATATATATATATATATATATAATGTGATGGCTCCATGCGAGGTCAGAGGGATAGTGGATGGGGGGAGGGGGGTTCACAGTGTGAGGGATATAAATGATAAACGTCTAAGTATTACCTTGTCTTGTACACCTGAAACTAATAAATTAAAATTAAAAAAAAATGTGTATCCCCAATACTATGAAAATCACTATCTGTGGTCACTTCCCTTATACTACTTTCACACACCTCTCCGAACTGGCCTGACTGACTACAGCATCCTGGAGCCTGGGGAGTGAAATATTAAGAAGCCATTTTACAACATGCAGCCAGCATTTATTTTGGCAATCCTTTATGAGCCTGTTTGATGAAAGAAGAGAATGGAAAAATAAGGTGTTTCATTTTTTTTTGGGGGGTGTATAAGAAAGTCTATCTGTTTTGGATTCTTATTGATATCATGTAACAGAAAACTCAATTCCTACCAGCTTAAACAATAAAGGTTATTTATTGCCTAATATAACTGGAAGGTATGGCAATAGGGTGAATTAAATGATCCATCAACTCAAAACTACCATAAAGGATCTAAGGTCTTTAATTTCATGTGCTCTATTTTCAATGGCGTTAGCATTATACAAAGGTGGCTTTGCTCTCTTGATGGCAGGAAAGTGACTGGAACAGTCTAGGCTTTATATGTTGTAGGGAAGATGTTGACGAAGATTTGTTTTCATTGGTTGATGTGAGCTTTTGTCTATTAGCCTTTATCTGTTTCTGTATGTGAGGTAATTTCTGTGCTGTGGTCAGGGGTTGAGTAAATTCCTCCTTTGGTCTCATTCTCCCGAGTAGGGCAGATATGAGATGATGTTAGCTGTTCTGTCTGTTCTGTGAGGTGATGGTTAGTTTAGGGTTAAAGAAATTCTTGATCAGGGATTGAGAGAATTCTTTCTTTGTTCTGTCTGTTTCATCACATCAGCAAATGAAATGAAGAAGTAGTTAAGTTATATCAGGACAACGTGAAAGGCACGTTGCCAGGCTTTGGGACCTGAGCTGATGGTCCCAAGCAAGAACAGTAGATATTGCTTGTCCAGATGAATTGGCCCTTTGGCCGGATGGACAACATTCATATCAGTAACTGTTGGACCCCCCAGAACTGGCTATTCCTTGAGAGGGGAGGCAGGAACATAAAACTTGACTCTGGGGTGCATCTAAAGAGATATATAAGACAGACCTCAGGTGGATTCATTGATTGATTGCTGTTTGAAGAAATTGTTATTCAGAAGATTTGTTGTTTCAGGACTGCTTTTCAGGATTAGATTGTTTCACAGTAAGAGATTGGAACTTGCCTCAATGGACAGTGGAGACTTCTTTTGTTGGTGAATTGTCATCACTCTAGCATCTTTGAGAACTTGTATGTAACTTGCAGCTTACAATATCATAAGATTTCCTAACTTCCAAAAACTACAGCAACAACAACAGCAGCACAATGCCAACAGCAGCAGCATTCTTGGAAACTAGCAAACAACAGTGTGGGAGACACCTGAGTTTTTCTCAGTTACAGATCTGACAAGGTTTTGATTTATGACTTTTCCAGTGCAGTTCCCAACCCAGTTTGGTGAGCGTGTGTCATCTACTATAATGGCTACTATCCTATAGAGCTTATTACTGCTTTTGGATACTTCTTACTGATGTTATTTGTGTATTTAGCCAAGTGCATTTGATCAATAGTCAACATATGTTGGGATCTCTTAAATTTACATGTATGTGTACTCCTTTGACATGACATTGGTATCAATGTATATAGTTTAGTCTTAACCACCTTTACTTTCTATCATTAGCACATACTATTAATTGCTTTTGTCTTTTACTATTACATATTACTAAATAAGTTGATTAGATATTACTAAATAAATAATCAATTAGCCCCATTCTAGCCTGTGTCCCTCCTCCTTCTTTTCCCCGTTCGTCATTATACATGTGCAATTCATATCATCAAAATGGAGAGAGAGCACATGAGAGTGAGGTCCTAGTTGCTCTCTAAAATGAGTGAAACCCACATGACATCTTCCTTTATAGTGAATTTTCTATAATTATATTTCATGCCCATTCCTAAATCAGTTCCTTTAGACCATTTCCACATTCAGTGTGATGTTAGCCTGAGTTACCTAAACTGGTTCATTGCAACATGAGAAGGATGGCAGCTCTGGCAGCTCTGCAACTGATAGTGTGAGTCGGCACAGTTGAGTACTAATTTGATGTTTTTGTTTCTGAAGTTAAAGTCAGCACGATTGTACGTTAGTCTCTAGTAATGTTCAGCAACTCTGTTAGGTACTTGAGTTCACCAAGGTTGGGACTTGGCCTGATAGAAAAGGGAGAGAGTCAAGGGAGTTAGCAGTGTTTGCAAGGAGATGAGTATAAAGATGAACCATGAACACTTAGCTGAGTAACGAGGAAAGTGATAATATGACAGATTGAGAACAGTGAACTGTACTTGTTATGAATTGAAAGTTTCAGTGAGGCCAAAGAAATGCTTAAGAGTGAGTGTGGACTTAAGGTGGAGCTCAAAGAATAGTATGCATACCAGTTCAGATTTCAGTGTTTGGTGGCTATTCATGATGACCAGGTCCAGTGGCCATTGTGGAGTGCAGAAAAAGACTCTTGGATATAAGAAGGTCATGCAGTAGATGGCGTGGGTGCTGGCTGATCAGTTCCATTGTGGCTGTCAGTATTGCAGAGCAGTGAGGAGGCAAGCTGGTGGAGGGGCAGTCTAACCTGAAGCACCAGAATTTGATATGGTCTCCTATCTCCCTTAACTCCCAGTGGTGAGATGTGAAGAAGTAGAAAACCTTGAAATTTCTGTTTCACTTCCCCATGGATGTGGCCGACAAGAACTAATAGCTTTGCCTGTGTCCACATTAGCTATCTTCAGTGGGACCATAGCATAACTTAAATGATTAGGTCATAATGTTTTTTCAGAGCTCCAGAGTGTATTTTTTTTTCCTGGATGCTGGTGGTTGATGGATGACTAATTAGAGAATTAAAAATAAAGAAATAATATGATTTACAACTCATAAATACCGGGGATTGTCGAAAGCACTGAAATATCCTTGGTAAATTTTGTGCATTTTATTTCTAGTGGAGAAAGGAATGGGGGAGATAAAAGGAGAGGAGGGAGACAGAGACAGAGTGAGGGCAGAGAGACGCCCAGAGAAAACGAAGACAACATTTCCAACTGGGATTTGTGCTTTTCTGAGTGTCGACGCCTTTTGATAGATTATTAGAAAACTCATATTTGCTCATAAATGTGAAAAATAACAAATGTAAACTTTGCAAATTTATTCCTAAATGTAGTTAAATTCATAAATATTTAGACATTTTCTATAAAGCTTCTAATTTGTAAACTTTACATGAATCTATAATTTGGTATTAACGCTTCTAAATGCAATAGTAATGTCACAAACACCTATACATTTTCACATCTCATTTACAAAGGTTCTACAAACCATGAGATGAAGAAATTATGTATGGAAACCATTTTTTAGGTTTGCCTATGTTAGTCAGGACAATAAACAGTGAAAACCTTTAAGAGATAATTTTGAGATGATGATTTCAGTCTATTGCTGGTATAGCCTAAAAATTCTTCCTTCAGAATAATTAGAAAGCATTGTAGATTAAACTAAAGAAAAATGACCATATTAAAAAAAAAGCCCGAAAATCAAGATCTGAGAAAAGTTGGAATAAGATTTCTAAAGGTACAGACAATATCAAATAGAATAGTGAGTCCTTAAACAAATCTTTTTTGAGGCTCAGTTTTTTTAATCTGTAAAATAGTAATAATACATTATTCATAAGTTGTTTTTCATTTATTTATTAGTTTCAGGTGTACAAGACCAGGTAATACTTAGACGTTCATCATTTATATCCCTCACACTGTGAACCCCCCTCCCCCCATCCACTATCCCTCCGAACTCACACTGAACCATCACATTATATACATATAAAATTATAGTTGGTATTCATTAATGTTTAGCTTCTGGTGTACAATGCCATGATCAGGTATCCACAGTATCCCTGAGGTGGTCTCCCAAATAGGATGCATGTCCATCGGATACCCAACAAAATCTTTACAACATTATTGAATACCTTCCCCAAATTAATTTTCTTTTTTTTTTTTTTTTTTTTTTTTTTTTTTTTTTATTAATTAATTTATTTATTAGTTTCAGGTGTACAAAACAAGGTAATACTTAGACGTTCATCATTTATATCCCTCATACTGTGAACCCCCCTCCCCCCATCCACTATCCCTCCGACCTCACACTGAACCATCACATTATATATATAAAATTATAGTTGGCATTCATTAATGTTTAGCTTCTGATGTACAATGCCATGATCAGGTATCCACAGTATCCCTGAGGTGGTCTCCCAAATAGGACGCATGTCCATCGGATACCCAACAAAATCTTTACAACATTATAGAATACCTTCCCCAAATTAATTTTCAAAAAAACCCTGAGGCCATCTTGTGGTTACCACCTGCTTCCGAATCCCTTCACCTTTCCCCTTATCCCCAACCCCCCCCCACACCCATCTAACAACTCTCGGTTTTTTCTTTGTGTCCCCAAAACTGTTTCTGATTAGTTCATTCACATAGTCTTTTCTTTAGATTCCATATATAAGTGAGATCATATGGTACTTGTCTTTCTCTTTCTGACTTATTTCACTTAACATAATGTTCTCTAGATCCATCCATGTTGCTGCAAATGATAAGATTTCTTTCTTCTTTATGGCTGCGTAATACTCCATTGTATAAATGTACCACAGCTTCTTAATCCAGTCATCTACCGATGGGCATTTCAGTTGTTTGCATATCTTGGCTATTGTGTAAAGTGCTGCAATAAACATAGGAGTGCATACAGATTTTTGAATTGGAGTTTTGGATTTCTCGGGGTAGATGCCTAGGAGTGGAATTACTGGATCATAGGGTAGTTCCATTTTCAGATTCCTGAGATACCTCCATACTGTTTTCCATAGTGGCTGCACTAATCTGCAATCCCACCAACAGTGCACTGGCGTTCCCTTTTCTCCACATCCACGCCAGCATTTGCTGTTTGTTGATTTATTGATGATAGCCATTTTGACTGGAGTGAGGTAGTATCTCATTGTGGTTTTTATTTGCATTTCTCTGATGGTTAGTGAGGTTGACCATTTCTTCATATGTCTTCTTGCCTTCTGTATGTCATTTTTAGAAAAATGTCTCCTCAAGTCCTCTGCCCATTTTTTCATTGGGTTGTTTGTTTTTTTGGAGTTGAGTTGAGTAAGTTTTTTATAGATTTGTGATATTAATCCCTTATCAGATATATCATTGGCAAATATCTTTTCCCATACAGTAGGATCCCTTTTTGTTTTATTGATGGTTTCCTTTGCTGTGAAAAAACTTTTTAGTTTGATGTAATCCCACATGTTTATTTTTTCTCTTACTTCCCTCGCGCGAGGGGATATATCAGTGAAAATCTTACTCCGGGTAATGTCCATGAAGTTTCTTCCTATATTTTCTTCTAGATATTTTATGGTTTCAGATCTTACATTTAAGTCTTTAAGCCATTTTGAATTTGTTTTTGTATATGGTGTAAGGAGGTGGTCCAGCTTCATTTTCTTGCCTGTGTCTGTCCAGGTTTCCCAACACCACTTATTGAACAGACTGTCTTTACCCCATCGTACATTCTTGCTTCCATTGTCATAGATTAGATGGGCATATAGGCATGGATTTATGTCTGGACTCTCTATTCTGTTCCATTGATCTATGTGTCTATTTTTATGCCAGTACCATGCTGTTTTGATTACTGTAGCCTTGTAGTATAGTTTGAAATCAGGTATCGTTATACCTCCCACTTTGTTCTTATTTCTCAAGATTGCTGAGGCTATCCGGGGTCTTTTATGGTCCCCTATAAATTTTAGGATTATATGTTCTATTTCTGTGAAAAACGTCGTTGGTTGTTTGATAGGAATTGCGTTGAATATGTATATTGCCTTAGCAGTATGGACATTTTAACTATATTAATTCTTCCTATCCATGAACATGGAATGTGTTTCCATCTATTTATGTCTTCTTTCATTTCTTTCTTCAGTGTTGTATAATTTCTGAGTACAGATCTTTTACATCTTTGGTTAGATTTATTCCCAGATATTTTATAGTCTTTGGAGCAATTGTAAATGGAATTGTTTTTTTAATTTCTCCTTTTGCTATTTTATCATTGGTATATACAAATGCAACTGATTTCCGAATATTAATTTTATATCCTGCTACTTTACTAAATTCATCTATCAGTTCTAATAGTTTCTTGGTGGAGTCTTTAGGGTTCTCTATATATAGAATCATATCATCTGCATATAATGATAATTTTACTTCCTCCTTACCAATTTGGATGCCTTTTATTTCTTTCTCTTGTCTGATTGCTGTGGCTAGAACTTCCAGCACTACGTTGAGTAGAAGTGGAGAAAGTGGGCAACCTTGTCTTGTTCCTGATCTTAGGGGGAATGGTTTTAGCATTTCCCCATTGAGTATAATGTTAGCTGTGGGTTTGTCATATATGGCCTTTATTATGTTAAGATATGATCCTTCTATTCCCACTTTCTTGAGGGTTTTTATCATTAAAGGTTGCTGTATTTTATCAAATGCTTTTTCTGCATCTATTGATATGATCATGTGATTTTTATTTTTCATTTTGTTAATGTGGTGTATCACATTAATTGATTTGCGGATGTTGAACCACCCCTGCATACCAGGGATGAATCCCACTTGATCATGGTGTATGATCTTTTTAATGTATTGCTGAATTCTGTTTGCTAATATTTTGTTGAGAATTTTAGCATCTATGTTCATTAGAGATATCGGCCTGTAGTTTTCTTTTTTTGTGGTGTCTTTGTCTGCTTTTGGGATCAGGGTGATAGTGGCTTCGTAAAAAGTGTTTGGGAGTCTTCCTTCCTTCTGGATTTTTTGGAAGAGCTTGAGGAGAGTAGGTGATAATTCTTTTTTGAACGTTTTGAAAAATTCACCTGTAAAGCCATCTGGTCCAGGGCTTTTGTTTGTTGGGAGATTATTGATTACTGATTCAATTTCCCTGGTGGTAATCAGACTGTTCAGGCTTTCTGTTTCTTCTTGAGTTAG
Organism: Rhinolophus hipposideros; assembly: GCF_964194185.1. Taxonomy (NCBI): domain Eukaryota; kingdom Metazoa; phylum Chordata; class Mammalia; order Chiroptera; family Rhinolophidae; genus Rhinolophus; species Rhinolophus hipposideros. The sequence continues at coordinate 41,641,022 of NC_138059.1, forward strand.
CCTTGGAAGGTTGTGCACCTCTAGAAAATTGTCCATTTCTTCAAGGTTGTCAAATTTGTTGGCATATAGTTGCTCATAGTAATTTCTTAAATTTTTTTGTATTTCTGTGGTGTCTGTTGTCACTTCTCCTCTTTCATTTCTGATTTTATTAATTTGGGTCCTCTCTCTCCTTTTTTTAATGAGTCTGGCTAAAGGTTTGTCAATTTTGTTTATCTTCTCTAAGAACCAACTCTTGGATTCATTGATCTTTTGTATTGTTTTTCTGGTTTCTGTTTTTTATTTCTGCTCTGATCCTTATTATCTCCTTCCTTGTGCTCCCTTTGGGTTTATTTTGCTGTTCTTTTTCCAGATCCCTTAAGTGTGAAGATAAACTCTCAATTAGTGATGTTTCTTGTTTCTTTAGGTAGGCCTGCAGTGCTATGAACTTCCCTCTTAGGACTGCTTTCGCAGCATCCCATAGATTTTGGGTCATCGTGTTCTCATTCTCATTTGTCTCAAGATATCTTTTGATTTCTTCTTTGATCTGCTGCTTCACCCATTCATTATTTAGCAACATATTATTCAGCTTACATGAATTGGTGTATCTTCCTGTTTTTATTTCCCCTGTAGTTCATTTCTAATTTCATAGCACTGTGGTCAGAGAAGACAATTGGTATGATTTCAATTTTGTTAAATTTATCAAGGCTTGTTTTGTGTCCTAACAAATGATCTATCTTAGAAAATGTTCCATGTGCACTTGAGAAGAACGTGTATTCTGCAGCATTGGGGTAAATGCTCTGAAAATATCAATTAAATCCAACTGCTCCAAAGTATCATTTCAGGCTGTTGTTTCCATATTGATTTTCTGTCTGGAGGACCTGTCCCTTGTTGTCAGAGGTGTGTTGAAGTCCCCTACTATGATAGTATTGCTGTTGATCTCTGTGTTTATGTCCATCAGTACCTGTTTTATATATTTAGGTGCTCCTATGTTAGGTGCATAGATGTTTACTAGGGTTATGTCCTCTTGCCGGATTGATCCCTTTATTATTATATAGTGCCCATCTTTGTCTTTTAATATGTTCTTCATTTTAAAGTCTATTTTGTCAGATATAAGTATTGCAACTCCAGCTTTTTTTTTTGCTTCCATTTGCATGAAATATGTTACTCCAACCCTTCACTTTCTGCCTGTGTGTGTCTTTTGATCTGAAATTAGTCTCTTGTATACAGCATATACAAGGGTCTTGCTTCCTTATCCACTCAACCAGCCTATGTCTCTTGATTGGAACTTTTAATAAATTTACATTTAAAGTGATTATTGATAGGTACATAGTTATTGCCATTTTTAAATTTGTAGTTAATTGTTTTCATCTTTCTTTTATTTACAGAAGTCCTTTTAGTATTTCTTGTAATGCTGGCTTGGTTGTAATAAATTCTTTCAGTTTGTTCTTTTCTGGGAAGCTCTTTATCTCTCCATCAACTTTAAATGATAGCCTTGCTGGATAAAGGAATCTAGGTTGTAGGTTTTTATGTTCCATCACTTTGAGTATGTCCTGCCACTCCCTCCTGGCCTTCAATGTTTCTGTAGAAAAGTAATTTGATAGCCTTATGAGAGTTCCATTGTATGTAACCTTCTGCCTTTCTCTTGCTGCTTTCAAGATTCTCTCTTTGTCTTTAAGCTTTGCCATTTTAACTATAATGTGTCTTGGTGTGGGCCTGTTTGGGTTTATCCTGGTTGGAACTCTCTGCACTTCCTGGGCTTGTATGTTGGTTTCCTTCATCAGGTTAGGGAAGTTTTCGGACATTATTACCTCAAATATGTTCTCAATCCCTTGCTTCTTCTCTTCGCCTTCTGTTATTCCTATGATGCGCATGTTGTTGCACTTGATGTTATCCCAGAGGTCTCTTAACCCACCTTCATTGTTTTTTATTCTTTTTTCTTTCTGTTGTTCAGTTTGAGTGATCTCTGCTAACTTGTCTTCTAAGTCGCTGATTCGATCCTCTGCTTCATCTAACCTGCTGGTCATTCCTTCAAGTGAGTTCTTAATTTCGGTAATTGTGTTCTTTAGTTCTAGCTGGTTGTTCGTTAAGATTTCTACATCCTTTTTTAGTTCTAACTGGTTGTTCTTTATGATTCCTATATCCTTCTTTATGTCTTCTCTAAGCTCCTTAAAGATTCTTATCACCAGTGTCCTGAACTCTGTCTCTGACATGTTGGTTACCTCTGCTTCATTTGGTTCCATTTGTGGAGGTTTCTTCTGTTCTTTTATTTGGGACATGTTTCTTTGTCTCCCCATTCTGATTGACTCTCTGTGCTTGCTTTGAAGTAGTAGAAAGATCCCCTAGAGCTCTTAGTTCCTGCTGGGTTATCTTATGTATTATGTGTCCTTTATATTTGACTTTGAGTACTTCGTTCTTCTCTGCATGTGCTCCACAGGTGGTTCGTGTGTTTAGTATATCGTCCTGTTCAAGAAAAACTTTAACTGCTTTTTGCTTGTGAGTAGGTGGGTTTAACTCCTAGGCCGTCTAGTTCTGAAACTTGGCTCTGCCCACATCAGGGTGTTCTGCTGGGTCAGGGTTGGCCACTTAAATGAGGTTTGGCCTCTATGGGCTCTTGTGCCTTCAGAGAATTCCTTCTGGGTGTGTGACTTGTGGGTCAAACCCGGTAGTACTCTGGTTTGGTCCAGAGTTGGCTTCTGGATATGTTGAATCTTGTGCCTCTTAAGCTGGGCCCTGTTAGGGCAGTTTCAGCACAAATCAAGTTACCAAGTGCAACAACAACAACAACAACAAAGAAAACAAATCAAGTACATTCACATGTAAAATACAACCGACAATCCCCACTCAACATAGGCAAAGATATCAAAGAAATAAAGACAGAACAAAGCAAATCACAACAAGCAGAAAGAAAAAAAGAAGAAGAAAAGAAAGAGAGAAAAAAAAGAAAAAGAAAAGAAAAAAAGAGAAAGAAAGAAAAAAAAGAAAAAGAAAAAAACGAGAAAAAAAGAAAAAAAAACACACAAAAATACAAAAAAAAAGCAAACAAAAAAACAAAAACCACCAAGCAAAACAAAACAGAAAGCAGCACCAGTCTTGGCTTAAGCCCACCAAGTAATCTCCAGGTTGTCCTCCGCTGTGCCAAAGAGTTCCCTGCCTAGTGCGCAGGCAGCGCTAGTCACCTGGTGCCCAGAGTGAGTTTGGGAGTGTAGATTTAAATGCGAGGGGCTGAGGGGTCTGGATGACAGTTTTCAGAGAGACCGTGCAGTTTCTGTCCTTTCCTGCACAAATGCCCGCTGAGAGTAGCTCCACCAGCCCTGTGCCCAGTACTCCTGAGTCTTAGGGCCCTCCTTCCGTGGGTGTGTGGGAGGGGGCGGGCGGGAGATCTCTAAGCTGCTGAAAGCTGGGAGCTGCGTCTGCCGCTTACTGCTGAACTCAGGGAGTGCTTTCGCGTTTGCCCTTGCCGAGCCCCAGGCCAGCCAGAGAGGGTGGGGGCTGGGGATGGAGGGGTCTTCTCCCTCCCAGGCCAGCCACGTCACACTCCTCCCGCAGGCCTGAAAAGGTGGTGGCTGGAGGTGTGGGAGTCTCCTCTCTCCTCATCCAGCGAAAATCCCCTCCTCCCAGCCTCTTCCGAAGGTCAGAGCTGGCTGCCAATCTTCCCAGCGCCTGAGCACAGATGCCCCTCTGTAATCTGACACTACTCTTCAGTTCAAGGGTGAGTTTAAGTCTCTGGAAGGGCAGGGGGAGGATTCAAAAAGCGTCATGAGGGGCCCAGGTGTGGCGTCTGAGTTTTTTTTCTGCCCTAGGACCCACAAGCTGCCCGCCCCGGCGGGAGCGATCAGCTGTGGGACGCAGGGAAAGAGCCCACCTCCCGGACCTTACGCTCTCCACTGCACCCTGGGCTCCCGTGGGACTCTAGAGCCCCGGGTGCTGCCTGCCGCTGCTCCTGTGGGCAGGCTCCTCTTGCCCTTCTGGCTCCTCCCCCACTCGCCCAACTAGCACACCTCAGAGCAAACCTTCCGCGAGTCTCCGCTCAGTCCTGGGAGCTGCGCAGCGCAGCAGTTGCTGTACGGCCTGGGCTCCACTGTGGGGGGGTTAGTGTTTTCACTTCGCGCCCCTTCTCCTCCCCTGCTTGCCTAAATAGCGCACTCCAAAGCAAACCTTCCACGAGTCTGCGCTCCGAAGTCCTGGGCCCCGCGGTGGCGGTTGCTGCTGGCCTCCACTCCGCAGGGGTGGGGGTGGGGGGGCGCGCTTCCACTTCACTGTCCTGCCTCCTCCCCTGCTTGCAATCCGCGCACATCTTCAGGTAATTCCTCCACGAGTCTCCCCGCTGTTCTGCGTGTTCTATATCTCCCTGTGTCTTTAGAGCTGCGGTTTACCGCCGCTGCCGCAGCCGCCGCCGGCCTGATTCCACCGAGACTGCGCATTTCCACTCTGCTCCCTTTCTTCTTCCCCTGCTCGTCCAATTTGCGCACCTTCAACTAATCCTTCCACGAGTCTCTTAGGAGTCTCTTAGCTGTTCTGAGTGATGAGCAAAGAGTTGTTTGATGGGTTCTATGTCCCGTTTGTAATAAGATCCGGAGGAGAACTCAGAAAATGTGCCCCGCTGCCGCCATTCCTATCAGTTTTTTTTTTATTATTAAATTTTGGGGTGACAATTGTTAGTAAATTTACATAGATTTCAGGTGTACAATTCTGTATTACATCGTCTATAAATCCCATTGTGTGTTCACCACCCAGAGTCAGTTCTCCTTCCATCACCATATATTTGATCCCCTTTACCCTCATCACCCATCCCCCAACCCCTTACCCTCTGGTAACCACTAAATTATTGTCTGTGTCTATGCGTTTTTCATCATTTGTTTGTCTTGTTCTTTTTGGTTTATATACCACATATCAGTGAAATCATAGGGTTCTCTGCTTTGTCTGTCTGACTTATTTCACTTAGCATTATACTCTCTAGATCCATCCATGTTGTCACAAATGCTCCTACATCATCTTTCCTTAACGAGGAACAGTATTCCATTGTGTATATATACCACAACTTCTTTATCCATTCATCTATTGAAGGACATTTTGGTTGTTTCCTGTCTTGGCCACCGTAAACAAAGCTGCAATGAACATTGGAGTACACGTGTCTCTATAGAGGAATGCTTTCAGATTTTTTGGGTAGATACCCAGGAGAGCGATTGCTGGGTCATATGGTAATTCTATTCGTAATTTCTTGAGAAACCTCCACACTGCCTTCCATAACGGCTGCACCAGTCTTCATTCCCACCAACAGTGTATGACGGTTCCTTTTTCTCCACAGCCTCTCCAACACTTGTTACTATTTGTCTTATTGATGAAAGCCATTCTGACTGGGGTGAGGTGATATCTCATTGTGGTTTTCATTTGCATTTCTCTGATGATTAGCGATGTTGAGCATTTTTTCATATGTCTATTTGCCATTTGTATATCCTCTTTGGAGAAATGTCTCTTCAGGTCCTCTGTCCATTTTTCAATTGGGTTGTTTGTTTTTTTGTTGTTGAGTTTCATGAGTTCCTTGTATATTTTGGATATTAGCCCCTTATCAGAGTCACTGTTTGCAAAAATCTTCTCCCATTCCGTTGGTTGCCTCATTATTTTGTCAATAGTTTCTTTTGCTGTGCAGAAGCTTTTCAGTTTCATATAATCCCACTCGTTTATTTTAGTTTTTACTTCCATTGCCTTTGGAGTCAAATTCATAAAATGCTCTTTGTACCCAAGGTCCATAAGTTTAGTAACTATGTTTTCTTCAATGCAGTTTATTATGTCAGGTCTTATGCATTTGATCCATTTTGAATTAATTTAGGTACATGGTGACAGATAGCAGTCCAGTTTCATTCTTTTGCACGTATCTATCCAATTCTGCCAGCACCATTTATTGAAGAGGCTGTCTTTCCTCCATTGTATGTTTTTAGCTTCTTTGTCAAAAATTATCTGTCCATATTTATGTGGTTTTATTTCTGGGTTCTCAATTCTATTCCATTGGTCTAAGTGTCTGTTTTTTCGCAAATACCAAGCTGTTTTGATTATTGTAGCCCTGTAGTACAAGGAAAAATCAGGGAGTGTGATACCTCCAGTATTGCTCTTTTTTTTAAATATTGCTTTGGCTATTCTGGGTCTTCTGTGGTTCCAAACAAACCTGATGATTTTTTGTTCTATTTCTTTAAAAAATGCCATTGGGATTTTAATAGGGATTGCATTAAATCTGTATATGGCTTTGGGTAATATGGCCATTTTAACTATGTTGATTCTTCCAATCCATGAGCACGGAATGTCTTTCCATTTCTTTGTGTCTTCTTCAATTTCTTTAAAAAATGCCTTATAGTTTTCGGCACATAAATCCTTCACATCCTTGGTTAAGTTTATTCCTAGGTATTTTATTCTTTTTGCTGCAATTGCAAAAGGAATTGTTTTTTCTATCTCTTTTTCTGAGATTTCATTGTTGGTATATAGGAAAACAATGGACTTTTGTACGTTGATTTTGTAGCCAGCAACTTTACTGTATTCATTGATTATTTCTAATAGCTTTTTAGTGGAGTCTTTAGGGTTTTCTATGTATAGCATCATGTCATCTGCAAAGAGTGACAGTTTAACTTGTTCATTCCCAATTTGGATGCCATTTCTTTCTTTCTCTTGCCTGATAGCTCTGGCGAGGACTTCCAACACTATGTTAAAAAGCAGAAGTGATAGGGGACAACCTTGTCGTGTTCCTGAATGTAGAGCAAAGGGCTTCAGCTTTTCACCATTAATTATGAGATTAGCTGAGGGTTTGTCGTATATGGCCTTTATTATGTTGAGGTATTTTCCTTCTATACCAATTTTAGTAAGTGTTTTAATCATAAATGGATGTTGTATCTTATCAAATGCTTTTTCTGCATCAATTGATAGAATCATGTGATTTTTGTCCTTTATTTTGTTTTGTGATGTATCTCATTGATGGATTTGTAAATGTTGAACCATCCTTGTGCCCCGGGGATGAACCCCACTTGGTCCTGATGAATAATCTTTTTAATGCATTGTTTTATTCGATTTGCTAGAATTTTGTTTAGGATTTTAGCATCTGTATTCATCAGAGATACAGGTCTGTAGTTTTCTTTTTTTTTGTTGTCCTTACCAGGTTTTGGTATCAGGGTAATGTTGGCCTCATAAAATGAGTTAGAAAGTACTGACTCTTCTCAATTTTTTGCAAGAGTTTGAGCAGGATTGGTATCAGATCCTCTTTGAAGGTTTGGTAGAATTCACTGGGGAATCCATCTGGTCCAGGACTACTGATTTGGGGAAGGTTTTTGATGACTGATTCAATTTCGTTACTGGTGATCGGCCTGTTAAGATTTTCCAGTTCTTCATGATTCAGCCTTGGAAGGCTATATGTTTCTAGGAACTTGTCCATTTCTTCTAAGTTATTACATTTGGTGGCATATAGTCCTTCATAGTATTCTTGGATAATCCTTTGTATTTCTGTGGTGTCCATGATAACTTCCCCTTTTTCATTTCTGATTTTGTTAATTAGTGTAATCTCTCTTTTTCTCTTAGTGAGCCTAGCCAAGGGTTTGTCAATTTTGTAAATCTTTTCAAAGAACCAGCTCTTTGTCACATTAATTTTTTCTATTGTCTTTTTGTTCTCTATTTCATTTAGTTCTGCTCTGATTTTTGTTATTTCCTGTCTTCTGCTGACCTTGGGTTTCGCTTGTTCTTCTTTTTCTAGTTTTTTAAGGTGTAACATGTGGTTATTTATTTGGGATTTTTCTTATTTCTTGAGATAGGCCTGTAGTGATATAAATTTTCCTCTTAAAACTGCTTTCGCGGTTTCCCAAAAATTTTGGTAGGATGTATTTTCATTGTCATTTGTTTCTATGTATCTTTTGAGCTCTCCTCTAATTTCTTCTTTGTCCCAGTCGTTCTTTAAAAGTATGTTGTTTAATCTCCATGTATTTGTGTTTTTTCCTGCTTTCTTTTCGCAGTTGATATCCAATTTCAAAGTTTTGTGATCAGAGAATATGCTTGGTATGATTTCAATCGTCTTAAATTTGCTGAGGCTGATAATGTGTCCCAATATATGGTCTATCCTTGAGAATGTTCCATGTACACTGGAAAAGAATGTATAGTCTGATGTATTAGGATGAAGTGCTCTATATATGTCAATGATGTCCATTTCATCTAATGTGTCATTTAGGGCTGCTATTTCGTTATTTATCTTCTGTTTGGATGATCTATTCATAGCTGTCAATGATGTATTTAAGTCCCCTAGTATAATTGTGTTTTGGTCAATTTCTCCCTTTAGTTCTGTTAGTAGTTGCTTGGTATATTTCGGTGCTCCCTGATTGGGGGCATAAATATTGTTGACTGTTATGTCTTCTTGTTGTATAGTCCCCCTTATTATTATGAAATGTCCATCTTTGTCTCTTGTTATCTTTTTCACCCTGAAGTCTGTTTCATCAGAAATCATTATGGCTACACCTGATTTTCTCTGGGTACCATTTGCTTGGCGTGTCATTTTCCACCCTTTCACTTTGAGTCTATGCTTGTCCTTGTAGCTGAGATGTGTCTCTTGTAGACAGCACATGGTTGGGTTTAGTTTTTTGATCCAATCTGCTACTCTGTGTCTCTATATTGTTGAGTTCAGTCCATTTACATTTAGGGTGATTATTGATATGTGAGGATTTCCTGTCATTCTGTCTTTAGTTTTCTGGTAAGGCTGTGTCTCCATTGTTTCTTTGCCTTTTCGTTGTTGTCTATTATTTCTGTGTGGTGGTATTCTATGATGTTTCCCTCTGTTTCTTCTTTTATTACAGCATATATTCCAGATTTGGATGTTTTTTCAGTGGTTATCCTTGAGTTTATGTAAAAGAAAGTTTGATATTTAGAGTATTCCAGTTTCTTCAGTACGCTTACTTTCTCTATTCCCATATTCCAGTTCATGGCTTTACGCTCCCCCTTTTTATGTTTCGGTTGCCACAAGTTGTCCCTGTTGATGGTGGTCTAATAGCCTCCTTTAGTATTTCTTGTAGTGCAGGTCGTGTATTAGAAATTTCCCTCAGCTTCTGGATATTTGAAAAGGTCTTTATTCCTCCTTCATATCTAAAGGAGATCTTTGCTGGATATATTATTCTTGGCTCATAATTTATCTCTTTTAATAGTTTGAATATTTGGTTCCATTCCCTCCTAGCTTGTAGAGTTTCTGCTGAAAAATCTGATGATAATCTAATGGGCTTTCCTTTGTAAGTTACCATCTTCTTTTCCATGGCTGCCTTGAGGATTCTTTGTTTGTCATTGATTTTAGACAGCTTCAATACAATGTGCCTTGATGAAGGCGTGTTGGGATTGAGGTAATTAGGTGTTCTATTTGCTTCTTGGATTCAAGGATCCAGTTCTGTACACAAGTTTAGGAAGTTCTCATCGACGATTTGTTTGAATATATACTCTGTTCCCTTCTCTCTTTCTTCTCCTTCTGGTATGCCCATTATTCTTATATTGCTCTTTCTGATGGAGTCAGAAAGTTCTTCTAGAGTTCTTTCATTTCTTTTAAGTCTCAAGTCCCTTTCTTCTTCCCTCTGTGTAAATTCCAGGTTCCTATCTTCGATGTCACTGATTCTTTCCTCCATCTGGTAAACTCTACTACCTAAGGTGGATATTTTATTGTTAATTTCTTCTATTGAGTTCTTAATCCCCAGAAATTCTATTTGGTTCTTTTTCAAGATTTCAATCTCTTTTTTAAAATGCTCATGTTGTTCTTTGATTGTGTTTCTGAGTTCATTAAACTGCCTTTCTGTGTTTTCTTGCATCTCGTTCAGTGTTTTCAGAATTGCAATCTTGATTTCTCTGTCATTTAAATTACAAATGTCCATATCTCTAAGTTTGTTTTCTGGAGACTTTCACTTTCTTTCTGAGCTATCTTGTTGCCTTAGTTATTCATGGCAATCACTGATTTACTATTTCTCTTCCTAGACATCTACAGGAGTGGCTTCTGCAACAGGTTGATAGGTGTGCGAAGAGCTTTTGAAGTTCCAAAGCTCTTTCTGCACCAGATTCAGTGCCCGTTTGTGTCAGCAGTTGTGTTTACTCCTGCAGGGATCCGCCCAGATAGGTGGGGCCAGGGGCGGGGTGACTTGTGAGAGGTGGCCCAGAGCAATGGTGGCAACCACCACCACAGCCAGTCCTGCTTCCAAAGCTCCCTCCCCTTTGCCAGAACTAGTTGAGCTGCGAATCTGTGTCTGCGGTCCACAGTTCTCAGAGCAGCAAATATTCTGTCCTTTGATCCGACACTGCTACTTTATCGCTTCTAGCACAGGGCAGGTTGGGGCGTTGCGAGCTCTGGGAGGGTAGGGAGGGGGCGGCTAGTCTCCGTGCCTAAGGCTTCCATTCTCCGCTCAGCAGTGAGGGCTTAAACCACCGATTTCAGCCCTCTTCCCTCAGTCTTTGCTGCCGGGAGCGTTGGGTTCAGCCTTGCTATATGCTGCCCCCTCAGCCCTGTGGGCTGTAAGCAGAGCCCTAGCAGTCGGAGTCCTTCCCTCTCCCGCAGCTTGGGAAGATCCGGGAGCAGCGAGCTTCGAGCACTGAGCTAGGTCTGTGTCCTGCGCCCATGCGGCTCCGTCTTCGCACTTCTCCTCTACCTCCTCCCCCGCTCGTGCGATTCACCCACCTGGAGGTGAATTCAATAGTGGGCCTCTTCGTCTTGCCTGTCTGCTGTGCAAGGAGTCCTTTGTGGAGTTATTGTTGTCTGATTCATTGTAAATTCCAGGGGAGCGTTACAGAGGCTCACCTCAGGCAGCCATTTTTTTTCCCCTTCATCTTTTTTTTTTTTTAATAGGACTATAATGAGTAATAGACACTCAGTTCAAATGTGCTTAAGAAAGCAGAATAAAAAAATCAGTGGCTGACATCTGAGAAAACTTTAAGCCTGTCTAGTTGCAGGAGCTGAAATTGGGACTCAGTCTCTCTCTCTCTCTCTCTCTCTCTCTCTCTCTCTCTCTCTCTCTCTCTCTCTCTGTTTCTCTCATGTATATACATGCATGAATTCTTTCCTTCTCACTGGCATGCTTTCTCTTTCAATCTCTCAGCTCTGCTCTTCCAGGCTCATATCATTCCTACACATAGTAACTGCAACAGAAAGAGAGTTTCTCTTTCCCAATTATTCCACTGAAGAAACCCTGACCTACTATCATGAGCTTAACTTGGAACATTTGTCTGTTCCTGAACCTGTCACCATGCCCAAAAGAATAGGATATCACCTAGACATGTCTGGGTCCTATTCTCACCCATGAAGCCAGGGGAACTTGGGGTCATGTAAATAATGAGGGGAAAGCATTGGGTCTGGTATGGGTGCTGACACCAAAAGAAGAAGGAAATGGATACTGATCAGGCAAAAGCTATTTCCTTGTGCTCAGTGGATAAAATGAAGCCACATATGAATGGCCTTAGCATAGTGTTTGGCACACAGTAAGTTCTCAGTTATTGCCAACATTAGCCACTACTTACTGTTATTATGGCATCTTTCCACTGTAGAGAGAAGAAACATATTAAAGTAGGAAACAGAGAAGTCTAGAACAGGTATTCCTGCTAAAAATTGTGTCCGAGAGTCTCAGGAAACCAGATTCTCCCTTTCATTCCACTGATAGCATCCATCATGGTCACACAAGTCCTATCTTATCAACTCAAATCCATGAGGACCCTGCATGTCTGTGGCACCAGGAAGTAAGGGGTAAATCCCTATCAGCATGTTGTTGATACACAACCATAGAGCAGAGACTTGGTCTCCAATGATTTTGTCTGTCTATTATAGATCCCCCCCTTTATGGAACAGAGTTCCGTATTTCTTGGGTTTGGTGATGCTCTCACTGCTATGTGGCAAGAAATTTTGATGCTTCATGAGGTTAACTGCAGAAAATTAAGGAAATATCCCTGTACCTTCTTCAGAATGTGCTTAGGTGGATGCTAGATCATTCCAATTAAACCTTTTAGACTGATTTGCTTTTTCTTTAATGCTTGTAATAAGATGTATCTTATATTTATTTATTGGATACATTAACACTATAATTGTTTCTACTATTTTTCCTAAGGGCATGTTTTTCAAGCGTCAAGGAGGTTCTTCTACTGACAATTCTCCAGAATTTAGTAAAGAATTCTTTGCCCATAAAATCCACATTCTTCATTTTATCATTTTTTTAAATATTCCCGCTTTGCCTTTAGCTTTTCACACTGAAAGTTTATCATCTTTTTAGTCTATTCCTTTAAGAAAGCTTCTAGCTCTGTAATCATTTCAGTTGTTCTTCTCTGAATTGTCTCTGCTGGTGGTTCATTTTTATTAAGGTATTGTGAACAGAGTATATGCATATACACATGTTGCTGTTATTATTGGAGATATTTGTCCAACGTCATGCCATAGGTTTACCTTTTAACCCTCAACCCCAAGTGATCTCCAATCTCTTTAACTTAGCTTCTATTTCTAATATAACTTCTTGCATTCTCTTTTTGTATATAAAATTGTTCCTTTCTCAGTGTTCCCACTACTTCTTTGAAAATAAGGTTTGACCAATGCTTACTCTATAGGGTTATGTGGAGAAAATCTTTTACAGAATATAGATAATGTTGAAGTATTCTGGCATGTGGAAAGCCCTCAGTAAGCATTCATTAACATTATAATTTTGATCAGTACTATCATAATAGCTCAGTTGAATTTTGAGAACCCTCTTAAGAAGTCAGTGTCTGACTTGGACACTGGCCCTTTACTTGATTGATTCTCTCTTAGATTAATGCTTTAACAATTGGAAAATTTTGATGTGTGAAGTATCTGCATATAAAAGTAATAAGGATTGTTTTTATGGACATCAATTTGGCTGAAAAAGTAGCACATAATAAAAATAAGGAGTTGGATTTTACTAAGGTCAAAGGAGTAAGGATTTCAAAGCACAGAAATATAGAAGCAATCAGTAGAAGGTCAGTCAAAAAGTTGACATAGACTATAAAAATTAGTCCCGCCTTCAGGTTTTCAGTTTCTTCCATAATATAAAACAGTGTAGTCTTTCTTGGAATTCTTATTTTAGTTCTATAACATCTATATTCCTGGAGTAACAGCAAATCTGATGATTACTTATGAAAGCAGGAACAAATTGCAGTTACAGTCAAAATTAAAGTTCTTTTCTAATTTCATGTTTCCTAATGAATGAGGAACTTTAAATGTGGTCAACATAACACATTTTATTTGTCAAACACTGAATTTTTTTAATGCTGATTGAATAATAATCTTCTGTAAAAACAATGCACATTGTACAGAAGTTTTATTATTTGACCTGTTTAATGTAAGTTGAAAACTTTCTCTTGTGTACGTACCATTACTTACCATAATGCTGTCGGCTGAGCTATTAAAATATATTTAGTAATTCCATTAGAACTGCACCATCGAGCAGGGCAGAGCATATGGAAAGAAGTTGGTGAAAAACTGATTAAACATTTATATCAAGTACATTTTGATTTAACTCACATAAATAATTCATTTGTATGTTTTCTTTCTTTCAAAATAAACCCTTTTGACACCTGCTGTGCTAAAAATAATGCTAGTATGGCTGTAATGAAAAAAAAAAGTCTTAAAGCTCATAACAATGACATCATCTGGTACCCACACAGATACTAAATTGTCAGCACATAGTAAAGTAAGACTTGGCATTACTTATTATTTATTTAGTGCCTCAAAACCATACCATGCTTTGTGGAAAGTAAAGCACTTGGCTGAATTTGAATATAGAGTTTGTCTCAAGAATAGCTAAATATTAAAAGGTTCAAAATGACACACAAGAAAATACATGAGAGAGATGGAAGATACTGAACCCCATTCTTTCCCTTGAGCATGAGAACTAAGCTGAGAGATGAGAGTGAATGAGCTAAAGCAAAGACCATGAGAAATGTTAGAGTCCTTTTACATTTAAAGGGAAGAGAGTCCTTTACTGGGAAGAGAGTGATATGGGTTAAAAGATCATAGTTAGTAACTACGTATGGTCACAGCATCATTCTAGAACAGCAACTCCCAAAGTAAGAGACAAACACAAGGAAGCACAAGGGATGTTGTTGGGTGGTTCACAGACATGATATTCAATAGCATCAAATGGAATCATGAAAACATCATTCCCTTTTAGTCTGATTTCAATATTTCTGAGTATGTCTGGGGGAAAGTCTTAAATTAGAGCTATTCTGCTCTTATCATCTTTGCCTAGAAACCCATCCAATCTCCCGTTTTTAAAAAGGAGATAAGGAGCCTTTCTGGGCAATGGCCTAGTGAATAATATCACTCAACTAAAATTTGGTAACATTCCCTTATTCTAATTATACCTACACGAGACAAATATATTTTCCATTCATGGCGTGATATAAAAATAACTTTAAAATTTGGGGCAATAATATAAATTGATTCAATGAAAATTGTTGTGTAAATAAGAATGTATCACAGAGGCAGCCCAGAAAGGAGATATGTGTAGGCATAATTATAATAATAGTAACAAATCCAATCCTCAACGTCTGGCTGATACTGACAGGTCCTACCAAAGGGAAAATGTTACAGTGAGGGAGAAGAGGGACTCGTCTGTTTTTGCCTCATGTGAACTGAGAATATAAGACTATGACAATGCATAGCCTGCGAAACTCCCTTTAATCCAACCCTTCACACAAAAACCAAAAAGGCATAACTAATTTGAGGGTTGCTTATTGATGATACTCCTTTAAAGAAAACTTTTTTTTTTTCTGGGGTAAAGCACATTGAATCACTACAATTAATATTGGGAAAGAATACCTCCCATTTGGCACGTGCAAACTCACATAGCATCTGCTTAACCAAATATTTGTATAAGTGTATTTTATTGTTAAAGATTTACTTCAAGAATGATTTTCCATTCAAAATGGCGGCGTGAGGTGAGCCTCTGTAAAGCTCCCCTGAAATTTACAACTAATCGAACAACAATAACACCACAAAGGACTCCCTGCACAGTAGACAGGCAAGACGAAGAGGTCCACTAGTGAATTCACCTCCAGGTGGGTAAATCGCACAAGCGGGGAAGGAAGTAAGGGAGAAGTACTGAGACAAAGAAGCGCTGGCACAGGACACACACCTAGCTCAATGCTCCTAGCTCGCTGCATCCCGGAACTACCGCAGCTGCAAGAGAGGGAAGAACTCGGCCTGCTAGGGCTCCACTTATGGCCCACAGGGCTGAGGGGGCAGCATATAAAACGGCTGAACCCAATGCTCACGGCAGAGACCTCGGAGAAGAGACTGAGGGAAGAAAGCTGAAAATGGTGTTTTAAGCCCTGACTACCCAGCAGAGAATGGAAACATTAGGCACTGAGACTAGCCGCCCCCTCCTACCCTCCCAGAGCTCGCCCTACCCCCAACTGCCCGGAACTAGAAGAGATAAAGTAGCAGCGTCAGATCAAAAGAACAGAATATTTGCTGTTCTGAGAACTGTGGACGACAGACACAAATTCGCAGCCCAACTAGTTCCGGCAAAGGGGAGGGAGCTGTGGAAGCAGGACCAGCTGTGGTGGTGGTCACCTCCATTGCTCTCAGCCACCTCTCACAACTCACACCTCCCCTGTTTCCACCTATCTGGGCAGATCCCTGCAGGAGTAAATAGAACTACTGAAACACATGGTCTCCGAATTGAATACAGAAAGAGCTTTGGAACTTCAAAAGCTCTCCGCAACCCCACAGGGACATGGCACCCTATGACCCAGGTGAACTGTTAACAGAGGAGAGGCCCGTCTCCCAGGCAATCTCCCCATTCTGTGAGAAGTTGGAATAGTGCAGAGAAAACATAGCACTACTGTGTCAGAGAGAAAAAAAAAAAAAAGGCTGCAGTCGGAGAGAAAATAAAACATTCTACCAACAAGTATAGGAAAACAAAAGAAAGACATCTTCCTATCAACCTGTTGCAGAAGCCACTCCTGTAGATGTCTAGGAAAAGAAATAATAAATTAGTAATTGCCATGAATAACCAAGGCAACAAAATAGACCAGAAAGAAAGAGAAAAGTATCCAGAAAAGGAACTTAAAGATATGGAAGTATATGACTTAAATCACAGAGAATTCAAGTTGCAGTTCTGAAAAAACTCAACGATATGCAAGAAAACACAGAAAGGCAATTTAATGAATTCAGAAACACAATCAAAGAACAACATGAGCATTTTACGAAAGAGATTGAAATTTTAAAAAAGAACCAAATGGAATTTCTGGAGATTAAGAACTCAACAGAAGAAATTAAAAATGAAATGTCCAGTTTACATAGTAGAGTTGACCAGATGGAGGAAATAATCATTGACATCGAAGATAGAAACCTGGAAATTACACAGATGGAAGAAGAAAGAGACTTGAGACTTAAAAAAAATAAAAGACTCTACAAGAACTTTCTGACTCTATCAGAAAGAGCAATATACGAATAATGGGCATAACAGAAGGAGAAGAAAGAGAGAAGGAAACAGAGGATATATTCAAACAAACTGTTAATGAGAACTTCCCAAATTTCTGGACAGAACTGGATCCTCGAATCCAAGAAGCAAATAGAACACCTAATTACCTCAATTCCATAAACCTTCTCTAAGACCCAATGTATTGAAGCTGTCTAAAATGAACACCAAAGATAGAATCCTCACGGCAGCCAGGGAAAAAGAGATGGTGACCTACAAAGGAAAGCCCATCAGATTATCATCAGGTTTTTCAGCAGAAACTCTACAAGCCAGGAGGGAGTGGAACCAAATATTCAAACTATTGACAGAGAAAAATTATGAGCCAGGAATAACATATCCAGCAAAGATATCATTTAGATATGAAGGAAGAATAACAACCTTTCCAGACATACAGAAGCTGAGGAAATTTTCTAATACACGACCTACACTACAAGAAATATTAAAGGAGGCTATTTGACGACCATGAACAGGGACAATTTGTGACAACCAAAACATAAAAACAGGAAGAGTAAGGCCTGAACCGGACTATGAAAATGGAAAAAGTAACAGTGCTGAAGAAAATGGAATACTCTAAATATCAAACTTTCTTTTACATAAACCTAAGGGTAACCACTAAATAAATCCCGCAGATATGAAATACATACTGTGGTAAAACAAGAAACAGAGGGAAACATCATAGAAGACCACTACACAGAAATAATAGACAACAAACAACAGGCAAAGAAACAATGGAGCCTTACCAGAAAACTAAAGATAGAATGACAGGAAATCCTCACATATCCATAATCACCCTAAATGTAAATGGACTGAACTCACCAATAAAAAGGCACAGAGTAGCAGATTGGATCAAAAAACTAAACCCAACGATATGCTGTCTCCAAGAGACACATCTCAGCTACAAGGACAAGCATAGACTGAAAGTGAAAGGGTGGAAATTGATACTCCAAGCAAATGGTACCGAGAAAATATCAAGTGTAGCCATAATGATATCAGAAGAAACAGACTTCAGGGTGAAAAAGATAACAAGAGACAAAGATGGACATTTCATAAGGGTAAAGGGGACTACACAACAAGAAGACATAACAGTCATCAATATTTAAACCCCCAAACAGGGAGCACCAAAATATACCAAGCAACTACTAACAGAACTAAAGGGAGAAATTGACCAAAACACAATTATACTAGGGGACTTAAAATACATCATTGACAGCTATGGATAGATCATCCAAACAGAAAATAAATAACGAAACAGCATCCCTAAATGATACATTAGATGAAATGGACATAATTTACATATATAGAGCACTTCATCCTAAAACATCAGACTATACATTCTTTTCTAGTGTACATGGAACATTCTCAAGGATAGACCATATATTGGGGCATAAAAGCAGCCTCAGCAAATTTAAAAAGATTGAAATCATACCAAGCATATTCTCTGGTCACAAGGCTTTGAAATTGGATATCAACTGCGAAAAGAAAGCAGGAAAAATCACAAATACATGAAGATTAAACAACATACTTTTAAAGAACGACTGTGTCAAAGAAGAAAATAGGGGAGAGATCAGAAGATATATAGAAACAAATGACTTTGAAAATACATCCTACCAAAATTTTTCGGATGCAGTGAAAGCAGTTTTAAGAGGGAAATTTATATCATTACAGGCCTATCTCAAGAAACAAGAAAAATCCCAAATAAATAACCTCATGTTACACCTTAAAGAACGAGAAAAAGAAGAACAAGTGAAACCCAAGGTCAGCAGAAGAAAGGAAATAACAAAAATCAGAGCAGAGCTTAATGAAATAGAGAACAAAGAGACAATAGAAAAAATTAAAGTGACAAAGAGCTGGTTCTTTGAAAAAATTAATAAAATAGACAAACCCTTGGCTAGACTCACTGAGATAAAAAGAGAGAAGACGCTAATTGACAAAATCAGAAATAGAAAAGGGGAAGTTATCACGGACACCACAGAAACACACAGGATCATTCAAGAATACTATGAAGGACTACATGCCACCAAATTCAATAACCTAGAAGAAATGGATAAGTTCTTAGAAACATATAGCCTCCCAGGCTGTACCATGAAGAACTGAAAAATCTAAACAGACCAATCACCAGGAAAAATTGAATCAATCATCCAAAACCTTCCCAAAAGCAAAAGTCCGGGACCAAATGGCTTCACTAGTGAATTCCACCAAACCTTCAAAGAGGATCTAATACCAATCCTGCTCAAACTCTTCCAAAATATTGAAGAAGAGTCAGTACTCCCTAACTCATTTTATGAGGCCAACATTACCTTGATACCAAAACCTGGTAAGGACAACACAAAAAAAGAAAACTACAGACCTATATCTCTGATGAATACTGATGCAAAAATCCTAAACAAAATTTTAGCACATCAAAAACAACAATGCATTAAAAAGATTATTCATTATGACCAAGTGGGGTTCATCCCTGGGGCACAAATATGGTTCATCATCCACAAATCCATCAATGTGATACATCACATAAACAAAATAAAGGACAAAAATCATATGATTCTGTCAATTGATGCAGAAAAAGCATTTGACAAGATACAACATCCATTTATGATTAAAGCAGTCAATAAAATAGATGTAGAAGGAAAATACCTTAACATAATAAAGGCCATCTATGACAAGCCCTTAGCTAATCTCATTATTAATAGTGTAAAACTGAAGCCCTTTGCTCTACTTTCAGGAACACGACACGGTTGTCCCCTATCACCTCTGCTTTTCAACATAGTGTTGGAAGTCCTTGCTAGAGCAATCAGGCAAGAGAAAGAATAGAATGGCATCCAAATTTGGAATGAAGAAGGTAAAATATCACTCTTTTCAGATGACATGATGCTATATATAGAAAACTCTAAAGACTCCATCAAAAAGCTGTTAGAAACAATCAATGTAAAGTTGCTGGCTACAAAATCAATGTACAAAAGTCCATTGCATTCTTATATACTAACAATGAAATCTCAGAAAAAGAAATACAGAAAACAATTCCCTTTGCAATTGCAACAAAAAGAATAAAATACCTAGGAATAAAGTTCACCAAGGATGTGAAGGATTTATATGCTGAAAACTATAAGACATTTTAGAAAGAAATTGAAGAAGACAAAAAGAAATGGAAAGACATTCCGTGCTCATGGATTGGAAAAATCAACATAGTTAAAATGGCCATATTACCCAAAGCAATATACAGATTTAATGCAATCCCCATCAAAATCCCAATGGCATTTTTTAAAGAAATAGAACAAAAAATCATCAGATTTGTCTGGAACCACAAAAGACCCCGAATAGCCAAAGCAATCTTAAGAAAAAAGAACAATGCTGGAGGTATGACACTGCCTGACTTTAGTTTGTACTACAGGGCTACAATAATCAAAACAGCATGGTATTGGCAGAAAAACAGACACATAGAACAATGGAATGGAATTGAGAACCCAGAAATAAAACCAAATAAATATGGACAGATAATTTTTAACAAAGAAGCTAAAAACATACAATGGACGAAAGACAGCCTCTTCAATAAATGGTGCTGGCAGAATTGGATAGATACGTGCAAAAGAATGACACTGGACTGCTCTCTGTCACCATGTACCAAAATTAATTCAAAATGAATCAAAGACTTAAGCATAAGACCTGACACAATAAACTGCATAGAAGAAAACATAGGTACTAAATTTATGGACCTTGGGTTCAAAGAGCATTTTATGAATTTGACTCCAAAGGCAATGGAAGTAAAAGCTAAAATAAACAAATGGGACTATATGAAACTTGAAAGTTTCTGCACAGCAAAGAAACCATTGACAAAATAAAGAGGCAACAGACTGAATGGGAGAAGATTTTTGCGAACAGTTCCTCCAATAAGGGTCTAATATCTGAAATATGCAAGGAACTCATGAAACTCAAAAACAAAAAAAACAAAGAACCCAATTGAAAAATGGGCAGAGGACCTGAAGAGACATTTCTCCAAAGAGGACTTACAAATGGCAAATAGACATATGAAAAAATGTTCAACATCACTAATCATCAGAGAAATGCAAATAAAAACCACAATGAGATATCACCTCACCCCAGTCAGAATGGCTATCATCAACAAGACAAATAGCAACAAGTGTTGGAGAGGCTGTGGAGAAAAAGGAACCCTCCTACACTTTTGATGGGAATGCAGACTGGTGCAGCCCCTATGGAAGGCAGTGTGAAGGTTCCTCAAGAAATTACAAATAGAATTACCATATGATGCAGCAATCGCTCTCCTGGGTATGTACCCCAAAAATGTGAAAGCATTTCTGTATAGAGACACGTGTACTCCAATGTTCATTGCAGCTTTGTTTACGGTGGCCAAGACATGGAAACAACCAAAATGTCCTTCAATAGATGAATGGATAAAGAAGTTGTGGTATATATACACAATGGAATGCTATTCGGAGATAAGGAAAGATGATATAGGAACATTTGTGACAACATGGATGGATCTTGCGAGTATAATGCTAAGCGAAATAATCAGACAGAAAAAGCAGAGAACCCTATGATTTCACTGATATGTGGTATATAAACCAAAAACTAGACAGAAAAATGAGAAACAAAAACTCATAGACATAGACAATACTTTAGTGGTTACCAGAGTGTAAGGGGGATGGGGGGAGGAAGATGAGGGTAAGGGGGATCAAATATATGGTGATGAAAGGAGAACTGACGCTGGGTGGTGAACACACAATGGGATTTATAGATGATGTAATACAGAATGGTCCACGTGAAATTATGTTATTTCATTAACAATTTTCACCCCAATAAATAAATTAAAAAAAAATAAAAAAATAAAAATCATATGAAACTAAAAAGAAAACAAAAAGATACAGCATGCATTTATGATTAAAACACTTAATAAAATAGGTATAGAAGGAAAATACCTTATCACAATAAAGGCCATCTATGACAAGCCCCAGCTAATCTCTTAATTAATGGTGAAAAACTGAAGCCCTTTGCTCTACATTCAGGAAAATGACAGGGCTGTCCCCGATCACCTCTGCTTTTCAACATAGTGTTGGAAGTCCTTGACAGAGCCATCAGGCAAGAGAAAGAAGTAAAAGGCATCCAAATTGGGAATGAAGAAGTAAAAATATCACTCTTTGCAGATGACACGATGCTATATATAGAAAACCCTAAAGACTCCACCAGACAGCTATTAGAAACAATCAACAAATACAGTAAAGTTGCTGGCCACGAAATCCATCTCCAAAAGTCCATTACCTTCCTATATACTGACACTGAAATCTCAGAAAAAGAAATACAAAATACAATTCTCTTTGCAATTGCAGCAAAAAAGAATAAAATACCTAGGAATAAACTTCACCAAGGATGTGAAAGATTTATACGCTGAAAACTATAAGACATTTTTGAAAGAAATTGAAGACACAAAGAAATGGAAAGTCATTCCATGCTCATGGATTGGAAGAACCAACATAGTTAAAATGGCCATATTACCCAAAACAATATACAGATTGAATGCAATCCCCATCAAAATTCCAATGGCATTTTTTTAAAGAAATAGAACAAAAAAGTCATCAGATTTATTTTGAACCACAAAGCCCTCAAAAAATCTTAAGAAATAAGAAAAATGTTGGAGGTATCACACTCTCTGACTTTAGCTTGTACTGCAGGGCTACAATAATCAAAACAGCATGCTATTGGCAGAAAAACAGACACATAGACCAATGGAATGGAATTGAGAACCCAGAAATAAAACCAAATAAATATAAACAGATAATTTTTTACAAAAAAGCTAAAAACATGCAAAGGAGGAAAGACAGCCTCTTCAATAAATGATGCTGGAAGAATTGGATAGCTACGTGCAAAAGAATGACACTGGACTGCTATCTGTCACCATGTACCAAAATTAATTCAAAATGGATCAAAGACTTAAGCATAAGACCTGACACAATAAACTGCAGAGAAGAAAACATAGGTACTAAACTTATGGACCTTGGGTTCAAAGAGCATTTTATGAATTTGAATCCAAAGGCAATGGAAGTAAAATCTAAAATAAACAAATGGGACTATATGAAACTCAAAAGTTTCTGCACAGCAAAAGAAACCATCGACAAAATAAAGAGGCAACCAACTGAATGGGAGAAGATTTTTGCAAACAGTTTCTCCGATAAGGGGCTAATATCCAAAATGTACAAGGAACTCATGAAACTCAACAAGAAAAAAACAAAGAACCCAATTGAAAAATGGGCAGAGGACCTGAAGATACATGTCTCCGAAGAGGTTTTACAATGGTACATAGACATATGAAAAAATGCTCAACATCACTAATCATCAGAGAAATGCAAATAAAAACTACAATGAGATATCCCCTCACCCCAGTCAGAGTGGCTATCATGAACAAGACAAATAGTAACTAGTTTTGCAGAGGCTGTGGAGAAAAAGGAACCCTCATACACTGTTGGTGGGAATGCAGACTGGTGCAGCCGCTATGCATGGCAGTGTGGATGTTCATAAAAAAAATCGCAAATACAATTACCATATGACCCAGCAATCCCTCTCCTGGGTATCTACGCAAAAAGTTTGAAATCATTTATAGATAAAGACACGTGTGCTCCAATGTTCATTGCAGCTTTTTTTCGTTGGCCAAGACATGGAAACAACCAAAATGTCCTTCGATAGATGAATGGATACAGAAGTCGTGGTATATATACACAATGGAAAACTATCTGGTGTTAAGGAAAGATAATATAGGAACATTTGTGACAACATGGATGGATCTTGAGAATGTAATGCTAAGTGAAATAAGTCAGACAGAAAAGCAGAGAACCCTATGATTTCACTGATATGTGGTATATAAACCAAAAACAACAAAAGAACAAGACAAACAAATGAGAAACAAAAACTCATAGACACAGACAATAGTTCAGTGGTTACCAGAGGGTAAGGGGCATGGGGGGTGCGAGATGAGGCTAAGGGGGATCAAATATATGGTGATGGAAGGAGCACTGATTCTGGGTGTGTGAACACACAATCTGATTTATAGATGATGTAATACAGAATTGTACACCTGAAATTATATAATTTCCATAACAATTTTCACCCAAATAAAGTAACAAAAAAGAATGATTTTCCTTCATAACATACTCTTTCAAGTTTTCAGAAACAAAATTGCATAATAATTATGTGTATATTAGAACATGCTACTGGCATGCAATTCTCTGGACTACATTAATTCAGTTTAAAGAGAATGAGCAGAATTAGGGTCAGAGAAGCATTGCAGATATTTCTTCTCTGCTCCCAGAAGAGCAGTTAGCAGGAACACATAATATTTTGTTATGTGTTTTAAGATGAGATTGTCTTCCCATCTTCCCTGTAGAACTTTATTAACAGACATTTTTTTTTTTTAAAATCCAACATCAATTTATATTCTTCCTTAGAGGAAGCTGTGAGCTGTATTTAGGCAGTAGATGTAGGAGACACTGAGTTGTCTGGGCCATTTTATTCAGTGAGGTTCTACTTCCATATTCTATCCATATTAGGACTTCACATAAGATTTCATTTGGTTTTAAAGAAATGAGAAAATGTTTTGTTCAATCATGGTTTTCATCGCTTGATAATTTGCATAATTTAACTAACTCTCTATTTTTAAAATTGTGCTTGTTCCTAATTGTTCTCTATTATGGATAAAAATCTTCAATAAGCACCCCGTTTATAAAAATTTAGGAATATAAATACTACATTGAAATATAATTTTTAGAGAGTATAAATGTATAAAGGTTGATTTCCTCAGAAATGAAATATCAATTTTCTTTTCTACCAGCAACATGTGTGAGTTCACTACTTTTTCTTTTTTTTTTTTAATTAAAGTTTATTGGGGTGACAACTGATAGCAAAGTTACATCGGTTTCCAGTGTACGATTCTGTAATATGTCATCTATACATCACAAGATTATTATACTTTATCTTCATAAAGTATTATTTCTCTGTTAAATCTTTCAGTTTAGTTTAATTAAGGAATATTGTATTTATTTATAATGTTCAAATGTGAATAAGAACATTCATAAATAACTTTAAAGGATTTTAATATTATTTATTAATTAATGCTCACAGTTGAATGGGATCTGGAGAGCAAAATTACAATGATGTAGAATTCATGCTTTACTAATTAGTTCTATTATAAACTAATTCCATTCCTTCTATTCCATTATGTATGGTTGTTTACATAACGCCTTCTTCTAGAATATAAAATAAAGTTCAGGTTGGCATTCCATTCTCTGATATATATACCAAATGTAAAAAACAAGGTATTCTGCATTAGCCATCAATAAATTATGGGATTACACACTGTCTACAGATCTCTACACAACCTAAGTACTGTTTACATAATGGAATCATTTTGTATTCGTTAGTGGCCAGAATTAATCACACTCTCAACAAATAATACTTCCTTACTACTTATATCTGCACTATAATGTTGATGACATTCTGCTTTGCAATATAATTCTTTGTGTATATATCTTATCTCTTCTTTTAAACCCCATCTAACTTACCTGTGAATCCCTTACAGTGGTTAGCAAAAAGCTTGATTTATGTTTCAGTGAATACATTCAGTATGTATTTACTAATCACCTACTATGAACCAGAATTATGATAGTCACATTATAGTCACAGCCACAAGTAAAAGGAATGCAGTTCTTACCACGTGGTCTTTCAGTACTGTGGAACAATATAATTATATTTAATAATTATATTATATATGATTAACTATACAAATATTTATAGAATTCCAATTGACTCAAGTGTTATAAAGGTACTACAATGAAAATGTAGGAGAGGGCAGGCATGGTGATAGCAGAAGCTATTGTGGTAGTGGGAATTCAGAGATAGGAAAGAACACATGTGAAGGTTGTCATTGAATTAAACACACACACACACGCACGCACACACACACAATGATATTGAAACTAGAAAGGTAATCAATTGTGCTACCATCTCTAATATGAACAGTCAAATAAATATTTGTGTTGAAACAAAATTGTCAGTAAGGTAGAGTTACCTGATTTTCTTTTCATTAATAACATTTAACTAGTATATAAATTTTAATTGCACAGTATTTGCTATGCATTAAATACTTTGGCATGCACACACACACACACACACACAAATTGGTTACTCTTTTTTCTTAAATTAAATTTATTGGTGTGACAATGGTTAGTAAAATTACATAGGTTTCAAGTGTACAGTTCTACAATGCATCACCTATATATCACATTGTGTGCTCACCACCAAGTCAGTTCTCCTTCCATCACCACTTATTTGACCCCCTTTTACCCTCTTCTACCACCCCTTTCCCCCTTTACCCTCTGGTAACCACTAATCTATTGTCTGTTCTATGAGTTTTTGTTTCTTCAGTTGTCTGTCTTGTTCTTTTGTTGTTTTCACTTTTATATCGCACATATTAGTTACTCTTCAAAGAATTAGGAGAATGGCTCTGTTTTTCCAGGAATGAGGAGTTTATCCTCAGAAGTTTTCTCTGGATTCAGAGATCTCACCAGATTCTAACTGCATTCTCCTGATAGAGAAAGAGAGTGGTGGTTGAGCAAATGTCCCATTTTGTTGGGATTCCTTAATACCTTTCTCAAGCACATCAGAATCATTGAGCGGGGAGAGGACTGAAAGCTGTGGAGCATCCCCAGAATGCTTTCCTTTGTAGCTTCAAACTGAAAAGGAATTCTGAACTATTCTAGAATGGTATATCCCCCACCCCTTCCCACTCAACTAACACAATGACTATCATGCACTAAGAAGCAACAGAAATTTCATTTGCACAAATTTTGTAATACCGTTCTGATTCCAAACAACTTCCCCCTCATGCTCTAATGCTGCCTTCTGAACATCTCAGCATCATTCTGTGTGATATGTGCTCTGTCTTTGCATTTGACATAAACTTTGTCTTAAATTTAACTGATGTGGAAGGAAATGGTGGACATTTGAGGTAACATCATAATTCTGATGTTTGAGGCAGATGATCTTTCCTCACATTTTTCTGAGTTATATTTTTAGGTTATTAACTAATATTAACTAGGCGTTTTTTTCCTTCACAGAATAAAACATGTTTTTATTAAGTTCAGATATAAAACATAACTTTGTCCTAAATCTTTATGTTTGCTTATTTTATTGCATGACTTGTTTTCTCAGGGAAACACAGGGTTGGGGGACTACTAAATTGGGACATTAGCTTTTATGAAGTTCATTAAATGACTGTGAGTAAAAAATTGAGAGAGAGAAAATTTGGCAGACTTCTTACTACAGAGACTAAAGTTGCTGTCCAGCTCTACAGAAAGAGTCTTTCTAGTAGTTAATTTTGTCTTGAGCAATATATTGGTCACTGGCTGAACAAACTTATTTTTCCTTCATCAACAATGCATGTAAAACAGTGTATTTATACATCAATATATCATTGCTTTTCTTATCCCACAGGGGAAAACTCTATCACGTCTTTTTGTGTTGTCACAGGTAAAAATCTGACATTAGCAGGTAACAGACATTTATAGAATAATCTTAGGTCTCTGTCCAGGAACTGTATGCATATGAATACATCATATCAAATCAAATAATTAATTCTTGCTTTCATTGAAGATGTTTCATTTCAAGCTTTTTTAAACATGTGTATAGTAAAACATCAAAAATAGAAGAAAAATTCAATATATCAGTACCTCAAATAGTATTGAAATTTGTTTGCGATTCCGGATCAAAATGGCGGCGTGAGGTGAGCCTCTGTAAAGCTCTCCTGGAATTTACAACTAATTGGACAACAATAAATCCACAAAGGACTCCCTGCACAGCAGACAGGCAAGACGAAGAGGTCCACGACTGAATTCACCTCCAGGTGGGCGAATCGCGCGAGCGGTGTAGGAGGGAAGGGAGAAGTGCGGGGGCAGGACGCAAACCTAGCTCAGTGCTCCGAGCTCGCTGCATCCCGGAACTACCGCAGCTGCGGGAGAGGGAAGGACTCGGACTGCTAGGGCTCTGCTTACGGCCAACAGGTCTGAGGGGGCAGCGTATAACACGACTGAACCCAACACTCCCGGCAGACACCTCGGAGCAAAGACTTAGGGAAGAAGGCTGAAAACTGTGGTTTAAGCCCTCACTGCCGAGCGGAGAATGGAAGCCTTAGGCACTAAGACTAGCCGTCCCTCCCTCCCCTGCCAGAGCTCGCCCCACCCCCACCTGCCCGGTGCTAGAAGCCATAAGGCAGCAGTCATATCAAAAGGACAAAAGTTTTGCTGTTCTGAGAACTGTGGACCGCAGAAAGAGATTCGCAGCCCAACTAGTTCTGGCAAAGGGGAGGGAGCTGTGGAAGCAGGACCGGCTGTGGTGGTAGTCGCTGCCATTGCTCTGGGCCACCTCTCACAACTCACCCTGCCCATGGCCCCACTTATCTGGGCGGATCCCTGCAGGAGTAAACAGAACTGCTGAAACATACGGGCTCTGAATCTGGTGCAGAAAGAGCTTTGGAACTTCAAAAGCTCTCCGCACCCCCACAGGGACGTGGTGCCCAATGACCCAGGTGAACTGTTAACAGAAGAGAGACCCGTCTCCGAGGGAATCCCCCCATTGTGCAAGAAGCTGGAAAAGTGGAGAGAAAATATAGCACTACTGTGTCAGAGAGAAAAAAAAAAGGCTGCAGTCAGAGAGAAAATAAAACATTCTTCCAACAAGTATTGGAAAACAAAAGAAAGATCTCTTCCTATCAACCTATTGCAGAAGCCATTCCTGTAGATGTCTAGGAAGAGAAATAATAAATCAGTATTTGCCATGAAAAACCAAGGCAACAAGACAGCTCAGAGAGAAAGTGAAAAGTCTCCAGAAAAGGAACTTAAAGATATGGAAATATGTGACTTAAATGATAGAGAATTCAAGATTGCAGTTATGAAAAACCTCAAAGAGATGCAAGAAAACACAGAAAGGCAATTTAATAAACTCAGAAACGCAATCAAAGAAAAAAGGGAGAATTTTACGAAAGAGATTGAAATTTTAAAAAAGAACCAAATGGAATTTCTGGAGATTAAGAACTCAGTAGAAGAAATTAAAAATGAAATAACCAGCTTAGGTAGTAGAGTTGACCAGATGGAGGAAAGAATCAGTGACATCGAAGATAGAAACCTGGAAATTACACAGATGGAAGAAGAAAAAGACTTGAGACTTAAAAGAAATGAGAGATCTCTACAAGAAGTTTCTGACTCCATCATAAAGAGCAATATAAGAATAATGGGCATACCAGAAGGAGAAGAAAGAGAGAAAAGAACAGAGAATATACTCAAAGAAATTTTTAATGAGAACTTCCCAAATTTGTGGACAGAACTGGATCCTCGAATCCGAGAAGCAAATAGAACACCTAATTACCTCAATCCCAACAAACCTTCTCCAAGACACAATGTATTGATGCTGTCTAAAATCATTGACAAAGAAAGAATCCTCAAGACAGCCAGGGAAAAGAAGACGGTAACCTACAAAGTAAAGCCCATTAGATTATCATCAGATTTTTCAGCAGAAACTCTACAAGCCAGGAGGGAGTGGAACCAAATATTCAAACTATTCAAAGAGAGAAATTATGAGCCAAGAATAATATATCCAGCAAAGATATCCTTTAGATATGAATGAGCAATAAAGACCTTTCCAGACAGCCAGAAGCTGAGGGAATTTTCTAATACACGACCTGCACTACAAGAAATACTAAAGGAAGCTATTCGACTACCATCAACTGGGACAATTTGTGACAACCGAAATATAAAAAGGGGGAGCGTAAAAGCCTGAACCGGACTATGGGAATGGAGAAAAAAGCGTGCTGAAGAAAACGGAATACTCTAAATATCAAACTATCTTCTACATAATCTTAAGGGTAACCACTCAAAAAAATCAAGAACTCAAATATATACAGTAATAAAAAAAGAAACAGAGGGAAACATCATAGAATACCACCATACAGAAATAATACACAACAACCAAAAGGCAAAGAAACGATGGAGACACGACCTTACCAAAAAGCTAAAGACAGAATGACAGGAAATCCTCACATATCAATAATCACCCTAAATGTAAATGGACTGAACTCACCAACAAAAAGGCACAGAGTAGCAGATTGGATCAAAAAACTAAATCCAACCATATGCTGCCTACAAGAGACATATCTCAGCTACAAGGACAAGCATAGACTCAAAGTGAAAGGGTGGAAATTGGCACTCCAAGCAAATGGTACCCAGAGAAAATCAGGTGTAACCATAATGATATCAGATGAAACAGACTTCAGGGTGAAAAAGATAACAAGAGACAAAGATGGACATTTCATAATGGTAAAGGGGACTATACAACAAGAAGACATAACAGTCATCAATATTTATGCCCCCAATCAGGGAGCACCAAAATATACCAAGAAACTACTAACAGAACTAAAGGGAGAAATTGACCAAAGCACAATTATACTAGGGGACTTAAATACATCATTGACAGCTATGGATAGATCATCCAAACAGAAAACAAATAACGAAATTGCAGCCCTAAATGATACATTAGATGAAATGGACATAATTGACATATATAGAGCACTTCATCCTGAAACATCAGACTATACATTCTTTTCTAGTGTACATGGAACATTCTCAAGGATAGACCATATATTGGGGCATAAAAGCAGCCTCAGCAAATTTAAAAAGATTGAAATCATACCAAGCATATTCTCTGATCACAAGGCTTTGAAATTGCATATCAAATGCAAAAAGAAAGCAGGAAAAAACACAAATACATGGAGATTAAACCACATACTTTTAAAGAACGACTGTGTCAAAGAAGTAATTAGAGGAGAGATTAGAAAATATATAGAAACAAATGACAACGAAAATACATCCTACCAAAATTTTTGGGATGCGGCGAAAGCAGTTTTAAGAGGGAAATTTATATATTACAGGCCTATCTCAAGAATCAAGAAAAATCCCAAATGAATAACCTCATGTTACACCTCAAAGAACTAGAAAAAGAACAAGTGAAACCCAAATTCAGCAGAAGAAAGAAAATAACAAAAATCAGAGCAGAGCTTAATGAAATAGAGAACAAAAAGACAATAGAAAAAATTAATGTGACAAAGATCTGGTTCTTTGAAAAGATTAACAAAATCGACAAACCCTTGGCTAGACTCACTAAGATAAACAGAAAGAAGACACTAATTAACAAAATCAGAAATGAGAAAGGGGAAGTTATCACGGACACCACAGAAATACAAAGGATCATTCAAGAATACTATGAAGGACTATATGCCAACAAATTCAATAACCTAGAAGAAATGGACAAGTTCTTAGAAACATATAGCCTTTCAAGGCTGAGCCATGTAGAACTGGAAAATCTAAACAGACCAATCAACAGTAAAGAAATTGAATCAATCATCCAAAACCTTCCCGAAAGCAAAAGTACGGGACCAGATGGCTTCACTAGTGAATTCTAGCAAAATTTCAAACAGGATCTAATACCAATCCTGCTCAAACTCTTCCAAAAAATTGAAGAAGAGTCAGTACTCCCTAACTCATTTTATGAGGCCAACATTACCCTGATACTAAAACCTTGTAGTGACAACACAAAAAAAAGAAAACTACAGACCTATATCTCTGATGAATACTGATACAAATATCCTAAACAAAATTTTAGCAAATCGAATACAACAATACATTAAAAAGATTATTCATCACGACCAAGTGGGGTTCATAGCTGGGGCACAAGGATGGTTCAGCATTTGCAAATCCTATCAATGTGATACATCACATAAACAAAATAAAGGACAAAAATTATATGATTATATCAATTGATGCAGAAAAAGCATTAGACAAGACAACATGCATTTATGATTAAAACACTCAATAAAATAGGTATAGAAGGAAAAAACCTTATCATAATAAAGGCCATCTATGACAAGCCCTCAGCTAATCTCATAATTAATGGTGAAAAGCTGAAGCTCTTTGCTCTACATTCAGGAACACGACAGGGTTGTCCCCTATCACCTCTGCTTTTCAACATAGTGTTAGAAGTCCTTGCCAGACCCATCAGGCAAGAGAAAGAAATAAAAGGCATCCAAATTGGGAATGAAGAAGTTAAAGTATCACTCTTTGCAGATGACATGATGCTATACATAGAAAACTCTAAAGACTCCACCAAAAAGCTATTAGAAACAATCAATGAATACAGTAAAGTTGCTGGCTACAAAATCAACGTACAAAAGTCCATTGCATTGTTATATACTAACAATTAAATCTCAGAAAAAGAAATACAGAAAACAATTCCCTTTGCAATTGCAGCAAAAAGAATAAAATACCTAGGAATGAAGTTCACCAAGGATGTGAAGGATTTATATGCTGAAAACTATAAGACATTTTAGAAAGAAATTGAAGAAGACACAAAGAAATGGGAAGACATTCCACGCTCATGGATTGGAAGAATCAACATAGTTAAAATGGCGATATTACCCAAAACAATACACAGATTTAATGCAATCCCCATCAAAATCCCAATGGCATTTTTTAAAGAAATAGAACAAAAAATCATCAGATTTGTTTGGAACCACAAAAGACCCCGCATAGCCAAAGCAATCTTAAGAAAAAAGAACAATGCTGGACGTATGACACTGCCTGACTTTAGCTTGTACTACAGGGCTACAATAATCAAAATAGCATGGTATTGCCAGAAAAACAGACACATAGACCAATGGAATAGAATTGAGAACCCAGAAATAAAATTACATAAATATGGACAGATAATTTTTGACAAAGAAGCTAAAAACATACAATGGAGGAAAGACAGCCTCTTCAATAAATGGTGCTGGCAGAATTGGATAGCCATGTGCAAAAGAATAAAACTGGACTGTTGTCTGTCACCATGTACCAAAATTAATTCAAAATGGATCAAAGTTTTAAGCATAAGACCTGGCACAATAAACTGCATAGAAGAAAACATAGGTACTAAACTTATGGACCTTGGGTTCAAAGAGCATTTTATGAATTTGACACCAAAGGCAATGGAAGGAAAAGCTAAAATAAACAAATGGGATTATATGAAACTTAAAAGTTTCTGCACAGCAAAAGAAACCATCGACAAAATAAAGAGGCAACCGACTGAATGGGAGAAGAGTTTTGCAAACAGTTCCTCCGACAAAGGTCTAATATCCAAAATATACAAGGAACTCATGAAGCTGAACAACAAAAAAACAAACAACCCAATTGAAAAATGGCAGAGGACCTGAAGAGACATTATTCCAAAGAGGACTTACAAATGGCAAATAGACATATGAAAAAATGCTCAAAATCACTAATCATCAGAGAAATGCAAATAAAAACCACAATGACATATCACCTCACACCAGTAAGAATGGCTATCATCAACAAGACAAATAGCAACAAGTGTTGGAGAGGCTGTGGAGAAAAAGGAACCCTCATACACTGTTGGTGGGAATGCAGACTGATGCAGCGGCTATGGAAGGCAGTGTGGAGATTCCTCAAGAAATTACGAATAGAATTACCATATGACCCAGCAATCGGTCTCCTGGGTATCTACCCAAAAAATGTGAAAGCATTTCTCTATAGAGACACGTGTACTTCAATGTTCATTGCAGCTTTGTTTACGGTGGCCAAGACATAGAAACAACCAAAATGTCCTTCAATAGACGAACGGATAAAGAAGTTGTGGTATATATACACAATGGAATACTATTCGGCGTTAAGGAAAAATGATATAGGAACATTTGTGACAACATGGATGGGTCTTGAGAGTATAATGCTAAGCGAAATAAGTCAGACAGAAAAAGCAGAGAACCGTATGATTTCACTGATATGTGGTATATAAACCAAAAACAAGACAAACAAATGAGAAACAAAAACTCATAGACACAGACAATAGTTTAGTTGTTACCAGAGGGAAAGGGGGGTGGGGGGAGGGAGATGAGGGTAAGGGGGATCAAATATATGGTGTTGGAAGGAGAACTGACTCTGGGTGGTGAACACACAATGGGATATATAGTTGATGTAATACAGAATTGTACACCTGAAATTATGTAATTTCATTAACAATTGTCCCCCCAATAAATAAATTTAAATAAAAAATAATAATAAAAAAAGAAATATGTTTGCTGTACTGGTGTCTTTATTTTTTTAATTTATTTATTTAATTTTTTTTTTAGTTTTATTTTATTTTATTGTACCGGTGTCTTTAAGCTGTAATTGTACAATATTCACAGCATTGCCATTTTTATTTTATTCTTTAATTTCTAAAACAATTCTGGAATGAATTAGATAGATATTCGATATTAGAAAAGTGAATAAGCTGAGGCTCAGAGAAATTCGGTATTGTCCCCACTGTAGAAAATTTCAGCCATCCAAAAGAAGATCCAGACTTAAATGAAGGAATTGGGAGCATGGATCTGCTGGCGTATTAAAAAGGGTATCTGAGCTATCAACATGTACATCTTGCATGACCTGTATAAGGATCATACATAGGAAAAGTGGAATAAGTATAAGAGTTCACAGTCCCTCAATAAAGATATTTTCAATTTTTTTGGTAGATACCCAGGAGAGGGATTGCTGGGTCATATGGTAATTGTATTCGTAATTTTTTGAGGAACGTCCACACTGCCTTCCATAATGGCTGCACCAGTCTGCATTCCCACCAACAGTGTATCAGGTTCCTTTTTCTCCAAAGACTCTCAAACACTTGTTACTATTTGTCTTGTTGATGATAGTCATTCTGACTGGGGTGAGTTGATATCTCATTCTGACTGAGGTGATATCTCATTGTGGTTTTTATTTGCATTTCTCTGATGATTAGTGATGTTGAGCATTTTTCATATGTCTATTTGCCATTTGTAAGTCCTCTTTGGAGAAATGTCTCTTCAGGTCCACTGCCCATTTTTCAATTAAGTTGTTTGTTTTTTTGTTGTTGAGCTTCATGTGTTTCTTGTATGTTTTGGATATTAGCCCTTTATCGGAGGCACTGTTTGCAAAAATCTCCCAATCAGTTGGTTGCCTCTTTATTTTGTCGATTTTTTTTTTTTTTTTTTTTTTTTGCTGTGCAGAAGCTTTTAAGTTTCATATAGTCCCATTTGTTTATTTTAGCTTTCACTTCCATTGCCTTTGGAGTGAAATTCATAAAATGCTCTTTGAACCCAAGGTCCATAAGTTTAGTACCTATGTTTTCTTCTATGCAGTTTATCGTGTCAGGTACTATGTTTAAGTCTTTGGTCCATTTTGAATTAATTTTGGTACATGGTGACAGAGAGCAGTCCAGTGTCATTCTTTTGCATTTGGCTATCCAATTCTGTCAGCACCTTTTATCGAAGAGGCTGTCTTTCCTCCATTATATGTTTTTGGCTTCTTTGTCAAAAATTATCTGACCATATTTATGTGGTTTAATTTTTGAGTTCTCAATTCCTTTCCATTGGTCAATGTGTCTGTTTTTCTGCCAATACCATGTTGTTTTGTTTATTGTAGCCCAAGCTAAAGTCAGGGACTACAATACTTCCAATACTGTTCTTATTTCTTAAGATAGCTTTGGCTATTCCCAGTCTTTTGTGGTTCCAAACAAATCTGATGATTTTTTGTTCTATTTCTTTAAAAAATGCCATTGGGATTCTGAAGAGGATTGCATTAAATCTGTATATTGCTTTGGGTAATATGGCCATTTTAACTATGTTGATTCTTCCAATCCATGAGCACGGAATGTCTTTCCATTTCTTTGTATCTCCTTCAATTTCTTTCTAAAATGTTTTATAGTTTTCAGCATATAGGTCCTTCACATCTTTGGTTAAGTTTATTCCTAGGTATTTTATTCTTTTTGATGCAATAGCAAAAGGAATTGTATTTTGTGTTTCTTTTTCTGAGATTACATTGTTGGTATATAAGAATGCAATGGAGTTTTGGAGATTGATTTTGTAGCCAGCAAATTTACTGTATTCGTTGATTGTTTCTAATAGATTTTAGGTGGAGTCCTCAGGGTTTTCTACATAAGCATCATGTCATATACAAACAGTGATAATTTAACTTCTTCATTCCCAATTTGGATGCCTTTTATTTCTTTCTCTTGCCTGATGGCTCTGGCAAGGACTTCAAACACTATGTTGAATAGCAGAGGTGATAGGGGACAGCCCTGTCATGTTCATAGGCGTAGAGCAAAGGGGTTCAGGTTTTCACCATTAATTATGAGATTAGCTGAGGGTTTGTCATAGATGGCCTTTATTATGTTAAGGCATTTTTCTTCTCTACCTATTCTATTAAGTGTTTTAATGATAAATAGATGTTGTATCTTGTCAAATGCTTTTTCTGCATCAATTGATATAATCATATTATTTTTAACCTTTATTTTGTGTATGTGATGTATCACATTGATGGATTTGCGGATGTTGAACCGTCTTTGTGCGCTGGGGATCAACCTCACTTGGTCATGGTGAATAATCTATTTAATGCGTTGTTGTATTTGATTTGCTAGAATTTTGTTTACAATTTTTGCGTCTGTATTCATCAGAGATATTGGTCTGTAATTTTCTTTTTTTGTGTTGTCCTTAAGATGTTTTGGTATCAGGATAATGTTGTCCTCATAAAATGAGTTAGAGAGTACAGTCTCTTGTTCAATTTTTTGGAAGAGTTTGAGCAGGATAGGTATTAGATCCTGTTTGTAGGTTTGGTAGTATTCACTAGTGAAGCCATCTGGTTCCTGACTTTTACTTTTGAAAAGGTTTTTGATGACTGATTCAATTTCTTTACTGGTAATTGGTCTGGTTGGATTTTCAAGTTTTTCATGGTTCAGCCTTCGAAGGCTGTATATTTCTAAGAAGTCTTCCATTTCTTCTAGGTTATTGAATTTGGTGGCATATAGTCCTTCATAGTATTCTTGGATGATCCTTTGTATTTCTTTGGTATCCGTGATAACTTCCACTTTTTCGTTTCTAATTATGTTAATTAGTGTCTTCTCTCTTCTTATCTTAGTGAGTCTAGCCAAGGGTTTGTCGATTTTCTAAATTTTTTTTAAAGAACCAGCTCTTTGTCACACTAATTTTTTCTATTGTCTTTTTGTTCTCTATTTCATTGAGCTCTGGTCTGATTTCTGTTATTTCGTTTCTTCTGTTGACCTTCGGTTTCACTTGTTCTTCTTTCTAGTTCTTTATGAGGTTATTTATTTGGGATTTCTCTTGTTCCGTGAGATAGGACTGTAATGATACAAATTTCCCTCTTAAAACTGATTTGGCTGCATCCCAAAAATTTTGATAGGATGTATTTTCATTGTCATTTGTTTCTATGTATCTTTTGCTCTCCTGTAATTTCTTCTTTGACTCAGTCATTCTTTAAAAGTATGTTGTTTAATCTCCATGCATTTGTGTGTTTGCCTGCTTTCTTTTTGCAGTTGATGTCCAATTTCAAAGCCTCGTGATCAGAGAATATGCTTGGTATGATTTCCACCTTCTTCAATTTGCTGAGGCTGATTTTATGTCCCAATATATGGTGTATCTTTGAGAATGTTCCATGTACACTAGAAAAGAATGTATAGTCTGATGTTTTAGGATGAAATGCTCTGTATATGTCAATTATGTCCATTTAAACTAATGTGTCATTTATGGCTGCTATTTCATTATTTATTTTCTGTTTGGATGATTTATTCATACCTGTTAATGATGTATTTCAGTCCCCTAGTATAATTGTGTTTTGGTCAATTTCTCCCTTTAGTTCTGTTAGTAGTTGTTTGGTATGTTTTGGTGCTCCCTGATTGGGGACATAAATATATATGACTGTTATGTCTTCTTGTGTATAGTCCCCTTTACCATTATGAAATGTCCACCTTTGTGTCTTGTTATTTTTGTCACCCTGAAGTCTGTTTTATCTGATATCATTATGACTACACCTGATTTTCTCTGGGTACCATTTGTTTGGAGTATCAATTTCCACCCTTTCACTTTAAGTCTATGTTTGTCCTTGTAGCTGAGATGTGTCTCTTGGAGACAGCATATGGTTGGGTTTAGTTTTTTGATCTAATCTGCTACTCTGTGCCTTTTTTTTTAATTAATTTTATTGGGGTGACAATTGTTAGTAAATTTACATAGATTTCAGGTGTACAATTCTGTATTACATCGTCTATAAATCCCATTGTGTGTTCACCACCCAGAGTCAGTTCTCCTTCCATCACCATATATTTGATCCCCTTTACCCTCATCACCCACCCCCCACCCCCTTACCCTCTAGTAACCACTAAATTATTGTCTGTGTCTATGAGTTTTTGTTTCTCATTTGTTTGTCTTGTTCTTTTTGGTTTATATACCACATATCAGTGAAATCATAGGGTTCTCTGCTTTTTCTGTCAGACTTATTTCACTTAGCATTATTCTCTCGAGAACCATCCATGTTGTCACAAATGCTCCTATATCATCTGTCCTTAACGCCGAATAGTATTCCATTGTGTATACGTACCACAACTTCTTTATCCATTCATCTATCGAAGGACATTTTGGTTGTTTCTATGTCTTGGCCACCGTAATCAAAGCTGCAATGAACATTGGCATACACGTGACTCTATAGAGAAATGCTTTTATATTTTTGGGGTAGATACCCAGGAGAGCGATTGCTGGGTCATATGGTAATTCTATTCGTAATTTCTTGAGGAACCTCCACACTGCCTTCCATAGCGGCTGCACCAGTCTGCATTCCCACCAACAGTGTATGAGAGTTCCTTTTTCTCCACAGCCTCTCCAACACTTGTTACTATTTATTTTGTTGATGAAAGCCATTCTGACTGTGGTGAGGTGATATCTAATAGTGGTTTTCATTTGCATTTCTCTGATGATTAGCGATGTTGAGCATTTTTTCATATGTCTATTTGCCATTTGTATATCCTCTTTGGAGAAATGTCTCTTCAGGTCCTCTGTCCATTTTTCAATTGGGTTCTTTGTTTTTTTGTTGTTGAGTTTCATGAGTTCCTTGTATATTTTGGATATTAGCTTCTTATCAGAGGAACTGTTTGCGAAAATCTTCTCCCATTCAGTTGGTTACCTCATTATTTTGTCAATAGTTTCTTTTGCTGTGCAGAAGCTTTTCAGTTTCATATAATCCCATTTGTTTATTTTAGTTTTTACTTCCATTGCCTTTGGAGTCAAATTCATAAAATGCTCTTTGAACCCAAGGTCCATAAGTTTAGTACCTATGTTTTCTTCAATGCAGTTTATTGTGTCAGGTCTTATGCTTAAGTCTTTGATCCATTTTGAATTAATTTTGGTACATGGTGACAGATAGCAGTCCAGTTTCATTCTTTTGCACGTAGCTATCCAATTCTGCCAGCACCATTTATTGAAGAGGCAGTCTTTCGTCCATTGTATGTTTTTAGCTTCTTTGTCAAAAATTATCTGTCCATATTTATGTGGTTTTATTTCTGGGTTCTCAATTCTATTCCATTGGTCTATGTGTCTGTTGTTCCGCCAATACCAAGCTGTTTTGATTATTGCAGCCCAGTAGTACAAAAAAAAATGAGGGAGTGTGATACCTCCAGTATTGTTCTCTTTTTTTAATATTGCTTTGGCTATTCGGGGTCTTTTGTGGTTCCAAACAAATCTGATGATTTTTTGTTCTATTTTTTTAAAAAATGCCATTGGGATTTTAATGGGGATTGCATTAAATCTGTATATGGCTTTGGGTAATATGGCCATTTTAACTATGTTGATTCTTCCAATCCATGAGCACGGAATGTCTTTCCATTTCTTTGTGTCTTCTTCAATTTCTTTCAAAAATGTCTTATAGTTTTCAGCATATAAATCCTTCACATTCTTGGTTAAGTTTATTCCTAGGTATTTTATTCTTTTTGCTGCAATTGCAAAAGGAATTGTTTTTACTATCTCTCTTTCTGAGATTTCATTGTTGGTATATAGGAAAGCAATGGACTTTTGTACGTTGATTTTGTAGCCAGCAACTTTACTGTATTCATTGATTGTTTCTAGTAGCTTTTTGG
Organism: Rhinolophus hipposideros; assembly: GCF_964194185.1. Lineage (NCBI taxonomy): Eukaryota > Metazoa > Chordata > Mammalia > Chiroptera > Rhinolophidae > Rhinolophus > Rhinolophus hipposideros. The sequence goes on from NC_138059.1 coordinate 41,680,483, forward strand.
TGGAGTCTTTAGGGTTTTCTATATATAGCATCATGTCATCTGCAAAGAGTGACAATTTAACTTCTTCATTCCCAATTTGGATGCCTTTTATTTCTTTCTCTTGCCTGATGGGTCTGGCAAGGACTTCTAACACTATGTTGAAAAGCAGAGGTGATAGGGGACAACCCTGTCGTGTTCCTGAACGTAGAGCAAAGGGCTTCACCTTTTCACCATTAATTATGAGATTAGCTGAGGGCTTGTCGTATATGGCCTTTATTATGTTGAGGTATTTTCCTTCTATACCAATTTTAGTAAGTGTTTTAATCATAAATGGATGTTGTATCTTATCAAATGCTTTTTCTGCATCAATTGATAGAATCATATGATTTTTGTCCTTTATTTTGTTTATGTGATGTATCACATTGATGGATTTGCGAATGTTGAACCATCCTTGTGCCCCGGGGATGAACCCCACTTGGTCGTCATGAATAATCTTTTCAATGCATTGTTGTATTCGATTTGCTAGAATTTATTTAGGATTTTAGCATCTGTATTCATCAGAGATATAGGTCTGTAGTTTTCTTTTTTTGTGTTGTCCTTACCAGGTTTTTGTATCAGGGTAATGTTGGCCTCATAAAATAAGTTAGGGAGTACTGACTCTTCTTCAATTTTTTGGAAGAGTTTGAGCAGGATTGGTATTAGATCCTCTTTGACGGTATGGTAGAATTCACTGGTGAAGCCATCTCGTCCAGGACTTTTGATTTTGGGAAGGTTTTTGATGACTGATTCAATTTCGTTACTGGTGTCGGCCTGTTAAGATTTTCCAGTTCTTCATGATTCAGCCTTGGAAGGCTATATGTTTCTAAGAACTTGTCCATTTCTTCTAAGTTATTAAATTTGGTGGCATATAGTCCTTCATAGTATTCTTGGACAATCCTTTGTATTTCTGTGGTGTCCGTGATAACTTCCCCTTTTTCATTTCTGATTTTGTTAATTAGTGTCTTCTCTCTTTTTATCTTAGTGAGTCTAGCCAAGGGTTTGTCGATTTTGTTAATCTTTTCAAAGAACCAGCTTTTTGTCACATTAATTTTTTCTATTGTCTTTTTGTTCTGTATTTCATTTAGTTCTGCTCTGATTTTTGTTATTTCCTTTCTTCTGCTGACCTTGGGTTTCGCTTGTTCTTCTTTTTCTAGTTTTTTAAGGTGTAACATGAGATTATTTATTTGGGATTTTTCTTGTTTCTTGAGATAGGCCTGTAATGATATAAATTTCCCTCTTAAAACTGCTTTCGCTGCATCCCAAAAATTTTGGTAGGATGTATTTTCATTGTCATTTGTTTCTATGTATCTTTTGAGCTCTCCTCTAATTTCTTCTTTGACCCAGTCGTTCTTTAAAAGTATGTTGTTTGATCTCCATGTATTTGTGATTTTTCCTGCTTTCTTTTTGCAGTTGATATCCAATTTCAAAGCTTTGTGATCAGAGAATATGCTTGGTATGATTTCAATCTTCTTAAATTTGCTGAGGCTGATTTTGTGTCCCAATATATGGTCTATCCTTGAGAATATTCCATGTACACTAGAAAAGAATGTATAGTCTGATGTTTTAGGATGAAGTGCTCTATATATGTCAATTATGTCCAATTCATCTAATGTGTCATTTAGGGCTGCTATTTCGTTATTTATTTTCTGTTTGGATGATCTATCCATAGCTGTCAATGATGTATTTAAGTTCCCTAGTATAATTGTGTTTTGGTCAATTTCTCCCTTTAGTTCTGTTAGTAGTTGCTTGGTATATTTTGGAGCTCCCTGATTGGGGGCATAAATATTGATGACTGTTATGTCTTCTTGTTGGATAGTCCCCTTTACCATTATGAAATGTCCATCTTTGTCTCTTGTTATCTTTTTCACCCTGAAGTCTGTTTCATCGGAAATCATTATGGCTACACCTGATTTCCTCTGGGTACCATTTGCTTGGAGTGTCAATTTCCACCCTTTCACTTTGAGTCTACGCTTGTCCTTGTAGCTGAGATGTGTCTCTTGTAGGCAGCATATGGTTGGGTTTAGTTTTTTGATCCAATCTGCTACTCTGTGTCTCTTTATTGGTGAGATCAGTCCATTTACATTTAGGGTGATTATTGATATGTGAGGATTTCCTGTCATTCTGTCTTTAGTTTTCTGGTAAGGCTGTGTCTCCATTGTTTCTTTGCCTTTTTGTTGTTGTCTGTTATTTCTGTGTGGTGGTAATCTATGATATTTCCCTCTGTTTCTTCTTCTATTACAGTATATATTTCAGATTTGGATGTTTTTGAGTGGTTACCCTTAAGTTTATGTAAAAGAAAGTTTGATATGTAGAGTATTCCAGTTTCTTCAGTACGCTTACTTTCTCTATTCCCATATTCCAGTTCAGGCCTTTACGCTCCCCCTTTTTATGTTTCGGTTGCCACAAGTTGTCCCTGTTGATGGTGGTCTAATAGCCTCCTTTAGTATTTCTTGTAGTGCAGGTCGTGTATTAGAAAATTCCCTCATCTTCTGGATGTCTGGAAAGGTCTTTATTCCTCCTTCATATCTAAAGGAGATCTTTGCTGGATATATTATTCTTGGCTCATGATTTCTCTATTTGAATAGTTTGAATATTTGGTTCCATTCCCTCCTAGCTTGTAGAGTTTCTGCTGAAAAATCTGATGATAATCTAATGGGCTTTCCTTTGTAAGTTACCGTCTTCTTTTCCCTGGCTGCCTTGAGGATTCTTTCTTTGTCATTGATTTTAGACAGCTTCAATACAATGTGCCTTAGTGAAGGCCTGTTGGGATTGAGGTAATTAGGTGTTCTATTTGCTTCTTGGATTCGAGGATCCAGTTCTCTCCACAAGTTCTCATCGACGATTTGTTTGAATATATTCTCTGTTCCCTTCCCTTTTTCTTCTCCTTCTGGTATGCCCATTATTCTTATATTGCTCTTTTTGATGGAGTCAGAAAGTTCTTGTAGAGTTCTTTCATTTCTTTTAAGTCTCAAGTCTCTTTCTACTTCCCTCTGTGTAAATTCCAGGTTCCTATCTTCGATGTCTCTGATTCTTTCCTCCATCTGGTCAACTCTACTACCTAAGCTGGATATTTTATTGTTAATTTCTTCTATTGAATTCTTAATCTCCAGAAATTCTATTTGGTTCTTTTTCAAGATTTCAATCTCTTTTGTAAAATGCTCATGGTGTTCTTTGATTGGTTTCTGAGTTCATTAAACTGCCTTTCTGTGTTTTCTTGCATCTCGTTCAGATTTTTCAGAATTGCAATCTTGAATTCTCTTTCATTTAAATCACAAAGGTCCATATCTCTAAGTTCGTTTTCTGGATACTTTTCACTTTCTTTCTGAGCTATCTTGTTGCCTTGGTTATTCATGGCAATCACTGATTTACTATTTCTCTTCCTAGACATCTACAGGAGTGTCTTCTGCAACAGGTTGATAGGTATGCGAAGAGCTTTTGGAGTTCCAAAGCTCTTTCTGCACCAGATTCAGAGCCCGTTTGTTTCAGCAGTTCTGTTTACTCCTGCAGGGATCCGCCCAGATAGGTGGGGCCAGGGGCGGGGTGACTTGTGAGAGGTGGCCCAGATCAATGGCGGTGACCACCAACACAGCCAGTCCTGCTTCCACAGCTCCCTCCCCTTTGTCGGAACTAGTTGAGCTGCGAATCTGTGTCTGCGGTCCACAGTTCTCAGAGCAGCAAATATTCTGTCCTTTGATCCGACACTGCTACTTTATTGCTTCTAGCACCGGGCAGGTGGGGGCGGGGCGAGATCTGGGAGGGTAGGGAGGGGGCGGCTAGTCTCCGTGCCTAAGGCTTCCGTTCTCCGCTCGGCAGTGAGGGCTTAAACCACCGATTTCAGCCCTCTTCCCTCAGTCTTTTCTCCGAGATCTGCCGTGAGCGAGCGTTGGGTTCAGCGTTTTTGTATGCTGCCCCCTCAGCCCTGTGGGCCGTAAGCGGAGCCCTAGCAGTCCAAGTCCTTCCCTCTCCCGCAGCTGTGGAAGATCCGGGAGCAGCGGGCTCCTAGCACTGAGCTAGGTCTGTGTCCTGTGCCCGCGCGGCTCCGTCACTGCACTTCTCCTCTGTCTCCTCCCCCGCTTGCGCGATTCACCCACCTGGAGGTGAATTCAGTAGTGGGCCTTTTCGTCTTGCCTGTCTGCTGTGCAAGGAGTCCTTTGTGGAGTTATTGTTGTCCGATTCATTGTAAATTCCAGGGGAGGGTTACAGAGGCTCACCTCACGCCGCCATTTTTTTTAATCTCCAAGTCCCATACAGATTTTTGAATTGGAGTTTTGGATTTCTCGGGGTAGATGCCTAGGAGTGGAATAACTGGATCATAGGGTAGTTCTATCTTCAGATTCCTGAGATACCTCCATACTGTTTTCCATAGTGGCTGCACTAATCTGCAATCCCACCAACAGTGCACTAGCGTTCCTTTTTCTCCACATCCACGCCAGCATTTGTTGTTTGTTGATTTATTGATGATAGCCATTTTGACTGGGGTGAGGTGGTAACTCATTGTGGTTTTTATTTGCATTTCTCTGATGGTTAGTGAGGTTGAGCATTTCTTCATATGTCTTCTTGCCTTCTGTATGTCCTTTTTAGAAAAATGTCTCCTCAAGTCCTCTGCCCATTTTTTCATTGGGTTGTTTGTTTTTTTGTAGTTGAGTTGAGTAAGTTTTTTATAGATTTGTGATATTAATCCCTTATCAGATATATCATTGGCAAATATCTTTTCCCATTCAGTAAGATCCCTTTTTGTTTCATTGATGGTTTCCTTTGCTGTGAAAAATCTTTTTAGTTTGATGTAATTCCACATGTTTATTTTTTCTCTTACTTCCCTCGCGCGAGGGGATATATCAGTGAAAATCTTACTCTGGGTAATGTCCATGAAGTTTCTTCCTATATTTTCTTCAAGATATTTTATGGTTTCAGATCTTATATTTAAGTCTTTAAGCCATTTTGAATTTATTTTTGTATATGGTGTAAGGAGGTGGTCCAGCTTCATTTTCTTGCATGTGTCTCTCCAGGTTTCCCAACACCACTTATTGAACAGACTGTCTTTACCCCATCGTACATTCTTGCTTCCATTGTCATAGATTAGATGGGCATTTAGGTATGGATTCACTTCTGGGCTCTCTATTCTGTTCCATTGATCTATGTGTCTATTTTTATGCCAGTACCATGCTGTTTTGATTACTGTAGCCTTGCAGTATAGTTTGAAATCAGGTATCGTTATACCTCCCACTTTGTTCTTGTTTCTCAAGATTGCTGAGGCTATCCGTGGTTTTTTATGGTCCCATATAAATTTCAGGATTATATGTTCTATTTCTGTGAAAAACGTCGTTGGTAGTTTCATAGGAATTGCATTGAATATGTATATTGCCTTAGGCAGTATGGTTATTTTAATTACATTAATTCTTCCTATCCATGAACATGGAATGTGTTTCCATTTATTTATGTCTTCTTTCATTTCTTTCTTCAGTGTCGTATAATTTTCTGAGTACAGATATTTTACATCTTTGGTTAGATTTATTCCCAGGTATTTTATAGTCTTTGGAGCAATTGTAAATGGAATTGTTTTTTTTAATTTCTCCTTCTGATATTTTATCATTGGTATATACAAATGCAACTGATTTCCGAATATTAATTTTATATCCTGCTACTTTACTAAATTCATCTATCAGTTCTAGTAGTTTCTTGGTGGAGTCTTTAGGTTTCTCTATATATAGTATCATATCATCTGCATATAGTGATAATTTTACTTCCTCCTTACCAATTTGGATGCCTTTTATTTCTTTCTCTTGTCTGATTGCTGTGGCTAGAACTTCCAGCACTATGTTGAATAGAAGTGGAGAAAGTGGGCAACCTTGTCTTGTTCCTGATCTTAGGGGGAATGGTTTTAGCTTTTCCCCATTGAGTATGATGTTAGATGTGGGTTTGTCATATATGGCCTTTATTATGTTAAGATGTGATCCCTCTATTCCCACTTTCTTAAGGGTTTTTATCATAAAATGTTGCTGTATTTTATCAAATGCTTCTTCTGCATCTATTGATATGATCATGTGATTTTTATTTTTCATTTTGTTAATGTGGTGTATCACATTAATTGATTTGCGGATGTTGAACCACCCCTGCATACCAGGGATAAATCCCACTTGATCATGGTGCATGATCTTTTTAATGTATTGCTGAATTCTGTTCGCTAATATTTTGTTGAGAATTTTTGCATGTATGTTCATTAGAGATATCGCCCTGTAGATTTCTTTTTTTGTGGTGTCTTTGTCTGCTTTTGGGATCAGGGTGATAGTGGCTTCGTAAAAAGTGTTTGGGAGTCATCCTTCCTTCTGGATTTTTTGGAAGAGCTTGAGGAGAATAGGTGATAATTCTTTTTTGAATGTTTTGAAAAATTCACCTGTAAAGCCATCTGGTCCACGGCTTTTGTTTGTTGGGAGATTATTGATTACTGATTCAATTTCCCTGGTGGCAATCAGACTGTTCAGGCTTTCTGTTTCTTCTTGAGTTAGCCTTGGAAGGTTGTGCGCCTCTAGTTAATTGTCCATTTCTTCCAGATTGTCAAATTTGTTGGCATATAGTTGCTCATAGTAATTTCTTAAAACTTTTTGTATTTCTGTGGTGTCTGTTGTCACTTCTCCTCTTTCATTTCTGATTTTATTAATTTGGGTCCTCTCTCTCCTTTTTTTAATGAGTCTGGCTAAAGGTTTGTCAATTTTGTTTATCTTCTCAAAGAACCAGCTCTTGGATTCATTGATCTTTTGTATTCTTTTTCTGGTTTCTATTTCATTTATTTCTGCTCTGATCCTTATTATCTCCTTCCTTGTACTCCCTTTGGGCTTATTTTGTTGTTCTTTTTCCAGATCCCTTAAGTGTGAAGATAAACTGTCAATTAGTGATGTTTCTTGTTTCTTTAGGTAGGCCTGCAGTGCTATGAACTTCCCTCTTAGGACTGCTTTCGCAGCATCCCATAGATTTTGGGTCGTCGTGTTCTCATTCTCATTTGTCTCAAGATATCTTTTGATTTCTTCTTTGATCTGCTCCTTGACCCATTCATTATTTAGTAACATGTTATTCAGCTTACATGAATTGGTGTGTCTTCCTGGTTTTTTTCCCCTGTAGTTCATTTCTAATTTCATAACACTGTGGTCAGATAAGACAACTGGTATGATTTCAATTTTCTTAAATTTATCAAGGCTTGTTTTGTTTCCTAACATATGATCTATCTTGGAAAATGTTCCATGTGTACTTGAGAAGAACGTGTATTCTGCAGCATTGTGGTGAAATGCTCTGAAAATATCAATTAAATCCAACTGCTCCAAAGTATCATTTAAGGATATTGTTTCCATATTGATTTTCTGTCTGGAGGTCCTGTCCCTTGAGTCAGAGGTGTGTTGAAGTCCCCTACTATGATAGTGTTGCTGTTGATCTCTGTCTTTATGTCCATCAGTACCTGTTTTATATATTTAGGTGCTCCTATGTTAGGTGCATAGATGTTTACTAGGGTTATGTCCTCTTGTCGGATTGATCCCTTTTTTTATTATATAGTGCCCATTTTTGTCTTTTAATACGTTCTTCATTTTAAAGTCTATTTTGTCAGATATAAGTATTACAACTCCAGCTTTTTTCTCACTTCCATGTGCATGAAATATCTTACTCCAACGTTTCACTTTCAGCCTGTGTGTGTCTTTTGATCTGAGATGAGTCTCTTGTATACAGCATATAAAAGGGTCTTGCTTCCTCATCCACTCAGCCACCCTATGTCTCTTGATTGGAGCATTTAATCCGTTTACATTTAAAGTGATTATTGATAGGTACATAGTTATTGCCGTTTTTAAATTTGTAGTAAATTGTTTTCATCTTTCTTCTATTTACAGAACTCCTTTTAGTATTTCTTGCAATGCTGGCTTGGTTGTAATAAATTCTTTCAGTTTGTTCTTTTCTGGGAAGCTCTTTATCTCTTCATCAACTTTAAATGATAGCCTTACTGGATAAAGGAATCTAGGTTGTAGGTTTTTATGTTCCATCACTTTGAGTATCTCCTGCCACCCCCTCCTGGCCTTCAATGTTTCTGTAGAAAAGTCATTTGATAGCCTTATGGGAGTACCCTTGTACGTAACCTTCTGCCTTTCTCTTGCTGCTTTTAAGATTCTCTCTTTGTCTTTAAGCTTTGCCATTTTAACTATAATGTGTCTTGGTGTGGGCCTGTTTGGGTATATCCTGGTTGGAACTCTCTGCACTTCCTGGGCTTGTATGTTGGTTTCCTTCATCAGGTTAGGGAAGTTTTCAGACATTATTACCTCAAATATGTTCTCAATCCCTTGCTTCCTCTCTTCCCCTTCTGGTATTCCTATGATGCGCATGTTGTTGCGCTTGATGTTATCCCAGATGTCTCTAAACCCATCTTCATTGTTTTTTATTCTTTTTTCTTTCTGTTGTTCAGTTTGAGTGATCTCTGCTAACTTGTCTTCTAAGTCGCTGATTCGATCCTCTGCTTCATCTAACCTGCTGGTCATTCCTTCAAGTGAGTTCTTAATTTCGGTAATTGTGTTCTTTAGTTCTAGCTGGTTGTTCGTTAAGATTTCTACATCCTTTTTTAGTTCTAACTGGTTGTTCTTTATGATTTCTATATCCTTCTTTATGTCTTCTCTAAGCTCCTTAAACATCCTTATCACCAGTGTTCTTAACTCTGTCTCTAACATATTGGTTACCTCTACTTCATTTGGTTCCAGTTGTGGAGGTTTCTTCTGTTCTTTTATTTGGGACATGTTTCTTTGTCTCCCCATTCTGACTGACTCTCTGTGTTTGCTTTGATGTAGTAGGAAGATCCCATAGAGCATTTAGTTCTTGCTGGGTTATCTTATGTATTATGTGTCCTTTATATTTGACTTGGTCTACTTCGTTCTTCTCCTCTGCATGTGCTCCACAGGTGGTCCGTGTGTTTAGTATATCGTCCTGTTCAAGAAGAACTTTAATTGCTTTTTGCTTGTGAGTACGTGGGTTTCATTCCTAGGCCGTCTAGTTGTGAAACTTGGCTCTGCCCACTGCAGGGTGTTCTGCTGGGTGAGGGTTGGCCACTTAAATGAGGTTTGGCCTCTATGGGCTCTTGTGCCTTCAGAGGATTTCCTCTGGGTGTGTGACTTGTTTTTTAAACCCGGTAGTACTCTGGTGTGGTCCAGAGTTGGCTTCTGGATATGTTGAATCTTGTGCCTCTTAAGCTGGGCCCTGTTAGTGCAGTTTCAGCACAAATCAAGTTACCAAGTACAACAACAACAACAACAAAGAAAACAAATCAAGTACATTCACATGTAAAATACAACCGACAATACCCACTCGACATAAGCAAAGATATCAAAGAAAAAAAGGCAGAACAAAGCAAATGACAACAAGCAGAAAAAAAAACACCAAGCAAAGCAAAACAGAAAGCAGCACCAGTCTTGGCTTAAGCCCACCAAGTAATCTCCAGGTTGTCCTCCGCTGTGCCAAAGAGTTCCCTGCCTAGTGCGCAGGAAGCGCTGGTCACCTGGTGCCCAGAGTGAATTTGGGAGTGTAGATTTAAATGCGAGGGGCTGAGGGGTCTGGATGACAGTTTTCAGAGAGACCGTGCAGTTTCTGTCCTTTCCTGCACAAATGCATGCTGAGAGTAGCTCCACCAGCCCTGTGCCCAGTACTCCTGAGTCTTAGGGCCCTCCTTCCGTGGGTGTGTGGGAGGGGGCGTGCGGGAGATCTCTAAGCTGCTGCAAGCCAGGAGCTGCGTCTGCCGCTTGCTGCTAAACTCAGGGAGTGCTTCCGCGGTTGCCCTTGCCCCTCCCCAGGTCAGCCAGAGATGGTGGGGGCTGGGGATGGAGAGGTCTTCTCTCTTCCAGGCCAGCCACGTCACACTCTTCCCGCAGGCCCGAAAAGGCGTGGCTGGGGGTGTGGGAGTCTCCTCTCTCATCGTCCACCGAAAATCCCCTCCTCCCAGCCTCTTCCGAAGGTCAGAGCTGGCTGCCAATCTTCCCAGCGCCTGAGCACAATGACCCTCTGTAATCTGACACTACTTCTCAGTTCAAGGGTCAGTTTAAGTCTCTGGAAGGGTGGGGAGAGGATTCGAAAAGCGCGGTGAGGGGCCCAGGTGTGGCGTCTGAGTTCTTTTTTTTTTTTTTTTTTTTTTTTTTTTTTAATTAATTTTATTGGGGTGACAATTGTTAGTAAATTTACATAGATTTCAGGTGTACAATTCTGTATTACATCGTCTATAAATCCCATTGTGTGTTCAACACCCAGAGTCAGTTCTCCTTCCATCACCATATATTTGATCCCCTTTACCCTCATCACCCACCCCCACCCCCTTACCCTCTGGTAACCACTAAATTATTGTCTGTGTCTATGAGTTTTTGTTTCTCAATTGTTTGTCTTGTTCTTTTTGGTTTATATACCACATATCAGTGAAATCATAGGGTTCTCTGCTTTTTCTGTCTGACTTGTTTCACTTAGCATTATTCTCTCGAGATCCATCCATGTTGTCACAAATGTTCCTATATCATCTTTCCTTAACGCCGAATAGTATTCCATTGTGTATATGTACCACAATGGCTTTCATCAACAAAACAAATAGTAACAAGTGTTGGAGAGGCTGTGGAGAAAAAGGAACTCTCATACACGGTTGGTGGGAATGCAGACTGGTGCAGCCGCTATGGAAGGCAGTGTGGAGGTTCCTCAAGAAATTACGAATAGAATTACCATATGACCCAGCAATCGCTCTCCTGGGTATCTACCCCAAAAATCTAAAAGCATTTCTCTATAGAGACACGTGTACGCCAATGTTCATTGCAGCTTTGTTTACGGTGGCCAAGACATGGAAACAACCAAAATGTCCTTCGATAGATGAATGGCGTCTGAGTTCTTTGTCTGTCCTAGGTCCCACGAGCTGCCTGCCCCGGCGGGAGCGATCCGCTTTGGGACGCAGGGAAAGAGCCCACCTCCTGGACCCTGCACTCTCCGCTGCACCCTGGGCTCCCGTGGGACTCTAGAGCCCTCGGTGCTGCCTGCCGCTGCTGCTGTGGGCACGCTGCTGAGCCGCGGCTCTACGGTGGCGGGTGGGGAGAGTGCGGCGCGTTTCCTCTTGCCCTCCTCGCTCCTCCCCTACTTGCCCAAGTAGCGCACCCCAAAGCAAACCTTCCAAGAGTCTCCGCTCTGTCCTGAGATTCCCGCAGAGTTCGCCGTCAGGCCTGGGCTCTTCCACGAGTCTGCGCTCCGTCCTGGGCGCCGCGGCGGCGGTGGGGGGGGGAGCGTGCTTCCACTTCGCTGTCCTGCCTCCTCCCCTGCTCGCAATCAGGGCTCACCTTCAGGTAATTCCTCCACGAGTCTCCCCGCTGTTCTTGCCCATTATTTTTTTATTGCTCATTCTTATAGAGTCAGAAAGTTCTTGTAGAGTTCTTTCATTTCTTTTAAGTCTCAAGTCTTTTTCTTCTTCCATCTGTGTAGTTTCCAAGATTCTATCTTCGATGTCACTGTTTCTTTCCACCAATCGGTCAAGTCTACTACCTAAGCTGGTTATTTCATTCTTAATTTCTTCTTTTGAGTTCTTAATCTCCAGAAATTCTATTTGGTTCTTTTGGAAAATTTCAATCTATTCATAAAGTGCTCATGTTGTTCTTTGATTGTGTTTCTGAGTTCATTAAACTGGCTTTGTTTTTTCTTGCATCTCATTGAGTTTTTTCAGAGCTGCAATCTTGAATTCTCTGTCATTTAAGTCACATATTTCCATATCTTTAAGTTCCCTTTCTGGATACTTTTCACTTTCTTTCTGAGCTGTCTTGTTGCCTTCGTTATTCATGGCAATTACTGATTTATTATGCCTCTTCCTAGACATCTTCTGGAGTGGCTTCTGTAAGATTGATAGGAAGATGTCTTTCTTTTGTTTTCCAATACTTGGTAAAATGTTTTATTTTATCTCTGACTGTAGCCTTTTTTTCCTCTCTCACATGTTAGAGCTATGTTTCCTCTGCACTATTCCAGCTTCTCACACAATGGGGGGATTCCCTGGGAGATGGGCTTCTCCTTTATTAATAGTTCGCCTGGATCACAGGGCACAGTGTCCGTGTGGGTATGGGGAGAGCTTTTGAAGTTCCAGATTCAGAGCTCATATGTTTCAGCAGTTCTATTTACTTCTCCAGTTATCCGCCCAGATAGGTGGGGCCAGGGGTAACGTGAGTTGTGAGAGGTGGCTCAGAGCTATGGAGGTGACCACCACCATAGCTGGTCCCGCTTCCACAGCTCCCTCCCCTTTGCCAGAGCTGGTTGGGCTGTGAATATATGTCTGCAATCCAGTTCTCAGAACAGCAAATATTCTGTTATTTCATCTGCTACACTGCGGACCCTGCTACACTTCTGCGCTAACACCGGGCAGGTGGGGGTGGGCTGAGCTCTGGGAGCGTAGAAAGGGGGCGACTAGTCTCAGTGCCTAAGGCTTCAGTTCTCTGCTTGGCGGTGAGGGCTTAAACCACCGTTTTCAGCCTCTTTCCCTCAGTCTTTTCTCTGAGGTCTCTGCTGGGAGCGTTGGGTTCAGCCATGTTATATGGTGCCCTTTCAGTCCTGTGGGTCATAAGTCTCCACTAGCAGTCCAAGTTCTTCCCTCTCTCGCAGCTGTGGTAGTTCCGGGGTGCAGCGAGCTCGGAGCACTAAGCTAGGTCTGCGTCCTGCGCCCGTGCAGCTTGTCTCCACACTTCTCCCTTCCCTCCTCCCCCGCTGGCGTGATCCGCCCATCTTTTGGTGAATTCAGTAGTGAACATCTTCGTCTTGCCTGTCTGCTGTGCAGGGAGTCCTTTTGTGGAGTTACTGTTGTTCGATTAGGTGTAAATTCCAGGGGAGCTTTACAGAGGCTCACCTCATGCAGCCATTTTGATCAGAATCTCCATTAAGCATTATTTTAAAAAAGCAAACAAGCAACAGCCATCACTTAGAGCATCATAACCATGGGTACACTTATAGGTGCAAGATCATATGTTTGATCATGCATGCACATATATGCATCCACATGCTCAAAAATGTAGATTATCGTGAAGTCCTTTTTCTCCCTCTGTGATCAAAGGATTGCAAAGGATCTTTTAAGGTCCAACCATGCTGCATTGAACGTTTGCTTTTAGTGTTAAGTCTCTTCTGCCAAACACCTGCTGTCTCTAGAAATTTTTGTGTATGTGTTTTATGAAGTTATCTGTTTATTTTTGCATATTTATGCACCCTAGATAGATTAGCCTCTCCTTGAAGGCAGGAACCTAGTAATCCATGATTTGATTCTTCCTTATTTCCTGGCTGGGGAAGGCACACAGGGTGTTGTTAAACCCTCTGGATTTTTATTAGTTCTAGTCCTCTTTGACACACACACCCTGTCCATCTACATGGTCATTCTCCTGGGTTTCTCTGCCCTGTTTATGCCTCCTGCTCACACTCTCTCTATAACTTTGATTCCTGTTCCATTTCTATTGTCTGTTCACACTTGAAGGCCTGCTTCTAGTAGTGTCAACTCCTTCATCACTTGTTGTCTGATATTTCTGTCCACTGGATCATTCCTTATTCTGGATTCTGATCATGCTGCCCAGAATAACATCCAATTATCCTTAGTTGCTTCACGACTTCTGGATTTATCTCTACATCTAAGTGCCTTAAAGAGAAATGCTTTTGTCTAAAATTTATTTCATTAATTGATTCAGCAAGTATTTCTTTTGTTACCCCAGTTGACTAACCAATGATAGAAACATAGTAGAAACTCAGTAAGTACTGGTTATTTGTTCAGTCCAATTACAGTGTCCAACACAGATCTCATCTCTAGTAAATGCTTTGCTTGGACTTTATTAGGAAAGAGATTCTAGTTTTGAGTTGTGTTTGTTTTATGTATCTGTCCAAAAATTTTACCATTCATTTCTTGTTTAACTAAAAGATATTTTTTGCCATTAAAATGGGGGTATACATTTTGGTGTTGTTATCTTGTTGTTGCTGTTGCATGTGTTTTATGTTTCTGTACCAGTGTTTAACATTCCTCCTGTGATCTATCCAGGTCCATCTCTGCAGCCCCTTCTCCCACCACTTTGGCCCTTGCCCATTATTTTCCAGACATTTTGACTTTTTTGAATTCCAATAACTTGTCATGCTCTCTCTGATTTTTCAGTCTTTTTGCACAACCTATAGAATCAATAAGACTTATCCCCCAAACATGGCCCTCCCCTATCTCGCTTCTTCTATCTAGTTTCTATTTATCTGTCAGAATTTGGCTTTAATGTCACTGTTTCTGAAATGTCTGCATTCCTGATACTGCAGCCTAAGGAGATATAAACTCCCGGAATATCCTATACTTCTTGAGTTACCACTCAAGATGTCACCCTTTGTTAATACCTGAATATTATGTTTGTGGAGTCAAGGCCTATATCTGTTTTAAGAGCCATTAACATCCTCAGTGCCCACCTCAGCACCAAATACATGAGGTGCTCATCACCAAGTAGTGAATGAATTAATTGCCATAATGGATCTGTATGAGGGGTTATAAAGCTCTGCCTCTCCCAACTAATCTAAATAGTGGGTTCCTGTTGGTTTTTCAATTTTCTAATTTATCTCTGTCATCCAGTTTACTTATTTTTTATTTCATTTTTTTAAAATTTTGGAACTTCTCATTATATCAAATTAGATTAATCATAATCCTTGTTTCACTTTGAATTGCTTAGTTGAAGAAATTCTGGTAAGCTTTTTTCTAGAATAACATAGATCTTATAGGATGGCAAGTTCTCTCTGAACATTTTCCAACTGTGTGCCCATTTAAATATTTACTTGGAAGTGTCTTTTGTTTTTAAGAAACTTACTTGGAAATTCTGAGGGCAAATTATGGCTATGTAATCTATTTGGACAAAAGCAAGCTGGTTGCCAGGTTACCATTTTAAATAAGCTCATAAAATATTGCTCGGTAACATCACTTTAATCCAGTGTTTACTGTACCTGGCAACCGTCCTTGTCCTATGCTTCAAAAGTATTTAGATAATATGTGGTTTCTAAAGACCAAGGAATCATCACCGCTTGGTAAATAGAATCAGATGTAAGACTAGGATATTTTGCTACTCATAACATGCATTGAATTACCTGAGATTTAAATTTGGCAAACTGGATGAAGTTTCTTTTATGTAGATGAGTGTTTGTCTTGCCTCGAATATTTTACTTTATTATCAGAATCTTATAAGGGCTATTTAACACTTTTGGGAATACTGTCATATTTGGTTCTGCTTCTTATAATTTTCAGAAAGGAGACCAGAATTATGGCGAGAAAATCAACCTGGCATTCCACTTGATGTGCAGGTGGTTGACAGCCATGCAGCACTCTTGCAGCTGTGTCTTTCTGGCAGGAGTCTAGGGCTCCTCAGCTGTGCTCAGAACCCAAAAATAGACACTTTTACCTTCACTTCCTTTCCTGACTCACCTCAAATATAATGAGATTTTCCACTTATAAAAAGTACAGCTTTCTTTATTTTCATGATCACAAAATTACCTGATAACTTTAGCATGCAAAGGACTAAATGCAGAGAGTAAGATTTTTTTCTCCACTGAACCCAACAAACATGGCCAGTGTGCTTATTCTTTGTTACATTCTTTTAGTCTTAGTATTCTCTGAGTCTTCTTTTTAAAGAAATATCTCTCCTTCCTGAGTCCTTTTAAAAAGAGTTGAAGAGAGTGTCTTCATGCAAAAGTTTTTTTTTAAAGTAGTTTTGTGAGGTAAAGAAAAACAATTTTTTTTTCTTTTATCAGAGTCTGCCTAGTTTATCACCAGTGGTTTGCCTTTTCCTTTTGGGCATACCATTAGGCCAAATGTTCAAGCCTCTGTCATGTTTAGGAATGACTGTGGGATTGCATTCTGGCCAGTGCACTGTGGCAGAAGTAATGTACACCGTTTCCAGGTCCAAATAATAAAATATCTTACTCAACCCTCTACACTTTGCCCCCTGCCTACAAGGATGGTGTTTGAGGTCTCTAAGACTTTGACTACAAGGAGCCTGAGTAGAGTGTCCTGCTGACCACCAGTAAACTGTTATGTGAGCAAGAAATCAACTAGCATTATGTAAAGCCATTGAGGCTTGGAGTGGTTGGTGGGGTAGTTAAACAAACCTGATCATCCCAGGGCTCTTTAACCCCTGTGATCTATACATACTCCTGAAAACCACTGAAAATGGCCACCATGAAAGAAAAGCAGCAGTCAAAAGTTAAGTAAGATGCAGGCTGAATAGGAAGGGTGGTACAAAGCCAGAGTAGATGCCCCTCAATGACCTGACTTTGTCCCTTTGAAATGGCCATAGTAGGACAGAAGTCCAAGTCATCTTACTTCTTCTCTATTTTGTGAACACACCAGGGACTTCTTCAAAATGCTCTTATAAACTATTGTGCCTTTAAAAACCACATACACACTGATAATTTTGACACTCACTATGGAGAGCATTCTATTCATGTTCTTCTCTTCCTCCCTTCTATATAAGAACATTTTCTGTAATGCTGAGAGAGTGTGTGTGTGTATATATATATATATATATATATATATATTTGGCCTGAAGACTTCAGGATCATCGCAGAGTTGGGGGATCACAAAACAGTAACTGTGGTTCTTGCAATTATTTTTAACCTTTTAAACCTCAACTTACTTTTGCACCAACCTAATAAAAATTGTGTCTCCTTGATTGTATTCATTGGATGTGCTTATAATTCTTTGCTTAAGTTTAAAAGTATGTCCAAGATGCAAAATAATCAAGTGTATATTTGGCAAAAATTCAGTTAATCTAATCACCATAGCCAGAGAAACAAGGTAATTCAAGCTGAAAAAGAAAACTCACTTATATAAGGCATTCTCAGTAAGGGACACAAAGGAACATCTGCCAGCTTGCAGGCTGTCAAATTTTTGAAGAAGTGTATTATTTTCTTGGGAAGTACAAGTGAAGAAGTATCCAAGTACTTCAAATAACATTTTTTTCTCCCCAGATAACCTTGGGCAATCAGGTCCCAGAAAGAAAGCAGACATTTCCTGTCTGAAAACCAGTTAAGTTTTCTCTCAGAGACAGGAAAATCCTTATCTCCCCCCACCACACCCTCAGTTATAGTACAGTCCTAAAAATATCTCAGACACAGTAGAATTGGTTATGTTTTAGCACCTGCATTGATGAATCTCCCAAGGCCTCTAAATTAAATTTTTTAAAATTGACTCTCAAAATTTCAAAGGACTATGGGATGGGGAAAATTAAAGATTAGCATCCAAAAGGAACTGTGGAGGGTACAGGCTGAGGGTGCAATAATGCACATGGTGACACAGGATTATCCTGGTGTGCATTCTTTCCTGTAACTGCATCTAGTTCCAAATGAAACATGTGGTGATCCAGAAACAAAATGGACTGCTTTCCAGGATGCTGTGATAAACATATTAAGAAATGATGGAGGTATGTGAGTGTTTCCATGTTCCTTAGAACTTGACCAGGCTTAGCTTTAATCAGTTAATCAACCCATCTGAGTCAGATCACAGAGAAGATCTAAACTGAGCTGAATGCTAATAATGTGGGGACACCAAGGGCCTTATTGGTAATAGATAAAAAAGGCTCTTTCTGCAAGTGTGAGAGATAATCAACTATGAATGGTCACATGTCTGTTGCAGTTTGTGGCCGTATAGATAAAGAACTCTACCCCAAGGCATTATGTTGAACATGGAACAAAATTGACAGTGCCAAAGGATGAAAGGCATTTACTGTGCTTCAAAGACAATCAAAATATTTTCCATAACAAAGGTATTGGTAAATGAATATGCCACTGGTGTTGATTACTTATTGGATCAAAGGTGAAGGAAGATAGAGTTTTTGAAATTTTCTGAAATTAATGACTATAATATTAAGAACTTAATTTTCCTTTTAAAACAAGAACATTGACATATCCAAATGTTTAATATTCTTTACAAAATTGACAATTGGTGGGCTCTATGCACACACTTCAATAAAGTTGTGATTTTCAAACAATATTTGGAAATTTTCCTCAGGAGTGTCTTTGAAAATTGTGACATATTTTATTAAATTCTCAGAGGTGTCCTCTCTCTTACTCTCTCTCTCTCTCTCTCTCTCTCTATATATATATATATATAGATAGATAGATAGATAGATAGATAGATAGATAGATAGATAGAGATAGATAGATAGAGATATAGATGTAGATGTAGATGTAGATGTAGATGTAGATATAGATATAGATATAGATATATATATTTTTTCCCCTAAGAAGCCAAAGTTAAGAACCTGTGGGTAATGGCTGAGGTACGTGATCAAAGTGTTGCATTTGGGAGAAAAGTGCCTATGTAACTCCTAAAATAAGAAAATTAAACTTTGTAACCAAAAAGTAACTAAAATTAATTTTGACCTAATTTACAAAGTGACTGTAAAAAACAGTGATTTAGATGGAGTCCTTCAAATGCTTCACACAAAGGTAAAATATATAGCTAGCTCCCAAAGATAATTTGACAGGCAAATATTTATTTGAATGTTTAAATCCTGGCACAATTGTTTAAAGGATCAGTGTAATAATATTTAAAGATAGCTTTTTGATATCCACTTTCAGTAATGAAGAATTAAGTAACCTAGACAGCCTCCTTCTGAGGACAATTAAGAAAGTGGATATATATCGAAGGCACTGGAAAGTCACTAAGGGATGGAAGGATTATAGGGTTAAGATTTTGAAGAAGACAAACATTCACAGAGAAGAATGATGCATTTGGGCCATTACCCCTAGCAGCATCTGCCCATTCCAGAATAAATGGCTGAGCAGCAAAGAAGTGGCGATGCTCACAGATAGTCTTGTGGAATTAGGAGGGAAAAAACTGGAATAGAAGAGCTGCTAGTGGTTCTGGTAAAATACTAGCACTTTGGGTAAAAATCCCTAAAATCTTTAAGAGTAAGGGTTCTAGGAGTAAAAGTGAATCAAAAGTGGACAACATTTCAAAGAGATTGAAATCCAGATTTAAACTATCTACATCCTTGAAAATAGATTAAGGTGCACCTATATTGCTAGTGTGCATCGATGCCAGCAAAAAGTCATTATAAATCACCTCTAAAGGAAGGTAACGTCACTATAAGGTTAATCTTATCTCTATAATTTTTCATATACAATATTCAGCAAGCTGTGAAAATAATCAGACCCATGAAGAGACAAGAAAATAAAAGGTAAAAATAACAAGCTATAGAAACAAACACTCTAATCTACAGATAAATATTTTAGAATAGATATACTTTAGGAGATAGCAGTTATTAATGAGAAGTAAACCAGAAATCTAGAAACTATTTTTTTAACTATATAGGAATTAAGAACTCAGTAGAGTCACAACATATTAGACACACTTAAAGAATCAATAACTAAATTAAAAGATAGATCAGAAGAAAAGATCCAAAGTGAAGAATGGAGAGTAAAAAGAGTATAAAATTTTAAAAGAGGGTAAGAAACAGATGATAGTGGGAGAAAGTATAAAGGACAAAGAATCAGAATCCAAGAAAAAAATGTGAGAGAAAATGGGGCATTAGTGATCAATGATAAAATAACCATAGCTGAGAATTTTCCCAAACTGAAGAAAATATCAAGCCACATATTCAAGAAGCATGAACCTCAAGAAGGACTTTTTAAAAATCACATTTTTTCATCATAGTAAAACTGCTAAAACAACAGAGGGGAAAAAACATCTAAAAAAACATAAAGGATAGAGAGAAAAATATAAAAAGAAAAACAGTTGGATTGCAGCTATCTTCTGATAAGAAAGAATGGAAACCAGGTGATAATACCATAATGTATTCAAATAAAAGGAAGCAAATAACTGCCAACCTAGTATTCTATACCCAGTGAAACTATCCTTTAAGAATAAAGGTTAAAAAACAAAAGACTTTAAACATTTTTAAAAATTGAGAAAATTCATCACTAGCAGGCCTGAACTAAAATACTAAAGTGTTGTTTTCAGGCAGAAGGAAAGCAATCTTAGATGGAAAGTTGTAGATTCGGGAGAATTAAACAACAAAAACACCACCTACAACAACATAAAATAAATATGTAGGCATATCTAAATGGATGCTAACTTTAATGAATATTAGTAATATCTTGTGGAGTTTAAACTATACAGAGAAGTTAGGTACACAAAAACAATGGTCAATGGTGTTTAAGTGTTCTAAGCTTCTCACATTATCAGAAGTAAAATTAGTAATTTATACAACAGCTTGGGCAAATCCAGGGTGAATGTGGCAATCTCTGTGATAAACATAAAAACAGGAAAAACTAGTAGAGGTATATACCTCATATAAGTTGAATTATGCAATATTTATCTTTCTGTGACTGGCTTGTTTCACTTAGCATAATGTCCTCTATGTTCATTTATGTTGTTGCTTACTGCCAAATTGCATTCTTTTCTAAGGCTACTGTGTGTGAGTGTGTGTGTGTGTGTGTGTGTGTGTGTATGTATTCTCTAACCATTTTTCTGTTGATTGTTGATTGACATTTGGGTTGTTACTGGTTCTTGGCTATTATGGATAATGCTGCAAATGAACATGGGAATGCAGATACCTCTTCAAGACAGTGATTGCATTTCCCTTGGATATAAACCTAGAAGTGGGATTGCGGGGTCATATGGTAGTTCTATTTGTAATTTTTTTTGAGGAACTTCAATGTTTTCACCTGCACAGCATCTGCACTCCCAATTTTGCATTTCCACCAACTAAAATAGTCAAATTCATAGAATCATAGAGTGGAATGGTGATCTCCAGGGCCTGTTAAATGTTCTTACAACAATAAAAATAAAATAAGCTAATAGTGGTAGAAATAGAATAATTCTTTAAATATAGCAGATAATTGCAAAAGAAAACGGGAAGAAAAAAAAGGCAAGACAAAGAAAAGGCGGGACAAATTAGAAGCAAATATGTAGTTAGATGATTGATTTAAACCAAATATAGTAGAAATTACATTAATGCACATGGATTAATCTAACAAACATAATAATGAAAGAATCAAGACTCAAAAATACCCACTCAAAGATTTTGTGTGCACAAACTCAACGAACAGACAAAACTAAGTTATAATGTTAGGAGAGTGGTTACTTTGGGGGTATAGAATAACAATTGGGAAGGTGCATAAGCAGACTTCTGGGAAAGTTCTATATCTTGATTTGGATTGAAGTGCCTGCTAGGGGGGTAGGCATGCCTAGTGCTGGGGACATGTTGGCTTGCATGGATCTTGGGTCTGTGAGGGGTGAATAGGCACCAGAAATCTCTGGCATGGGCCTGGCATTTCCGTTCATTGTGGCTGGCCCTGTGTGTGTGTTGGCCAAAAACCTGGCTTCACAGGAGCCACCTGGTGATGAGGTCTGCGGTACAGTCAGGTGCTTATTTAACTCTCCTTCTTCCGTGGGGAGAGTATCTCTCTCCATACTGGGCTGCTGGTCTTGGGAGGACTTGATGGATGTGTGATGCAGATAATGTGAAACTGTCTTTCCTACCCTCTTGAATGCAATTTTTTTCTAATTTCTGTGCTCCACCCAGGTGCTGTCATCTCTTACCCCGAGTGCTTAGCTTTTTTGATGATATTTTTGTGTGAAGATAGTTGTTCAAATTGAAGTTCCTGCGAGGGGATGAGTGATACAAATTCCTATACTGTTATCTTGCTGATGTCACATCCATAACTCGCTACATTTATCTTCTGTAATGAAATTAATTTAAATCACTAACAGTTTTTGAGTAAAAATTCTAGAAACTTTAGCTTGTAAACACATAATTTTAAAAATAATGTATTAACTTCTTGCAAATAAATTACACAATTAATTATTCTAGAAAGCAAAATATATTAAAATAATTTAAACTATTATTGTCCCATGGGGCAACATTATGGCTAGCTATTAACTTATAAACTTAGTCAATAATCAGGTAGAGAGGCAATTTTAAATTTATTCATTCAACAAACTTTTAGCAAATGTACTCTCTTGGAAGCTGCACCTTGTACACAAAGATAGATACAGTCCATGATGGAGCAACTCACATTCAATATAAGAAAAAATACTCAAGATATTCAGTCAAACATTTGAAGTTTATTGAACACTACTAGATGTTGGAGAGTCAAAGATGAATGGACTGCTTTTGACGAGCACACAGACTAGTGAGCATGATAAATTTCAATAACATGTTCAAAGTTTTATGATAAAGGACAGAGGAAGAAACAGCTGGCTCTCTGGGCAAAGCAGTAGTCAAGAGGGGGTGACAATTGAGTTGTGTCCTGAAGGATGAGTAGAAATAACATCATGGGCAAAGACAGACATATACATCAGCAGGTTTGGAGAACTGGAAATAGCTCACCTAGGTGGATGGAGACAGTGAAGGGAGAAGTGAATGAAAAGAAAAGGAATGTTATGATGTTTCTGTAACAAAATAAGCACTATATTTTTGAAATTTTAAGAGCTGAGGGAGTTGAATTTATCTCTTATACTGACATTCTCTTCCTTTCTGCATGTAGTTGTTAATAAAAGACAGTCTTGTATTAAATATTTTGAATCAGTGACCTTATTTTCCAAAACAATTACTTTCATTATCCTGGTGTGCTGTTTCTTTCTTGAATAGCAACTTAACTTTTTCTCCTGTGTATACATTATTTCCCTAATTATATCACCAACTCACTGAGGGCATGTCTTAAGTTCCTTTGGATCTTCTAAGGCCCTCAGCATAGCACTATGTGCATACCCTCTGCTCAGGAGTATTTCCTGATGGTTATTTGATATATTATTTTAACTAATCAAATGATGCCATTAACTATTTTTAATAAGTCAAAGTTTAAACTTAAGATGCAACTCTTGGTTTGACAAATAATATGTCTAGATTTTCAAAATGTTGCAAACTTTCTTGGAAAACATGCATCATGACCCTCACAAAATCAACCTTCTTAATTGTTTGTTGATGCGTTCTCTGAATTATAAAAGGAAAATATTTGTAAGATTGATTCATAAAAGAAAGGTGATACTCAAAGTGTTAATACTGATATTTTTCCTGCAGTTGAACCTGATGTTTTGTCAAAGAAAAGAACAAAAGCCACAAATCCACAATGACCTCACTCATGTTCTATTAGTCAACCACTTGTCATATTCATCAGGTGGAACATTTATAAAGGCCATAAGGCCTTCGCAATGAATTGGAAACAGGTCTGTTTATATGAACATATATGATCCTGCACATTCTAAACTCATTTTAGAAATATTGATATTACTATGTAGTCACTAGATGTATATTGGCTTATGATGTAGGCAAGATCCTGTTCTTATAGCCTTTGAATGTCCAGAAACATTCCATAATCCCTTTCCATTTTACAAATTATAATCAAAGCATGCCACCAAATTAGGGAGGGACAAAGGTGATTTTTGGAATTAAACAAGTCTCTTCCATGAATACTAAGAACTCCTTTGACAGTTCCTGAATGCATTGAAAGCTTGCTTCTGTGGACTAAACCTGATTTTCTCCACACAAACGAATTAATTTCCTGTAGATGACCAGTGGAGTATGAGGAGTCTGTCATCAATGATGGTACCTTACCTTGAGACATTTATGGGCCTAGGATGTATCTACACTTTGGGACATGAAGCTTAAACATGGTAAAACTGACAGGATTTTAAGATAGCTCCCCAGGCAAAATAACACAAAAGAAACACTAAATTCATTCAAACTATTAAAATAGAACAATTTCACCCCAAGAAAGCTCTCTCAACAGTAACTGAAGTAAGGGTTAGTGCAGAAAATGCTGCAAATCACTAAGCTTCAGAAGTCCGTCTGTCTTTATGTAGATGGATGGCTTGATTTTTTCATTGTACGTAGGTTATTGTAGGATCTGAAGTCCTAGGATGTTCAGGGATAGTTAATTCAAATGCTTTACCTACTCTACTTTTAAAGGACATTTTTAAGTACCAGTCATCCATTAAATCCATAAAGCTGATGTGTCAATTGGTCCAATTGACTAATTCACAATGTACTAAACATAGTATAGACCAACTCCACTCTAAATTTACAAGCTAAATTGGCTTGAGCATTACTCATAAAAAAATACAGATTGTAAACAGTATATATTGATCAAATTTTAGTTTGTAGACAACAGACTTGAGTGTATACCATAGGGGAAAACAGTTTCTAAAAAGAAATTGGTGGGTAGTGGATCTTTATTTGATCACCTCTTTCTGAGAAAATTTTACAAATAAGGTGTGGCTTAATGAAAAGTCTTAAATGTTGGATATGATTGTAGTTTGCAGACAGAAGATAAAGAGATCTAGCTAGGAAAAAAATCCTCAAGACATGTACTCTCAAACCTAAATTTAAGCTGATTTCTCAATTAAAATAGGAAACTAACTTGAAAATTGGGCAAGATTAACAATTATCTGGTCACTTTGATCAGTATTAACTATGTAAGCAAATATGGAATTGAGCCAAGGCAGCATATTTTTTTCCTCTTTTGATTGTTTACATTCTGTGTAATTGAATTAAGCATATACTTGTTCTCACATTTCTGATGGTGTGGCTGTCAGTTAAACAAATTCACAGCTTCCAAACCTCACATGAACAGAGTGATGCCCAAGTCTTTCTGCTTTGAAGCAAATTTATACGGTTTGGCTGCCCAGGAAAATAGAAGGACATGCATGGTGTTATTTATTCCTCTAAGATAAGCATGGAACTTCCTACAGATTTCAGACTTAAGAGTTCTACTATTGCTTCCTGGCACTCATCAGTACATAACTTTTTTTTTTTTTCTGAAACAGAACATAAATAGCAAAATTATTAGTTATTGCCCAGAAGAAACTTCTGGTCTTACTGTTTTTAATAAACTCATTTTAGAAATATTGATATTACTGTGTAGTCACTAGATTTACATTGGCTTATGATGTAGGCAAGATCCTGTTCTTTTAGCCATTGACTGTTTGAAAAACACTTTTACTTATTATCTCTTTAGACTTTCATATTTACCCTTTGAAGTAACTCTTATTGTCTGTATTGCACAGATGAGGAAGATAAAGCTCAGAAGATTGACTTATCCAACCTCATACGTTCTTGTAGAGGCAGAACTTAACTCCCAGGGACCTGGCTCCCAGCTTTAAAAAACAAATCAACAAATCAGATTAAAATATCTGCTGGAATCTAGAGAATAATCATACATGGAAAATTTCTGACTCTTCAGAGATCAATTCATAAAATACTAAACAACAATCTTAAGAACAGACTTAAACAGTAATGATTCTGATGGGCTTTTCAATGAATGAGATTTGTCCCAGGATTCAAGAAGATTGTGTTCCTTTTTTCTCATTCATTTAGTATTCTTCCCTCACTGATCTGGGTGTTGGGTATGAAGTGGAGGAAATGGCCAGAGCACTTCAGGGAATATTATAGCCAGGTCTTTGGGTAAGTACCAAATACCAGAATTTTTCTTCATGGAGATGGTAGAAAAATAAGAGACATACAATCTATAGGGGAAAAAATTGAATTTTTCCACTGTAATGACGAGTTTATAAGAATGGAAGCAAGAGTGGGTCAGGTTCATCTTTATCCCAAAAGGCAATGGCAATAGATGAGCTGGTAATGCAAATTCTTCCTAGGTTAGAATCATTTAGTTGTATTATTGCTGTGGAGAATTGGGAGTGAGGGAAAAGGAGCAAAAGGAATTTGTTACACAAATTTACTCCCAGGTGTCCTAAACTATGCCTCAAAAATAATCCTTTGAAATTGTTATTAAAGGAATTGAGGAAGACAAGCAGAATGAAGAGTATAGAGCTCGGGCTATGGATGAGGCCTAGAGGATGAAGGAGAGAGAAGTATTTCTTGATGATATATGAGAGCTACAGGATGTTCCTGCTAAAGTTGTCCTGGTTCCTGTTCTGTAGCCATTGCCCCCTGAACAGCATTCCATACCCTCCAAAGCTCAGTTTTCTCATGTCAAAAATTGGAGAGGTGTTACTTCTACTTGTATGTCTATCTCTCAGTGCAGCCATGAGGATAAGAATCAAGTGACATTGTGCTTATAGAGACTCTTGGCATAAATGCCATGTAAGTATATAGGATTGTTAATTTACTGAGGAAATGACAGAACTGTTTTTTCGAGCTGCTGAAACAGATCTTACTCAAGGCTCTTGGGGAAGAAAAGACACTTATTCTGAGTTACTTAAGTTGTGGAAAATATATGTGGGGAAAATGATAGAAAAAAGTCCAGGGGTCATGAGTTCTGAGAATGACTGGTTGTAAAAATGTCTGACCCAGCCTCCCCACCAGCTACAGTGCTGCTTGTAGAGCCAGAGAAGATAGACAAATGGTCACTAAGCATATGAAAAGATGTTAAATGCAAATAAAAAGTACAGTGATGGATCTCCTCCTAACTATTAGGATGGCCATAATGTACGTTATGTACCAGGTTTTTATTCCCATCCATTCTGTTGATGGATATTTACGTTGCTTCTGTCTCTTGGCTATTGTCAATAATGCTGCAATGAACATGGGTGAGCAAAGATATATTGGTTTCAACTATTTTGGGTACATGCCCAAATATATAGTAATACATATTGATTATGAAATATAACTGGGATTGCTAGATATATGGTAATTCTATTTTTAGTTTCTTGAGGAACTTCCATACTGTTTTCCATAACAGCTGCACCAATTTACATCCCCATCAACAACAACACATGTGTGTTCCAATTTCTCCACATCAATTCCAGTATTTATGATCTGGTCCTCAGGATAGGCCCCTTCCTCCTTGGAGGTCTCATCATGACTTGAACTGCATCCTGTCCACTTATCTCCAGTACCCAAGTAGCCACCTCCAAGGGCTCAGCAAAGGCATCCAATTTGGCATCCCAGTCTCCAGCAGTTACATTATTTTGGTGAGTCACTGACCTTCAGAAGTCTCATTCGGCCTTTTATAATTGAATTCCCAACACCACACGAGGGTGTTCTTAGTTTTACATTTATCAAAAGCCCATCTGACCATTTAGTGTGGCCATTAATTATGGCTGAGAAATCTTTGAATACCCTGATAAGAAAAGAAAAGAAAACAAAACAAAACAAAAACAAATAATCATTTGAGTTATTCCACAAAGAATTTGTAAACAAATATATTTGCAGTATTGCTCTTTAAATTGGAGTATTAAGAAGGTAAAAGACAGACATTAAATCTTTTTTTTTAATTAAAGTTTATTGGGGTGACAATTGTTAGTAAAGTTACATAAATTTCAGGTATACAATTCTGTATTACATCCTCTATAAATCACATTGTGTGTTCACCACCCAGAGTCAGTTCTCCTTCCATCACCATTTATTTGATCACCTTTACCCTCATCTACCAACCCCTCTCCCGTTACCCTCTGGTAACCACTAAACTATTGTCTGCAGACATTAAATCTTAAGCAGTGAAGAGTAGCTTTACCGTTCTGCATCAACAGTACTAGGTACTTTTCCCCAAAAGAAGCCTCACACAGGGAGGACTGCCTAATTGCTAAAATTTATTTGTAACCCTCAAATAAATGCTCATGATGCTTTTGCAATCGTTTACAGATATGCACAGAGCAGTGAAAAATTTGAGTTGCTGTGGCGGGCCAGCCGCCACGAGTCGAACGGTACCTGGGAGGGGGAGTGGAAATGAAAGAAAGAGGCACACACAAATGATGATGCGGCCGGTCTCCAGTGATAGTGGAGCCCTTTGTTTAATTATCTTCACCAATATATACCCTATGGGTACGTGCAGTTTAACAATCACATGTGTGCATTACCTCACAGAAAGTAAATTTTCAACTTTTACAAAGAAACTACAAAATCACTACAAAACTCCCCAAAGTAATTAACAAGACAAAGTCTACCAATCATCCTGATAGCCATCAGTTATCTGTATCCTGGAAAACCAGCCACTCCCACTTCATTCCACAGTAGCCTGCAAGCCCCCTGGAGGGACAAGCAGAACAATGTCTTAGGACTTGAAACAAGTTAATCATGAACTAAGCCAGGCCGCAAGTTTCCAGAGAAACAACCTTGTTTTGTACACCTGAAACTAATAAATAAATTAATTAATAAAAAAAAAAAAAAAAGAAATTATGGCTCCCCACAAGTTGCCCGTTGTGCACATTCCCAGCTAAGGGAAAACAGGCAACATTCTGCCTGCTTGTTTAAGCTCTTGTACTATACACAAGTATCCTTTTCGTGGTCTATTTAGTGTCACATTTTTTGTTTTTTGTACTTTTTGTTGGTGATTTTTCTGTTCAAAATGGGCCCCAAGCTTAGTGCTGAAATGTTTATTGTTCTCAAGCACAGAAGTTTGTATCTTATGAAAAAAACTACATGTTTAGATCAGCTTCACTCAGGCAATTGACAATATATAAGTATGGTGTCTTTAAACAGAAACTCATAAAACAAGGTTATTTATTAATCAGTTGGTGAAAATGTTGTTACTAGAGGTTTGCAGGAATCGTATATTTCCCCTAGGAGCAATGATTAACTATTAGCTAATTTAGTATTTATGCTGACTTTATACAACATGTAACAAAGCAAATAACAAGATTCAACTACAGGTTTTGCTTCTGGTATCCAGAATTATTGATCAGATAAAAGGTAACAGAAATTATAGCTACAAATCCAAAATTGTGAATGTAGTTGTAGGTTTTAAAGTATATCGTAAATATATGTAACCTCAGGTAAATATATACCTATACATTTTCAGGCATATTTTGTTCCTTTTAATAGATATACAACAGTTTGGAAAGCAATTCATGTGAGTAAAACATTTCACAATGCTGTGAAAGTGTAATATCATCAAATAAAATAAAGTTTTAATAACCATGTTCAAGCTATGTCTTTAAAAGGAATCTGTATTATAATATAGTTGGTGTTATTAAAATATAAACCCTACATAATTATTTGTATTTACATTATTTTTTATTGCTAAGCAATAATATGTTGTATTTGTAAAACTTTATTTTTAAAACTATATTTGCTATAATTTTATAGTCTGTTCATGTGCATTAGATCACTTTGATCTTCAGGAAGATAGACAGACATTCAGGTATTACAACCACAATTCAGCAAATGGGACAGTGGGCTTCTATAAAAGTGACTTGTCCATAGTAACAAATCACATATGTGTCATTGTTGAGATTAAAATTCAGGAGACCCCACATAACGTCTTATATTTTGTCCTGTGTTGCCAGGCCGAGGATCATTTTTGGCCTTGAGAAATTTTTTATCACACCTTATTTGTCTATTGGTAAAGTCAAATGCAAAAACTATTTGAAAATGTCCTAAATGGATGGTTGTTAAATACTTTTCATTTTTAATTTGACATGCCTAAACTTGAAACAAGGTTTTTTAAAGTAACACATTTTATTTTACATTTTCTTCTGACTCAAAAATCCATTATACTATGTCTATGACATAAGAAGTATTTATTGAGATACAGTAACCCGTTTAATGACTTCAAGTAAAATTACATTTCTTAGTTACATAGTAAATCCTGGATTGGGCACTGAATATTTAAGTTTTGCAAAAATGTACATCTGGTTTATGTCTCATTCCAAAGAACATTCTCTTTTATGTGGAACAGAGAAAAAATACTTCAAGGTAAGTCAAATGCGGCTACCATAGAAATGATCTTTTGAAAACTTGATATCCTGTCACCCTTGAATTGATAATAACAAATTGTAGCTATTGTTTGGTAGCCATAGTATTTTTTTAAATGGGAGGAAACCATTTCTTTCTGCAGGGGATGTGTGGTGGTATACATTTACTTGCCCTTGGCAGATTATCCTATTTTAAATGGATTCAACAGTTAGCAAGGGGTCAGATGTTCATGAAAGAAAAAGGAGGACAAATTAGACAAATTAGACTTCCTCAAAAGGGGAGTATACATGAATAAATACAACACATGAATATTAGCCTACAGAAGTGCTATAAGAAATAAAAACGACATGAATGAAAAAGCAAGGTGATAGGGAAGGAAGACCAAGTGGCAAGATTTTTGTCAAATAAAAAAATATACATATAACTGCCAAAATTTCAACATCTCAAAAAACAGTTTTTAGTATTCCATTGTGACTTACCCTACCCTGAAAAAAAAAAAAAAAAAAAAAAAAGCTCAAGACTGTAAAGTCAGAGCTCAGTGTTCAGACTTGAAGAATTTCAAGATTTCTCAGCAGGTTGACTAGGTCAGAGAGTCACTTAGAGTACTAAGACACAATATTTATTTCTATAATACTTTCAAAGAACAACACAAATTTAGCTCAATGGGTAAAGCTTGTTTTTGCTATATCCATGTTGACTTATATGTTACAGAAGTTTCTATCAGATGGCTTAGGAGGTAAATGGGTGTATAACTTGTTGTGAGTTTTCTGGAACATGAAAAAACTTTGCTTCATGAGTATTTTAAATAGTATGGTCAGGGATAGAGATGGCCCTGCTCAAAAAAATAAGAATGGTGTTTGCTTATCTCGGTCTTAGGGGCACCAAAGGGCCAAATCTGGGACTGCATTGGTCTGGTGGAATCCGATCATGCACACTGCCTTGGTGATGCCCTGGGTCTTTGCCCTCCTGCACAGTTGATGCTACATTGCCAGGAAACTCCTAATTGCTGGGCTGTTCACCCTTCCCAATAGGCTGAGGTAGCAATTTTGCAGCAATACATGGTGGCCCGGGAATTGATTGCATTGACATTGTAGAAACCACAGACCACACCCTTTAGTTCCCTGGAACCCAGCCCTGCCAAACTAAAGATGCATTGCAGGGAAACTCTCAGTGTCTGGGTGGCCAGCCCTGCCCTATAAGCCATAGAAGACTTTTACAAAAGCGGAAGGTCCACAATAGCCCAGGAAGCTTTTGGTAGTTGACAGTGACCCAAAACCTGCAGCCACTCTTGGGCAACTCTTAGCGATTTGCAAGCCCGAGACAAAGAGTGGCTGGCTGTGGTATCCTAAAGGCATTTCATGAAGTGATCACAGGCCAGGCATTGCCTGAGTCCAGCGGTGGCTGGCTGCAGTGTTCTTAGGGTATTATGTGAAGTGGTCACAGGGTAGGCACTGACACAAGAAATGAATCTGCATTAACTTTGTAAAAACCACTAGTCATGTCTCATGACTCCCTAGGACTCTACCCCACACAGCTAGTGTTGCATATCTGAGGGCACTCTCAACATCAGATCAACCAGACTGGCCCACAAAGCTAAAGAAGCTCTTCCAATGGCTAAGCCTTATGGGTAGCTGGCAAGTGGCAATTGGTCCAAAGGGGCCCTGGACATTTTGCTACGCTGCCTCAAGCCCAATATTGATGGCAGCTGGCCTCAGTTCACAGCAAGGCCATTGCCATGTAACTTGAGCTCCAGCACAGACAACAGTGAATCACATATAGCTTCATGGCTTTCACCAAGAAGATGCAGGCCTGTCACAGGCAAAACTGAAATTGACCTGCATAGGAGGCTCTCCCAAGAGATACCAGAAACAACACACCCAGAGGTGAGCCTCAGACCATACCAGATCATTACCTGGTTAGCCTGACAAGCAGCACACCAAAAGGGTGGTCTCAACAGACACAAGACTGCATGGGGGAAAATCTTCCTCTAAGGGGTCAGCAACCACACAGAAGATCATATGCTGTGGGCATAGCCAATTCTCACAGTCAGTCAGCCTGGTAGTCAATCCCACCCACTGACATTCCAAAAGCAATCAAGGTTCAACTACAATAGAAGAACACATACAACACACTCAAGGGAAACCCCTGGAACACATGCACAGATCAGGGAGACTAGGCCATTGGACCAACAGGAAATATACTACATAAGGCCACCCTAGCAAAGACTTAGAGACATAGGAGATCAACCCAATAAATAGAGGCAAACACAGAGAGGCAGCCAGAATGAGGAAACAAAGAAACATGTCCCAAATAAAAGAACAGGAGTAACTTCCAGAAATAGAACTAAATGAAATAAAGGCAACAAACCTACCAGAAACAGAGTTTAAAGCACTGGTTATGAGAATACTTAAGGAACGTAGTGAGAATTTCAACAAAAAGTAAGCATAAAAAAGGACATAAAAACCATAAAAAAAGAACCAGTTACAAATAAAGAACACAAACTGAAATGAAGAATACACTAGAAGGAATCAACAGCAGATGAAGCAGAGGATCGAATCAATGATTTAGGAGACAAAATAGCACAAAACACCCAATCAAAACTACAAAAAGAAAAAATAATTATAATGAAAAAATGAAAATAATTTAAGGGACATGTGGGACAACATCAACTGCAACAACATTCACATCATAGGAGCACCACAAGAAGAAGAGAGGGAGCAAGGGATCAATAACCTATTTGAAGAAATAACGACTGAAAACTCCCCTAACATGGCAAAGAATATAGACATACAAGCCCAGGAAGCACAGAGAGTCCCAAACAAGATTAACCCAAACAAGCCAACACCAAGACACATCATAATTAAAATGGCAAAGGTTAAAGGCAGAGAATTCTAAAAGCAGAAAGAGAAAGACAACTAGTTACTTTCAAGGAAGCTTCCATGAGACTATCAACTGATTTCTCAACAGAAAGGGAATGGTAGGAAGTATTCAAAGTAATGAAAACAAAGACCTATAACCAAGACTACTCTCCCCAGCAAGACTATCATTTATAATTGAAGGATAAATAAAGAGCTTCCCAGACAAGAAAAAGCTAAAGGAATTCATTACTACCAAGCCACTATTACAAGAAATGTTTAAAGGTCTCCTTTAAGCAGAAGAAAACAAACAAAGATGAAAAATGTGAAAAATAAAATGCCAATAACTATGCAGCTAAGAATAATCACTTCTAACATAAATAGATTAAATGTTTCAATAAAAAACATATAGGGTAATTGAATGGATAATAAAACAAAACCCATGCATATGCTGTCTACAAGAGACCTACCTCAGATCAAAAGACACACATAGACTGAAAGTAAAGGGATAGATAACAATATTTCATGCAAATTGAAACGAGAAAAAAAGTTGGGATATCAATACTTATACTGGACAAAATAGACCTTAAAACAAAGACTATAATAAAAGACAAAAAAAGGACATTATATAATTAAAAAAAGGATCAATCCAACAAGAGGATATAACCCTAGTAAATGTCTATGCACCCAACATAGGAATACCTAATTATATAGAACAAATATTGACAGACATGAAGGCAGAGATCAGCAGTAACACAATCATAGTAGGGGACTTTAACACCCCACTGACACCAATGGACAGCTTCTCCAGACAGAAAATCAATACATAAATAGTGACCTTAAATGACACACTAGACCAGAAGGATTTAATTGATATTTTTAGAGCATTGCACCCCAAAGCAGCAGAATATACATTCTTTTTAAGTGCACATGGAATATTTTCCAAGAGAGAGCATATGCTGGGCCACAAAACAAGTCTCAATAAATTTAAGAAGACCACAATGATGTGAAACTCAAAATCAATTACAAGAAAAAAAAACCTGAAAAACACACAATCACATGGAGACTAAATGACATGCTACTAAACAATGAATGGGTGTACAATGAGATCAAGAAAGAAATCAAAAGATATCTTGAAACAAATGAAAATGAAAACACCACTACCCAAAATCTATGGGGTACAGTGAAACAGTCCTAAGAGGGAAACTCATAGAAATGCAGACCTACCTAAAGAAAAAAGAAAAATATTGAATCAACAGTCTAACTTTACACCTGAGGGAACTGGAAAAAGAACAGCAAACAAAACCCAAAGTGAGTACAAGGAAGGTAATAGTAAAGATCAGAGCAGAAATAAATGAGAGACTGAAAAAAATATGTAAAAAAATCAATGAAACCAAGAGCCGTTGTATTGAAAAGATTAAACACTGTTACAAACATTTCACTAGATTCATCATTAAAAAAGAGAGGACTCAAATAAATAAAATCAGAATGAAAGAGAAGTGATAACTGAAACCACAGAAATACAAAATATTTTAGAAACTACTAAGAGAAAAATATATGCCAACAAATTGGACAATTGGGATGAAATGGATAAATTCCTAGAAACATGACATCTTGCAATGCTAAATCAAGAACAAACAGAAAATCTGAACAGATCAATTACTACCAGCGAAATTGAATCAGTAGTTAATAAATTCCCCAAAATCAAAAGTCCTGGACCTAGCTTCAGAGGTGAATTTCACCAAACATTCAAAAGAATTTACACCTATTCTTCTCAAACTATTCCAAAAAAATCAAAGAGGAGGGAAGGCTCACAAGCCTGTTTTAAAAGGCCACAATTACTCTGATTCCAAAACCAGACAAAGACTTTACAAAAAATAATAAATAAATAAATAAATAAATAAATAAATAAATAAATAAATAAATGAAATTATAAGTGATATCCATAATGAACATAGATGAAAAAATCCTCAGCAATATATTAGCAAACCGAATTCAGCAATACCGAGGTGTGATAAAAAAATATGGTGAATATTTAAATAAAAAAATGTATAACACTAAAAGACACATTGCCATTAATCCTACTCAAAATACTCCCCCTCACTTCAAACACATTTATCTCATTGTTTTGCCACTTTCTGAGGCAGTTCTGGAAGTCCTCTTTTGTGTGTCTTTAGTTGTGTTGTCATGGCTGCCTTGATGTCCTGAATTGTTTTGACTTCGAGGAAGAGCCAGAAGTCACATGGTGCCAGATCCAGTGAATAAGGTGGGTGAGGACACACCATAATGTTTTTTTTTTTAATTGTGTTTATTTGACAGAAATTGCCATGTACCAGAAGTGATGTGTGACATAGAGCCATTTTGATCAGCAAATACGGTGAATGCTACTGCTGAGTGCCATCCAACAGAATCTTCAATACGGGAAGAGGCACATCGAACCTTAGTAACAATGTGTGACAAGTTTCAAATTGTTCCGGGCAGTCAGTGAGGTGTGAGCTACGGTTGAGAGAAGGTGTGGTTTTTTTTTTTATTATTATTGTTTTTTTTTTTTAATTAAATTTATTGGGGTGACAATTGTTAGTAAATTTACATAGATTTCAGGTGTACAATTCTGTATTACATCGTCTATAAATCCCATTGTGTGTTCACCACCCAGAGTCAGTTGTCCTTCCATAACCATATATTTAATCCCCTTTAAAATTAAAGTTTATTAGTAAAATCACATAGATTTCAGGTGTGCAATTCTGTAATACATTATTTGTATATCACATTGTGTGTTCACCACCCTGAGTCAGTTCTTTTTCCATTACCATATTTTTGATCCCTTTTACTGTCATCTACCACCCCTCTCCTGTTAGCCTCTGGTAACCACTAACTTATTGTCTGAGTCTATGAGTTTTGGGATTTGTGGTTATTATGCTAAGTGAAATAAATCTGACAAAAAAAGTCAAGAATCATATGATTTCAGATATGTGGTGTATAAAAGTGAAAACAACAAAAGAAGGTGTGTTTTAAAGTGTACCATAAATCATCCTCCATCATGACAATGCCCTGTATCACACATCTCTTCTGGTATATGGCAATTTCTGTCAAATAAAAACATTATGGTGTGTCCTCATCGACCTTATTCATTGGATCTGGCATCATGTGACTTCTGGCTCTTACCAAAGGAAAAATGATTCAGGACATCGAGGCAACCATGACAGCACAACTAAGACATTCATGAAAGAGGACTTCTAGACTGCTTCAGAAAGCAGCAAGAACAATGAGATAAGTGTATTCAAAGGGACGGGGAGTATTTTCAGGGAGATTAATGGCAATGCGTCTTTTACTATAATATTTTTTTTTTATAATTTATTCATTCATTGTATTGTTTGATCACACCTCATAGATTTAAAAGATCGTGTGCCATCATCAAGTGGGATTCGCTTTTGGTATGCAAGGTAGTTCAATGTCCACAAACCAATTAACATCATACATTACATAACAAATAAAACATAAAAACCATATGCTCATATCAATAGATGCAGAAAAAGCATTTGACAAAATCCAGTATCAATTTATGATAAAAACTCAGCAAAGTGGGAATAGAGGGAACATATCTCAACATAATAATTGCCATATATGACAAACTCACAACTAGTATCATACTCAATGGGAAAAAGCTAAAAACATTCCCCTTAAGATCAGGAAGAAGACAAGAATGCCCACTTTTATTGCTTTTATTTAACATAGTACTGGAAGTTCTAGCCACAGTAACCAGAAAAGAAAGGGAAATAAAAGACATCCAAATGGGAAAGGAAGAATTAAAACTGTCATTATTTGCTGATTACATAGTACTATATATAGAGAAGCCCAAATATTCCACCAAAAAGTTATTAGAAGTGATAAATGAATTTAGTAAAGTATCAGGATACAAAATTAATATTCAGAAATTGTTGCACTTTTAATACCAATAATGAACTGTCAGAAAGAGCAATTAAGAAAATAATCTCATTTACAATTGCATCAAAAACAATACTTAGGAATAAATGTAACCAAAGACATATACTCAGAAGACAATGAGACATTGAAGAAAGAAATTAAAGAAGATACAAATAAGTGGAAACATATATCATGATCATGGATAGCAAGAATCAATATAGTTACAATGTCCATACTGTGTAAAACAATATATACATTCAATGAAATCTCTATCAAAATGCCAATAGCATTTTTCACAGATCTAGAACAAATAACTCTAAAATTTACATGGAACCATAAAAGACCCTGAATAGCCATAGCAATTCTGAGAAAGAAGAACAAAGATGGAGGTATCATGCTACCTGATATCAAATTATACTACAAGACCATAGTAATAAAAATAGCATGGTATTGGCATAAAAATAGACACATAGATCAATGGAACAGAATAGAGAGCCCAGAAATAAATCCATGCCTATATGATCATTTAATCTATGACAAAGGAAGCAAGAATTTACACTGTGGTAAAGACAGCCTATTTAATAAATGGTGTTGGGAAAACTGGACAGATACATGCAAAAAAAAAAAATGAAACTAGATCACCTTCTTATGCCATATACAAGAATCAACTCAATATGGATTAGAGACTTAAATATAAGACCCAAAACCATAAAACTCCTAGAAGAAAGTATAGGAACTAAACTCTCTGACATTAGTCTTAGTAATATTTTGAATGATATATCTCCTCAGGCAAAGGGAAAAAAGGGGAAAAATGAACAAATGGGACTACATGGAACTGAAATTTTTTTCACAGCAATGGAAACCATCAACAAAACAAAAAGACATCCTACTGAATGGGAGGGGATATTTGCCAATTATACATATGATAAGGGGTTAATATCAAACATCTATTTAAAAATGCATACAACTCAGTATCAAAGTAACAAACAATCCAATGGGAAAAATGGACAGAGGACCACCTGAAAACACATTTCTCCAAAGCAGACATACAAATAGCCAATAAACATATGAAAAGATGCTCAACATCACTAATCATCAGAGAAATGCAAATAAAAATGATGATGAGATACCACCTTACACCTGTCAGAATAGCTAACATCAATAAACAACAAGTGATAGTGAGGATGTGGAGAAAAGGGAACTCTTGTACACTGTTGGTGGGATTGCAAATTGGTAGAGCCATTATGGAAATCAGTATGGAGGTTTCTCAAAAAGTTAAAAATAGAACTACCTTATGACCCAGCAATTCCATTCCTGGGTATTCATCCAAAGAATTCCAAAACACTAATTCAAAAAAATATATGCACTCCTGTGTTTATCGTAATGCTATTCACGATAGGCAAGATATGGAAACAACCAAAATGTCCATCAATAGACAATTGGATAAAGAAATTGTGGTACATATGTACAATGGAGTATTACTCTGCCATAAAAAAGAATGAAATCTTATCATTTGCAACAACATGAATGGACCTAGAGGATATTATGCTAAGTGAAATAAGTCAGACTGAGGAAAACAAATACCATATGATCTCATTTATATATAGAACCTAAAAACAGAATGAACAAACCAACAAAACAAAAATAGACTCATAGATACAGAGAAACTGATGATTACTAGATGGGAGGGGGTTGAATGATGGGTGAGAAAGGTGAAGGGATTTGTTCAAATTGGTAGTCA
The DNA here is from genome assembly GCF_964194185.1 of Rhinolophus hipposideros. Lineage (NCBI taxonomy): Eukaryota > Metazoa > Chordata > Mammalia > Chiroptera > Rhinolophidae > Rhinolophus > Rhinolophus hipposideros. The sequence continues at coordinate 41,718,630 of NC_138059.1, forward strand.
CAAAATAGTCATGGGGATGTGAAATACAGTATGGGGAATATAGTCAACAATGTTGTAATGACAATGTAGGGTGTCAGATGGGTACTCGACTTATCGGGGCGGGAGGGTCACTTTATCAATTAGATAAATGTCTAATCACCGTGCTGTACACCTAAAACTAATGTAAAATAATATTGAATGTCAACTATAATTAAATATATATATATACTGGAGATGCCAAAAAAAATGTAGGCACATTTTAGGAAAAGAAAAAAATTATATTAAAATTATGCTGATGGTAACCACTTTGAGCACTTCTTTTAACTGCAGAAGTCAAACGTGACTTGTATTTCTCTTTTGTTATCAGTATATGTAAAGTATTACAATTGTAATACAGTTTTTTCCTCTCTCAAAATGTATGTACATTTTTTTGGTACCTATTGCATATATGGTCACAGGATATAAAGTACAGCATAAGGAATTTAATCAATGGTATTGTAATAGTTATGTATGGTGTCAAATGTGTAGTAGACTTGTTGGGGTTATCACTCTGCGATCAGTGTATCTAATCATTATGTTGTTTGTACACCTGAAACTAATAAAAAAAGAATGTTAGCTAAAAAAAAAATCAGCATGGTGCAAAAGGGTAACAAAATGATGTGTGAAATTTGGATGCATTTAGAGACTGCAATATTATGCTGTAAGGGTCATTGTGTTGTAATTACTGCTGATTTGTTAAGTGTTGCTTTGAGGCTTTTAATCCCATGAAGTATCCTGCCAAAAATTAGAGTATTAAAAATGTGACTCAAACACACTGAAGATTATAAACAGATTTTATTCAGTCAACATGAGGCTGATATTATTAAGGGATATTCAGTTGTTTGAAATAAACAGAGAACATGAAAGAAAGAAAGGACTATCTCCAGCCTTGCAAGAAAAACAGATCTCAAATATTTTCAATAACACAATAATTTAAGTATTCTGAGTTAAGATGAAATAGGCTCTATGGGTGAGACAGGTAAGACTTTGCTCCAAGCACTGCATTGACAATTAGTGATCAGCCTCCTGAGGCTTCGTCTGTGAAAGTATATGAACATCATGGATTAAGAGTAGTATGGGGCTTGTTTGGAAAACACCTCTTTTTATCCCCAGGACACTTGAAGGTATTCTTTATTTTAGAGGTAAATAGACAAATTCCTGAAAAGTTTTTAAAAATTTTATAAGCATTAAAAAGACTGTACTGGATGTAAATTCTAATTGGAAATTCTAATTGCTTTTCAGATAGAACTAGAAGTTCAGATACTGCATTTAAATAAAGTGGAGTAGACCTCTATGCAGAACTCATAGTGAAAGATTTAATCCTGTTTTTTCAAGTGCCTAACTGATCACAGGATTACCTTAGGCACTGAGAGCATCTGGCTGAACATGCACATATATTTCAAGTACAAGTTAAAGACTGAGAAGGAGTCCAGGAACACGCTGTTGAGTGTAGCAATAGCAGGGACTCACCAAGAAGGAGAGGCATAAATATTGCCTCAGATTTTAATAAGGATGAAACTCTATACATTATTAACAATTCGTCCTTCGATGTCTTGAAAACCCTCAGTCGTTATGCTAGATTTCTGCTTAATATTCTGCCTGTGTGAACCAATTTGGGTTGAGGTTCTATTAAGCAGGGCATTGAAAATAAGACTCTTATGTGAAGATGTTTTTAAAGAAAGTTTGCTTTATGTGACTTATTCTGTAATTTGTGTCAAGATATGTATCTGCATACACATTTTTGTATACCCCATTCAATAGAAAGAAGACTAAGTGGTTGTTTTCATACTATTCCCTAATCATACTGATTCTCTATCTTTTTTTATTTCTCTTTATTAAAAAAATGTGTTAGTTATAGTCAACTGGGGGAGGAGGAATCTGAATAAATTTTTTATAATTGATTTATATCTTCATAAATTCTCAAAAGTAGTTAAAGTAAGTTAAAAAAGGTATTATAGGGAGGGTGGGGGAAAGATTTGATGAGAGAAAAAACAATGACACTGATAATAGGATCCAGTTCCATTGATGTAACATTATCTGTATGATTGATGCACGTTTCCTTAAACTAGAAATAATTTGTTCAATTAGCTGAAAGACTCAATATTCTCTAAGCAGTTATAGGCACATGCTTAGTTGTCTTGGGACTGTAGGGAGATGCTTGTGCATTAATGACTGGGTGTTGAATATATAAAGTGCATAAAACTTGGATGGAATGATTTCACATGGAGAATGACAATGCCATGACCATATATTATTAATAGCTACCCATGACATGTGCGGTGAAATAAAATCTCTATTGAATAGTCTCCACATCTGCCCTGAAACAAAAGGAATTTCATTTTGGGGAAAAAAACCCTAATAGCTCATAATATCTCATCCGTTGTTGTTCTAAAGTCATAATATGAAAAGCTCGTGGAAATACCTATGACAGATTATTTTTCAGAAGAGAGAAAGACAGGGAAGACTACCCTGCCTCTTATTCTGCATTACAAAAGCCTCTGGCAGCCAAGGTGAACATTTTGACCTTTCTTTTAAGCATTAATTTTTTAAGCCGTTTATAGTGCCAACTTGCAAATTGTACAAAAAATATTTAAAATGTGAGTCTTTATTTTGAAAATGTGAATTAATAACTTCATCATTCAAAATCGTGAAGTTCTGAAAACCTCTAATTTACTCTTGCTGTAATCTAGTAAGAGAAAAGTAGCCTTTCATTGGATATCTCTACAGAAATGTGATTAACCATTGCTTCTGATGGAATAGATGGGACAATTGATAGAGTAAGATGACAGATAAGATACACAAAACCACACACACACACACACACACACACAAACACACTCCGATGTACAATCTTACAGGGCTCTTCCTTCCCAAGTTATTATTAGGATCAAGATTTGAAAATACGTGTGAATTGGAAATTACTCTAGAAATATAGTGTTGCAATAGCTGTTTTCAGATAGATGATTGATAGTAAATAGATAGATGATGATTGATTAGATAGATAGATAGATAGATAGATAGATAGACAGATAGATGATAGATATATAGATAAATAGAGGTAGAAAGACATAAATATGTTATTTAATTTTTTATCTCACTCATTAAGAAATGTTCTAAGCCATTATTGTTTGTATATGCATATGTGTGTGCATGCATATTTTTGTGCCAGAATAGAGTTATAAAGGATTTAATATTCTTTTTCAATATAAATATAGTTTATATTTCAATATGAAACCTCATTTAACTAAGCAATCAGGAGTCATGTATTATCTAAATTTTGCTTTACTAGAAATAATTAAATTCAGGTTGGAATTTTAAGATGTTTCTCTCTTTGAATACACACTTTCTCCAAATGATTATAGATAACCTATATTCAGTAAAAATATTTGGATATTGGGTGAATAGAAATATTTTAACAAATCACAGCATCAGAAGTTCCCTTTTAAAAAATTCCAGAATAAGGCCGAGAAACGTCTCGTTTTTTGACAGATCTGGATATATTCAAAAAGACTATGAAACTGACTATATAAATATATACATGTACATATATAAAATACTATAAAAATATTATACAAATGTATGAATATTATCAGGAGTGTGTGTGTGTGTGTGTGTGTGTGTGTGTGTGTGTAACTATACAATAAATTGCACATTGGAAAAGTCCTAGAACCATTCCCACTTCTCTTCTGTCCCAGCTATACTTTTGTTTTCTAATTTTTTTTTGTTTTAGGAACAGGTATTTAGTGGAAGACTTTGTTGTTTTTGCCTTGTGTTGATTAAATCTTTTGTCTTTTTGTTTGTAATAGGTCCCTGCACATTGACGAGGAGGTTCAAAATGTGATGCAATTGTTTTTCTCAAAGTAGTGAGCAAACATGAGACTCTGTAGGTGAGCCTTTATGGTTTCCTTCTCACACAAAGATGTAAATCTTTAGTTTTATTGTACCTCATAATTGCTCAAACAAAAATGGTAAGAGTGCCAGGAGTGGTGGGTTTGGCTATCAAGACAGTTTTATACAGTAATGAGACTTCCCACCTATGAGACTTCCCGCTATGAACTGCTAATTAGCATCTATGATCTAATATTCTCTAGCAACTAAGAGTCATTTCCAGTTGTATGCACAGTACATGTCTCCAATATTACCAGCAATTCTGTTTCATTTGTAATTAACTGCAAGCGATTATTAGAGTCTAAAACATATATCCTAATGTTCCTAGGTAATAAAATAAAAAGAAATTATGTTTGTAAAGCTTATATATGTGTCATGCTGACTGACTGGAGTTCTTTGTAAGCCCTGAGGTTATGTATCTATCAATTAAAATTTTCTTTTTGTCTACACTGGTATCACTCTCAATTTTAATTTGTAACTTTTAGTTTACCACTTAATTCTTTGTTCTGTGCTTGAAAACAAATATTCATTAGATTGAGTTTTGAGTTCATGGATATAAAAGAAAAACATGTAAAAGCTGTAAAGTAGGGGGAGAAGTCATGCTGTTAGCTGATAATGTGTTTCAAGAGATTGTTAATGCAAACTTCTTTGGTTTGGATATATTGTGCACAGGAAAAATAGTTTATGACGTGGAAATAAAAAAAATTTATTTGAGGTTTTCCCATGAAAGTTATACTTCTGTGGATGTCAATAGAATTGTTTTATAGGTTTAAAATGGCGAGATGATTTATTATGTTAGGGAAAGGGGTAAAACCTTATTTATCTAGAATTGTGCACTGTAATTTTCTGTATGAATGATTTTTTTCTCAGATAAATTGCGCTTTAATCACCAAAAATGTATTTTAATTATTTTTGATGATCATTTTCTGAAAAAAATAAATCAATTCCATGCTTTGGTTCGCATCTCCAAAGTTCTGGAGGACCCTCTCTTGTGCAACATGATGTTAGGTTATAAGGGTATAGTTGGGATCTTAATCTCCACTTCCCACATCAAGAAAAGATCTGCTTGTCTGCTTTCTGTACTGTACTGGGATTCCACTTCAGATTCTACTCAAAGAACTTATTTGTTGTTCAACGTTAGCCTTAAAAATGTCCCTAAATTAGAAAATAAAATATACATATAATTTAATGCTATATTGATTAATTAGGTTCACTGAGCACATCAATTACAACAGTGTGCAGAAATATAACAGTATAATTAACATTTTAAAGTTTGCATTTTCCCCTATGCCAAATAGTTTCAGATGTCTGTGCTTTTCTTATTAATATTTTTTGTTTCCTCCTTTACAGACAACTGCAACTTAAGCCTACTGACACAGCTTTATGCCATCTCCACCTCTGATTCTGATCTACTACAAACCCAGAGAAGTGAAGGTGGTCAAGGGAAACCATATGATAAAGTTCAGTGAATCTTAATGTGATAATGCAAAAGCATATTGTCAAAATATTAAATACTCTAAAACCACAAGGCATTGCAGAACTAAACAGAACTAAACAGTACAGAATATAGTAATGCAGATTTGTGCTCAATCTGTAGAAGAACTTATTCAAGTTTTAGTAGTAGTGATGATGATGATGAGGAGGAGGAGGAGGATGATGATGATATATTGATAACAAAAATTTGTTTACCACTTATTCTGTGCCAGTTACTGTTCTAGGCCATTTTATACAGCATTTAATTTAATAATATCTATAATGCTAATGGTTAGGTAATGTTAAAATCATCAATATTATTATTGTTATGTTAGAAAATTCAGACTTCATTTACATAATTTTAACATGAACACACAGACATTAGGGAAAGGAGTTAGGGATTACACACCTCTTTGGTTTTAAAATTTGTGAGTATATCTACTAAGTTCTTTAACCCCCCAAGTACAGTAAAGTGTAAGAAAAGGCAAATTTTCAACAATCATTGAATTCAACTTTCGTGTTTTATAGTTGAATACACTGAAGATCATCATGTTGAAAAAGTGTACCTTCCTTGCATCCAATCTCCTCATCCTTCAACAGTGAGCTTTTTCTTAATTAACTTCAATATGAAGCCTTTGCTTTCTATTTCTAATTCTCCCCTCCCACCTCAAACTTGACACTACTCTTTCTGAGATCAGTGGAGTCCTGCTCATTGCCAAATGCAGTAGACTCTTCTCAATTCTAAGTTATTTTTTTTTATTATTATATTTCTTGGGGTGACAATTGTTAGTAAATTTACATAGATTACAGGTGTACAATTGTGTACTACATCATCTATAAATCCCATTGTGTGTTCACCACCCAGAGTCAGTTCTTTTTCCATCACCATATATTTGATCCCCCTTACCCTCATCTCCCTCCCCCCACCCCCCTTACACTATGGTAACCACTAAACTATTGTCTGTGTCTATGAGTTTTTCTTTCTCATTTGTTTGTCTTGTTCTTTTGTTGTTTTTGGTTTATATACCACATATCAGTGAAATCATAGGGTTCTCTGCTTTTTCTGTCTGGCTTACTTCACTTAGCATTATACTCTCAAGATCCATCGATGTTGTAACAAATGCTCCTATATCATCATTCCTTAAAGCCGAATAGTATTCCATTGTGTATATATACCACAACTTTATATCCATTCATCTATCGAAGGACATTTTGGTGGTTTCCATGGTTTGGCCACCGTAAACAAAGCTGCAATGAACACTGGAGCACACGTAGCTTTATAGAGAAATGTTTTCAGATTTTTGGGGTAGATACTCAGGAGAGTGATTGATGGGTCGTATGGTAATTCTATTTGTAATTTCTTGAGGAACCTCCACACTGCCTTCCATAGCTGCTGCACCAGTCTGCATTCCCACCAAAAGTGTATGAGGGTTCCTTTTTCTCCACAGCTTCTCCAACACTTGTTAGTATTTGTCTTGTTGATGAAAGCCATTCTGACTGGGGTGAGGTGATATCTCATTGTGATTTTCATTTGCATTTCTCTGACGATTAGCGGTGTGGTACATTTTTTCATATGTCTATTTGCCATTTGTATATCCTCTTTGGAAAAATGTCTCTTCAGGTCCTCTGAATTTTTCAATTGGGCTCTTTGTTTTTTTGTTCTTGAGTTTCATGAGTTCCTTGTATATTTTGGATATTAGCCCCTATCAGAGGCACTGTTTGAAAAAATCTTCTCCTATTCAGTTGGTTGCCTCATTATTTTGTCAATAGTTTCTTTTGCTGTGCAGAAGCTTTTCAGTTTCATATAATCCCATTCGTTTATTTTAGTTTTTACTTCCATTGCCTTTGGAGTCAAATTCATAAAATGTGCTTTGAACCCAAGGTCCATAAGTTTAGTACCTATGTTTTCTTCAATGCAGTTTATTGTGTCAGGTATTATGCTTAAATCTTTGATCCATTTTGAATTAATATTGGTACATGGTGACAGATAGCAGTCCAGTTTCATTCTTTTGCACGTAGCTATCCAATTCTGCCAGCACCATTTATTGAAGAGGCTGTCTTTCCTCCATTGTATGTTTTTAGCTTCTTTGTCAAAAATTATCTGTCCATATTTATGTGGTTTTATTTCTGGGTTCTCAATTCTATTCCATTGGTCTATGTGTTTGTTTTTCCGCCAATACCAAGCTGTTTTGATTATTGTAGCCCTGTAGTACAAGCAAAAATCAGGGTGTGTGATACCTCCAGTATTGTTCTTTTTTTAAAATATTGCTTTGGCTATTCTGGGTCTTTTGTGGTTCCAAACAAATCTGATGATTTTTTGTTCTATTTCTTTAAAAAATGCCATTGGGATTTTAATGGGGATTGCATTAAATCTGTATATGGCTTTGGGTAATATGGCCATTTTAACTATGTTGATTCTTCCAATCCATGAGCACGGAATGTCTTTCCATTTCTTTGTGTCTTCTTCAATTTCTTTCAAAAATGCCTTATAGTTTTCAGCATATAAATCCTTCACATCCTTGCTTAAGTTTATTCCTAAGTATTTTATTCTTTTTGCTGCAATTGCAAAGGGAATTGTTTTTTTCTATCTCTTTTTCTGAGATTTCATTGTTGGTATATAGGAAAGCATGGACTTTTGTACGTTGATTTTGTAGCCAGCAACTTTACTGTATTCATTGATTGTTTCTAATAGCTTCTTGGTGGAGTCTTTAGGGTTTTCCATATGTAGCATCATGTCATCTGCAAAGAGTGACAATTTAACTTCTTCATTCGCATTTGAATGCCTTTTATTTCTTTCTCTTGCCTGATGGCTCTGGCAAGGACTTCCAACACTATGTTGAAAAGCAGAGGTGATACGGGACAACCTTGTCATGTTCCTGAACATAGAGCAAAGGGCTTCAGCTTTTCACCATTAATTATGAGATTAGCTGAGGGCTTGTCGTATATGGCCTTTATTATGTTGAGGTATTTTCCTTCTATACCAATTTTCTTAAGTGTTTTAACCATAAATGGATGTTGTATCTTATCAAATGCTTTTTCTGCATCAATTGATAGAATCATATGATTTTTGTCCTTTATTTTGTTTATGTGATGTATCACATTGATGGATTTGCGAATGTTGAACCATCCTTGTGCCCCGGGGATGAACCTCACTTGGTCGTGATGAATAACCTTTTTAATGCATTATTTTATTCGATTTGCTAGAATTTTGTTTAGGATTTTAACATCTGTATTCATCAGCGATATTGGTCTGTAGTTTTCTTTTTTTGTGTTGTCCTTACAAGGTTTTGGTATCAGTAGTAAAATGAGTTAGGGAGTAATGACTCTTCTTCCATTTTTTGAAAGAGTTTGAGCAGGATTGGTATTAGATCCTCTTTGAAGGTGGTGGAATTCACTAGTGAAGCCATCTGGTCCAGGACTTTTGATTTAGGGAAGGTTTTTGATGACTGTTTCAATTTCGTTACTGGTTATTGGCCTGTTTAGATTTTCTAATTCTTCATGATTCAGTTTGGAAGGCAATACATTTCTAAGAACTTGTCCATTTCTTCTAGGTTATTGAATATGGCGGCATGTAGTCCTTCTTAGTATTGTGGGATAATCCTTTCTATTTCTGGGGCATCAGCGATACTTCCCCTTTTTTATTTCTGATTTTGTTTATTAGTGTCTTCTCTCTTTTTATCTTAGTGAGTCTAGCCAAGGGTTTGTCAATTTTGTTAATCTTTTCAAAGAACCAGCTTTTTCTCACATTAATTTTTTCTTTTTGTTCTCTATTTCATGTAGTTCTGCTCTGATTTTTGTTATTCTTCTGCTGACCTTGGGTTTCGCTTGTTCTTCTTTCTCTAGTTCTTCTGCTGACCTTGGGTTTCGCTTGTTCTTCTTTCTCTAGTTCTTTAAGGTGTAACATGAAGTTATTTATTTGGGATTTTTCTTGTTTCTTGAGATAGGCCTGTAATGATATAAACTTCCCTCTTAAAACTGCTTTCGCAGCATCCCCAAAATTTTGGTAGGATGTATTTTCATGGTCATTTGTTTCTATGTATCTTTTGATCTCTCCTCTAATTTCTTCTTTGACCCAGTTGTTCTTTAAAATTATGTTGTTTAATCTCCATGTATTTGTGTTTTTTCCTGGTTTCTTTTTGCAGTTGATATCCAATTTCAAAGCTTTGTGATCAGAGAATATGCTTGGTATGATTTCAATCTTCTTAAATTTGATGAGGCTGAATTTATGTCCCAATATATGGTCTATCCTTGAGAATGTTCCATGTACACTAGAAAAGAATGTATAGTCTGATGTTTTAGGATGAAGTACTCTATATATGTCAATTATATTCATTTCGTCTAATGTGTCATTTAGGGATGCTGTTTCCTTATTTATCTTCTGTTTGGATGATATATCCATAGCTATCAATGATGTATTTAAGTCCCCTAGTATAATTGTGTTTTGGTCAATTTCTCCCTTTAGTTCTGTTAGTAGTTGCTTGGTATATTTCGGTGCTCCCTGATTGGGGGCATAAATATTGATGACTGTTATGTCTTCTTGTTATATAGTCCCCTTTACCATTATGAAATGTCCATCTTTGTCTCTTGTTGTCTTTTTCACCCTGAAGTCTGTTTCATCAGAAATCTTTATGGCTACACCTGAATTATCTGGGTACCATTTGCTTAGAGTGTCACTTTCCAACCTTTCACTTTGAGTCTATGCTTGTCCTTGTAGCTGAGATGTGTCTCTTGTAGACAGCATATCGTTGAGTTTAGTTTTTTGATCCAATTTGCTACTCTGTATCTCTTTATTGGTGAGTTCAGTCTATATACATCTAGGGTGATTATTGATACGTGAGGATTTCCTGTCATTCTATCTTTAGTTTTCTGGTAAGGTCGTTTCTCCATTGTTTCTTTGCCTTTTTGTTGTTGTCTATTATTTCTGTGTGGTGGTATTCTATGATGTTTCCCTCTGTTTCTTCTTCTATTCCAGTATATATTTCAGTTCTGGATGTTTTTTGAGTGCTTACCCTTAAATTTATGTAAAAGAAAGTTTGATACTTAGAGTATTCAAGTTTCTTCACCACGCTTACTTTCTCTATTCCCATATTCCAGTTCAGGCTTTTACTCTCCCCCTTTTTATGTTTTGGTTGCCACAAGTTGTCCCTGTTGATGGTGGTCTAATAGCCTCCTTTAGTATTTCTTGCAGTGCAGGTCACGTATTAGAAAATTCCCTCAGCTTCTGGATGTCTGGAAAGGTCTTTATTCCTCCTTCATATCTAAAGGAGATCTTTGCTGGATATATTATTCTTGGCTCGTAATTTCTCTCTTTCATTAGTTTGAATATTTGGTTCCATTCCCTCCTAGCTTGTAGAGTTTCTGCTGAAAAATATGATGATAATCTAATGGGCTTTCCTTTGTAAGTTACCGTCTTCTTTTCCCTGGCTACCTTGAGGATTCTTGTTTGTCATTGATTTTAGACAGCTTCAATCTAATGTGCCTTGGTAAAGGCTTGTTGGGATTGAGGTAATTAGGTGTTCTATTTGCTTCTTGGATTCGAGGATCCAGTTCTTTCCACAAGTTTGGAAAGTTCTCATCGACGATTTGTTTGAATATATTCTCTGTTCCCTTCTCTCTTCTTTTTCTGGTATGCCCATTTTTCTTATATTGCTCTTTCTGATGGAGTCAGAAAGTTCTTGTAGAGTTCTTTAATTTATTTTAAGTCTCAAGTCTCTTTCTTTTTCCATCTGTGTAAATTTCAGGTTCCTATCTTCGATGTCACTGATTCTTTTCTCCATGTGGTCAACTCTACTACCTAAGGTGGATATTTTATTGTTAATTTCTTCTATTGAGTTCTTAATCTCCAGAAATTCTATTTGATTCTTTTCCAATATTTCAATCTCTTTTGTGAAATGCTCATGGTGTTCTTTTATTGTGTTTCTGAGTTCATTAAACTGCCTTTCTGTGTTTTCTTGCATCTCGTTCAGTTTTTTCAGAATTGCAATCTTGAATTCTCTGTCATTTAAATCACAAAGGTCCATATCTCTAAGTTCCTTTTCTGGAGACTTTTCACTTTCTTTCTGAGCTATCTTGTTGCCTTGGTTATTCATGGCAATCTCTGATTTACTATTTCTGTTCCTAGACATCTACAGGAGTGGCTTCTGCAATAGGTTGATCTGTATGCGAAGAGGTTTTGAAGTTCCAAAGCTCTTTCTGCACCAGATCAGAGCCCGTATGTTTCAGCAGTTCTGTTTACTCCTGCAGGGATCAGCACAGATAGGAGGGGCCAGGGGCGAGGTGATTTGTCAGAGGTGGCCCAGAGCAATTGTGGCGACCACCACCACAGCCAGTTCTGCTTGCACAGCTCCCTCCCCTTTGCCGGAACTAGTTAAGCTGCAAATCTGTGTCTGCGGTCCACAGTTCTCAGAGCAGCAAATATTCTGTTCTTTTTTTTTTTTTTTTAATTTATTAGTTTCAGGTGTATAAGACAAAGTAATACTTAGATGTTCATCATTTATATCCCTCGCACTGTGAACCCCCCTCCCCCCATCCACTATCCCTCTGACCTCACACTGAACCATCACATTATATATATAAAATTATAGTTGGCATTCATTAATGTTTAGCTTCTGGTGTACAATGCCATGATCAGGTATCCACAGTATCCCTGAGGTGGTCTCCCAAATAGGACGCATGTCCATCGGATACCCAACAAAATCTTTACAACATTATTGAATACCTTCCCCAAATTAATTTTCAAAAAAACCCTGAGGCCATCTTGTGGTTACTTCTAGCACCGGGCAGGTGGGGGCGAGCTCTGGGAGGGTAGGGACGGGGCGGCTAGTCTTTGTGTCTAAGGCTTCCGTTCTCCGCACGGCAGTGAGGGCTTAATCCACCGATTTCAGCCCTCTTCCCTCAGTCTTTGCTGCCGTGTGCGTTGGGTTCAGCCGTGTTATATGCTGCCCCCTCAGCCCTGTGGGCCATAAGCAGAGCCCTAGCATTTTGAGTCCTTCCCTCTGCTGCAGCTGCGGTATTCCAGGAGCAGCGAGCTCTGAGCACTGAGCTAGGTCCGCGTCCTGCACCCGTGCAGCTTCGTCTCCGCAGTTCTCCTCTCCCTCCTCCTTCGCTCGAGCAATTCACCCACCTGGAGGTGAATTCAGTAGTGGGCCTTTTTGTCTTATCTGTCTGCTGTGCAGGGAGTCCTTTGTTGAGTTATTGTTGTCCGATTCACTGTAAAATCCAGGGGAGCGCTACAGAGGCTCACCTCATGCCGCCATTTTTTCCCCTCTCAATTCTAAGTTCTTTACCTGATATATATGTAGTAGTTTATATTGCTGACCATCCTCTTTTTTAATAATTTATGTGGGTGACCATTGTTAGTGATTACATAGATTTCAGGTGTACAATTCTGTATTCCATCATCTATAAATCCCATTATGTGTTCACCACCCTGAGTCAGTTCTCCTTCCATCACCATATATTTCATCCCCCTTACTCTCATCTCCCTCCCCCACCCCCCTTACCCTCTGATAACCACTAAACTATTGTCTGTGTCTATGAGTTTTTGTTTCTCATTTGTTTGTCTTGTTCTTTTTTTGTTTTTGGTTTATATACCACATATCAGTGAAATCATATGGTTCTCTGCTTTTTTTATCTGACTTATTTCTCTTAGAATTATAATCTCAAGATCCATCCACGTTGTCACAAATTCTCATATTTCGTCTATTCTTACAGCCGAATATTATTCCATTGTGTATATATACCACAATTGCTTTATCCATTCACCTATCGAAGGACATTTTGGTTGTTTCCATGTCTTGGCCACCATAAATAAAGCTGCAATGAACATTGGAGCACACGTGTCTTTATGTATAAATGATTTCAAATTTTTGGGGTTGATACCCAGCAGAGGGATTGCTGGGTCATATGATAATTCTATTTGTAATTTTTGAGGAACCTCCACACTGCCTTCCATAACGGCTGCACCAGTTTGCATTCCCACCAACAATATATGAGGGTTCCTTTTTCTCCACAGCCTCTCCAACACTTGTTACTATTTGTCTTGTTGATGATAACCATTCTAACTGGGGTGAGGTGATATCTCATTGTGGTTTTATTTGCATTTCTCTGATGATTAGTGATGTTGAGCATTTTTTCATATATCTATTTGCCATTTGTATGTCCTCTTAGAGAAATGTCTCTTCAGGTCTTCTGCCCATTTTTCCATTGAGTTGTTTTTTTTTGTTGTTGTTGTTGAGTTGCATGATTTCCTTGTATATTTTGGATGTTAACCCCTTATCGGAGGCACTGTTTGCAAAAATCTTCTCCCATTCTCCCAAAATATAGGGCTGCCTCTTAATTTTGTCCAAGGCTTCTTTTGCTGTGCTTTTAGGTGTGATACAGTCCCATTCATTTATTTTAGCTTTTATTTCCCTTGACTTTGGAGTCAAATTCATAAAACACTCTTTGAACCAAAGTTCCTTAACTTTAGTACACATGTTTTCTTCTATGCAGTTTACTGTTTCAGGTCTATTGCTTAAATTTTTTGATCCATTTTGAATTAATTTTGATACATGGTGACAGATAGCAGTCCAGTTTCATTCTTTTGCATGTGGCTTTCCAATTCTCCCAGCACCATTTATTGAAGAGGCTGTCTTTTCTCCATTGTATATTTTCAGCTTCTGTCAAAGGTTACCTGTTCATAGTTATGTGGTTTTATTTCTGAGTTCTCAATTCGAATCCATTGATCTATGTGTCTTTTTTTTTGCCAATACCATGCTGTTTTGATTACTGTTGCCCTGTAGTACAAGCTAAAGTCAGGGAGTGTGATACCTCCATCATTGTTGTTTTTTCTTAAGACTGCATTGGCTATTCAAGATTTTTTGTCGTTCCAAACAAATGTGACGATTGTTTGTTCTATTTCTTTAAAAAATGCCCTTGGGATTTTGATGGGTATTGCATAAATCTGTATATTGCTTTGGGTAATATGGCTATTTTAACTATGTTGATTCTTCCAATCCATGAACACAGAATGTTATACATTTCTCTGTGTCTTCTTCAATTTCTTTTAAAAATGTCTTGTAGTTTTCAGCATATAGTTCTTTCACATCCTAGGTGAACTTTATACCTAGGTATTTTATTCTTTTTGCTGCAATTGCAAATGGAATTGTTTTTTTATTTTTATTTTTTTACTTCTTTCTCTGAGATTTCATTGTTAATATATAGGAATGCAATGGACTGTTGTAGGTTGATATTGTGTCCAGTAAATTTACTGTAGTCATTGATTGATTCTAATAGCTTTTTGGCGGAGTCGTCAGGGTTTATACATATAGCATCATGACATGTATCATCATGTCATCTTCAAAGAGTGACAGTTTAACTTCTTAATTCCCAATTTGGATGCCTTTTATTTCTTTCTCTTACCTGACTGCTCATTCCCAATTGGGATGCCTTTTATTTCTTTCTCTTGGCTGATTGCTCTGGCAAGGACTTCCAACACTATGTTGAAAAGCAGAGTTAATTGGGGACAGCCCTGTCGTTTTCCTGAATGTAGAGCAAAGGGCTTCAGTTTTTCACTGTGAATTATGAGATAGCTGAGTGTTTGTCATACATGGCCTTTATCATGTTAAGATAATTTCCTTTCGGCACAAAGAAAAAACCGAGAGTTGTTAGATGGGCGGGGCGGAGGGGGGCGTTGGGGATAAGGGGAAAGGTGAAGGGATTAGGAAGCAGCTGGGAACCACAAGATGGCCTCAGGGTTTTCTGAAAATTAATTTGGGGAACTTATTCAATAATGTCGTAAAGATTTTGTTGGGTATCCGATGGACATGTGTTCTATTTGGGAGACCACCTCAGAGATAATGTGGATGCCTGATCATGGCATTGTACACCAGAAGCTAAACATGAATGAATGCCAACTATAATTTTTTATATATAATGTGATGCCTGGGTGTGAGGTCGGAGGGATAATGGATGGGGGAGGGGGGTTCACAGTGTGAGGGATATAAACGATGAACGTCTAAGTATTACCTTCTCTTGTACACCTGAAACTAATAAAAAAATAAATAAATAAAAAATAAATAAATAAATAAATAAATAAATAAAATAAAAAATAAAAAATAAAACCAAGATTCAAATTACCATCAAAAAAAAGATACTTTCCTTTCATAACTACTTTATTAAGTGTTTTAATCATAAATTTATGTTGCATCTTGTCAAATGCTTTTTCCACATCAATTGATTAATCATACGATTTTTGTCATTTATTTTGTTTATGTGATGTATCACATTGATGGATTTGCATATGTTGAACTATTCGTGTGCCCCTGGGATGAACCACATTTGGTCGTGATGAACAATCTTTTTATTGCATTGTTGCCTTCGATTTGCTAGAATTTTGTTTATGATTTTTGCATCTGTATGCATCAGATATATTGTTCTGTAGTTCTCTTTTTTTGTGTTGTCCTTACCAGGTTTTGGTATCAGGGTAACATTGGCCATATGAAATGAGTTAGGGAGTACTGTCACTTATTCAATTTTTTGGAAGAGTTTAAGCAGGATTAGTATTAGATCCTCTTTGAAGGTTTCGTAGAATTCACTAGTAAAGCCATCTGATCTCAGACTTTTGCTTTCGGGAAGATTTTGAATGACCTTTTCAATTTCCTTACTGGTGACCAGTCTGTTTAGATTTTCCAGTTCTTCATGTTTAGCCTAGGGAGGCTATATGTTTCTAAGAACTTGTACATTTCTTCTAGGTTATTGAATATGGTGACATGTAGTCCTTCTTAGTATCGTCGGATAATCCTTTCTATTTCTGGGGCATCAGTGATAACTTCCCCTTTTTTATTTCTGATTTTGTTTATTAGTGTCTTCTCTCTTTTCATCTTAGTGAGCCTAGCCAAGGGTTTGTCAATTTTCTTAATTTTTCTAAGAACCAGTTTTGTCATAGTAATATTTTTCTATTGTCTTTTTGTTCCCTATTTCATTTAGTTCTGCTCTGATTTTTATTGTTTCCTTTCTTCTTCTGATCTTGGGTTTTGTTTGTTCTTCTTTTTCTAGTTCTTTAAGGTGTAATGTGAGGTTATTAATTTGGGATTTTTCTTATTTCTTGAGATAGGCCTGTATGATATAAATTTCCCTCTTAAAACTGCTTACATTGCATCACAAAAATTTTGGTAGGGTATATTTTCATTCTCATTTATTTCTGTCTCTTTTGATCTCTCCCCTAATTTATTTTTTGACCCGGTCGTTCTTTAAAAGTATGTTCTTTAATCTCCATGTATTTGTGGTTTTTCCTCTTTCTTTTTGAAGTTGATGTCCAATTTCAAAGCCCTGTAATCAGAGAATGTGCTTGGTATGATTTCAATCTTCTTATATTTTCTGAGGTTTGTTTTATGTACCAATATGTGACCTATCCTTGAGAATATCCCATGTACACTTCAAAAAATATACGTAGTTTGATATTTTAGGATGAAGTGCTCGATAAATGTCAATTATGACCATTTCATCTAATGTGTCATTTAGGGATGCTATTTCATTATTTATTTACTGTTTGGATGATCAATTAATACTTGTCAATGATGTATTTAAGTCCTGTAGTATAATTGTGTTTTGGTCAATTTTTCCCTTTAGTCCTGTTAGTATTTGCTTCATATATTTCGGTGCTCTCTGATTGGGGGCATAAATATTGATGACTGTTATGTCTTCTTGTTGTATAGTCCCCTTTACCATTATGAAATGTCCATCTTTGTCTCTTGTCATCTTTTTCAGCCTAAAGTCTGATTCATCTGATATCAGTATGGTTACACCTGATTTTCTCTGGATACCATTTGCTTGGAGTGTCAATTTCCACCCTTTCACTTTGAATCTATGCTTGTCCTTGTAGCAGAGATGTGTCTCTTGGAGACAGCATGTGGTTGGGTTTAATTTTTTGATCCAATCTGCTACTGTGTGCCTTTTTCTTGGTGAGTTCAGTTCATTTACATTTAGTATGATTATTGATATGTGAGGAATTCGTATCATTGTATCTTTAGTTTTCTTGTAAGTCTGTGTCTCCATTGTTTCTTTGCCTTTTAATTCTTTTCTGTTATTTCCATGATGTAGTATTTTATGTTGTTTCCCTTTGTTTCTTCTTTTATTACACTGCATATTTCTGATGTGTTTTTTTTTTTTTGAGTGGTTACCCTTAAGTTTATGTAAAATAAAGTTTGATATTTAGCGTATCCTATTTTCTTCAGCATGCTTACTTTCTCCATTCCCATATTCAAGTTCAGGCCTTTACTCTCCCCCTTTTTTTATGTTTTGGTTGCCACAAATCATCCCTGAAATCTAATAGTATGTAGATATGTAAAATAACATTATAAGTAGTTAATTGTCAACCTGGGTCATTTAAATAATTTTAAATTTTTTACAGAAAATACATTATGTTAAAAACACAATTAGTGGAACTGTTTTCTCTGTTCTTTTTTTACTCTATGAGAAATTTAACTATATTATGAGACAAACATTTATTAATACCATCTACTACCCCTCTGATGTCACCTAATGACATTTGAGGACTAGTTAATAGAACAAAATGCCCTTGAAAATCTGAAAAATGTGATGTGTTTCACATGAAACTTTCTGGATAAGTGATTCTATTTGGGCCTGGAATGTAGTAGGTATTGTATTAAAACTTTCTAAATCCTATTATTTACTGCTATAAGCTTACAGTTCTCAAATTGTTATAAATAAGATTTTCAGAGAGCAGTAAAAGCAGGTTTTCTCAGTTTTTATAAATCAAGCCTTATGCCCAACTTTCCACAACATAATTGTAATAACTTCGAAAAAGTATCATATATGTATAAGATCTAATGCCAATGCTACTATCAATGAATATATACTACAATACATAATATTCTAAATTTATGTCTGGCATCCGCTGTGACTGAAACCATTAACACATTTTTTCAAAGTTCTTAATGGAGGGGCTTCATGCTTATATATCTATACACATAAATTGAAATAAAACAAAAGACAGATTTTCAATTTAACTCCCCTTTTTGTAAAGTCTAATATGAAGGCCCTGCCTTAAAGGAGATGACAATTTTCTGATATGCAGTATGGTCCTAATAGAGTCTTTCTTCTGTTAAGATTCAAGGACCAAAGACAGTTACAGCACTTCTGAATCATTACAAATAAGCTTTGTAGTTTTTGCTAAAATGTATGAATCATATTGCCAATAATATCAGAAATTTAATTAAAGAATAATAGCCACTTTTTGGAAAGAATAATTTTACATTTTCTATATTCTCTAGAAAACAAAACCAAAAACCTAAAATGAAATCTTTGAAATTTTTTTCAGAATTTCTTCCATGTTTCAGGAGAGAATTAGACATGCTGTTATATACACTGTATTCAGCCCCTTGGTACACTGAGAAAATGAAGTGGCATGAGGAAAAAAATGGGGGAAACTGCAACAATTATTTGAAAAGGCTGGAGATTGAGACTTATCTTTGGAGGGCATCCAAACCTTTGTCTGTTTTGGGTAATGTACAAGGAACTTGAGGGAGAGGGGAGAGCTGGGCCCAATCTTGGGAGGCAAAGCAGGAAGTGGCTCCAAAGATATGTATGCCTACAACGCTCAGTGTCAGAGAACTATTTTGGTTGGGGTGGAAGTTGAGGAGGAAGGTGGGAAAGGAGCCAAACTGAGTCGTTCTCTGTGAATTTTATTGCATTGGAAGCTAAGAAATATCAGAATTGAGGGTGTATTCCTGGAAAATTATTTTCAGGAGGCCTGTGAATATGCAGATCTCAGCCATGTTACAAGACAGCCTTGGTTTTGGAGACTCAGGGGTGGAGAAGTGGAGGATACACAAATGATCTAGCAGAGAGAGAGAGCATACAGGCAGACTGGTCTCCTCACTGAAGAAGATAGGTAGTGTTGAATCTCCATTCTATCTAATCTATATGAGCTCCAGTTTACTTCTTTTGCACAGTGGGAATAATGTTATCTACCTTAAAGATTGCTATGAGGATAGATGCTGCGTCCTTTAGATGCAGTCAATAACTGCTATTAGTGTTAGACAAGGTGTATTCTGATGTTTGAAGAGTTTAGGAAGTGATTATCTCCACAAGCCTCAGTTTTCTAGAACAGAGCTATTGAAATGTCCTCTGAGCTTTGAATTTAAGAGAACTCTCATTTAGTTTAAGGAGGGAAGGATAATTGCAAATGACTCATTGCAAAGAAGGAATTTATGGAAGACTAAAACTTCTACCCCTTGGAGAAAGCAGTAATTTTCCATCAATATGCTAGATTTGAACAATCTTGATCAAAACATTAGCGTCAAAGTGAAGTTAATACCCTAGGGAAACTAAACACGTTTTTTGCACAACCACACTAAACATTTGATAAGTAAACCTGATTTTCTCAATCAAATGAATCTTCCATGGTCTTATTTGCAACTAGTATTTTTGATTCACACAGATGTGAAAATATGGCTTGAAACCAAGAACCCAGAAGAAAATGTAAGTTCTTTAAAACTAAAGTGATAATTAAAGGTCTTTTCAAAATGCTCCCTGGCCTTCTTGGTGAATTAATTGTAGAATAAAAAGAAATAGCAGTAAAATTAAAATTTGATTGTTACCTACGTTGTTTGCATATGTGGTG
Organism: Rhinolophus hipposideros; assembly: GCF_964194185.1. Lineage (NCBI taxonomy): Eukaryota > Metazoa > Chordata > Mammalia > Chiroptera > Rhinolophidae > Rhinolophus > Rhinolophus hipposideros. The sequence goes on from NC_138059.1 coordinate 41,738,635, forward strand.
CTTGCCTTTGTACACAGGCATTCTTCTATATATAAAATAAAAATTATATCAGGTCTTATGTCTTTTGTCACCCTGCTCACTTTGAGCTTTTGAATTTATTGAAGAGTCAATGCAGGAAGACCTGATATACAGTATTTTACTAGTGATATTTATAAAATGACTATTTAAACTTAATATGTTATTTTCTGCCATAAAAAATAAATATATTACAGAATATAATTCCTAGATTGAAAAATCTGATCATATTCTTGGTTTAGAAAATGGTTAAATACTAGTTTTTAAATGTTTTGATTTTGGAAAGTTGCCAAATGTGTTTTATCAAACACATTTTTCTGTCATTTCACAATCCATATGAGTGTTTTAATAAATATGTAATCGGTATGTTCTGATTCATTTAAACTTAACTTGACAAAAATCTATTTTAAAAATAATATGATTTTCAAAAAGACTTTAGAGCTGTCCTAAGAAGCCACATCTTTAATTCCAAAAGGAGTCATAGTTGATGATGAATAAATGGAACTGATCTATAAATTTGGAATACAAATCTAAATCTGAGACGTACATTTTAAATGACTTCTAACAGCTTTACTAGCTCATGCTTAGTGAAATAAATAAGAAGATTCCACTTTAAATTATCATTATACTGTGTAAAATGGAAAGTAAAAAGAAATATGTTGTATCTTTCCACTTCTATGAAATGTACTGTTGTCATGCAGCAGCCTACCGATCTGTCTCCTCTTACCTGCCCCTAAAGAAAGAATAGTCTGTGAGACGGATTCTTTCAGGGACTTTGCTTCACCTTTGTGCTTATACCTTATGTCTCCCTGTTTGGTCCCAAAAGATGGCTGGTTAGTCAATGACGGGTAAGATTTCCCAGGTGGGGGGCAACCCAAGCCAGACACAGCCATGTGGAGACCATTTGGAGAACTCGGGGTGTTGATAGAGGTGGGCACAGCCCCCCACTTTCTCCTGGCTAAGGAGAGCCTCTGCCTCTGTGGCTGCATTCCTTCCCACAACCTGCAGGGGAAGTGACTCAATGATGTGCTTTCCATCTATTCATATGCATAAAGGTTTTGTCCCTTGGGGAGATACATACATCCTGAGACATATGGTTCCATTGCCTGCAGGCAAGGGTGATTGGTTTGAATCAGTTTCCTATTATAATGTATGGGATTCACAGATCTTGAAATTGACAAACTTTACTTCCTCACCTAACTAATAAAAGCTATGCATTGGCCCAATTTGGGGCACTGAGCCCTTGAAGCTGGAGCCTCTTGCCCCACTTGCACTCTATTCTTGGCTACTGTATTTCTTAACCCTGCGCCACTCTCCTCACTCCCCACAACTTTTGTCGTGCAGGACACGACAATGTACCAAGAAGAAAGATAGCAATAATAAAAAGACAGAAAGAAATTTTAAACTTTTGCATCTTTTACATGGCATACTTGATTTCTAAAGTACCTCCCACAATAATTACAACAAACATATTTTAAAAACAAAATGAACTGAAAATAGAGCTTGAGGTAGGCAATGGATAGTAATGAAAAAGCAATGTGCTCATAGAGAAAAATTCAGATACAAGATAGAATCATTAATTATCTGGGCTCTACAATGAAGGGGAGCTGAACCTGAGATAAAGAAGGACCACCTAAGATAGTCCTGGGTTGGTAGCAGCCCTTAGATCACAAGTGAAGAAAACACAAATTTTAACTAGATGAAAAGCATGCCCTAGTTAGACCCTCAGAAGACTTACAGAATTATGTGATATAAGATTCAACATACCTATAAGATAAAATACACCTAAAGTTATATGCAATATGAGTTCACAACTAAAAAGAAGCAACAATATAAACAAAAAAACCATGGCATAAAAAAGCAAGCTACCATAAGTGAAAGTCAACAAAAATAATACATAACAAATTAGGTTCTTAAGCACTTCAAATATTGGAAATATCAGATATAGTATAACTAGATGTAGAGAGTATACTTTGAAAATAAGCAATTAACAGACAGTCTCAAAAATAACCTAGTTTATTTGAAAAAAACACAATTAGAACTCTTAGGAAAATAAAATAAAACCAATGAAATATAAAAAAAAGTACAAAGGATGTATAAAACAGTCAAATATAGTCAAGAAAGATATTAATAGAATGTTGCATAGAGATACAAGGAGATGAAAAAATAAAAGAAAATTTAAAGAACATGGACAAAAGAGAAACCAATAATTTGTGTCAAAATGAGAACAATTTTTAAAATGGAGAAGCGATTGTCAAAGACATAATAACGATAATTTTTTAGGATTATAGGAGACATAAATCCAGAGAAGACAAAATGTCCAACAAGAAGGATACATTAAAAGAAAAAATGTTATCATGTTGTAGTAAAGCTTCAGAACATCAAACACAAAGGGAGATCTTAAAGCATCCAAAAAGAAATTACTTGTAAAGGAAAACCATAAGCAACTTCTCAAAAGCAACAATAGAAAGCCAAGAAAACAGAATGATATTTTTAAGGTATATAGAGAGAATAACTGTCAATTAAAATGTTGTACCAAACATAACTAATTTTTAATGATGCAGGAAAATAAAAACATTTCCAAGAAAAGAAAGAAAATACTAAGCTTACCCTCAGAAGAACTTGAATAAAGAAACTTCCTTAACATATATTTCACAGAAGAAAAAAAAATGTGGAGGTGACCAAATAAATTAGACAAAGCAATCTAAACATAGTCTCCCTAAATAATAATAAATCTAAACATACAATCTGTGTAAAAATTAAAATAAAAACTAAGAATTAAAGTACTTGAACATATTAGCCTGTTTATATTCAATATTTTCTTGGAGGTCTGTAGTGGCTTGAATTATGTCTCTCCAAAATAAGTGTCCAAATACTAACCCCTGGAATGTGGCCTTATTTGGAAATAGTATATTCGCAGATGCTAAACGTGAGAACATTCTGTATTGATGATGGACCCTAGATCCAATGACTGGAGGCCTTATAACAAAAGGAGAAAGATCAGAGACAGAACACAGAGGCGAAGTTCATGTGAGACAAAAGAAGAGATTAGAGTTATACTGTAATAAACCAAGGAATGTCAAGAATTTTCAATAGTCCTCAGAAGCTGAGAGAGATACATGGAACAGATACTACCTCAGAGCCTCCAGAAGGAATCAATCCTGCTAGCACCTTCATTTCAACTTTTTTTTCAATTAAAGTTGACATTTAATATTACATTAATTTCAGTTGTACAAAATAATAGTTAGACATGTTTATAACTTATGAAGTAATCCTCCTGACACCATACACAGTTATTAAAATATTATTGACTATACTCCTTAAGCTGTACTTTACATCCCAATTGCTATTTTGTAACTGCCAATTTGTACTTCTTAATCACTTCAGATTTTCACCCAGTCCCCCATTCCCCTTTCTACCTGGCAACCATCAGATTGTTCTCTGTATCTATGAGTTGCTTTCTGTTTTATTTGTTTTTTACATTCCATATATAAGTAAAATCATATGGTATTTGTCTTTCTATGTGTGACTTATTTCACTTAGCATTATATACTGTAGGTCCATCCATATTGTTGCAAATAGTAAGATTTCATCCTTTTTTATGGCAGAGTAATCCTCCATTGTATAAATGTACCACAATTTCATTATTCAATCATCTATTGACGGCCATCTTGATTGTTTTCACATCTTGGCTATTGTGAATAATGCTGCAGTAAACAGAGGAGTGCGTATATTTTTTTGAATTAGTGTTTTGGATTTCTTTGGATAAATGCACAGGAGTGGAATTGCTGGGTCATACAGTAATTCTATTTCTGATTTTCTGAGGAACCTCCATACTGTTTTCCATAGTGGCTGAACAAATTTGCAAGCCCACCAAAAGTGCACAGAATTCCCTTTTCTCCATATCCTCTCTAACACTTGCTGTTTGTTGATTTATTGATGATAGCCATTCTGACAGGAGTGAAGTGATATCTCATTGTGGTTTTAATCTGCATTTCCCTAATTATTAGAGACGTTCAGCATCTTTTTATATGTCTGTTGGTTATCTGTATGTTCTCTTTGGAGAAATATCTATTCAGGTCCTCTGCCCATTTTTTAATTAGATATTTTTTTGATGTTAAGATGTATGAGTTTTTTATATGTTTTGGATTTTATCCCCTTATTAAATGTATCATGGGCAAATGTCTTCTTCCATTCAGTAGGTTCAGAGGATCAAACCAGCAATTTTGAAGACAAGGTAGCAGAAGATATCCAATCAGAGAAACAAAAGGAAAAAATAATTTTAAAAAATGAGAATAGTTTAAGAGACCTCTGGGACAGCATCAAGCATAACAATATTTGCATCATAGGGTACCAGAAGGAGAAGGAGAAAGCAAAGGATTGAGATCCTACCGTGTTTCCCGAAAAATAAGACCTCACCAGAAAACAAGCCATAGCATGACTTTTCAGGATGACATCTACTGAACAGAAGCCCTGATGCAACTTTTGGAGCAAAAATTAATATAAGACCCAGTCTTATTTTGGGGGAGACATGGTATTTGAAGAAATAATGACTGAAAACTTTCTAATCTGACAAAGAAAATAGACATACAAGCCCAGGAAACACAGAGAGTCCCAAACAAGATGAATCAAACCTCCCCACACCAAGACACATTATAATTAAAATGACAAAGGTTAAAGAAAAAGAGAGAATTCTAAAAGCAGCAAGAGAAAGGCAATTTGTAACTTATAAAGAAGCTCCCATAAGATTGGCATCTGATTTCTCAACAGAATCTTTGCAGGCCAGAAGGAATTGGCAGGAAACATTCAAAGTGACAAAAAGTAAGGATCTACAATCATAACTACTGTATCCAGCTAGGCTATCATTTAAAATTGAAGTACAGATAAAGAGATCCCAGACAAGAAAAAGCTAATAGAGTTCATCACTACCAAACCAGTATTACAAGGAATGTTAGAAGGACTTCTTTAAGAGGGTAAAAAAAAAAAGATAAAAATATGAATAATGAAATGGCAATAACTACATGTCTATCAACAATTACTTTCCATATAAATGGATTAAATGTTACAAAAAATATATAGGGTGGCTGAATGGATAAGAAACAAAATCCTTACATATGCTGCCTGCAAGAGAGTCACTTCAGATTGAAAGACACACACCGACTGAAAGTGAAGAGATGGAAAAAGTTATTTCATAAAAATGGAAATGGAAAATAAAAAGTTGGGTTAGCAATACTAATAACCAGAAAATAGACCTTAAAACATAGACTACAGAAAGAAACAAAAAAGGACCCAGCAATCCCACTTCTGGGTACTTATCTGAAGAAACCCAAAATGCTACTTCGAGGGGACATGTTCATCAATATGTTCATTGCAGCATGTTTTACAGTGGTCTCGATATGGTGGCGTTGATGAATGACTGCAAAAATGGAATATTGCTCAGTCAGGAAAGGGAATAGTTTTTGCCATCTGCAGCAACATGGATGGACCTGACGGGTATTGCACTGAGTGAAGTATCAGACAGAGAAAGACAGATTCAATATGATTTCACTTTTATGTGGAATCAAAAGAACAAAATAAACAAACAAAACAGAAACACACTCATATATACAGAGAACATTTTGACTGTTTGCCAGATGGGAGGGGATTTGGGGGTGGGTGAAAAATGGGAAGGGATTAAGGAGTCCCAATTGGTTGTTACAAAGTAGTCATGGGGATGTAGGGTATAGCACAAGGAATACAGTAAATAACATTGTAATAACTATGTATCTTTTCAGATGGGTACTAGATTTATCAGGGTCATAGATGGAAGGGGGTTTGGAGGAGAAGGTGAAAAAGACTAAGGTATTAAGACAGAAATTGGTGGTTACAAAGTAGTCATGGATGTAATGTGTAGGGAGTATAGTCAATAATATGGTAATAGCTATGTATAGTGTCGAGTAGTAGACTAGTCAGAGGGAGCATGTCTTAAATTATATAAATGTAAAACTCCTATGCTACACACTTGAAATTAATATAAATTAATATTGAATGTTAACCATAATTGAAAAAAAAAACTTTAAAGGGGGGAAAGTTAAGGGAAATAAGAGGTTCAAATTTTCAGATGTAAAACAAATAAATTACATGGAGATGTAACATACAGCACAATATGATTATTGTCAGATGATTGCTGGACTTATGGTGATCACTTCTTTAGGTATATAAATGTTGAACAACTATGGTGTACACCTGAAACTGATATAACATTGTGGGTTAGCTATATTTTTTAATAAAAAATCTTTAAAAATGAAAATGGTGGGGGTAGACATGATTCGCTTACTCACAGTGACTAGGGTAATGCTTTTCACCAAAGATCATCAGCTGGCAATGTGTGAGACAGTCCTACATGGCAAAGTCTCACATAACACTGTCCAAAATGCCAAGAACTTCCTGACTGAAATACATTGAGCACTTCTCTTGTAATATATTGTCCAGTAATTAAGATAGTGTAAGAACTTTACACATGTGGAAACTAGGTGTATTAAATAAGTGACATCGCAAATCATTGAGTTAAGGATTGTCTATGCAATACATGGTACTAGGAAAATTCAGCATCCATATGGAATAAAATGTCTTTTGATCCCTACTTCACATCACATTTTAAGTCAAATCCTTTAAACCATTAGAAGAAAATTTATGAATGTTGTTTATATCTTGGGAGTTGAAAAAAGTTTATTGAGGAAGACCTCAAAGTACTAAGCATGAAATAGAAAAATAGATGACTACATTAAAACTAAACACTCTGCTTATCAAAAGAGACCATAATGAAAATGGAAAAGAAAAAAAAATAGAATCACAAAATAGGAGAAGTAATTTGTCAAATAACCAACAAACTATCAGTATCTATAGCATATAATGTTATCTGAATCAAGACAATAAGATAAACAGCATAACAGAAAATGGACAAACATATGCATAAGAAGTATTTTACAGAAGATATATACATGACAAGGCATGTCAAAAAAATGATCAGTATTATCTTTAATCAATAAATGCAAATTAACAACTGAATGAAATTTCATACTAAAATTGCAAAAATTAAATCTGATAATGTAAGCATTCATTGGCAAAGATGTGGAACAAAAGAAAACAATAACTACCTTTATTGGGGATGTATATTGGGACAATAACTGGGAAAGAAATTTGGCATCATGTTCAGATTTGTCACTCAAGACATTCATAACATACACATATAAATCTAAAAGTCTTGTAAATATTTTTAATCTGATGATTTTATTCAATTATTTTAGTTAAAAAATCTCATTAAATTTATTTCATAATCCAATAACAACTTTAACCCATGATTTGAAAAATATTGTTCTAGAGAAACTCATATGCTATCCTGGAAACAAGATAATTCAAAATTTTCATAATGACATTGCTTATAATAACAAAAGGAAAAGAAAATGATTGAGACATCCATCAGCAGAAAAATGATAATTAAATTGTGATATGTTCAAAGAAATATCATTTAACAATTAAAATGGATGAACTATTGCAAACATCAATGAATCTTAGAAATATTACTTTGAAAGAAAAGCAAGACATAGCTTCATATTTATATCATTTTTATAAAGGTAAAACAGTAAAATTAAATTATCTAAATTTTACATTATATTCATATATAGTGAAACTTTTAAAAAGAAAAGAAAGGAATTTAATAATAAATCCAAAATTTGGATTAATGCTCACCCCTGGGGGTTAAGCAATGGGCATAGAAAAGAATATGCAGGTGGCTGCAACGGAGAGAGTTCTTATGTCAGGTAGTAGAGTTTACGTCTATTTTATGATTTTAGTTCTTCACAATTTACCCAAATATGTTATGTATATATCAAATATTATGCAACATGATATTTTAAAAAACAGCTGAAAAATAATCCTTTAATAGTTCAAGGTTTGAAACCTGAGATTTTATTGAAGTAGATTGCTAACACACATTTCTTAATTTTCATGAAATGAGTAATAGATGGCAGGGGAGAGGCATGCAAGAACTTTCTGGCAGGTTTATTTGATTCTGAATGAATCACAGACAGAGGGTTTGTCTCTTGAGACACTTTAGTGTAGTTTTGACAGTCATATGTCTTCTGTGGTTTAGAAGTGGTCTTCTCTAAGGCAAGGATTGATGTTCAAGAGATAGGTAAAATGACCTCTTTGATGTTCCTCAGCATATGGTCCTTAGTCTTTTAGTCTTAGCTTCTCCTCTGGGCCTTGGCAACAGCATGGCCTCATACCCTGGCTGTGTCTACATTAAACAGTCTGCCAGGGGATGTAGACATTCTGTTTTCAAATGAATTAGTATCTGTTGAACAAAACACTCATCAGAGGAGGCAGATAAATCTAACAAGCTAAACTATCAACTCTGAATTTTGAACTTTTTACCTTCCTCAAGGAATGTTAGTATCCATAGGGACTAAAGGGAATGCCTGTAAACATATCCATGCTGTGCATTATTATGCTAAAGAGTCTGTGCAATGTATTTAGCAAAAAAAAATTAAGAAAAGTATGTATCTCACCATGCATACATACACACACACACACACACACATAATTAAATGTATAGACATGTATTTATACATACACACAAAGGTATACATGAAAAAGCAATTTCTAAAGAAAATCCTGAAATTAATAGTCATAACCATGGTTTTAGAGACTAAACAAAATGATAAAATTCATATTGCTGATCTTTTCATCAGCAATATCTCACCTCAGCAATATCTTGATCAAGAAAGCCAACAACTCAGCACCCCCAATTCCCAGGGATGCTCCAGATGCAACCCAGCTTTATTTCACTCCAGCCACAGGAGGTAACTTCAGAACCTCAAACCAGCCAAGTGCTTCTCAGATCACAACAGGAGTATATGTTATGCCACTACACTTTACAATAAGCTTATACTTCAACATAATTTGAGGTTCAGGTGCACAAGTATCCACATACTGAACTGTGTAGTCTCAGCAAACCATTTAATAATCTTCCTCCTTACTCCCTCCTTCATGGTAATGCACATTAATTTGCAGCTTCGCTTATCATAGGGTATTTTCATTTTGTGATTTAGAATAATTTAAGTTATTTTCCTTTGATTTCTTCCATTTGGTGAATTTTTAGAGGTATTTGAATAGCTGCTCACAAACAATATAAAACAAGTTTGTTTTTTAAGGAGAGGAAATTCTAGCTCCCTAGAAAACATATAATTTATTATTTGGAATAGAGGAAGGAGGATGTGCTCAAGGAGAACTTTTTCTCTACTCCAATAGATGATTTTTAGAAATAATATATTTATGCATTACTTGTGTCCCTTAGAAGGAATAAATAAAAATGGAGTAAAAAGTAAATCATTGGAATGAAATGAGACATGAGCAGGGTGTGATGAAACACACATGACCACAATTTTTGGTTTTCAAGGCAAATATCTGTGTTCAATTTGCCACTGGAGTCTTACAGTAAACACCATACTTTCCCCAGTTACCCCCATCCTTGAAGCAGCAGCCAGCTGCAAGACAGATTCCCACCCAGACTGAGTGCAGGTGAGACATCAGTACAGCAAGAGCCCAGTCACAAAGAGGCATGTGGAGTTTGGAGAGTTTTAGAAAATTTTATTGCAGGAACACATGTGTTAGTGTAGCAGATGGAAGCAATTATGGCAGGATAACATTGCCGTATCCTGAAAACCAAATTCCAATAGTGTGAGCTAAGGCTAATGACTATCCTTGAGGACAAGTAAAATCAGACCACAGTGAATTTTGAAGATTGACTTCACATTGCAGCAGGTCATGATCCACACTGCTAAAATGTCATCAAAATTTTAATATCATCTCTAACTTATTTCTCATTGGAAAGGGATGTAACCTCAGACTCATGCATCTAAAATTAATGTTTCCCTGTAGTCTCTGTTGAAAACCTCGTAAGACACTAGCATTTTACAGTCTGACTTATATTAACTACAATTATGATTGCTAATGAATAGCATAATTATTACAGGCAGGATAAATTTGCTTTGTTTGGATATTTCTATGTATGCAGTCCTTGCTGAAGTGTTCTTCTTCTCTTTGAAGGAGACAGGAAGATACATGACATTTCCCTTATTAAATAGTATCATGGGAGTTAAGATAAATAAAGCAGAATGGTGTTGACTGCCAAATCTGTGACCTATAAAACAGTCAGAAGGATTAGAAATAAATCCAGCCCCATGAACTCTCTTGTCTAAGGGTTTATCCTATAGACTTGGGCACTAAAGTAATTTTTCTCCTTCTTTGGTGTTGTCTTATGATTGTCTCTCCTTACTGGTGACTCAAAAATCTGGCTGGTCATGATTAGGATGTATAAATGTTTGTTTTACAGTAATATAGTATCGTCAGAGGAGTACAACTCCTTTACTCTCATGGAAACACTGGCTGAAGGATTTACTGAAAAAGGAGCAGAAGGACTAGAAAGGTGTAATGCAGAGTTTTTTGCTCCCTCTCCCCGTACATGAACACAGGATATGGTAAAGCCAATAAGGAACAACAACAGAGCCATGGATAGGGGGTTCATACCACTATATTCTTACTGGCGATCCTACAGGAAGTAGAATACACACAATCCACAATCCGCACTTGCTCACTACACTTGCTAATGTAGAGATGGCAGTTATATACAAAACAATAGTGGCTATTGACCGACTGGTTACAGCTGTTGGCAAACTGGTTACAGCTGATGGCCAACTGGTTACAGCTGATGGCCATCTAATAACTAAGCCAGTACCTTTCCACGTGAGGTCGGGAGCCTGGAAACTACTCTCCTGGCCCTGTTCCTACACTACCCCCCTCCAGGCTCTGGCCTCACAATCTACACGACAAACGTCTTCCATGAGGGGCAGGTGAATGCAGGATATGGTGAGGCTGAAAAGGAACACCAATGGAGCCACGTGTAGGAGGTTCATACCACTATATTCTTAATGGCAGCTGGTCAAGACACAAGAAGAAAACATCCACCAATACCCCAACAAGGGGTCTTCCTGCACCACAATCTCACTGGTGGCTGGTGGAGACACAGGAAGTAGTATCCGCACCATCCGCAATCCACGCTTTCTAACTGCAATCCTCACTTACTAGCATAGCCACAGCAGTTATATACAAAACAATAGTGGCTCATGGCCAACTGGTTATAGCTGATGGCCATCTAATAACCAAGCCAGCACCTTTCCATGTGAGGCTGAGAGCCTGGAAACTGTTCTCTGCAATTCTGTCCCTACAGGCCCTATGAGAGGAATCTAGAGGTGGATGCAATGTCCTCGGCTTTCTGGACACAGCTAGAGTTTTCCAGGCACAACCAGGCCTTCTCAGGGTACAGCCAGTCTTTCTGGGCACAGCCAGACTTCCTGGGCACAGCCAGGGTTTTTCAGGGTACTGTACTGGGACAATAGTGACTCACAGCCAAAGTGCTTAGATATTCTTGATGGCAGCTGGTCGAGACACAAAAAAGTAAATTCTGCCAGTACCCCAACAAGGGATCTTTCTGCACCACAGTCTCACTGGCAGCCAGGCGAAACACAGGAAGCAAACATCCACCAGTTCCACCACATGGTGGTACGTTCCCAAGCAAACAGTCAAGAGGTCCATCAAATCAGAGATGGAAGGAACTGCAGCATGCACAGATTGCATTATCTTATTCAATTTCCTATAGTCCACAGTCATTCACCAAGGCTGTGCCTTGGCCTTACAATGTGTGCCCTCTCCATAAGGTGAGGGCTCTGAGTTCTCCATAAAGTGAGGGCTCTGAGTACTCCACAAACTGGGGGTAAGGAACGACCTCGACCTCACCCTATTCTTTCACCAAGAACTCTGCAAGCTTTTCCTCCTGGGACTGCAAGGGGCTGCCTCAGCAAGCACTTCCCAGCCCACAGAGCTGGCAATGACCTTCGCTTTCTCTGGCCTATGCTGGTCAGAGAACTGTCCTTGTCTACCCACGCCTCCATGGGGGTCCAGCTCTCCAGCAGCTGCACAGATTTTTTTATGCTGGTTGGAGAACCATCCACATCTTACAACCCCTCCATGGGGGTCCAGCTCAGGAGAACAGTGGTCATGGGGTACCACATGCTGTGTGGGGGCCACATGGCCTCCTGCCGAGGGGCAGACAACTCCATTACCTGAGCAGGAGAACCTTGCTTGCTATGCCAAGCGTAATGCAGGGTTTTCTGTTCCTGCTCCTGGAAGGTGAATGCAGCATATGGTGAGACTGAAAAGGAACAGTAACAGAGCCATGGATAGGGGGTTCATACCACTATACTCTTGCTGGCAACCAGGTGAGACACAGGAAGTAGAAGCCACACAATCCTCACTCTGCGCTTACTAACGGCACTTGCTAACATAGCTATGGCCATATACAAAACAATAGTGGCTAATGGCCGACTGGTTACAGCTGATGGCCAAGTGGTTACAGCTAATGGCCATCTAATAACCGGACTTGTACCTTTCCATGTGAGTTCAAGAGCCTGGAAGCTATTCTCTTGTCCCTGTCACTACAAAAGGTATTAAAATTAAGGGCCAAGAAGGAATGAAGTGGGTTACTCAGTATCTTAAGTCAGTCTTCCAGCAATATGCACAGATTTACTTCTTATTGAAAGATTAAATCATTTGGATATTTAAGATTTGACTTTAATAATATTTTGTTAGTTTATGTAGAGGAATGAATGATGATATAAGCAAGTATAATATTGGGTTTAAGATATTTAGTTAAAGACACAGGCAAAATTTCAAAGGTGGTTCAGACAGTCATGTTTATTGCATGTACACCGCTGGAGGGAAATGTGCACACAGCATCACAGAAAGAGCAGATGGAAAGTGTGACTTCCATACCTTGTTCTTCTACCCATCAACCTTGTTAATTGGAACAAGTGACTTTACTTCTCTAGTTCTTAGCAGCCTCAGGCAAAATGGGAAAAATAATATATGCTTTACCTGTTTCATTAAGTCAATTCATATAGAAATGAGAAAATACATTTGAAAGTGTAAATGTAAGTTGTTTGCCTAGGTGACCCAAGCAAGTTTCCCTTAGGTAACTAAATATGTAACCCTAATTTTCTGATCTTCTTAATCAGGATCCTTAGATAATGATATCTGTTTCATTTGGGTACACCAAGTTGAGTTAGCATCCCTTCTTTAGAATTATTTGTAAATATACAAGCTCAGTAAAGGTAATTATTGGCAAGAAGCAAATTGTAGGGATGGAGTTCCAGAAAGCAGTTTCCAAGCTCTCGACCTCACGTGGAAAGGTGCAGGCTCAGGTAGTAGATGGCCATCAGCTGTGATCAGATGGTCATCAGTTGTAAATAGCTGGCCATCAGCTGTAACCAGTTAGCCATTAGCCACTAATATAACTGCCATGGCTACGTTAGCAGGCGCAGATTGTGGCTAGCAAGTGCAGTTAGCAAGCGGATTGTGGATTGAGGATCAGATTGATCCTACTTCCTGTGTCTTGCACAGCCGCCAGCAAGTCTGGGGTGCAGGAAGACCCCTTGTTGGGGTACTGGCAGATGTTTGTTTTTGTGTCTCGACCAGCTGCCATCGAGAATATAGTGGTATGAATCCTCTATCTATGACTCCGTTTTTGTTTTTTTTTTGGCCTCAACATATTCTGTGTCCATCCGTCAATAGAGGGACCAGAGACCCTGCATTACACAAATCCTCTAAAATTAACTATATTGAGTTTATTGGCCATTGATTTGCTCATACATGCATTAGTTCAGCAAATAATCCAGAACACCTGTGATCTTTTATACTTTGTGCTGAGAATACTGAATTATATTGAGGGTACAGTGATGAGAAAAATAGGGTGACCACTGCCGAAGTCAGACCAGATGCTCAACTGAAGCTGGAGAATAGGAGGAGAGGATTAAGAACATCAGGAAACTGCCTATGCTTGATCATCCAAAGTTGATCAATGAGTTGAAGAGACTCAAATTGAAATCATGTGATCCTAATGAATAGTCAGAGACAGATGTTCTCGATTAGCCAAATTTAAAGCTTTGAGAACAGTTAACCATGGAATACAGGTCCATCCTCCCTTTCATAATTACCAACCCCATTGACCAGAATCTGAAGCACAAGGCTAGGACTTATTGTTTGATTTGTCAAAAGACTGTCATTTCTATTTCAAGAAACATTCCAAATCTATTAAGTCTCCCCAACTCTTCAATGTTACCTTTCTGATGTACAATGCCATCATGTATCAGCAAGGCTACTGAATGAAGGTCTTCCCATTTCATTACTGTATTCATGATCCTTTCAATCCTTTCTTTACAAATGAACTAAATGAACATATTTAATCAAAAACATAAAACCACATTACCCCTCTCCATAAAATTCCATTAATTGTTTTCCATTCCTTGAAAATAAAATACAAATACTTCCAAGAACTACAAAGCCCAACCTTCTTAGCTTCATCTCCTTCCACATCTCACCCTTTAATGAGCTGCTGCCACTCAAACCTTTTTACCTACCCTTGAGAACCTATTACTGGTCCAAATCTGTGTGCCCAAAGCTTCAAAAGGCTAAAACTCAAAATGTCAGAGTTTGGAGTAAGGAAAGGTTTGCAGATTGAGAAGATGACAACTGAGATGGTGGAGACCTACTGGTGCTTCAAATCCATGTTAAGAAAGAACAGTGTCCAGACTTCTTTTACACAAGAGAAAGGGAAATGGGAGGGTGTAGGGACAGAGCCCCAGAACACAATTTCCAGTGTCTTGGCCTCACATAGAAAGGTGCTGGCTCGGGTAGTAAATGGCCATCAACTGTGATCAGATGGCCATCAGCTGTGGCTAGTTGGCCATCAGCTGTAACCCATAAGCCACTGGCCACTAATATAACTGCTGTGGCTATGCTAGCAGAAGGAACGGGGGCTAGCAAGAGCGGATTGCAGAGAGGCGGATGCTGCTGGTGAGAATACAGTGATATGACTCCCCTACTTATGGCTCCGTGGGTGTTCCTTTTTGGCCTCACTGTGTTATGTGGGAAGCAGGACAAGAGACCCCGCCTGCTGCTCCGCAGGACAGAGGGGCAAAAGTGATTCATGATGGCAGACAATTTGTGTGCCAGCAGGAGTCCAGGAAGACTGTGCTTAGTCTGTTGACCTTGGTTGATGTGAATCCAGTCACAAGGTTCTTGCAAATCTTTGATAAACAACCTTTATTTTCATACACACTTTACTTATCTCCTCGGGAGAGGCACCTTCTGGTAGGGGGCTGGTTTTGTAAAGCTGAAGCCGCAAGCAGAAATTCTCTAATAATTAGCATGTCCATGCGCAAGACTAAGCCTATGCAATTAGCTTGAAGGCAATAGGGAAAATGCAGACTTGAATGAGATGGGGTCAGAGAGGTAGAGTATTTTCTCTGTTATAAACCCAGCATATTCTTTCTAGTGTATAATCCTTCAGATAACTTATTCTGCCTGTACTATTCGTCCACTAGCTCTAGAGATATTTGGTTCCTTCTCATCTTTCAGGTTTCAACTCAAATGTTGCCTCATCAGAGACCTGCCCTGAACACCTTTATGGCTTCACTCTAGTACTTCACTCTGTAGACTTGCTTGATGGCTGTGATACTGTGATTAATAAGAAATATGCACTTGGTGATTCAGATGACCAAACACCCGAAGTGCCAAAAAATGCATACAAGTGGACACTTTGGTCAACGTTGCTCAAGCAGTAGTTTCCATACTCAGAAGTGTCTAGACACAGATAATAACCACTTTGAGCACCTCTTGTAATTGCAGAAGTCAAACATGACTTGTATTCATCTTTTGTTATTGGTATATATTGAGTATTACAATTTTAATACAGATTTCCTTCCTTATAATGTGTATACACTTTTTTTTTGGCACCCACTGTATATATTGCTCGTATATACTATTTGATTTTTGTCCAGGATTCTGGCTCACAATTACCTAAAAATCTTGGAATTTCCAGTGATCAGAGTAATAAAGGTGTATTTTATTTTAATGAGATAACATTTTGAAAGCCTTTAGGTTACCTAATGGTGAAGGCTGGATGCCAGGTGAATCAATCATATGATTAGAGGGTTGGAATTTTCAATCTTTCCTTCACACCTCCAAAGAAGTGAGAGGGGCTGGAGATTGATTTTAATTGCCAGTGGGCAATGACTTAATCAATTGTGACTATATAATAAAGACTCCATAAAAACCCAAAAGGATAGGGACCAGAGAGATTGTAGGTTAGTAAATATGTGAAGATTTGGAGAGAGTAGCACACAAGGAGAGGGTATGTCAGCTCCAAGCCCTTTTCCCCGTACCTTGCCCTATGAACCCCTATTGGATCTGACACTATCTCCAGGAAGATGGTGTCAAAATTGAGTTGACTTGAAGGACACCCAGATTGTGTCTGGAGAACTTCCTGTTGTTGGTGCAGAAATTCCCCCACCGCATGCTGGAAATTGGGTCTTAGAACACCAAAAGAATCATAATCTGTCATTTGCTGATCTCCCATTCTCTCCTCTCCAGTGTTTTAGTTCCATGATGACATGGCTTTTGTCTATCTTACACATTGTTTTATTCTCACTATCTTGTACAGTTCCTACATAAGGTAGGCACTCAAAGACTGAAAAAAAATATATGAATAATGTAAACCAAAGTTTGTTCATAGTTTTTTTATAAGCAAGGTTGTAAAAATATACAAGAAGGTGAAACTAACAATGATGCGGAAACAGGGATGACATAGGGAGGCAAGAAAAGAAAGCTTCTTAAAGAAGGAAAATTAAAGAGTGGGTGTAGAAGGATAAAATGGTTGTTTCCAAGAGTAAGGGCTATTCCACACAGTAAGAAAATTATGAATCAAGGCCTCATCCAAGGAATCAGACATTTTAGAATTTAATATAAATACAGCCTGCAGTGGGTCTTTGAAATGCAATATACGAGACTGAAATTGCACCCAGCTCATGAAGAGTTTAATATAACACTCTAAGATGTTTGTGCTTTATTATGGGCAACAGGAATCAGCAAAATTTTTTTAGAAAGGGTATATATAATCATATTTGACTTTTAGGAAATAGATGTGATAAAGGGTGCAATGAAATGAGAAAAGACTGGTAAGAGGATAATACTTCAAAAAGTTTTCAGTAGACCAGGCAACATGTGATGAGGACTTAAAGTAAGGCAGTGGTAGCAGAATGAAAAAGAGTGGTCAGAAAAGACATACATGATGAAAGTGATGGCCTCAAGGGAATGAATTGTGAAGGATGATACAGAGGTGAATTCTGGCTTCTAATTTACAGAACTGAGTAGGTGGTGATTAACCAGCTAAAGTACAAATTAAAAAACAACTAGTTTGAGCAAAAAATAACATGACATCAATTATGTTTTCTGGTTTATAATAACATTTTTCCCAAATGAGCAGTAAATACTTAATTTAGAAAACATGGTATACACAGAAGAAATGTAAAAGAAAAAAAAAAGAAAAACTGGATTCCCACCTCCTAACTACTATCATTAATACAGTTTTGCTATGTGGCAATGTGTGCATGCATAGGTATAGAGATTTTTGTTTGTTTTGTTTTATGTAAATGGAAGCATAGCCTGCTTTTTCATATAACATACATTACACACATTTTACAAAGTAAATGTTTACAAAGTAGACATTTGTATTGTTCTACACCAAAATTTTAATGGCCTCATTACACTATATTATCATGTAGATGCACAAAATTTTACTTGACCAATTACCCATTGTTAAAAACTTAGTATTTTTTAATTTTTATTTTTGAAAATAATCTTATACTGAACATACTTTTACAAATTTATTTTGAAAATACTAAAATAAAAAAAATTGCATATTCAAAATATATAAAGAAATCATACAATTCAACAACAACAAAAAAAACCCAACCTAATTAAAAATTAGGTAGAACATCTAAATAGACGTTATTCTAAAAGACATACAGATGACCAACAACCACATGAAAAGATATTTAACATCACTAATTACTAGATAAATGAAAACCAAAATCAAAATGATATATCACTTCACACTTGTTAGAATGACTATTATCAAAAAGACAAGACATAAGTAGTGGAGAGGTTCTGAAGAATATGGAACCCTCATACACTGTTGTGTCCGGGGCTGGCCTGCCCTGACATGCCCAGACATGTTTGCACCTGGGCCAATCTTAGGTTTCGCTTCTGTTGTTTAAGTTTCAAATTCTCAGCCAGCCCGCCATTTCCCCAAAATGACTAAGCACCCTCTGATTGGTCGGTCCCCATATCGGGAGATCGGGCATTTCCTTGCTGTGCTTACACGTATATATACAAGCTGTTAACTTCAATAAAGAGAGACTTGATCAGACTCCTGTCTTGTCTCCATTTCTCACGTATCCCTGTTCCCCCAAGCCCCTATTTCTCCCCCAGGTCTTCCGTTGTTGATCCTGCAGGTCAGGACACTGTTGTTGGGATTGCAAATTGGTACAGCCACTAAGGAAAACAGTTTGAAGAGTCCTCAAAAAATTAAGGATAAAGCTACCTTATGATCCAATTATTCCACATCTGGACATTTACCCAAAGACTACAAAACCATCAATTTGAAAAGATATATGAACCCCAATGTTCATAGCAACATTATTTACAACAGCCAAGATACGCAAACAACCTAAGTGTCCACTACGGATGAACAGATAAAGAAAATGTGGTGCATACACACACACACACACACACACACACAGAGGGTGCCAAAAAATGTATACATATTTTAAGGAAGGAAAACTGTATTAAAATTGTAATACTCAATATATACCAATAACAAAAGATGAATACAAGTCACATTTGACTTCTGCAATTACAAGAGGTGCTCAAAGTTGTTACCATCAGTGTCTAGACTCTAGATACTTCTGATTATGGCAAACTACTGCTTGAGCAACGTTGACGAAAGTGTCCACTTGTATACATTTTTGGCACCCCCAGTGTGTGTGTGTGTGTGTGTGTGTGTGTGTGTGTGTGTGTATGCAATGGAATACCACTCAGCCATAAAAAGAAAAAAAATGAAATCTTGTCATTTGTGACTACATGTATGGACCTAGAACATATGCTAAGTGAAATAAGTCAGAGAGGAGGACAAATGCCATATGATTTCACTCATACGTGGGATATAAAAACAAACAAACAAAACGACAAACTCATACATCCTGACAACAGAAAGGAAGGGCAAAATGGATAAAGGAGTTCAAATGTGTCATGACAGATAGAAACTAGACTTGTGGTGGTAAGCACACTGTAGTGAATACAGATATTGAATTATAATGTTGTACACCTAAAACTTATATAATGGTACAAACCAATGTTACCTCAACACCATTTTTTTAATAAAAGGGACCTAAGAGGTATCCATAAGACATAATAACTTCTATTTTTAAAGCACTTTCTACGTCACAAATACTGTACTAAGTATTTTACAAACATTATTTTACTCACTCCTCATTACTCTGTAAGTAGATGTTAATCCAATTTCATGGATGAGAAAACAAAGAATTAGGGGTTAAGTAACTTGCACAGGTTCACACAGGTAAGTACTGAAGCAAGGATCCCATGACAGTACAAAAATCCACATTCTTTTCTTTTTTTTTTTTCAGTTGATTTTTTTTTTAAATTAGTTTCAGGTGTACAAGACAAGGTAATACTTAGACAAAAACCCACATTCTTAATCATTACTCTATGCCACATCTCAGCTGGCATTGGAAATGTGGATCTGAAACTAAGTAGAAGATACAAACAAAATATTAGCTTTGGTGAGTCATTTGCATCTACAAGAATGAGTCTCAATTCTGCTGTTGATTACCACCTGTAGAACTTTCAGTTCACACTCCTGACTCCACCACTGACCCCAGAACAATTTATGTAATTAGAATCCCTCGTCAAGAGAGGACGGAGCCCAGACATTAGCAGGTTTTATAAGTGCCACTGGTGATGCTAATAGGCAGCCAGTGTTGAGACTCTATGATCTAAAGAAATTGTAGACAAGGACTGGGATGAGATTGTCATAAGGCAACCCATGAATAAAAAGAAGAGGTGACACTACAGAGCAGCCACCATATTTTACCATGTATAATGCACAGCAACGTTTTTGGCCCAAACTTTCAGGGAAAAAATTTTTTGTTTTAGTTTTTTAATTCAAATTTTTATTGTTTACATTTAGGTACCTGTTTTTTGTATTATAAATGAACTTTAACATTTATTTTTTAACGTACTATGGTACAAGAAATTTTATGTCAAATAATTACAAAATAATTATTTGTAATTGTGTATAATTACAACAACAAGAACAGAAACAAGGTACAAGAAATTTTATGTACTGGTAACAAATTTACGATATTATGCACCATTGAAGGCCAAGAACTATTCATTGTTGCAAGTTCATCATAAGTTCAACAAAACCAATTATCATATTCCAGGGTATTGTTTTGCATATGGATATCGTTATTTATTTTTAGAGTTACAATTTTAACTCACAAGCATAAATAAAAAAATTAAAAGCATCCATATAGATACAGAATTAGTACTACCCATGTATAATGTGCATCTTTATTTTTCCCTCATAATTTGGGCAAAACCGCGTGCATTATGCATGACAAAATATAGTATATTTAAGAGGTAAACAAGGCACCAAGAAAGTAGACTCAGCAACAGACAGGGAAGAAAGAAGCTAGCCAGAAGTATTCTGGGAGTTATGGAGGAGAGAATTTTAGCACTACTAGGTATGTGAAATCTAACACACACAGATAGGCATTATTCAACAATTTCAAAGTTTGCTGTTGTAATTTTAGGGTAGTATTGATGTAAATTGCCAATCCTTCTTGACTTGCCAATTAACCTCCACCAGGATAGTTCATGGTACTAGCCTATTGTCATCCTGTTCCTTTGTTAAATTAGTTTGTTTCTATTATATCTGTAATGCCAGGTGCAACGCAGGAGCTCAGCTCTTGGCAGGTGAAGATTGGATATTGTGAGACCGGGAAAATCAAAAACAAAAACAGAGCCACAAAGAGAGTTCATACTGATATATTCTCGAGGGCAGCCAGTTGAGATGCAAGGAGCAACATCCGCCATACTACAGTTATATTCTCGAGGTGGATGGCCTAGATGCAGGGAGCAGCATCTGCACTTAGTGGAGCAGCCCCTACAGCTTTATAGCATACAGAACAATAGTGGCTAATGGCCAACTGATTATAGCTGATGGCCAACTGGTTACATAAGGGCTTACATAGGGATGTGTCCTGTACATGTGCGGGTTACATAACCAAGCCAATACTTTTTCATGTGCAGCCAAGAACCTGCCTCTACTGCTCTCTTGCACCCTCTCCCAACACTCCACCCCTCCAGGGTCTCACGTCACAATCTACGAGATAGGTATCTTCCACAAGGGACCCTGTTCAAGGAAACTGGAGCATTGCATCCATAAGCCACAACAACAATAAAGACTGCAGCAGAAATGGCGTTCAATACAAAAAGGAGCCTGAAAAGGCACTTCAACTGCCTCCACAGTCAGCTATCCCAAACCATTCCACAGAGGGTACCCCAACCAGGGGCGTGTTTGATTCATCTGGCCCACAGGAAAAATTTTCAGTCAAGTCTAAGTAATGTCCCAGAGGGTGTCCCTCTTATATAGCCAGTTGCATTCAGAGTGGTTGGCCACTTGAATATTTCACAGCAACCCAAATGTTGAACTTGAGGGCAGTTCCATGTAGACCCAAGCTGACCGATTCGCCACACCAGCAAAGATGGGCCCAATTCACCAGGATCAGATGGACCACCTTTCATAGCTGTAAATAACAGCCAGCAGCCCTGGAACACATTCAGGATTCACATGCAGGAGGGAATGTTTTGCACCTGTGTCCACGAGGACTGCACACTGGGGAGACCAATAAATAGCCAATTCAACATGAAGTCTCTGGTCCCCGCTTTCCCCTGCCAAGGGGGTCCCTCAGCCTTCTTCCCCACTTCCATACATGCACAGCTTCTGCCTCTCCCAAACTGGCTACAGTGTGGGTGAAAACATTCATTGGTTGTCCTACATATTGTGCCAGTAACTGTTGCTGCAAGGCAGGGTGGGTAGTGATGGAAGCCAACTTTCCCATCTTTAGTTTTATGATTGCAGGTCTGACATTTAAGTCTTTAATCCATTTTTAGTTTAGTCTTGTATATTGCATAAAAGGTGATCCAGTTTCTTTTTTTTTTTTTTTTTTGCATGTATCTGTCCAATTTTCCCAGCACCATTTATTAAATAGACTGTCTTTACCCCAAGTAAATTCTTGCTTCCACTGTCATAGATTAAATGACCATATAGGTTTGGACTTATTTCTGGGGCTCTCTATTCTGTTCCATTGATCAGAATACAGTGTCTGTTTTCATGCCAATATCATGCTCTTTTTTTCATTACTATAGCCTTGTAGTATGATATCAGGTAGCATGATGCCTCCCACTTTTTTCTTATTTCTCAAGATTGCCATGGCTATTCAGGGTCTTTTATGGTTCCACACAAATTTTAGGATTATATGTCCTAGTTCTGTGAAAAATGTCATTGGTAATTTGATAGCGATTGCATTGAATCTATATATTGCCTTAGATACTATAGAAATTTTAACTGTATTAATTCTTCCTATCCATAAGCATGGTATATGTTTTCATTTATTTGTATCTTCTTAAATTATCTCTTCAATGTCTTCTAATTTTTTGAGTACAGGTCTTTTGCTTCCTCAGTTAAATTTATTCCTAAGTATTTTTTTGGGGGGTGCAATTGGAAATGGGATTGATTCCTTAAATTTTCTTTTTGATAATTTGTTATTGGTGCATAAAAATGCAACTAATTTCTGAATATTAATTCTGTATTCTGCTACTTCAATAAATTTATTTATCAGTTTTAATAGGTTTTTTTGGTGGAATCTTTGAGGTCCTCTCCCTCTCTATATATATAGTATCATGTCATCTACAAATAATGACAATTTTGCTTCCTCCTTTATAATTTGGATGCCTTTTATTTCTTTTAATTTTCTGATGGCTTTGGCTAGAATTCCAATACTTTGTTGAATAAAAGCAGTGGAAAAAGGACATCCTTGTCTTGTTCCTGATTTTCAGGGGAAAAGTTTTAGCTTTTCCCCACTGAGTATGATGTTAGCTGTGGGTTTGTCATATATGGCCTTTATTATGTTGAGATTTGTTCCTTCTTTTCCCACTGTGCTGAAAGTTTTTACCAGACATGGATGCTGGATTTTGTCAAATGCTTTTTCTGCATCTATTAATATGATAATATGATTTTTATTTTTCATTTTGTTTATGTGATGTATCATGTTAATTGATTTGCAGATATTGCAACAACCTTGCATACCAGGAATAAATCCCACTTGATCGTGGTGTGCGATCTTTTTAATGTATTGCTGATTTTGGTTTGGTAATATTTTGTTGAGGACTTGTGTACCTATATTCATTAGGGATATCAACCTATAGTTTTCTGTTTTTGTAATTCTTTAACTGGATTTGGGAAAAGGGTAATGGTGGCCTCATAAAATCAGCTTGGGAGCCTTCCATCCACCCGGATTTTTGGAATAGTTTAAGGAGAAGAGGTGTTAATTCTTTTTTGAATGTTCGGTAAAATTCACCTTTGAAGCCATCTGCTCCAGGAATTTTGTTAGGAGCTTGTTGATTACTGATTCAATTATGTTGGTAAGAATTAGTCTGTTCCTATTTTCTGTTTCTTCTGGATTCAACCTAGGAAGATTTATGTTTTTAGGAATTTATTCATTTCTTCCAGATATCCTAATTTGTTGGCATATAGTTGCTCATAGTATTTTCTTATTTTTATTTTTTTTTTATTTCTGTGGTGTCTGTGGTCACTTACCCTCTTTCATTTCTGATTTGATTTATTTGGGTCCTCTTTCTTTTTTACTTGATTAGTCTGGTTAACGTTTTGTCAATTTTGTTTATCTTTTCAAAAAAACAGCTCTCCGTTTCATTGATCTTTTGTATTTTATTTATTTGTTTGTTTGTTTCTTTGTTTATTTATTTGTTTGTTTGTTTAATCTCTATTTCATTTATTCCCACTCTAATCTTTATTATTTTCTTCCTTGTACTTACTCTGGGCTTATTTTGCTGTCCTTCTTCCACTTCCCTTAGTTGATTTGAGATTTTTCTTGTTTCATAAGGTAGGCCTGCATTGCTATGAATTTCCCACAAAGCACTGCTTTTGCTGTGTCCCATAGATTTTGGGACACTGTGTTTTCATTTTCATTCATCTCAAGGTATTTTTTTTTCTTCCTTGATTGCTTCTCGGCCTTTTTGCTAACATCAAGTAACTTGTGTTCTTGATCTCATTGTTGACCCATTCATTATTTAGTAGCATGCTATTCAGTTGACATGTGTTTGTGCGTTTTCAGTTTTTTTCTTGTAATTGATTTCTAGTTTCATAGCACTGTGGTCAGAGAATACACTTGATATGATTTCAATCTCCTTAAATTTTTTGAGACTTGTTTTGTGGAATAGCGTGTGGTCTGTCTTAGAAAATGTTTCATTTGCACTTGAAAAGAATGTATATTCTGCTGTTTTCGGATAAAATGCTTGGAAAATATCAATTAAATCCATCTTGTCTAATGTGTCATTTAAGGCCACTATTTACGTATTGCTTTTCTGTCTGGAGGATCTGTCCATTGATATCAGTGAAGTGTTGAAACTTCCTACTGTGATTGTGTTTCTGTTGATCTGTGTCTGTATATCAGTGAGTATTTTTTATATATATTTAAGTGCTCCTATGTTGAGTATATAGATGTTTACTATGATTATGTCATTTTGTTGGATTGATCCCTTTATTGTTATGTAGTGTCCTTCTTTGCCTTTAATTATAGTCTTCATTTTAAAGTCTATTTTTTCCAATATAAGTATTGTTAACCCAGCTTTTTTCTCATTTACATTTGTATGAAATATCTTATTCAATCCCTTTATTTTCAGTCTGCATGTGTCTTTTGATCCGATGTGTGTGTCTTGTACATAGTGTATGCATGAATCATGTTTTCTTAGCCATTCACCTACCCTATGTCTTTTGATTGGAGCATTTAATCCCTTTACAGTTAAAATTATTATTGATAGGTACATAGTTATTGCAACTTTATTATTCATATTTCTGGTCTTTACTATTTTGTTTTCTCATTTCCTCTGCTTAAAGTAGTCCTTGTAACAATTCCTGTAATACTCGCTTGGTGGTAATAAATTCCTGTAGCTTTTTCTTTTCTGGAAAGCTATTAATATTTACCTCTCCTTCAATTTTAAATGATAGCCTTGTTGGGTCTTGGTTGTATGCCTTTGTTTTTCATCAGTTTGAATATTTCCTGCTACTTTTTTCTGGCCTGCAAAGTTTCTGTAGGAAAATCAGCTGATGGACTAATGGGAGATTCTTTGTAAGTAACTAGTTGTCTTTCTCTTGCTGCTTTTAGGATTTTCTCTTTGGCATTTTAACTATGTTGTGTCTTGGTATAGGCCCGCTTGGTTCATCTTGCTTGGGACTCTCTGCACTTGCTGGGCTTGTATGACAATTTACTTATTCAGATTAGGAAGTTTTCAGTCACTATTTCTTCAAATAGGTTATCAATCCATTGCTTCTTCTCTTCTTCTGGTCCTCCTATGATGCTAATGTTGCACTTGATGTCCCACAGGTCTCTTAAACTATCTTCATCATTTTTTATTCTTTTTTCTTTTCGTTGTTCTGGTTGGATGTATTCTGCTACATAGTCTTCTAAATTGCTGATTTGATCCTCTGCTTCATGTAATCCACCGTTGATTCCTTCTAGTGTATTCTTCATTTCAATTATTGTATTCTTTATTTCTGACTTGTTATTTTTCATGGTTTCTGTGTCCTTCTTTATGTTTTCTATTTCTTTGTTGAAATTCTCACTAAGTTCCTTAAGCATTTTTATAATCAGTGTTTTGAACTCTGTCTCTGGTAGGTTGGTTGCCTCCATTTCATTTAGTTCCATTTATAGAGGTTTCTCCTGTTCTTTCACTTGGGATATTTTGTTTTTGTTTCCTCATTCTGCCTGCCACTATGTGTTTGCTTCTATGTATTAGGTTTATCTCTATGTTTCTCAGTATTTGCTGGGTGGCCTTATGCTGTATGTGTCCTGTGTAGTCGAATTACACAGTTTCCATAATCTCCTGTGTGTGCATTCCACAAGTGTTCCTTGTGTTGTGTGTGTTCTCCAGTTGTCCTTGAGCCTTTGTTGCTTTTGCCTCATCAGAGGGTGGGATTGACTCCCAGGCTGACTAACTATGAGGATTGGCTATGCTCACAGTGTATAAGCTGCTTTGTGGGGGCCGACCCTTAGACAAGGCTTTGCCACTACAAGCTCTTGTGCCTGTTGAGAACTCCGCCCGCACCTTTGGGTGTGCCACTAGTGGGCTCAATAGGCAGTGTTCGGTGTGGCCTGAAGCTTGTCTCCAGTTTTGTTTTTTCTGGTGTCTTTTGGGCAGAGCTTACCTGCAGGAAAATCTCAGCCTTGCCTGCGACTGGCCCATGGCTACCTGGTACGTGTCTCAAAGCTATATGTGGTAGGCTGCTGCCTGTGCTGGACCTAAAGGTATGTGGGGATAGCCTTGCTGTCAGTTGAGGCCTGCTGCCATCAATAGTGGTCCTGAGGCAGCTTAGCAAAAGGCCCAGGGTCTCCTAGGTGTATTGCCACCTGCCAGCTGCCCACAAGGCCCAGCAGGAGGGAACCTTTGCCACCGAGATTTCCCTCCCACCCTGCAACCTCTCTCTGTAGGTCTGGGGTCAGCCTGTTTCATGCCTCCACCCCTCCTACCAGTCTTGACATGGCCTCTTTACATCCTTAGTTCAGCGAGTGTTAAGATGAATCTTGAGGTTGATTTTCCTATAATTTCTTTTTAGTTTTGGTGTAATCCTGGGATGTATTTACCTAATCCACCATCTAGAATTCTTCCAAAGTTATTGTTTATTTGAGGTTTTTTTCTCTCTCTTTTTTTTTTTTCTTGAGGTAAGCCTGCTTTGCTATAAATTTCCCTCTTAGAATTGCTTTGGCAGTGTCCCATAGATTTTCAACCATTGTGTTTATATTTTCATTTGTCTCAAGATAACTTTTTATTCTTCCTTGATTTTTTTGTTAATCCATTTGTTGTTTAGTGAATGTTTATTAGCCTCCATGCGTTTGTGTGTTTTTCAGTTTTCTTCTTGTAATTGATTTTAGTCTCATACATTGTGACCAGAAAAGATGCTTCATATTATTTTAAACCTCTTAAATTTACACTCTTAAATTACACTCTTAAATTACACTCATTTTGTAGCCTAACATGCGATCTATCCTGGAAAATACTCCACATGCACTTGAAAAGAAAATATATTTTGCTACTTTGGAGTTAAATGTCCTAAAAATATCATTTAAGCCCTTCTTGTCTAATGTGACATTTTAGGACACTATTTCCTTGTTAATTTTCTGTCTGGATGATTTATCCATTGATGTCATGTGATGTTAAAGTCCCCTAATATGACTGTATTACTGCTAATCTCTCCCTGTATGTCTATCAATGTTTGCTTTATACATCCTGGTTCTTTAGGTTGGATGCATAGATGTTTATAGGAGTTATATACTATTGTTGGATTGATCCCTTTATCATTATGAAATGCCCTTTTTCTGTCTCTTAATACAGTACCTGTTATAAAGGCTATTTTTTTTCTGATATAAGCATTGCTACTCCAGTTTTTTAGTTTTCATTTACATTTGCTTGAAATATTTTTTTCCATCCCTTTACATTTAGTCTATGTATGTCTTTCAATCTAGAGTGAGCCTCTTGTATTTAGCACATGTTTGACTCTTGTTGTCTTGTCCATTCAGCCACCCTACGTCTTTTGACTAGAACATTTCATCCCTTTACATTTAAAGTAATTATTAGTAGATATGTAGTTATTGCCATCTTATTTATTGTTTGCTGATTGGTTTTGTAGTTTTCTGTTTCTTTTATTTCCCCCCTCTGGCTTTCTTATCTTGTATGTTGATGACTTTCTGTAGTGTTATATTTGGATTCCTCCCTCTTTATTTCTTGTGGCTCTCCTGTAGATTTTTGGTTTGTGGTTACCATATGCTTTATATATACCTAGCTTTCTTATAGCAGCCTATTCTAAGTTAATGGTCACTTTAGTTCAAACACATTCTAAAATTACAACAGTTTTTACTTATCCCCTCCATGTTTATGGTTTTGTAATTTTTTACTTCTTTTCTGCATGTGTATTTCTGTTTATCCCTCAGTTTATTGTTGTAATTACACATAATCTTCCTACTTTTGCCTTTTAACCTTTGCACCAACTTCATAGTTCATTGATCCACTGCTTTTACTATTTGTCTTTGTCAGTGAAATTGTTTTTCTTTCTTA
This sequence comes from Rhinolophus hipposideros, assembly GCF_964194185.1. NCBI lineage: Eukaryota > Metazoa > Chordata > Mammalia > Chiroptera > Rhinolophidae > Rhinolophus > Rhinolophus hipposideros. The sequence continues at coordinate 41,767,078 of NC_138059.1, forward strand.
TATTTTCCTATTCAAATTTTTTTCTTTTTTCTTTTCTACTTAAAGAACTTCCTTTAACATTTCTTGTAATACTGGTTTAGTGGTGATAAACTCCTTTAGCTTTTTCTTATCTGGGAAACTATTTCTCTTTCAACTTTAAATGACAGGCTTGCTGGGTCAAGTAATCTTTGTCGTGGGTCTTTGCCAAAGTAATAGTCAAATATTATTTTGAATATTTCATGCCAGTCCCTTCTAGCTTGTAAAGCTACTGTTGAAAAATCAGTTGATAATATTATGAAAGCTCTCTTGTAGGTAACTAACTGTTCTTTTACTACCTTTAAGTTTCTCTCTAAAAGGTCTTTAACCTTTTGCATTTTAATTATGATGTGTCTTATTGTGGGCCTCTTTGTGTTCATATTATTTGGAACTGTCTGCACTTCCTGGACTGTATGTCTATTTCCTTCATCAGATTAAGGAAGTTTTTAGTTATTTTTTTCCCCTCCAAATAGGTTTTCAACATCTTGCTCTTTCTCTTGTCCTTTGGAATATTGGTATGCTTGGTGTTGCCCCAAAGGTCTTTTAAGCTATCCTCATTTAAACATTTTTTTTTTCTTTTTGCTGTTCCACCTGGGTATTTTCTGCTACCTTGTTTTCCAGATCATTTCAATCCTCTGCTTCATCTATCTGCTGATGATTTCATCTACTGTATTCTTCATTTCAAATATTGTACTCCTCATTTCTGACTTGTTCTGTTTTATGGTTTCTGTCTCTGTTGAGGTTCTCACTGAGTTCATCTAATCTGTCCCAAAGTTCATTGAGCATCATTATAACCAGTGTTTTGAACTCTGTATCTGGTAGATTACTTGCCTTCATTTCATTTTGTTCTTTTTCTGGAATTTTGTCCTGTTCTTTCATTTGTGACATATTTTTTTTCTTCTCATTTTGGCTGAATTACTGTGTTTGTTTCTATGTATTAGGTAGTTCTGTTACATCTCCCAATCTTGGCAGAGTGGCCTTATGGAGTAGGTGAGTAGGTGTCATGTGAGGCCCAGTGACACAGTCTCCCTGTTCACCTGAGCTGTGTATACCAGCAGTGTCCCTCATGTTGGTTTTGTATGTCCTCTTATTATAGTTGAGCATTGATTACTATTGGCACATCAATCGTCGGGATTTACTGTCAGGCTGAGTGGATGTGAGGATGGCTATGACTATAGTGGGCAAGCTGTTTTGCAGTTGCTGACCCCACAGAGTGGGAATTGCTGTAGCAGAGCTCTGGTACAAGTTGTGTCTGCAAGTCTTGTGTGTCAGATGTACAGGTGGTTGGATGATACTCTGGTATGGTCCTAAGCTGGCCAATGGGTGTGTGTTTTTCTGGAGGCACGTGGGAGGGACTCCATTGAAGGACAATTTGGGCTGCCATTTGGGCTTGACTTGGGGCTGCCTAATGGGATCTACAAAGTAATCTGCAGTTGGTTGCCCCTTGTGCTGTGCTTGGTGACACTTGTAAACGTCTGTGCTGTGAACCAAGGCCCATTGCCACTAGTGCCAGGCTTGGAACTCTTTAGTGAGCACCACAATGTGATCTGAAGACAGCTGCTTCTTATGCTGGGTTTGTGGCCACTTTTTTGAAGCTACAACCCAGGTCAACAGCAGCAGCAGCTTATGTCCGGCTGGGTACCATCTTGACACTGCAAATTGAGACCAGTCACTGTTTGTGGCTTGGAGCCACTTAGCAAGAAGCACTGGGTATGTAAAGGCCAGCCACTGCTTGGTTGGGGTTTTTGGAACTTTGAGATACTTTAGGAGTCCACAGCATGAGAAAAGTCAGGCCACATGTGTGGAGGATCTACTAGAAGAGGCTTGGGCTGGGCTTCTTACTTAGGTTGTTCAGGGCCTTATGGAATCATCAGGATGGGGTGAACAGTGTTAGCCAGTTTAATGGAAAGCTCAGATTTATCACCCACCTTTGCCTGCCAGCTTAGTGGGGGGAGGGTTCAATAAACCAGCAGTGGTACTTGCCAGTGCTTCTATCCCTGGAGAGAGCTGCCCCAGCCCCTGTCCTTGCAGCCCTCTCCCTGAAGCTAGTCAATTGTGTTCCTTCTAGTATATCTCTGTTACTCTTTGAACTGGCAGCCCTGCACTGTAGTCCAGAGTGATTATATGATCTATAAAGTCCCCCTAAGGCCCTCAAAAGGAATGCCTGAGACTCCAGCAGCCCTTTATTTCACTTGGATGCAATATCCACTGGTTTTCACAGCAAGAAGTTATGGGGACTCCTCTTCCTGGCACTGGAGACAATGTGGGGCTGGGACCCCTTGCTCCTCAGGAGGGACCTCAGCAGCCAAGATTTCCCTTTAGATCTTAACTGCCACACCATGGATGTTGTACCTGCCTACTTCATGTCTCCACCCTTCCTACCAGTCATATTATGGCTTCTTCTTTATATCTTTAGTTATTGGAATTCTGTTCAGCTAGATTTCAAGTGGTTCTCAATGATGGTTGTTCTATAATTTAGTTGTAATTTTGATGTGGAGGTGGGAGGAAGCAAGCACATAATTTACACACTTGCCATCTTAACCAGAATTTTAAAAACTTTTCTAAAGCAGTTCCTGCCAGGAAGATTTTTATTTTTGTTTGAGATAATTCTTAATAATCCAGTAATTTTGTATAGAGAAATATATTTCAAAGTCAACTTTTATGTAGAGACTATTGAGAACACTTTGCACTTTACACTAGTCAGTTATAACACATGCTCCATGTATTTCTAAGCATGTAAATAGCGTCATGGGGCCTGTAAACTCTTGTTCTTCTAGATGAAGTGACATCAATTTTTTCTCCTATTATGTTTTTCTTGGAGGGAGGAGGAAATAGAGCTCACTCAGAATGGAAAATTTTCCTTTTTGACAGTAATTATCTTAATGAGAAAACTAAAAATATTTTGGCACAATTTCTATATGTGTTTAATTGCTACAAAATATATACATATTAAATTCTGAATAAAAATTTTAGCCAAATAACAATGTAGATTCTGTAGAAATTGTCAACAACCAATACATCTTTCTTTTGTGTGTAAGGGTTAGGCGATGGGGTGTTAGATTTGTTCCAATTCTGATGTCAGGGCTGATGAGAGAGAGAGAGAGAGAGAGAGAGAGAGAGAGAGAGAGAGAGAGAGAGAGAGAGAGAGAGAAAGGGAAGATTTATACATTGGACTAGATTTTTTATCCCTAGGAGGAGTTAATTTTTAGGGAAATATCTCAGTCTTCTCCCCTCTCTCTTTCTCAAGATTTGTAATGTAGCATTCAAATACGCTGTCTTTTTGCTCCTGAGAAAACGTGTCCATATTTCTATGTGCATGTTCCTCTGTGTGTGTATGTGTGTGTGTGTGTGCACATGCACACATGTGTGCACATGCAAACCTGTGTTTTAAAAATAAACTCCACCGTCAACCAAATACAGAATTTTTATCAATAATTGGACTCAGAATTCCCACTTCATAAACTGTGTGACCATCCTATGTTGGATTCCCTGGATGTGGTAAGATCCAATGAGACAAAGGAAGCATTTATGTATGCAATTTTGTGTATTAAATTGCTTTATTGAAAGATAACTGATTATTTTAAACTATTTCTATTAGGACACCTAAACCTCCAATACATAGCAAATGTTTAGGAGATTGTGAAAACTAACCCCCAAGATATCCTGTCCATCAGGAGTTAAAAAAATAAGGTATTTACACATACACACACAAAATGTGCTGCTTTTGCAACATTTTGACAGTGAGAATTCCCTAGGTTCTTACTTCCCACAGCCAGCTTCTACGTAGCATAAACATAACCAAATGGCTATTCAATTACATAATCGTTATTTTTAATTATTATTTTGTTTAAATCAAAATGCATATTAGCTCCCACAAAGCGAATTTTTAGCAGGAAGGTAAAACAGGGTCGCTCGAAATGGCAAGTTTTCCTTATGTCCTGCAGGGGGTTAGGTTTTCAGATGGCCCTCTGTTTCTCCCTGCTCATTTGGCAGGTCTCTTGCCATTTTATTTCCATTATTACCAAAAGCTATCCTAGGAATAGTTCCATAAAACTGAAAATTGCAGTTAGGTTCACGTCTTAACAGCATTTCAAGTGCACATTGGAACAGAGACTCCCAGTAATCAAGTTGCAGGAAGGCTGTTATAATAGTCTTTCTCTCTCTCTGAATTGCAGTGGGAAAGGCAGATGTGGAAATTATGAGTAATGTAATTGATGATCTTAAAGCTTTTAAATACCTAAGCTCTCAACAATCAAGATCTATTTGAGTTTAGAATCTAATAAGAAGTACATACAATAGGTTTCAGTAAGACATTTTATCAAGACCTCATCAGCACTTTCCTGCTTCTGCTTTTATGGCAACATTATCATCTCATCTGCAGACGAGTTGGAGAATTTTATTGTGACACATAATCATTTTTAGTTCATCATATTTCTTTTCCTTGTGTAGCTTTCTTTTTTAAAAAAATACACTTTGCTCATTAAATACATAATGTCAGATGATTTTGTCCATATTAGATTTACCAGGAAAAGAAGCAGAGTGTTATTAAAACAGCTGTTTATTGAAACTAATTTATTGTGTTCCATGGTAGAAGGCTCTATAAAACATATCAATGTGTTATAAAAATAATAACCACTAAGTTGTTTTCTGGATTCCTTGGTTCACAAAGCCTAACTAGTGACAATTATTTCTAAATTAATCCTGCAATTTATTCACTAGCTTGGTCTCAAAGAACTTGTATGCCATTAAGTGTTTTTCAAATGCCACAATAAATATACCTCCATATTATTTTTGTTAATATGCAAATCATTCATAATATCAGAGTGATCTTACATTCAGTGGGAACAGCAATAATGCCTGCTTATTAATGTATTAATCAATTCCATAGATGTCTTCACAGTATTATTATTATATATTGTTTTCAGAAACAGGCTTGACTACAAAGAAAATTGTAATGTCTCTGCAATAACAGTTTTGGATATTTGTTTATCTTTTAGTGGAAAAATATCTTTGTACACATAAATCCTGATAATCTTTCCAGTGCTATCATTTCAAATCCAGATGCATTTTTACCAACTAATCTTACTTCTGAGGTCTGGAATTATTATCATTACATTTTAATCAGGGAGGAAACCCATAAAAAATGTGTTTTTTCTGTTTTGTTTACTTATGAGGAAAATTATTTTCATATTTCCATCATTCTTTTATCCTGGATTTTCTAATAAGACAATAAGAAAATTATTTATGAATGGTGTTTTTTCCCTAGCATTAAACAAAACAAACAAATGTGTGTGTAAATGAAAATATAATTTCTTGCAAAATAATGCAAACTTTTCATAGCACCAATAACACAAAACATAAATTAGTGTTTATTTTTCTGAATATGTCTTGTGACTTTTCAGTAGAGCAAAAAGGATAAAAGTTTAAAGAGAGATTGTGAAATTTGGTTGTGATTGCTCTGTCTTCTAAAATGGTGACCAGGTAAATCAGGGCTAAAAGGGACTTTTCCTTTTACATAACTCTGTGTCCTTCCCTTGTTGTTTTATTTTATTAAAAATTTAATAATTACAAATCTCCAAATTCCAAATTAGTCTAAATACACAAGAAAATAATCATCGTTGTTATTGTAAGCCCGAGGTTAAATCATGAACTATGTCAAACCTTAATGCCTCTCATTGGATGTTAACTTTCAATCAAAAACCTTCCTGCCTTGGGTATGCACTCAGCTACAGATGACAGAAAAGCACATCAATTGATTATAAATAACGTTCAAAATAAACGTACAGTTATGAAAGAGAAAAATGAAAAATGTGGAAGAATCTCCCCATTCCCAAACCCACCACCATCCCAGGATTTCCCAGGGATAAGAATTACAGCTAACCAAAGGATCTTTTGGAAGCAGAATTGTTTTGCCATGGATGAGGGATTACTGATTGGCTTTTTAACTTCGGCTTTTCCAAATAGTTTTTCAGTTATTTAATTTACTCTACATGGAGTCTATTGATTATTCAAGTTGGCAGTCAATTTTATAGGGCACCCCACTGTTTTTTTTGCTTAATGTAGTCAATGATTGTAATTGCTTGATCAGTACAGCCCATGAAATAGGTTTTGTGTCTTTTTTACAATGCATTGATGGCTTTATCTGACGCTGCCTTGGCAGGGCAGGCTTTTACAGCGCTATGCAAAACTCCCAGAGGTCTGGAGATTAATGGCTGTGGTGAGCTGTTGGGGCTGCTGATGCTGCGCTACAGAACATATTCCCACATCTGGCATGCCACACTTGGCATTGGCGCCAGCTTTGTGTCATGCAGTTACAGAATCTCTCACCAGTGCCTAGTTAACTGTTTTCACTAAGGGAATGAGATTTTTTTAAAAGCCATCCATAGAGTTGTTGGCACCCACTCTCTGTCACTATAGTCACACATTAAAATAATTATTTTTAGTCTTTTTTTTTGAGGCAAATGATGTATAGAAACAACAAATTACAAGGAATGTTTATGTTTTGAACTCTATTTGGATTCTGAAAAGGATCCCATGGGTGTTTGGATTTCCTGTAAACCAACAACTCTCCTTCTTCCCTCCCACCTCATTCCTTTCACCACCGCTTTCTCTTGGATGAAAGCATGATAGTATGAAACACATCCAAGTTTTCCGTATGAGCTGACAGGAGCTTTGCATTTCGAGAGAAAGGTGGATAACAGAACTCAAACATGAAAAAGCAGCCTGAAGCACCCTCCACAGATCATTACAATAAAGGTAATTCTCCTGTCCTTCAGTGAACCAGGTTAAATTGCTCAGGCATCATTTCCCTATGCTGCATGTCAGTGTTTCATATTTGGTACAATTTGAATTGCATTATTAGACATGTAAAATGTAGTTTTAATAAGTAGACTGAGAAAAGGTAATAAAATATGTAATAGGGTAGCATAAATCCATGGACAATATAATTATATAGTACATATAAATGATTTACAATGCCCAGGATGACACACCAAAAAAAGGAAGAGTATGATAGATTTTTAGATCAGCTGGGCTCTGAGTTTATTTTCTCAACAGAGTTAGACATTGAAACTGGACAGGTACAGTTTCTTTATTAATACTTTTCTCTGAGTAATCAACTATAAATAAATAATTTATCTCTAAAAAGAAAAAGTCTACTGAGAAGACAAAATAATAGTTTCAATTCCTAGGTCCATATGAAACTGAAATTTCCATTAGTCAATTGTATAAGAATCTATACATACATATACAATACTCATTTGCCAGCCTGTTTGTAAGAAAAACATTTTAAATTTTCTGAAAATTTAGCCATTCTCATTTTTAGATTTCACAGTCACTGTGTGATGTCACTGCTAGGATAATTTTACCATTAATTCATATTTTAAAGCATTTATAGTAGAAGGCTTTCCAGCAAACTTACTCTCTCTCTCTTTACTTTCTTGGCCTTCAGATAGTCTAAATATATTTGATGCATTTCATGCATAGCCATACATATTACACCACTTTCTTTCTTTATACAGAATATTATTATTTAATAAGCTGAACAGAAAGAAGCCAAGTCAGCAATTTATACTAGTTTACTGCTAGCCCGGGCTTTGAAATATGAAGAAATGTCATTTTCTTAAGGATCGTGGAAAGCATCTTACCACTCCTCTACTCCTAATTTCATTTTACCTTGAAATGTTATTAAAAAAAAAAAAGACAGTTATTTTGAAATACATGTCTGAGTCACTTTGCCATTGCTGTATACATCTCGATGGTCTACATGACTGGAAGCCTGGCTCACACCCCAGCCCTCTCATCACATTCACATATAGTGAGTGGCATAGCAAAGAGTGACATGATAGCTAAACAAAATACTCAGAGGAACTGAAGAACTCACTAATATGACACCAATTAAAAGCATTTCTTCAAACTGATGGACGATAACTGATAGTAGATGAGTAAAAAGACTGGGAAAACCTAAAGTATGGGCAGATTTTCCTTGTCCAGGTTAAAATGATCACACCCCACCCCCTACCTTAGCTCCCTCACAGGGCTCGCTACTTGTTTGATCCCAAAGGGAGACCCTGTTGATCAGTTGAGACTGATCCTATGGTGGGATTACCTCAAATTTGGGTCCCCAATCATTTCTCAGTTTGCTGAGTATTCTTGCCCTTATGAAAGAGAACATGGCCCAAGTGAAAAATAAATGCAAGTGGGCTTAATCATCGATCTAAAAAGACAGGGCAAGTATTAGAACAATAATGGATGTTTATGAGGATGACAGCATTCTTTATTTAGTTATCGTCTTCCTGGGGCACAAAATTGGGAATGGAGTAACTGGGACAGGAAAAGTTTAATTCAACAAAGGTAGATTTGAATCCCTGCTCTGGCACTTATTTGCTATGTGACCATAGGAAAATGACTTATCTCTCTGAACCTCAGTTTCTTTTGGGGTAAGGCATTCAGATTTACCAGTGTTGCTGGAATGATTAATCACAACATCATGGATAAGCACCTGTCTCAGTGTCTGCCCCATAGAAGATGTTCCATAAAGGTTAATTCCATACAACTGTGCTAATGTGAAAATGAAGCCCGATTTCTTGCTCCTCCTCTAATCCTAAGTGCCTGTGGTACTTGTTTCTTATCTAACTCCTGTTTTGCCTTTGATCTTTATTTTAATCTGACTTCCCTTTTCATGCCTGGTTATACCAATTGTTCCCTGAAGGTATAAACTAAATGTAATTCAGAATAACAAAATTAATACAATGTACAACAGACAGATATTTTCAAAATTGGGAAAAAATTACTTCTTCTCCCAAATCCCACAAGAAGATTACTTCTTGTGGACTGGCCAAATAATTTTCCAGATAATCCACCAAAAGAAAACGGTTTATTCAGGAAAAGAAAAAAAAATACAATAGAACCAAAGAGTGCATGTACACTCCCTGGCGGGTATTGCCCATTGGCCACCCACATGGGAAGAAGGGAAACCGAGCCCAACAGAGCTCCCTCCTTTTTTCATATCCCTCCCCAGCCAGAGGTTACCATAGAGTTCAACAGGAAGTCAAGACTAAAGAGCTAACAAGAAGACCAGCTCCACCTATAGTCCTCCCAGCTCTATGGTTAAGCGTCTTAAGATGTCAGTTTACTTTCAAAATCTTACACTACATATATTTTAGAAAATATCAGAATCTAATTGATACCATTTTGTTGCCTGAATCCCTTTGGCTGGGACCCCATTCTCCCAGGGTACCAGGCAACAGACAGAGCTAGGAGTTGAGACCCAATAACGCAACCAAAGCAGGGTGTACTGGCAGAGGTACTCTAACCTGGAATGAAAAGAGCCATAGTGGTAAGTGTTAACTAAAGTTTACAAATAAAGTCAAAAATTAAAAGCAAGGGAAACAAAAAGCAAATTCTAAGATAGGAGAGATGGATACAAATGCAATTGTGTACATGGTAACAGGAAAGAAATGGACAGTTGTCCAGGGCAATCAAGGAGAGTCATGAATGGTTTTGATGAGTACATCTGGCTTGCCCTCAGGTGATAAGCACCTGGTTGCTTCAGGGATGTATCGGGTCACTTAGAGACAAAAGGCTGAGGCAAAGAATCCTAGATAATGAACTCTGAGCCAGACTACATGTGACTTTGCCTACATAGAAGACAGCTTCCTGTTTCTCCAGCATGGTTAGATTCTTTGTTTATTATGCTGTTCAAAGAGGTCCTCCGGTGGAAAGAATCACATCTGGCCCCTCTTACACCTCTTAAAAATCCAAAGATCTAGCACTGATGCTATGATAGAGAAGTAGTCTAAGAAAAGAAGTTCTCCTACCTGCTACATACTTCGAAATCTAATGCCCATTAGAGCAATTTTCTGAGAAAGCCCACAGCTCTCAGTATTTCTCAGGAGAGGATACTGTCCACAGAGAATTTGGAGAGAAAGAAACTCTTTAGATACTCTGACATCAATGGTTGTGATACTATCATATACAGAATAGCACTTGCCCCATTCTTCTATTATAGATTTGTCTGTAACCACTCGTGATTATCATAACATGAATGCTAAAATGGAAATATATATTTTAAAATAGTAAACTGAAGTTTTACCCATTTTCCATGAATCACATTGCTTGTGGTGTTTCCAACACTGAGTCAAGGGTATTCTGGGTGCATCAGGAATGGACAACATTCAGAGATAGTTTTATTTCAAACACTCCCATCCCATTGTTTTATTTAAAAAGTTTATTATCCATATATAGATGACATCTGATACTAAGTGCACATATTTAATGTGAATTAAAGATATGAACTTGTTTTCACTAATTCAAGTACTGTCTTCGATTCTTGCAAAATTCACTTCCAAGACTCCAAACTTATTACTATTTTTTTAAATATTAGAATGATGTCCTTTTTATTTTGGAATTATTCTTTTGCAACATGTAGGCAGACAGAGATACACTGTGTTTCGTGTTGGCAGTGATAGCATTTGCTCACATTTTGGTTTGATAAACCATTATGTCTTTGAGTCAGTTATCCCAGTAAGACATACACATCCATGATGGAAAGTTAACCAGACTCAAACCCAAACACAGTCTTAATTAAAAGTTTTTAAAAGTATGTTTCATATGATATTCTTAACCAATAGTTTCATAAACCAAAGATCATTAACACAATAGAATTTTCAAACAAAAATGTCCATTATTGGGAGAAATTTGTTGAATACCTTGGAAAATAAAAAGGGAAAGTTTTATTTATCTGCATTTTTATCCTTCAAGTAACTATTAGTATGTTAACTATACATTTCATTTAGTATATTTTATTGTCTAAAACTATGCTCCTCATTATGTCCCAATAAACCCATCATAGGTTGAAAATATCAGTAAGTCAAAAATGCATTTAATACACCTAACCTACTGAATGTCATAGCTTAGCCTAGCCTACCTTAAATGTGCTCAAAACACTTATATTTGCCGAGAGTTGTGCAAAATCATCTAACACAATGAATATGTTGTAGCATATCAGTTGTTTACCCTCATGATCAAACCACTCACTGGGAGCTGTGTCTCACTGCTACTGCCCAGCATCACAAGAGATTGTCCTACCACATATTGCTAGCCTGAGATAAGATCAAAATTTAAAGTATAGTTTCTACGAAATTTGCATCACTTTCACACCATCATAAAGGCAAAAAATTGTAAGTCAAATCATTGTAAGTTAGGGACCATCTGTAATTACATGAAAATGTGATCTTCATAGAAAAAAAATCATTTTTTTAATCCCAACATAATTTCTTTAAAAAAATCATAGTTTTTTTTTTTGCTGTTGTTTTTCACATTTACTATTCTTTCTGTTTTTGCCAATCAATTTTGTTTATTCATGGCAAGGAAAGTCTTTAACCATAAAGAGTTTTTTTTAAACTTTTTTTCCCTCATAGATTGGACTGAATGGGAAGTTATTAGTTGTGAGTCTATATGGATATCCCATATATTCTGACTTTAAAACCCATGTTAAGGATGAATCAACGTGGAGCAGGGGGTATTGGCTGGAATTCAATTATGTCATTAGGGAAACTGCTCATATATTCAGTGTCTTTGTGAGCTCCAGCCCTGATAGATGTGCTCCCATAACATTTGTTGTGGTCCTGATTTGAAACTTTTCAATCAGTTTTAGTTTCCACATCCTTCTGCATGTCCAGATTCTGGCTGTGCCTTGCAGAGGAAGTGCCAAAATTCCATGAGAACAACAGTCCCTGTGGAATTTTTGGCTTAATCAGAAGCAGAAAGAACAGGAAATGTTATTTTTAAAAGTCCCGTTTTTCAGACTGCTGATGTCTGGATAGTTGAGATAAGCTTTGAGTCTATTTCCAAATCTTTGGGCGCCCCTCAAGCATGCTCTAAATAGGGTGTGAAACATAGCTTGCTGGGGTCAGATTAGACAGTAATTAAGACAAAACAGAATTGGAAATAGGGTTTTTCTCCATGTAACTTTTAGGATGCTGGAGGTGAAGCTTGAGGTTTCCCATCCTTAATGCCTTATCTAGAAAGACAGCTGCTCTGTGAATACTGGCCCAAAATGTTACTTTGTTTTTTATAAATATTATACTTAGAGTTGTTGAGTACTAGTGAGCTAGAGAGCACAAAAAATATCTTTATTCTTAAAAGATTTATACATAGAAGCCTTACAGATATAAGAATGCATGATTCTTGGATTGGATTACATAGTAGTGACATAATTACTTTATTTGTAGTTCTTAGTGCTTAATGAAAACATGAATAGGAAATGGGTGTTGGGTCAGAAACCAAGTTGTAGAAGTGACTGTGAATGGTTAAGAAAATGTTATTGAGAGAAAGTGGAGAGATCACAGAAGACTTCCTGGATAAAAGTACCACAGAATGAAGAGATTTCAGACAGGTGAAAGAATAGGGGCAACCACCTACGCTGTGGGCACATATTAGCACTATTATTTATGCAGCAAGAGAAAATACATGGAAACAAAACATCTCTGACAGTGTATGGTAGGAAACGCAAATAATTTCTAGAAAGTTACACTTGAGAATAGAGGCAGGAGATGAAACTATAAGGCTAGAGATAGGGCGAAGGAAAGATCATGGAGGACCAATATTATGTGGGAGGAAGATAAGGCTTTTTCTTAAAGAATTTAAGGAGGTAATCAAAGAGATCTGACTTTTGTTTTAGATTGATTATTTAAACATCAATGAGGGTAGCTTTAAACATCAATGAGGTAAAATCACTGTCACCCTGCTCTAAGAGATAATAAAGAACTCTGAAACAAGGGTGAAGACAATGAGATGAAGTTCTCTAGCTTTCTATCCCAATTATTGTTCATTTTTCTTCAGAGCACCTTTCTCCACTGAAAACCTGGCATACGTATTTGTTTATGTATATTTTGCTTCCAGAATGCAAACTCTGAGAACAGAGCATTATGTATATTTTTTTCTTTATTGGGGTGACAATTGTTAATGAAATTACATAATTTCAGGTGTATATTTCCGTATTACATCATCTATAAATCCCATTGTGTGTTAAACACCCAGACTCAGTTCTCCTTCAATCACCATATATTTAAACCCCTTACCCTCATCTCCCACCCCCCAACCCCCTTTCCCTCTGGTAACCACTAAACTATTGTCTGTGTCTATAAGTTTTTGTTTCTCATTTGTTTGTCTTGTTCTTTTGTTGTTTTTGGTTTATATACCACATATCAGTGAAATCATAGGGTTCTCCGCTTTTTCTGTCTGACTTATTTCACTTACCATTATACTCTCAAGTTCCCTCCATGTTGTCACAAATGTTCCTATATCATCTTTCCTTAACGCCAAACAGTATTACAATGTGTATATATACCACAACTTCTTTATCCATTCATCTATCAAGGACATTTTGGTTGTTTCCATGTCTTGGCCACCGTAAACAAAGCTGCAATGAACATTGGAGTACACGTGTCTTTATAGAGAAATGTTTTCAGATTTTTTGGGTAGATACCCAGGAGAGCGATTGCTGAGTCATATGGTAATTCTATATGTAATTTTTTGAAAAACCACCACACTGCCTTCCATAGCGGCTGCACCAGTCTGCATTCCCACCAACAGTGTATGAGGATTCCTTTTTCTCCACAGCCTCTCCAAAACTTGTTACTATTTGTCTTGTTGATGAAAGCCATTCTGACTGGGGTAAGATGATATCTCATTGTGGTTTTCATTTGCATTTCTCTGATGATTAGTATTGTTGAGCATTTTTTCATATGTCTATTTGCCATTTGTATATAATCTTTGGAGAAATGTCTCTTCTGGTCTTCTGTCCATTTTTCAATTGGGTTGTTTGTTTTTTTTGTTGTTGAGTTTCATGAGTTCCTTGTATAGTTTGGATATTAGCCCCTTATCAGAGGAACTGTTTGCGAAAATCTTCTCCCATTCAGTTTGTTGCCTCATTATTTTGTCAATAGTTTCTTTTGCTGTGCAGAAGCTTTTCAGTTTCATATAATCCCATTCGTTTATTTTAGTTTTTACTTCCATTGCCTTTGGAGTCAAATTCATAAAATGTTCTTTGAACCCAAGGTCCGTAAGTTTAGTACCTATGTTTTCTTCAATGCAGTTTATTGTGTCAGGTCTTATGCTTAAGTCTTTGATCCATTTTGAATTAATTTTGGTACATGGTGACAGATAGCAGTCCGGTTTCATTCTTTTGCACGTAGCTATCCAATTCTGCCAGCACCATTTATTGAAAAGGCTGTCTTTCCTCCATTGTATGTTTTTAGCTTCTTTGTCAAAAATTATCTGTCTATATTTCTGTGGTTTTATTTCTGGGTTCTCAATTCTATTCCATTGGTCTATGTGTCTGTTTTTCCGCCAATCCCAACCTGTTTTGATTATTGTAGCCCTGTAGTACAAGCAAAAATCAGGGAGTCTGATACCTCCAGTATTGTTCTTTTTTCTTATGATTCTTTTGGCTATTAGGGGTCTTTTGTGGTTCCCAACAAATCTTAAGATTTTTTGTTCTATTTCTATAAAATATGCCATTGCAATTTTGATGGGGGTTGCATTAAATCTGTATATTTCTTTGGGTAACATGGCCATTTTAACTCTGTTGATTCTTCCAATCCATGAGCACGGAATATCTTTCAATTTCTTTGTGTCTTCTTCAATTTATTTCAAAAATGTCTTATAGTTTTCAGCATATAAATCCTTCACATCCTTGGTTAAGTTTATTCCTAGGTATTTTATTCTTTTGCTGCAATTGCAAAAGAAATTGTTTTTTCTATTTCTTTTTCTGAGGTTTCATTGTTGGTATATAGGAAAGCAATGGACTTTTGTATGTTGATTTTGTAGCCAGCAACTTTACTGTATTCATTGATTGTATGTAATCGCTTTTTGGTGGAGTCTTTAGGATTTCCTATACATACCATCATGTCATCTGCAAAGAGTGACAACTTAACTTCTTCATTCCCAATTTGGATGCCTTTTATTTTTTTTCTCTTCCCTGATTGCTCTGGCAAGGACTTCCAACACTATGTTGAAAAGCAGAGGTGATAGTGAACAACCTTGTCCTGTTCCTGAACGTAGAGCAAAGGGCTTCAGCTTTTCACCATTAATTATGAGATTAGCTGAGGGCTTGTAGTATATGGCCTTTATTATGTTGAGGTATTTTCTTTCTATACCAATTTTATTAAGTGTTTTAATCATAAATGGATGTTGTATCTTATCAAATGCTTTTTCTGCATCAATTAATAGAATTATATGATTTTTGTCCATTATTTTGTTTATGTGATATATCACATTGATGGACTTGCGAATGCTGAACCATCCTTGTGCCCCGGGGATGAACCCCACTTGGTCGGGATGAATAATCTTTTTAATACATTGTTGTGTTCGATTTGCTAGAATTTAGTTTAGGATTTTAGCATCTGTATTGATCAGAGATATTGGTCTGTAGTTTTCTTTTTTTGTGTTGTCCTTACCAGGTTTTGGTATCAGGGTAATGTTGGCCTCATAAAATGAGTTAGGGAGTAATGACTCCTTCAATTTTTTGGAAGAGTTTGAGCAGGATTGGTATTAGATCCTCTTTGAAGGTTTGGTAGAATTCACTAGTGAAGCCATCTGGTCCAGGACTTTTGATTTTGGGAAGGTGTTTGATGACTGATTCAATTTCGTTTCTGGTGATCGGCCCGTTTTTATTTTCCAGTTCTTCATGATTCAGCCTTGGAAGGCTATATGTTTCTAGGAACTTGTCCATTTCTTCTAGGTTATTGAATTTGGTGGCATATAGCCCTTCCTAGTATTCTTGGATAATCCTTTTTATTACTGTGGTGTCCGTGATAACTTCCCCTTTTTCATTTCTGATTTTGTTAATTAGTGTCTTCTCTCTTTTTGTCTTAGTGAGTCTAGCCAAGGGTTTGTCGATTTTGTTAATCTTTTCAAAGAACCAGCTTTTTGTCACAGTAATTTTTTCTATTGTCTTTTTGTTCTCTATTTCATTTAGTTCTGCTCTGATTTTTGTTATCTTCTTTCTTCTGCTGACCTTGGGTTTCACTTGTTCTTCTTTTTCTAGTTCTTTAAGGTGTAACATGATGTTATTTATTTGGGATTTTTCTTGTCTCTTGAGATAGTCCTGTAATCATATAAATTTCCCTCTTAAAACTGTTTTCGCAGCATCCCCAAAATTTTGGTAGGATGTATTTTCATTGTCATTTGTTTCTATGTATCTTTTGATCTCTCCTCTAATTTCTTCTTTGATCCAGTCTTCTTTGAAAGTATGTGTGTTTTTTTTTAATTTATTTATTGGGGTGACAATTGTTAATGAAATTACATAATATCAGGTGTACAATTCTGTATTACATCATCTATAAATCCCATTGTGTGTTCACCACCCAGAGTCAGTTCTCCTTCCATCACCATATATTTGATCCCCCTTACCCTCATCTCCCTGCCCCCACCTCCCTTATCCTCTATTAACCACTAAACTATTGTCTGTGTCTATGAGATTTTGTTTCTCATTTGTTTGTCTTGTTTTTGGTTTATATACCTCATATCATTGAAATCATAGGGTTGTCTGCTTTTTCTGTCTGACTTATTTCGCGTAGCATTATACTCTCAAGATCCATCCATGTTGTCACAAATGTTCCTATATCATCATTCCTTAATTTAAGTATGTGGTTTAATCTCCATGTATTTGTGTTTTCTCCTGCTTTCTTTTCGCAGTTGATATCCAATTTCAAAGCCTTGTGATCAGAGAATATGCTTGGTATGATTTCAATCTTCTTCAATTTGCTGAGGATTATTTTATGTCCAAATATATGGTCTATCCTTGAGAATGTCCGTGTACCCTCGAAAAGAATGTATAGTCTGATGTTTTAAAATGAAGTGCTCTATATATGTCAATGATGTCCATTTCATCTAATGTGTCAATTAGGGCTGCTATATCGTTATTTATTTTTTATTTGGATGATCTATCCATAGCTGTCAATGATGTATTTAAGACCCCTAGTATAATTGTGTTTTGGTCAATTTTACCTTTAGTTCTGTTAGTACTCGCTTGGTATATTTTGGTGCTCCCTGATTGGGGGCATAAATATTGATGACTCTTATGTCTTTTTGTTGTATAGTGCCCTTTACCATTATGAAATGTCCATCTTTGTCTCTTATTATCTTTTTCACCTTGAAGTCTGTTTCATCTGATAACATTATGGCTACACCTGATTTTCTCTGGGTACCATTTGCTTGGAGTGTCAATTTCCACCCTTTCACTTTGAGTCTATGCTTGTCCTTGTACTGAGATGTGTCTCTTGGAGCTGAGATGTGTCTCTTGGGACAGCATATGGTTGGGTTTAGTTTTTTGATCCAATCTGCTACTCTCTGCCTTTTGATTGGTGAGTTCAGTCCATTTACATTTAGGGTGGTTTCGGATACGTGAGGATTTCCTGTCATTCTATCTTTAGTTTTCTGGTAAGGCTGTCTCCATTGTTTCTTTGCCTTTTTGTTGTTGTCTATTATTTCTGTGTGTTGGTATTCTATGATGTTTCCCTCTGTTTCTTCTTTTATTATAGTATATAGTTCAGTTCTGGATTTTTTTTTTTTTTGAGTGGTTAGCCTTAAGTTTATGTAAAAGAAAGTTTGATATTTAGAGTATTCCATTGTCTTCAGCACGCTTACTTTCTCCATTCTCATATTTCATTTCAGGCCTTTATTCTCTTCCTTTTTATGTTTCGGTTGCCAAAAGTTGTCCCTTTTGATGGTGGTCGAATAGCCTTCTTTTTTATATCTTGTAGTGGAAGTCATGTGTTAGAAAATTCCCTCAGCTTCTGTATGTCTGGAAAGGTCTTTATTCCTCCTTCATATCTAAAGGATATCTTTCCTGGATATATTACTCTTGGCTCATGATTTCTCTCTTTCAATAGTTTGAATATTTGGTTCCACTCCCTCCAGGCTTGTTGAGTTTCTGCTGAAAAATCTCATGATAATCTAATGGGATTTCCTTTGTAGGTTACCGTCTTCTTTTCCCTGGCTGCCTTGAGGATTCTTCCTTTGGTGTTAATTTTAGACAGCTTCAATACATTGTGCCTTGGAGAAGGCCTGTTGGGATTGAGGTAATTAGGTGTTTTATTTGCTTCTTGGATTCGAGGATCCAGTTCTGTCCACAAATTTGGGAAGTTCTCATCAACAATTTGTTTGAATATGTTCTGTGTTCCCTTCTCTCTTCTTCTTCTTCTGGTATTCCCATTATTCTTATATTCCTCTTTCTGATAAAATCAGAAATTTCTTGTAGAGTTCCTTCATTTCTTTTAAGTCTCAAGTCTCTTTCTCTTCCATCCATGTAATTTCCTGGTTTCTATCTTCGATGTCACAGATTCTTTCCTTTATCTGGTCAGCTCTACTACCTAAATTGGTTATTTCATTGTAAATTTCTTCTATTGAGTTCTTAATCTTTAGAATTTCCGTTTGGTTCTTTTTTAAAATTTCAATCTCTTTCATAAAATGATCATGTTGTTCTTTGATTGCGTTTCTGAGTTCATTAAATTGCCTTTCTGTGTTTTCTTGCATCTCGTTAAGTTTTTTCAGAACTGCAATCTTGAATTCTCTGTCATTTAAGTCACATATCTCTATATCTTTAAGTTCTTTTTCTGGAGATTTTTCACTTTCTTTCTGAGCTGTCTTGTTGCTTTGGTTATTCATGGCAATTACTGATTTATTATTTCTCTTCCTAGACATCTACAGGAGTGGTTTCTGCCACAGGTTTATAGGAAGAGGTCTTTCTTTTGTTTTCCAATACTTGTTAGAATGTTTTATTTTCTCTCTGACTGTAGCCTTTTTTTTCTCTCTTTCTCACACAGGAGTGCTATGTTTTCTCTGCACTATTCCAGCTTCTCACTCAATGGGGGGATTCCCTGGGAGACAGGCCTCTCCTCTGTTAACAGTTCCCCTGCTTTATAGGGCTGCATATCCCTGTGGAGGTGTGGAGAGATTTTGAAGTTCCAAACCTCTTTCTGCACCAGATTCAGAGCCCGTGTGTTTCAGCAGTTCTGTTTACTCCTGCAGGGATCCACCCAGATAGGTGGGGCCAGGGGAAGGGTGAGTTGTGAGAAGTGGCTCAGAGCAATGGCCTTGACCACCACTACAGCAGCTGGTCTTGCTTCCACAGCTCCCTCCCCTTTGCAGGAACTAGTTGGGCTACAAATCTGTGTCTGTGGTCCACAGTTCTCAGAACAGCAAATATCCTGTCCTTTTGATCTGACACTGCTAGTTTATCGCTTCTAGCACCGGGCAATTCAGGGTGGGGCGACCTCTGGGAGGGTAGGGAGGGGCGTCTCGTCTCAGTGCCTAAGGCTTCCATTCTCCACTTGGCAGTGAGGGCTAAACCACCATTTTCAGCCTTCTTCCCTCAGTCTTTGCTCCGAGGTCTCTGCCGTGAGCGTTGGGTCCAGCTGTGTTATATGCTGCCCCCTCAGCCCTGTGAGCTATAAGCGGAGCCCTAGCAGTCCGAGTTCTTCCCTTTCCTGCAGCTGCAGTAGTTCCGGGATGCAGCGAGCTCGGAGCACTGAGCTAAGTCTTCATCTGCGTCCTGCGCCCGCGGTTCTCCGGCCCCACACTTCTCCATTCCCTCCTCCCCAGCTCACGCGATTCGCCCACCTTTCGGTGAATTCAGTAGTGAACACCTTTGTCTTGCCTGTCTGCTGTAAAGGGAGTCCTTTGTGGAGTTATTGTTGTTCGATTAGCTGTAAATTCCATGGGAGGTTTACAGAGGCTCACCTCACGCAGCCATTTTGTTTGAACTCTCCCATTATCTATTTTGATCATTGCTCCAAACCCATCATTTAAAAAACCGTGCCTGGCAGAAGCAGCACTCAGTAAATATTTTGGGGTCTAATGAATGAATCATTTGAGAGGTGATGTGATGTGAATGTGACACTGATGATTTCTAGATTGCCAAGTTGAAAGTCTCCTGTGTGGACAGTGATGCCTCCAGCTCAGAGGCTATAAGAAATAAAACACATTTAAGAAGGAGGATGGTAAATCAAGTTTCAAAACCAATATTTCATGAGCTGTTTTGGATGAATAATTTTTAATCTCATGAGGTAATTTAACTGAAATATTCCTATCATAAGACAATATTTGATTGAGAACTAAATGTCAAGAAACTTGTGATTATTTCTCTGTTTTTAATTTTGAATATCCAAGAAAGATTACAAAGAAATAATTACTTTAAGACCCATCTAATCATTCCTAATGACAGTGTAGGTCCTTCTCCACAAATAAGTCATTCATTTATTTGATTGACTCATTTATCAACTTTTTGTGTGCTTACTGTAAACATGGCTCTCATGTAATATAAAAAGGAGAGTATTCTTCCTCCCTCACCCTAGTCTAGTAGCCACATGGCACTATACATAGTCATTGTAATATTACTGACGATATTCTCTATGCTGTACTTTACATCCCTGTGATTATTTTATAACTACCAATTTGTATTTCTTAATTCCTTCACATTTTTCACCTATTTTGTAACTACCAATTTGTGCTTAATGCCTTCACCTTTTTCACCCAGCACCCCTGCTCCCTACCCTCTGGTAACCATCAGTTTGTTATCTGTATCTATGAGTCATTTCCCGTTTGTGTTTTTTTTTTTTTTTGATCTTTAGATTCCACATATAAGTGTGATTATATGGTATTTGTCTTTCTCAGGGTTACTTATTTCCCTTACAATAATATCCTCTAGGTCTGTCCATGTTGTTGCAAATAGCAAGGTTTCATTCGTTTTTATGGCCAAGTAGTACTCCATTTTACACAGAGAGACACACACACATATCACATCTTTATCCAATCATCTATTGATTGCACTTGGGTTGCTTTCAAATCTTGGCTATTGTAAATAGTACTGCAATGAACATAGGGGTGCATATATCTTTTCAAATTAATGTTTTGGATTTCTTCTTATAAATGCTGAGAAGTGGAATTTCTGGGTCATCAGGTGGTTCTGTTTTTAATTTTTTGAAGAACCTCCAAACTGTTTGCCATAGTGCCCACACCAATTTGCAATTCCACCAATAGTACTTGAGGGGTCCCTTTTCTCCACATCCTCGCCAACAGTTGTTGTTTGTTGATTTATTGATGATAGCCATTTTGTCAGGTTGAGGTGGTATCTCATTGTGGTTTTCTTTTTTTTATTAAAGTTTATTGGGGTGACAATTGTTAGTAAATTTACATAGGTTTCAGGTGTAATATTTTGTAAAACATCATCTATATATCATGTGTGTTAACCACTCAGAGTCAGTTCTCCTTCCATCACGATATGTTTGACCCCTTTTACCAGTATCTACCACCCCTCTCCCTCTTACCCTCTAGTAATCACTAAATTATTGTCTGTCTGTGAGTTTTTGTTTGTTATTTGTTTGTCATGTTCCTTTGTTGTTTTCAGTTTTATATCCCACATATCAGTGAAATCATATGGCTCTTGACTTTTTCTGTGTGGCTTATTTCAGTTAGCATAATGATCTCAAGATCCATCCATGTTGTTGCAAATGGCACTATTTCAACTTTTCTTAAAGAAAAACAAAAACAGAAACTGTTATTGGTTTGCCCAGGTCTCTACATCCTTTTCCATCCTCAAAACCATCAACTACTTTCTTGGTTTTATCTGGGAATTTAGAAAACATGTAAATCATTGCATGTTTGGAAGATGTTTGTGATAAAATATTATAGTGAACTCTCCAAAGATCTTTATTTAACACGAGAATTTCCAAACCTGAAACTATATTGTAAATACCTTAGAGCTGTGAAAGACCTAGTTAATATATATATATTATATATATATGTATTATAAGTATATGAAAATTTATGAAATTTTATGAAAATTTATTCATATAAGTTTAATAAAGAAAAGCATCACATACAATAGTTCAGTTTTAAATTTGGAGATTATTCATTATAAGAGACTACATGTATTATTTATTTTATAGTCAATATTCTTTAAGTAGAATGGAGAGAAGCTAATACTGTACAGTTCTGCAAATAATGCTGGAAGTGGCAATTTACTTCCTCTAAAAATGCATAGAATGTATGAACATTTTATTTCTAGTCATCTAGGAATTCATGAGAATAGAAAAGATCCAAGACAGGTTTTAGACATTAGATGATACTGAATGGCAATAATTAACCTCTGCTAATATCTAATGCCCCTAATAATTAAATTAGAAAGTGAAGAGATTAAGTAATTAAATGACAACATTTACTAAGTGGAACCCTCACAGAATCAGACAATCAGAAGGTTTGAAATGAAAGACTTTCTTACTCACCATGGACAATGACTCCTCATGAAATTGAATATTGTTTTCAATTTTCTCCTCATCTTTCTGCTCTTCAACCCAAAAGATATATTTATTTAGTGTTTTCTTAATACGTCCAGTCTCTAGGCTTTAACTTGGTCATCCATAATGCTCTCTCTTACATTTCTTTTAAATTCTCAAGTTATATTATGATAGATAGATAGATAGATATGTCATATACATTAATATATGTTTATGTATATACACATGCATATATGCATATTTACTTATGCTAGAGAGGGAGAGAAGCCACTAATGAATTTACACCTTAATGAATCAAGAAATTATAAATGCTCATAAAGTCAGTATTCCCATGGATTTATTATCATGGTTGGAGAAGATAGTCTCTGTAAGCAGAGGTTTAAATTTTGTCTACTTATGCTCTCACAATGAAGTCATTTAGGAATTGTCTGTATTGAAGTCACCTTATTCATTACTTGAAAAGGAAACGTTCTAGAATCCAAGAAAAACGATAAGGTTCGTATATATGTTTAATGGCAAAGTCCTGGTTTTCAGGAGCAAGAAAATGCTAAAAGGACAGGTTGTTAGTTTTCCTGCCATACAAATGCAATCATGTCGGCCCCATCGCATGGTTTACTCAATGATTCAAATAGCATTTTTCTTTCTTTATGAATATTAAATATACCAATGCTGTTTAACAAACAGCTTATGATCATATACAACATGCAAAATACAGAATATTCAGACAGAGTACTGTCTTTCAAGAGTTGATTACTTGTAGGACATATAAGAGTACAGGAGAGGTCCCACTTCTGCATCTGGATATCGGGGTACTAGATTTGAGAAAAGATCTCTACAATCACCTATAACTAAATAACTACTTGAAATACCATGTGATTTAAGACAGGGCATAAATACAAAAAATCATAAACAATATGATCTTATAGTTTTGGGGGTGTTTTATAATCTTTAATATGCTTTCACATGCATATGCCACAAAGGTATAAAATGAGAAGAGTGAAGTTTATAGAAAACAGAATCAGAAAAGTAATTAATAGAGAGAGGTCCAGAGTCAAATTTTTTAACCGTCATTACTTTCCTATGTCCATTTTACCATAGACTTTCTCATTTGTTCATGACGAGGATATAAAATGATTCCAAATTTCTCAAGGGCAACAGTGGTATTATCATAAGACCTGTTTATATTAAAAATAGAAAGGATGGATTCTCCTTGGTTTTATAGCAGTACTATTTTGGGGTAAACACACATAACACCCTTGAAGAGTAAAAAATCGGTTGCTACATTTATTTGCTTACCTTGGTATCATTTGCAACATGACTTAAAGGCAGTGACAAGTGGCAGACAGAAATCAATAACTAGAAATAGTTAACTATGCCACAACTCTAGTTTGAAAGGACAATTATTTTGTTTTTCTTGGACATTATCACCATAAATTAAGAAAAGAAGAGTTCAAAGTAGATCTTAAAGGTTAATATATATTCGAGAACTCTTTATTAAAGTAGCTAGAAGCCTTCAGTTTCTCGTTTTTAGTCTATTCTGTCCAATTGTGAGCATAATGTATATTCCACAAGAACTAATTTGTGTTATTTAGGAAGAAGTGCTGGATTATTTTCTTGGCCTTGATTAGACTAAATCTGGTCATATTGACTGGGTCATTGTATTTAACTCATTATATTTATGTTTTATAACATTATAATAAAAAGATGAACATTTCCCATAAGTGCCTGTTGACAATCATTTATCCTTAATGTGTCTGAAAGAAACAGAGAAATGAAAGGAGACACTTATCTTATTCATGATACTTTTTAAAATTGTTCTTTTCTCTTTACTCCTCTCATCCTGATATTACATGCATGGCTTATTTTCAGCTTGCTCTGAGACAAACTAGGGCAGGCCCTGTAATCTGATTCAAATTGCAATCTCATGTCTTGCATCCCCCAAACACCTCATCTCTGATGCAACCTGAAACCTCCATTCCAGTCCCCAATTAGACTAATATATCTGCACAGCTCCGATTGGGGGTGACGGATAGACAGGGAGGGTATGGGAAGACAAGAAGGATTTCTCAGCTCCTCTGCATTCCCATAGGCACGCAGCATTTGACAGATTGAGCAGAACTGCCACAAAAGAGTCTGACACAGATGGTGTAATTAGAAAATGCGAAGTGAGAGTGTGAAATTTATCTTTGATCAGCACCTCCTTGCCAGATTGTCATCTATGTTAATATGATGATGGCTTCTTGGAGATGGATAGAAGGAAACAGCAGCCTTAAAGAGAAAAAGGGAAATTATGCACTCCATAGAGAAGATATTCCATTTACTTCTGAAATCCAATCAATTTTCACAGGCTAAAATGAAATTATACTTAATTCATATGTATTTAACTCATATGAAAAATGAGCTTAAGCTGATTCACATACTTTATTAAACCTATGATCAATATGGTAAAATTTGAGCTTTAGTTGGAAGGAGAGTCATGTTAATTTTTTATGCAGTAATAAATTGAAAAATATAATCTACAACTGTAAAGCTGTTAAAGACAATGCTCATTTCTCTTTATCAGGACTGTGAAAAATGCATGGAAGAAAATCACTGCACTCCATGGCATGAAAACTGCCAGCAAAATTTTATCTTCTACTTTCTTCCACTCTTTCTGCTCTAAAATAATACCTATGATTTTTATTCAGTGTAAAGTACACTGGTTAGTTTTCATACTTACTTTTCTATATTTAGCAATTTAAAAAATCAATAAAAAGCATTTCTAGCCAGGACTTGCAGAAATTGTTTTATTTTCGTATTTCCTTGAAAAGTCAGGATATTTATCAGGAGGGGTACCAAGTTTCTCCATCAACCATTTTTTTTTTTTTTTAATTATCTATATCCAAGACTAGTGATCATTTCTTTGGATGGCTCAGAAGGTTCTGGTTTATAAGCAACTCTGATAGACTATGTTTTGCTATAATCTGCTCAAATGTTCACATCAACGGTGCTAATTTTCAGGAAGCTAAATTAGCATAATTAATGACCAGCCAAATTTGGGGGTAATACAGTATGTAATTAACATTAGAGAGTTCTGTTGTACCACCTGCCCCTACATTTCATTGTTGCAGAGATCGAACTGTACAGGAGGAGATTTTCCCCTTTGCTGCACTGAACAGAAAGCAGCTTTCTTCATCAGAATAAGCCATTAGCTGTAATGGCATGTAGGTGTAATGGAATGTGCTGGAAACATCTGTGCTGAAAGCAGGGGAGAAATTGCTGCATGCAGTCGTAGGCCTTTGGGGAGCTTGATTAAGGGTTGCTTTGGAGAACTTGAGATCTGGCCTCGGATGCAAAAACCAAACAAAACAAAAAACCGGGAGAAAGAAAGAGAGAGAGAGGAAAGGAAAATAATGCTAATAGATTTACAGATGTAAATCTGCAGGGAGAACAAAGGATTTTTAAATTATTTTCTTTCTTTATTGCTCTTACACTGCATCTGTTCTCCGTTGGGCTTTCACTTATTGAAGCGATCTGGGGAAAATGTAGCTCTGTATGAGGTTTAGCAGGAAAGATCATAGCTGTAGAATTAAAATAGCTTGATTTTTTTTTCTTCTCCTTTTGATTAGCTAATGGAAAGTTCCTCACAATCTGTGAAGAAAAATTTTTAAATATTATTTATGCTGTTATCTTAAAATTCATCTCAGAAAATGAAATGACTATCCAGACTTGGGGATGGAAATAATTTCTTGTTTTTATCAGTCTACACACAGCAGTGCTTATATTGTACCAAGTAACTAGATAATGTATTTTGAAGGTGCTTAATTCAGTATATCCCAGAGTGATTTGAACTGATTTTTGGAAACACTTTTTCTTTAGAAAATTTTCATAAATATATGTATTATAGGTAATAAAAATTTAACTTCTAAGGACAACAGGACATTTTTTGACTCGTTTTTTTTTTTTTTCAACAAATACTTACTGAGTATTTGCTATGTGCAAAAACACTGTTTTCTTGCCCAGTGTTTGGTCATCATTGCTGGGATTATAACAAATTACTTGGCAACAAGCATGGTCAATTGTATCACCTCAGCCATCTCCTTATTTCATGCTGAAGTTTAGCTGAACCTAAATTGAACATGCAGTGATATGATATACATTGATTGCCAAAATAACTCAATTGAGTGCATCAATTCTGATGAACTTTGGCCCTTTTGAAGTGTTAAGAAAGAAAAGAAAGAAAAAACTAGATTTTTAACTACAGTGTTCACAGTAAAGATAAGCCAAAGGAGAGTTATCTTCAGATAATGGGTAAGGAAAGGGTTAAATATTTATGAAACTAATGCAACTGAAAAGTAATTAGCATTTTGCATAGGACAGATGTGAATGTATTGCCTAGAAAATTAGAAACAAACCTAAAAATATTGGGCAATTTTATGATTAGGTAAATCTTACACTTTCTAATTGTAAGTGACAATGAAGCACCTTATTTGCTGGAATCCATCTTCCTTATGAAATAAGAAGGTTGCTGAACTGATGCCAAAAATTCCTTGCACTGAAGTTTAAAATATGTAGGGAAGCAAGAATGTAACAGAGCTCAAAAGCTAACAATATTGTGGTGACTGGCATTGTTTACAATGTAGAGCACCTGCTGTTTGGAAAAAAAAAAGGAAGAAGTGAAATCATCAAACTATTCCTAAATGGAAAATCTGGGCTCTCTGCCAATTACACAACGTGTTTCAGGTGCACTGTAAATAGGAACAATGAAAGGTGTAGAGGAAAGAAAATGAAATATTAAATCTCAAATATTCAAGAATATTAATATGATGCTTCTTGAAAGAAAATCTTGGGATTCTTCCAGGGTTCTCCTGTGGAAGGAGGGTTAAAAAATTTTACACAGCATATGTAAAGTTTTAAAACTTTTAATTGCCTGTATCTTAAATATGTGTGTGTGCGTGTGTGTGTGTGTGTGTGTGTGTATAAATGCAAACCCATTTGCTTCAGCAGCACTTCCTTTAGTTGTTTCAGGCAGAAAGGTCAATCTAGACCTGTAATCATGAATAGCATTTCTTCCAGCCTCTCTATTACTGTGTGTGTGTGTGTGTGTGTGTGTGTGTGTGTGTGTGTGTGTGTGTGTACGCACATGCACCAGTGCATGTTTTTGTAGATGGCAATGTGGAGAATTAAATCCTGAGAGTAAAAAGAGTAGAAAAAGTAGTTCCACTGCTTGTTGTTGCATACTAACTTTTTTATATCAAAATTAACATATGAGCCACCACAAAATAACAGACATAAAGAGTTGTAGGATGTTACATTTTTATCTTCTCAAAAAGAAGTACTTAATAATGGATTCCTCCAGAATTAGACATTATTTTTACCAGGTAACTAACACATGCCAAATTTCCCTTTCTAGTTAAAATATTTTTCCTTTTTCAATGAGACATTTTAAAATCAAATCATCATTGGAATGTCTATTACATTTTAAAACACCAATCTTTCACAAATCAAAGTGAAACACCATTTTAATGTATATATTTAAAAGTAATTTCTAAGGTAACAAAGTTGTTGTACAGTGACAACTGAAAACAAACATTTAAGAACTGAATGTCTTTCAAACATTTAATATTTCAGAAACTGGAAATAATATTACTTTAGTTGTGTTTTACAGACACTAAAATTTGCTAAGAACTAACCAGTTGCAGAATATTTGGGGTAAGTTTTGTTTCTTTTGAGTCAGGAGATAAATGGAACTATGCAAATCCTCCTAAATGTCCATATCACAAAGGCAACTATTAATACAAAGAGGCAGGTCCTCCAATGAGACAGAGCATATAAGCAGAGTCCTTGCCTTTTTACACCAAAATATATTTGCTCTTCACAATTTACTAGGTTATCCTGAGGAATTTACTTGAGCTCAGTTTCCTCATCTTCAAAACTGGGTCAAAGTATCAATGTTTTCAAATTTTTTGGGTAGAAACCCAGGAGAGGGATTGCTGGATCATATGGTAATTCTATTCGTAATCAAAGTAATAACTAAATTATATGATTTCTATGAAGATAACATGAGAATTCAGGTAAAGCACTTGGTCTCAAACTGACACATACTGAGGGCTTTAAAGATTTAGCTAGTTTAGTTAGTGTAATTATAATTCTTATTTCTAAAATATTCTGCATTTCCTGTATCATGGCTGTCAATAGGTAAGATGAAGCATTTGCAATTGAAACTGTTTCAAAGAACTCCAACAACAGAATATTATGAAGAAATAGAGCTTGGGGGTGGTCCAAGATGGTGGATTAGTTAAATGCTAGACCCGATGACTGCCAGGGTCACATCAAAATTACAACTAAATTATGGAACAATTAACCTCAAAAATCAGACTAGCTGAACAGAATATCTGTAACTAAGGATATAAAGAAGAGGCCATATCAAGACTAGTAAGAGGGGCAAAGATGGAAAACAGGCTGACCCCAAGCATACAGGTAGTGGTTGAATAACAGAAGAGACACCTCAATGGCAGAGTTCCTCCCCGAAGACGGAGGTCTCCTGGCATCACATCAGGCTCCCCAGGTCAGGGATCCTATGCAGAGAAGAGGAGTCCCCACAATATCTGGCAGTGAAAAGCAGCAAGAACTCTTGTTGTCCATCCATCCCAGTGAGACTGAAGGAGGCTAGAAACAGATGCCCTCTTAAAGGGCCTGCACACAGACTCATTCACTTGCAAACACTCACCTGGTTTCTGGTGGAGGGGTGGCAACTTAAAAGTTGTCAAAGACATATGGGGAAAGAATGAGCTGTGGGGTTTTAGAGCAAGGGCTAGAGTGAAAGCCATCATTATCCCTGTGTGGAATCTGCTTCACATGTAACCTACAGGAGGGCACCATTTTTTCTATGTTGGACCCTCCTCCAAGAGCCAATTCTGAGACTGCATTGGTCAGGTAAAATCTGTGTGTGTGCATCACCTTGGTGATGCCCAGAGTTCCCACCCTACACTGCTAGTGCTGCATTTCCCAGACAACTCACAGTTCCTGGATAGCTGGCCCTGCCCCACAAGTTACAGACGCCTTTTACAGTAGTGGATGGCCACGGTAGTTGGCAAATTTTCGGTGGCAGACAGTTAACCACAACTTGAGCTGCAATCTCCCTTGGGTGGCTCTCAGGGATCTATGGGCCTGAGGCAAGTGGTGCCTGTCCAAGGTGTTTTCAAGACATTTTGCAAAATGGTCATGGGCACAATACTGGTGCAAAAACTGAATCTGCATTAACTTTGTAAAAATCACTGGCCATACCTCGTGACTCCTGGGGACCCTGTCCCACCCAGCTAGTTGCTGCATCACTGGGGAAACACTCGACACTGGGTTAAACTCTCAGCCCAGCCTACATACCTAAGAAAGCTCTTTCAACTTCTGAGGCTTTCAGGAAGCCAGACTAGTGGCAAGAGGCCTATGGAAGCCATAGACCTTTTGCTAAGCTATCCCAAGCCCAACACTGATGGCAGCAGGCCACAGTTCGGAGAGGCCACCACTGCATGGCTCCAGACTCAGCACAGGCATCAACCAACAACACATAGTGCTGTGGCTCCTACTAGGTAGCCCCAGGCCAGTAACAGGCAAGGCTGAATTTGACCTGTGAGGAAGCCCCTCCCAAGAAACACCAGAAACAACACCCTCAAAGGCCTGTTCAGACCACACCAGAGCACTACTCGGTTAGCCCCACAAACAACACACCCAAAGGGATGTCTCAATAGGCACAACAGCCCACTGGGGTGCATCCTTCTCAAGGGGGGTCAGCCCCTACACAGCCAGTCAATCCACACAGCCAGTCAGTCAATCACATCCACTGACATACCAAAAACAATCAAGGCTCAAATACATCAGGATAACACACACACAACACACAAAGGACACTCTCAGAACACACACACAGGTGATCAGGGAGACCGTGTCACTGGACCACAGAACACACACTACATAAGGCCACCCAACAAAGACTGAGAGACATAGGCCATCTACCTAATAACTAGAAGAAACACAGATGGGAAGTCAGAATGAGGAAACAAAGAAACATGTCCCAAATAAAAGGAAAGGAGAAACCTCAAGAAGAAGAAAAATTAAATTAAAATGACGCAACTGATCTAGTAGATGCAGAGTTTAAAAATGCTGGTTATAAAAATGCTTATAGAACTTGCTATGAACTTCAACTAAGAGATAACAAGTATAAATAAGGACATAGAAACCATAAAAAAAAGAAATAAAATATAATATAACTGAAATGAAAGATACACTAGAAGGGATCAACAACAGATTAGATGAAGCAGAGGATCGAATCACCAATTTAGAAGACAAGGTACCAGAATACACCCAATCAAAACAACAACAAAATAATAAGAACATTTGTGACAACATGGATGGATCTTGAGAGTATAATGCTAAGTGAAATAAGTCAGACAGAAAAAGCAGAGAACCCTATGATTTCACTGATATGTGGTATATCTTATGACTTTGATTAAATTTAGCCTGAAATCCTAAAAAAAAAAAAAAAAAAGAACAAAAGAACAAGACAAGCAAATGAAAAACAAAAACTCATAGACACAGACAATAGTTTAGTGGTCACCGGAGAGTAAAGGGGGTGGGGGGAGGGAGATGAGGGTAAGGGAGATCAAATATATGGTGATGGAAGGAGAACTGACTCTGGGTGGTGAACACACAATGGGATTTATAGATGATTTAATACAGAATTGTACACCTGAAATCTATGTAATTTCACTAACAATTGTCACCCTAATAAATTAAAATGATAATAATAATAATAATAATAATAATAATAATAATAAAGATATAGTTTAAGGGACCTGTGGGACAACATCAAGTGCAACAACATTTGCATCATGCATCAAAGGGGTACCAGAAGGAGAAGAGAGGGAGCAAGGGATTAAGAACCTACTTGAAGAAATAATAACTGAAAACTTCCTTAACCTGGTGCAGAAAATAGACGTAGAAGTCCAAGAAGGCCAAAGAGTACCAAACAAGATGTACCCAAAGAGGCCCACACCCACCCACATCATAATTAAAATGGCAAAACTTAAAGACAAGGAGAGAATTCTAAAAGCAGCAAGGCAAAGACAACTATTTATTTACAAGGAAGCTCCTGTAACACTATCAGTTATTTCTCAAGAGAAACTTTATATGCTGGAAGGGAGTGGCAGGAAATATTAAAAGTAATATAAAAAAAGGGAGGGCTACAACCAAGACTACTCACAGCAAGGCTATCATTTAAAATTGAAAGAGAGATAAACAACTCCTCACACATTAAAAAGTTAAAGGAATACATTGCACCAGGCCAGTATTATAAGAAATGTTAAAAGGACTTATTTAAATAGAAGCAGAAAGCAAACAAAAAGATAAAAAATAGGAATAATAAAATGGCAATAACTATGTATCTATTAATAATCACTTTGAACGTAAATGGATTAAATGCTCCAATCAAAACCTAGAGTAGCTGAATGGAAAAGAAAACAAGACCCATGCATATGCTTCCTATAAGAGACCCACCTCAGATCAAAAGATACACATAAACTGAAAGTAAAGGGATGGAAACATATAATTTTACTAACCAATTCACCCTAAGAAATTTAATTGGAAAAAAAAAGGAAAGTAAAGTGATGGAAAAAGATATTTCACACAAATATCTTTGAAAACAAGAAAAATGTTCAGATAGTGATACTTATATCAGACAAAATAAACTTTAAAATGAAGACTAAGTAAGAGACAAAGAAGGACATTACATAATGACAAAGGGATCAATCCAACAGAAAACGTAACCCTAGTATGGAACATAGAGAACCTAAAGTTATAAAACAAATGTTGACCGACATAAAGGAGACATCAACAGTAACACAATCATAGTAGGGGATTTTAACACTTCACTGACACCAATGTACAGAACTTCCAGACAGAAAATTAACAAGGAAACAGTGGCCTTAAATGGCACACGAGACCAAAAAGTGTTAGTTAATATTTTTAGAGCATTTCACCCAAAAGCAGCAGAACATACATTCTTCTCAAAAACATATGGAACATTTTCCAAGATAGACCACATGTTAGGCCACAAAACAAGTCTTAATAAATATAAAGAAATTTGAAATCATATCAAGTGTCTTCTTTGACCACAATGGTATGAAACTAGAAATAAATTATAAGAAAAAAAACTGAAAAACATACAAACACACGGAGCTAAATAACATGCTACTAAATAAAGAATGGGTCATAAATCATAAATAAGATTAAGGAAGAAATCAAAAGATACCTTGAGACAAACAAAAAAGAAAACACACACACCAGAACCTGTGGGACACAGAGAAAACAGTCGTAAGAGGGAAAATCATAGCAATGAAAGCCTGCCTCAAGAAACAAGAAAAGTCTCAAATAAACAGTCTAAGTTCACATCCAAG
Source organism: Rhinolophus hipposideros (assembly GCF_964194185.1). Classification (NCBI taxonomy): domain Eukaryota; kingdom Metazoa; phylum Chordata; class Mammalia; order Chiroptera; family Rhinolophidae; genus Rhinolophus; species Rhinolophus hipposideros. The sequence continues at coordinate 41,799,821 of NC_138059.1, forward strand.
GCAACTGGAAAAAGAACAGCAAACAAAGCCCAAAGTGAGTACAAAGAAGGGAAAAAAAAAGATCAGAGCAGAAAGAAAGAAAATAGAGGCTAAAATATATATATTAAAAAATTAATAAAAGCAAGAGTTGGTTCTTTGAAAACATAAAGAAAATTGATAAACCTTTTGCCAGACACATCAAGAAAAACAGAGAGAGGACCAAAATAAATAAAATCACAAATGAAAGTGGAGAAGACACAACTGACACTACAGAAATACCCCCAAAAAGCAAAATACTACACCAACTATACATCAAGAAATTGGACAATCTGGAAGAAATGGATAAATTCTTAGAAGCATACAATCTTCCAAGACTGAATTTAGAAGAAACAAATATCTGAACAAATCGATTACTACTAATGAAATAGAATCAGTAATCAAAAAGTTCTGAAAAAAGAAAAGTCTGCAATGAGATGGTTTCACAGGTGAATTTTACCAAATATTCAAAAAAGGATTAACATCTATTCTCAAACTATTTGGAAAAAAATTCAAGAGAAGGGAAGGCTCCCAAGCTCATTGTACAGGGTGACAATTCAAAATTATCCTGATTCCAAACCACACAGAGAAAAATATTGGCAAACCCAATTCAGCAATACATTAAAAAAACCATACACCACGATCAAGGGGGATACATTCCTGGTATGCAAGATTGTTTCAATATATACATATCAATTTACGTGATACACCACATAAACAAAGTGAAAAATAAAAATCATATGATTGTATCAATAGATGCAGAAAAAGTGTTTCAAAATCCAGCATCCATTTATGATAAAAATTCTCAGCAAGAAAACTATAAGACAGTTTTGAAAGAAATTGAAGAAGACACAAAGAAATGGAAAGACATTCCGTGCTCATGGATTGGAAGAATCAACATAGTTAAAATGGCCATATTACCCAAAGCCATACACAGATTTAATGCAATCCCCATTAAAATCCCAATGGCATTTTTTAAAGAAATAGAACAAAAAATCATCAGATTTGTTTGGAACCACAAAAGACCCCGAATAGCCAAAGCAATATTACAAAAAAAGAACAATACTGGAGGTATCACACTCCCTGATTTTTGCTTATACTACATGGCTACAATAATCAAAACAGGTTGGTAATGGCGGAAAAACAGACACATAGACCAATGGAATAGAATTGAGAACCCAGAAATAAAACCACATAAACATGGACAGATAATTTTTGACAAAGAAGCTAAAAACATACAATGGAGGAAAGACAACCTCTCCAATAAACGGTGCTGGCAGAATTGGATAGCTACGTGCAAAAGAATGAAACTGGACTGCTCTCTGTCACCATGTACCAAAATTAATTCAAAATGGATCAAAGACTTAAGCATAAGACCTGACACAATAAACTGCATTGAAGAAAACATAGGTACTAAACTTATGGACCTTGGGTTCAAAGAGCATTTTATGAATTTGACTCCAAAGGCAATGGAAGTAAAAACTAAAATAAATGAATGGGATTATATGAAACTGAAAAGCTTCTGCACAGCAAAAGAAACTATTGACAAAATAATGAGACAACCAACTGAATGGGAGAAGATTTTGGCAAACAGTGCCTCTGATAAGGGGCTAATATCCAAACTATACAAGGAACTCATGAAACTCAACAACAAAAAAAAACAAACAACCCAATTGAAAAATGGACAGAAGACCTGAAGAGACATTTCTCCAAAGATTATATACAAATGGCAAATAGACATATGAAAAAATACTCCACATCGCTAATCATCAGAGAAATGCAAATGAAAACCACAATGAGATATCACCTCACCCCAGTCAGAATGGCTTTCATCAATAAGACAAATAGTAACAAGTGTTGGAGAGGCTGTGGAGATAAGGGAACCCTCATACACTGTTGGTGGGAATGCAGATTGGTGCAGTCGTTATGGAAGGCAGTGTGGAGGTTTCTCAAGAAATTACGAATAGAATTACCATATGACCCAGCAATCGCTCTCCTGGGTATCTACCCAAAAAATCTGAAAGCATTTCTCTATAGAGACACGTGTACTCCAATGTTCATTGCACCTTTGTTTACGGTGGCCAAGACATGGAAACAACCAAAATGTCCTCCAATAGATGAATGGATAAAGAAGTTGTGGTATATATACACAATGGAATACTATTCTGTGTTAAGGAAAGATGATATAGGAGCATTTGTGACAACATGGATGGATCTTGAGAGTATAATGCTAAGTGAAATAAATGAAACAGACAAAGCAGAGAACCCTATGATTTCACTGATATGTGGTATATAAACCAAAAAGAACAAGACAAACAAATGAGAAAGAAAAACTCATAGACACAGACAATAATTTAGTGGTTACCAGAGGGTAAGGGGGTAAGGGGTGGGTGATGAGGGTAAAGGGGATCAAATATATGGTGATGGAAGGAGAACTGACTCTGGGTGGTGAACACACAACATGATATATAGACGATGTAATAGATGTAATATAGAATTGTACACCTGAAATCTATGTAAATTTACTAACAATTGTCACCCCAATAAATTTAATTAAAAAAAAAATTCTCTCGAGATGGAAAAAAAAAATGGCGGCGTGAGGTGAGCCTCTGTAACGCTCCCCTGGAATTTACAACGAATCGGACAACAATAACTCCACAAAGGACTCTTGCACAGCAGACAGGCAAGACGAAGAGGCCGACTACTGAATTCACCTCCAGGTGGGTGAATCGCGCGAGCGGGGGAGGAGGGAGAGGAGAAGTGCGGAGACGGAGCCGCGGGCGCAGGACACAGACCTAGCTCAGTGCTCGGAGCCCGCTGCTCCTGGAACTACCGCCGCTGCGGGAGAGGGAAGGACTCGGATTGCTAGGGCTCCGCTCACGGCCCACAGGGCTGAGGGGGCAGCATACAAAACGGCTGAACCCAACGCTCGCTCACGGCAGACCTCGGAGCAAAGACTGAGGGAAGAGGGCTGAAATCGGTGGTTTAAGCCCTCACGGCCGAGCGGAGAACGGAAGCCCTAGGCACGGAGACTAGCGGCCCCCTCCCTACCCTCCCAGAGCTCGCCCCGCCCCCACCTGCCCCGTGCTAGAAGCGATAAAAGTAGCAGTGTCGGATCAAAGGACAGAATATTTGCTGCTCTGAGAACTTTGGACCGCAGACACAGATTCGCAGCTCAACTAGTTCCGGCAAAGGGGAGGGAGCTGTGGAAGCAGGACTGGCTGTGGTGGTGGTCGCCGCCATTGCTCTGGGCCACCTCTCACAACTCACCCACCCCCTGGCCCCACCTATCTGGGCGGATCCCTGCAGGAGTAAACAGAACTGCTGAAACATACGGGCTCTGAATCTGGTGCAGAAAGAGCTTTGGTACTCCAAAAGCTCTTCGCATACCTATCAACCTGTTGCAGAAGACACTCCTGTAGATGTCTAGGAAGAGAAATAGTAAATCAGTGATTGCCATGAATAACCAAGGCAACAAGATAGCTCAGAAAGAAAGTGAAAAGTCTCCAGAAAAGGAACTTAGAGATATGGACCTTTGTGATTTAAATGACAGAGAATTCAAGATCGCAATTCTGAAAAAACTGAACGAGATGCAAGAAAACACAGAAAGGCAGTTTAATGAACTCAGAAACACAATCAAAGAACACCATGAGCATTTTACAAAAGAGATTGAAATCTTGAAAAAGAACCAAATAGAATTTCTGGAGATTAAGAACTCAATAGAAGAAATTAACAATAAAATATCCAGCTTAGGTAGTAGAGTTGACCAGATGGAGGAAAGAATCAGTGACATCGAAGATAGGAACCTGGAATTTACACAGAGGGAAGAAGAAAGAGACTTGAGACTTAAAAGAAATGAAAGAACTCTACAAGAACTTTCTGACTCCATCAGAAAGAGCAATATAAAAATAATGGGTATACCAGAAGGAGAAGAAAGAGGGAAGGGAACAGAGAATATATTCAAACAAATCGTCGATGAGAACTTCCCAAACTTGTGGACAGAACTGGATCCTCGAATCCAAGAAGCAAATAGAACACCTAATTACCTCAATCCCAACAGGCCTTCACCAAGGCACATTGTATTGAAGCTGTCTAAAATCAATGATAAAGAAAGAATCCTCAAGGGAGCCAGGGAAAAGAAGACGGTAACTTACAAAGGAAAACCCATTAGATTATCATCAGATTTTTCAGCAGAAACTCTACAAGCTAGGAGGGAATGGAACCAAATATTCAAACTATTGAAAGAGAGTAATCATGAGCCAAGAATAATATATCCAGCAAAGATCTCCTTTAGATATGAAGGAGGAATAAAAACCTTTCCAGACATCCAGAAGCTGAGGGAATTTTCTAATACACGACCTGCACTACAAGAAATACTAAAGGAGGCTATTAGACCACCATCAACAGGGACAACTTGTGGCAACCAAAACATAAAAGGGGGAGCGTGAAGGCCTGAACTTGAATATGGGAATAGAGAAAGTAAGCAGACTGAAGAAACTGGAATACTCTAAATATCAAACTTTCTTTTACATAAACTCAAGGGTAACCACTCAAAAAACATCCAAATCTGAAATATATACTGTAATAAAAGAAGAAACAGAGGGAAACATCATAGCATACTACCACACAGAAATAACAGACAACAACAAAAAGGCAAAGAAACAATGGAGACACAGCCTTACCAGAAAACTAAAGACAGAATGACAGGAAATCCTCACATATCAATAATCACCCTAAATGTAAATGGACTGAACTCACCAATAAAGAGACGCAGAGTAGCAGATTGGATCAAAAAACTAAACCCAACCATATGCTGCCTACAAGAGACACATCTCAGCTACAAGGACAAGCATAGACTCAAAGTGAAAGGGTGGAAATTAACACTCCAAGCAAATGGTACCCAGAAAAAATCAGGTGTAGCCATAATAATTTCCGATGAAACAGACTTCAGGGTGAAAAAGATAACAAGAGACAAAGATGGACATTTCATAATGGTAAAGGGGACTATCCAACAAGAAGACATAACAGTCATCAATATTTATGCCCCCAATCAGGGAGCACCGAAATATACCAAGCAACTACTAACAGAACTAAAGGGAGAAATTGACCAAAACACAATTATACTAGGGGACTTAAATACATCATTGACAGCTATGGATAGATCATCCAAACAGAAGATAAATAACGAAATTGCAGGCCTAAATGACACATTAGATGAATTGGACATAATTGACATATATAGAGCACTTCATCCTAAAACATCAGACTATACATTCTTTTCTAGTGTACATGGAACATTTTCAAGGATAGACCATATATTGGGACACAAAATCAGCCTCAGCAAATTTAAGAAGATTGAAATCATACCAAGCATATTCTCTGATCACAAAGCTTTGAAATTGGATATCAACTGCAAAAAGAAAGCAGGAAAAAACACAAATACATGGAGATTAAACAACATACTTTTAAAGAACGACTGGGTCAAAGAAGAAATTAGAGGAGAGCTCAAAAGATACATAGAAACAAATGACAATGAAAATACATCCTACCAAAATTTTTGGGATGCCGCAAAAGCAGTTTTAAGAGAGAAATTTATATCATTACAGGCCTATCTCAAGAAACAAGAAAAATCCCAAATAAATAACATCATGTTACACCTTAAAAAACTAGAAAAAGAAGAACAAGCGAAACCCAAGGTCAGCAGAAGAAAGGAAATAACAAAAATCAGAGCAGAACTAAATGAAATAGAGAACAAAAAGACAATAGAAAAAATTAATGTGACAAAAAGCTGGTTCTTTGAAAAGATTAACAAAATCGACAAACCCTTGGCTAGACTCACTAAGATAAAAAGAGAGAAGACACTAATTAACAAAATCAGAAATGAAAAAGGGGAAGTTATCACGGACACCACAGAAATACAAAGGATTATCCAAGAAAACTATGAAGGACTATATGCCACCAAATTTAATAACTTAGAAGAAATGGACAAGTTCTTAGAAACATATAGCCTTCCAAGGCTGAATCATGAAGAACTGGAAAATCTTAACAGGCCGATCACCAGTAAGGAAATTGAATCAGTCATCAAAAACCTTCCCAAAATCAAAAGTCCTGGACCAGATGGCTTCACCAGTGAATTCTACCAAACCTTCAAAGAGGATCTAATACCAATCCTGCTCAAACTCTTCCAAAAAATTGAAGAAGAGTCAGTACTCCCTAACTCATTTTATGAGGCCAACATTACCCTGATACCAAAACCTGGTAAGGACAACACAAAAAAAGAAAACTACAGACCTATATCTCTGATGAATACAGATGCTAAAATCCTAAACAAAATTCTAGCAAATCGAATACAACAATGCATTAAAAAGATTATTCATCACGACCAAGTGGGGTTCATCCCCGGGGCACAAGGATGGTTCAACATTCGCAAATCCATCAATGTGATACATCACATAAACAAAATAAAGGACAAAAATCATATGATTCTATCAATTGATGCAGAAAAAGAATTTGATAGGATACAACATCCATTTATGATTAAAACACTTACTAAAATTGGTATAGAAGGAAAAATACCTCAACATAATAAAGGCCATATACGACAAGCCCTCAGCTAACCTCATAATTAATGGTGAAAAGCTGAAGCCCTTTGCTCTACGTTCAGGAACACGACAAGGTTGTCCCCTATCACCTCTGCTTTTCAACATAGTGTTGGAAGTCCTCGCCAGAGCTATCAGGCAAGAGAAAGAAATAACAGGCATCCAAATTGGGAATGAAGAAGTTAAATTGTCACTCTTTGCAGATGACATGATGCTATACATAGAAAACCCTAAAGACTCCACCAAGAAGCTATTAGAAACAATCAATGAATATAGTAAAGTTGCTGGCTACAAAATCAACGTACAAAAGTCCATTGCTTTCCTGTATACCAACAATGAAATCTCAGAAAAAGAGATAGAAAAAACAATTCCTTTTGCAATTGCAGCAAAAAGAATAAAATACCTAGGAATAAACTTAACCAAGGATGTGAAGGATTTATATGCTGAAAACTATAAGACATTTTTGAAAGAAATTGAAGAAGACACAAAGAAATGGAAAGACATTCCGTGCTCATGGATTGGAAGAATCAACATAGTTAAAATGGCCATATTACCCAAAGCCATATACAGATTTAATGCAATCCCCATTAAAATCCCAATGGCATTTTTTAAAGAAATAGAACAAAAAATCATCAGATTTGTTTGGAACCACAAAAGACCCCGAATAGCCAAAGCAATATTAAAAAAAAAGAACAATACTGGAGGTATCACACTCCCTGATTTTTCCTTGTACTACAGGGCTACAATAATCAAAACAGCTTGGTATTGGCGGAAAAACAGACACATAGACCAATGGAATAGAATTGAGAACCCAGAAATAAAAGCACACAAATATGGACAGACAATTTTTGACAAAGAAGCTAAAAACATACAATGGAGGAAAGACAGCCTCTTCAATAAATGGTGCTGGCATAATTGGATAGCTACGTGCAAAAGAATGAAACTGGACTGCTATCTGTCACCATGTGCCAAAATTAATTCAAAATGGATCAAAGACTTAAGCATAAGACCTGACACAATAAACTGCATTGAAGAAAACATAGGTACTAAACTTATGGACCTTGGGTTCAAAGAGCATTTTATGAATTTGACTCCAAAGGCAATGGAAGTAAAAACTAAAATAAACGAATGGGATTATGTGAAACTGAAAAGCTTCTGCACAGCAAAAGAAACTATTGACAAAATAATGAGGCAACAAACTGAATGGGAGAAGATTTTCGCAAACAGTTCCTCTGATAAGGGGCTAATATCCAAAATATACAAGGAACTCATGAAACTCAACAACAAAAAAACAAACAACCCAATTGAAAAATGGACAGAGGACCTGAAGAGACATTTCTCCAAAGAGGATATACAAATGGCAAATAGACATGTGAAAAAATGCTCAACATCGCTAATCATCAGAGAAATGCAAATGAAAACCACAATGAGATATCACCTCACCCCAGTCAGAATGGCTTTCATCAACAAAACAAATAGTAACAAGTGTTGGAGAGGCTGTGGAGAAAAAGGAACTCTCATACACTGTTGGTGGGAATGCAGACTGGTGCAGCCGCTATGGAAGGCAGTGTGGAGGTTCCTCAAGAAATTACGAATAGAATTACCATATGACCCAGCAATCGCTCTCCTGGGTATCTACCCAAAAAATCTGAAAGCATTTCTCTATAGAGACACGTGTACTCCAATGTTCATTGCAGCTTTGTTTACGGTGGCCAAGACATGGAAACAACCAAAATGTCCTTCGATAGATGAATGGATAAAGAAGTTGTGGTACATATACACAATGGAATACTATTCGGCGTTAAGGAAAGATGATATAGGAGCATTTGTGACAACATGGATGGATCTCGAGAGAATAATGCTAAGTGAAACAAGTCAGACAGAAAAAGCAGAGAACCCTATGATTTCACTGATATGTGGTATATAAACCAAAAAGAACAAGACAAACAAATGAGAAAGAAAAACTCATAGACACAGACAATAATTTAATGGTTACCAGAGGGTAAGGGGGTGGGGGGTGGGTGATGAGGGTAAAGGGGATCAAATATATGGTGATGGAAGGAGAACTGACTCTGGGTGGTGAACACACAATGGGATTTATAGACGATGTAATACAGAATTGTACACCTGAAATCTATGTAAATTTACTAACAATTGTCACCCCAATAAAATTAATTAAAAAAAAAATTCTCAGCAAAGTGTTAATAGAGGAAACATATCTCAACATAATAAAGGTAATATAGCACAAACCCATAGCTAACATAGTACTCAATGGGGAAAAGCTAAAATAATTCTCCTTAAGAGAAGGAAAAAGACAAGGATGTCCACTTTCACCACTTTTATCCAACATGGTAATAGAATTTCAGCTACAGCAATCAGACAAGAAAAAGAAACAAAAGACGTCCTAATTGGAAAGGAGGGAGTAAAATTGTTATCATTTGCAGATGACATGATACGATACAGAGAGAACCCCAAAGAGTCCACGAAAAAACTATTAGAACTGATAGAAAAAAAACTACCGGATTACAAAATTATGATTCAGAAATTCGTTGCATTTTTATGCACCAATAATGAACTATCAGAAAGAGAAATTAAGAAAACAAACCCATTTAAAATTGCAACAAAAAGAAATACCTAGGAATCCATTTAACCAAGGGAATACTTGTGCTCTAAAAATGTAAGACATTGAAGAGAGAAATTTACAGACACAAATACATGGAAACATATGCCATACTCATGGATAGGAAGAATTAATGTAGTTTAAACATCCATATTACCCAAATCAATATATAGATTCAATGCAATCCTTATCAAAATACCAATGACATATTTCACAGAACTAAAACAAACCATCCCAAAATGTATAGGGAATCATAAAAGGCCCTGAATATCCATGGCCATCCTGAGAAAGAATAAACCTGGAGGTATCATCATGCTATCTGATATCAAATTATACTGCAAGACCGTAGTAATCAAAACATCATGGTATTGGCACCAAACAGACACAGACCAATGAACAGAATACAGTGCCCAGAAATAAACCTTTGCCTATATAATTATGTAATCTCTGACAAAGGAATTGAGACATTGGGGTAAAGACAGTCTATTCAATAAATGATACTGGGAAAACTGGACATATACATGAAAAAAAATAAAACTGGACCACCTTCTTACACCATATACAAGAATGAACTCAAAATAAATTAAAGACTTAAATGTAAGATGCTGAACAATAAAACTCCTAGAAGAAAATAAAGAAAGTAAACTCTCAGACATTCCCATTACTAATATTTTCACTGATATATATCTCTTTGGAGAGATATAAAGACAAATGAAAATGGGACTACAGCAAACTAAAGTCCTTGCACTGCAAATGAAACCTTCAGCAAAATGAATGGATACCCTACTAAATGGGAAAAGATATTTGCCAATGATTCATATAAAAAGAGGTTAACATCTAAATTCTATAAAAAAAACTTATACAACTCAACATCAAAATACAAACAATCTTATTTAAAAATGGGCAGAGGTCCTGAATAGACATCCCATCAAAGAAAACATACAGATGGCCAATAGACAAATGAAAAGATGCTCATCATCACTAATCATCAGAGATATACAAATAAAAATCAGAATGAGATATCACTGCACACCAGTCAGAATGGCTATTGTCAAAAAATCAACAAACATCGAGTGCTGGATAGGATGTGGAGCAAAGGAAACCCTCATGCACTTTTGGTGGGATTGCAAATTGGTGCAGTCACTATGAAAAACTGTATGGAGGTTCCTCAAAAAAATTAAAAATAGAACTACCTCATGACCCAGGAATTCCACTCCTGGGTATTTATTTGAAGAAATAAAAACCATTAATTCAAAAAGATATATTCACCCATTTGTTTTCTGTGGCATTATTCACAATAGCCAATATATGAAAACAACTGAAATGCCCATCAATAGATGACTGAATAAAGAAATTATGGTACATTTATACAATGGAGTATTAGTCTGCCATAAAAAAGAATGAAATCTTACCATTTGCAACAATATAGATGAACCTACACTATAATATGATAAGTGAAATCAGTCAGACTGAGAAAGAAAAAATTACCATGTGATCTCACTTATATGTAAACTCTAAAGAACAGAAAAACAAACAAACAAAACAGAAATACGCTCATGGATACAGAGAACAAACTGATGATTGGTAGAGGTAGAAGTTTTCGGGGGCTGGAGGAGAATGGTGAAGTGATTAGGAAGCACAAAAAAAGCTATAGGAGTTCATCAACACCAAACCAGTATTACAAAAAATGTTAGAGGGACTTCTTTAAGAAGGAGGAGGAGAAGGAGGAGGAGGAGGAGGAGAAGGAAAGGGAGGAGAAGAAAAATAAGATAAAACTATGAATAATAAAATTACAATATCCACCAATGTTTACTTTCAATATAAGTGGATTAAATCCTCCAATCAAGAGACAGGGGGCTGAATGGATAAGAAAACAAGACTCTTACATATTCTGTCTGCAAGAGAGTCATACACACAGACTGAAAGTAAAGGTATGGAAAAATACATAAGGAATGAAAAAAAGATATTTCATGAAAATGAAAAAAAAATCCAGGGTAGTAATACTTATACTGGACAAAATAGACTTTAAAACAAAGGCTATAAAAGAGACAAAGTAGGACCCAGTTCTCACTTCTGGGTATTTATAGAAAGAAACCCAAAATACTATTTTAAAGCAACATGTGCATCCATATGTTCATTTCAGCATTATTTACAATAATCAAGATTTGTAGGCAACCTGAGTATTCATCAATGGGTAAAGAAGATGTACATATATACAATAAAATATTATTCAGCCATAAAAGAAAAGAAACCTCGCCATGTGCAACAACATAGATGGACCTAGAGGGTACTATGCTGAATGGAGTAAGTCAGAGAAAGATAAACGCCATACGACTTCCCTTATATGTGGAATATAAAAAAACAAAATAAACAAACAAACAAAACAGAAACACTCTCATAGATACAGACAACACTTTGATAGTTGCTAGCTAAAAGGTGGGTTGGGGGAGTGAATAAAAAACAGGGAGGGATTAAGAAGTACAAATTAGTAGTTACAAGATAGTCATGGGGATGTAAAGCACAGCATGAAGAATATAATCATTAATATTGTAGCTGTTTATGGTGTCAAATGGGTACTGGATTTATGGGGTGATCACTTCATATATTATATAAATATCTAATCACTATGCTGTATACCTGCAACTAATATTGTATGTCAATTATAATTGAAAAATTTTAAAATTACTTTAGAAACTTAAGCATATTAAAGTAGAAAAAAAGAATCTGAAAGTACACAAAGAAATACAATGAAAGATTAGAAATTTAAAAAGTTAGAAAATTAGGAAGATTAGAAAATGAACATTGCTTTAGACAAACTCACATGTGATTTCTGTTTCTCTTACTATCTATGAGCATTTAGGTAAGTAATTTATCTTCTTGAGCCTCCGTTTCTTATCTGTAAGACGGGGTGTTAATACCTACCTTCTTGTGAGGACTAACTGACAAAATGGCTATTAAAGTGCCTGGCAAATAGAATATGCACATTAATATACTTTAGATTGTCTGTGACTTCACCTTCTTTTAAAGATTTATTTTCAGAATTTGACATATATATACTCATATACAAATATGTACATCACTTTCGATGAAAGAACTTCAGCTCTTTTAATAAAAATATCAGATTTATTTTTTAAATATTTTATGACTGAAGTTTCAAATACCAGGCCTTCTTCCTATTGAATATATATTCTCTGATTCTATAATCTGCAAGAATTATAGTTCATCTACATGTTTCATCATATAAATATTTTAATATGATGTTGCCAAGTTATTTCTTTCAAATTTGGAATTAGGAAAACAAAAAAATAAATATTTTTAAGATAGCAATATCTTACAAAATATAAAAAAATGACCATGACGTTAAACTCTTCACTATAGACTGCCAAGGGGGCACATATTTTGAATCCAGTTTTTCAAGTTCATCAAATTATTAAAACAAGCTGTGGGACAATAGTTTAGTGGTTACCAGAGGGTAAGAGAGGGTTGGGGGTGGAATATGAGGGTAAGGGGGATCAAATATACGGTGATGGAAGGAGAACTGACTCTGGGTGGTGAACACGCAATGGGATTTATAGATGATGTAATACAGAATTGTAATTGTACACCTGAAATCTATGTAATTTTACTAACAAATGTCACCCCAATAAATTAAAAAAAAAAAGAATGCTCAAAGAACTTAGTGAGAACTTCAACAAAGAGACAGCAAGCATAAAAAAGAACCAGTCAGAAGTGAAGAATACAATAACTGAAATGAAGACTGCACTAGAAGGAATCCCCAGCACACTAGATGAAGCAAAGTATCGAATCAGCAATTTGAAAGACAAGGTAGCAGAAAACACCCAGTCAGAACAGCAGAAAGAAAAAAGGATCCAAAAATATGAGACAGTTTAAGAGACCTTTGGGACTACATCAAGTATAGCAACATTCGTATCATAGGGGTACCAGAAGGAGAAGAAAGAAAGCAAGGGATTGAGAACCTATTCGAAGAAATAATGACTAAAAACTTTCGTAACATGTCAAAGGAAATAGTGCCTTGGAGCTTAACACCAGAAAGCACAGAGAGTCCCAAACAAGATGAACCCAAAGAAGCGAACACCACAACACATTATAATTAAAATGGCAAAAGTTAAAGACTGAGAGGATCCTAAAAGCAACAAGAGAAAGGCAACTATTGACTTATAAAGGAGCTTCCATAAGACTGTCACCTGATTTCTCAACAGAAACATTGCAGGCCAGAAAAGATTGGCAGGAAATATTCAAAGTAATGAAAACAAGGACCTACAACCAAGATTACACTACCCAGCAAAACTGTCATTTAGAATCGAAGGACAGATAAACTGCTTCCTTCCCAGACAAGAAAAAAATGCCAGAGTGAGTTTATCACCAAACCAATATTATAAGAAATGTTAGAGAGACTTCTTTAAGATTAAAACAAAAAAAATCAATGGGGGGAAAAATTTGCAAACACATATTCTGAATTTTATTGTTTTTATCTTCTTGTCAGTGAGCATGAGTTACTCCATTAATTGAAAACAAAAATAGGAAAAAGAGGTGGAAAGATTCTTCTCTACTATCCTCTTTTCTTCCTAGGAACAGGATTAGAATAAAGGAGGACACTCTCTGAAAACAGAAAAAAAAAAAAAAAAGCTGTGGTTTTAGACACAACCTAAATATATAGTTGGTACACTGGATTGGAACCCAGTAATCTGACACCTAGATTATTAAAACTATATTCTTATTAGCTTCCATTCTTTTCTCTAAATATATTTCAAATTGTCTTCTTTCTTAAATTCTGAAAATCACATCGTAAATCTTAATCACAAAGGTTGAATACAGTTAAATATTTCTTTTTTAAATTAAATGCATTGGGGTGACAATGGTTAGTAAAACTACATAGGTTTCAAGTGAACAATTCTATAATATATCATTGACAGTTGAGCTTGCAAACTTGTCACCATGCGCTTACTTTGGCAGCACTGTACAAACAGCTCAGTAAGGTTTCATAACCTTGGTATATCAGTGTCTCACTGTGCTTGTGTTAATGTGTGGCTGTGCTCATGTCAATGTGTGGCGGTGTCTTGCTGAGTGGCATTCATTATTGTTGTTGCGTGTTTTTATATGCTGTTGCGAGAATGTTTGAGCTTGAATTAGAGCAATGAACAAACACTCAATTTTTTGTTAAACTTGGCAAGAGTGGAAGTAAAACCAGGGACATGTTAGTCCAAGTCTATGAAGATAATGCTATGAAGACTACAGCATACAAATGGATTAAACGTTTTTCCGAGGGAAGAGAATGAGTCACTGATGGAGAGGTCAGGGTAGCCAGTAACCAACAGAACTCACCTGATCTGGCCCCCAATGACTTCTTTCTTCACCAAAGATAAAGGAAATACATTTAAAGGAAGACATTTTGATGACATTCAGGACATCAAGGGTAATCCGATGAAAGCCCTGATGGTCATTTCAGAAAAAGAGTTCCAAAATTGCTTTGAAGGGTGAACTAGGCACTGGCATCAGTACATAGCTTCCCAAATGGAGTATTTCAAAGATAGCCATAGTGATATTCAGCAATGAGGTATATAGCACTTTTTCTATGGTGAGTTCATGAACTTAATTGTCAGACCTTAAAAAGATTGGTCCTTCTTTCCTTCCTTCCTTCTTTCCTTCCTTCCTTCCTTCTTCTCTTTCACTCTCTCAACAGAAATGTTACCATCCTCTACGTGTTATTTTGTAACTAGGTTTTTTCTTTTGATGATATGTCCTGAATAATATTTAAAGTCAGTGCATTACTACATACAGATATACACGTTTGTTACTCCGAGCTATATAGAATGCTTTACCTTGATTTTAGGCTAATGTATTAAACCATTTTCTTAATGATTTGAAAATTTTACTTTAAAACAATGCTGCAGTATACATTCTATACATGAGTTCTTCCAATTAAGTTTGTGAACTCATCCTAGAAAAAGTGCTACATACCTCATTGCTGAACATCACTATGGTAACCTTCGAAGTACTCTCCTTGGGAAGCTATGCACCAATGCCTAGTCCAAGGACTAGTTCCTAGTCCACAGCAATTTTGGAACTCATTTTCTGGAATAGTCATCAGAGCTGTTGTCGGATTACCTTTGATGTCCTGAATGTCATCAAAATGTCTTCCTTTAAGTGTATTTCCTTTATCGTTGGGTAAATAAAGAAGTCATTGGGGGCCAGATCAGGTGAATAGGGAGGGTGATCCAATACAGTTATTTGCTTACTGGCTAAAGACTCCCTCATAGACAGTGTCGTTTGAGCTGGTGCCTTGTCATGATGCAAGAGCCATGAACTGGTAGTAAAAAGTTCAGGTCGTTTTCGTCTAACTTTTTCATGCACCATTTTTAGCACTTCCAAATAACAAATTTGATTAACTGTTTGTCCAGCTGGTACAAATTCATAATGAATAATTCCTTTGATATAAAAAAAGATTAGCAACACTGTTTTACCTTGAATTGGACTGATGGAACATTTTTGGTCATGGAGAATTGTCTGTTTCCATTGTTCACATTGATGCTTTGTTTCAAGGTCATATTGGTACACCCATGTTTCATCCCCAGTGATGACATGCTCTAAAACATCATCGTGCCTCTCCAAACGGTCATGGCAAACTTCAACCCTCCTTTGCTTTTGTTCTTTGGTGAGCTCCTTTGGGAACATTTTTGCACATACCTTTCTCATGCCAAGATTTTCAGATAAGGTTTTCCTAACTATTTCTCTATTGATGTCTACTTGGTCTGCTACGCTTTTCACAGTCAGCCAATGATTTTGATGCACAATTCAATGAGTTTTGCAATGTTTTCATCAATTGTGCTGGTTACTGGCTGCCCTGACCTCTCTTCGTCAGTAACACATTCTCTCCCCTCAGAAAAAAGTTTAATCCACTTATACACTATCATTTTCTTCATGATATTATCCCCATAAACTTGGACTAACATGTCCCTGATTTCACTTTCACTCTTGTCAAGTTTAACAAGAAACTGAGTGTTTGTTCATTGCTCTAATTCAAGCTCAGAGATTCTAGCGACAGCATACAAAAACATGCAACAACAATAATGAGTGCCACTCAGCAAGACACTGCCAAATGTTCACACAAACACAGCTGTGAGACACTGATATACCAAGGTTATGAAATCTTACCAAGCTGTTAGTACAGCGCTGCCAATGTAAGTGCATGGTGGCAAGTTCCCTAACCTCAGGCCCTATAGTGCATTAAGTATGCCTTAATTGCCAATTGTCATGCCTCATATCTTTTCTTACCTAATCAGATGAGGATATCTGTAAATTCCAAGAAATGAAATGTTGACTTGAAGAAGGTGCAGATTGGAAAAATACTGCCTGATGTCTTTCAAATTTTTGCACCAATTTGTACCCCCAGCAATGATGTTTGAGAGTGATCACTTTCATACAATATTGAGAGTCTTTTATTTGTCTGGTCTTTAAAATTTTTGCCAATATTATTGGAGACAATGAAATTAAATTGTTTAATTTGATTCACATTTCATTGCTCATTTATTTTATTTAGTCCTCACTATAGCCACGTGAGGTGTATAGTATCATCATCCTCAACCTACAGATTTGAAAATCAGATTGAAAGAACTTTTTACTTTGGTTCAGGTCAAAGTGTCATGGTTTGATAGCTACTAGTGTTCAAAGTCTCAGGCAGGTGCTGCCTGAAGTAAATACACAATTGATGAGTAGCTTGGAAGAGGAAACAAATTTCAATCAATAAATATTTTTGTCAACTTTTCACTTAGCTCTATACAGTCTGTTGTGAGTAATACAATTGAAGTAAAAAAGCATTATTCTAAATATTATATTTGGGTCTTCCATACCACTATGTATAACTTGTGAGCTGAATACAGACAATTTCCTTGTGAGCCTAGGTAGGAAGAAGCCAGCTGTTGAGTTTTAGCTCCCTTGCAGGAGGCCCCTGAATATTAATGAGGCAATCAGTAGTATTTTCATATTTTTAGCCATTTGCAAGGTAATGCCAATTAGAATAAATGAATCAAGGGAACAAGGTACATTAAAATACAACTAAAGGACTCAGTTTTTTTTTTTAAAGAAATTGACACACACCTTGTGTAATTCCTGGGGTCCAGATGAAAAAAATAAGGGCATTCCACCTCAGGACCTATAGTGCATTATGTATGCCTTAATTACCTATTAAAACACATGTCACCTTTAGATAAATGCCACATAAGCCTTATAAAAAATCTATTGCAACGATTCTATTCCAACTTCAGTTGGTAGTTATTGTAAATAATTTCTGGATTTCAGGAACATACACACAATGAGTTGATTCCTACTGCTTGGGTAATAGATAATATCCATTTTGTAAATGTGACTATAATCCACACACTGAACGACTATTTAGGCATGTCAAATACCTATTACATATCAGACAATCAACATGTATCAGCTCATCTTTTATTTGCCTTATTTTTTCACTTTCAAGAAAAAGAGCACAAAAATTAAATGGATCTTTGAAACGTAAGTATGTTTTCACGTTGCATACTAGCTAACCACATATGCTTAGAGCAGTCTTATAGAAAATTCTGAACTTTTAACGACCACTACCAATATCAGAACAAAAAAGGGAAGATTCATATTTCAAAACTCAGCAACACTCCAATTTATTTTCTTTTATTTTTTTCTGATAAAAAAGATTTACTATATTTTCTAACAAAAAAATAATACACATTCATTGGAATAAATACAGAAAATCTAGACAAATAATAAATTCCAATAAACCGGTACTGTCATCAAAATGGCGGCGTAGGGTGAGCCTCTGTAAAACTCCCCTGGAATTTACAACTAATCAGACAACAATAACTCCACAAAGGACTCCCTGCACAGCAGACAGGCAAGACAAAGAGGCCCACTACTGAATTCACCATCCAGGTGGGCGAATTGCGCAAGCAGGGGTGGAGGGAAGGGAGAAGTGTAAGGCCAGAGCCCAGCAAGCGCAGGACGCAGAACTAACTCAGTGCTCCGAGATCACTGCATCCCAGAGCTACCGCAGCTGCAGAAGAGGGAAGAACTCGGACTGCTAGGGCTCTACTTACAGAACTCAGGGCTGAAGGGACAGCATATAACATGGCTGAACCCAACGCTCACTGCAGAGAAGTTGCAGCAAAGACTGAGGGCAGAAGGCTGAAAATGGTGGTTTAAGCCCTCACTGCAGAGCAGAGAACGGAAGCCTTAGGCACAGAAACTAGCTGCTCCTCCCTACCCTTCCAGATCTCACACCACCCCCAACTGCCTGGTGCTACAAGCGATAAAGTAGCAGTGTCAGATCAAAAGGACAGGATATTTGCTGTTCTGAAACTGTGGACCGCAGACACAGATTCGCAGCACAACTAGTTCCGGCAAAGAGGAGGGAGCTCTGGAAGCAGCACCAGCTATGGTGGTGGTTGCCGCCATTGCTCTGGGTCATCATTCACAATTAACCCTTCCCTTGGCCCCAACTATCCGGCAGATCCCTGCAGGAGTAAACAGAACTGCTGAAACACACGGGCTCTAAATCGGGTGCAGAAAGAGTTTTGGAACTTCAAAAGTTCTCCGCACCCCCACAGGGACGTGGCGACCTATGACACAGGTGAACTGTTAACAGAGGAGAGGCCCGTCTCCCAGGGAATCACCCCATTGTGTGAGAAGCTGGAATAGTGCAGAGAAAATATAGCACTCCTGTGTGAGAAAGAGAGAAAAAAAAGGCTACAGTCAGAGATAAAATAAAACATTCTACAAAGAAGTATTGGAAAACAAAAGAAAGACATCTTCCTATCAACCTATTGCAGAAGCCACTCCTGTTGATGACAAGGAAGGGAAATAACAAATCAGTAATTGCCATGAATAACCAAGGTAACAAGACAGCTCAGAAAGACAGTGAAAAGTCTCCAGAACAGGAACTTAAAGATACGGAAATATGTTACTTAAATGATAGAGAATTCAAGATAGCAATTCTGAAAAACCTCAAAGAGATGCAAGAAAACACAGAAAGGCAATTTAATGAACTCAAAAATGCAATCAAAGAACAACATGAGCATTTTACGACAGAGATTGAAATTTTAAAAAAGAACCAAATGGAATTTCTGGAGATTAAGAACTCAATAGAAGAAATGAAGAATAAAATAACCAGCTTAGGTAGTAGAGTTGAGCAGATAGAGGAAAGAATCAGTGACATCGAAGATAGAAACCTGGAAATTACATGGATGGAAGAAAAAATAGACTTGATACTTAAAAGAAATGAAAGAACTCTACAAGAACTTTCTGACTCTATCAGAATGAGGAATATAAGAATAATGGGCAAATGATAAAATTTCTTTCTTTTTTATGGCTGCATAATACTCCATTGTATAAATGTACCAAGCTTCTTAATCCAGTCATCTACCGATGGGCATTTCGGTTGTTTCCATATCTTGGCTATTGTGTAAAGTGCTGCAATAAGCATAGGAGTGCATACTGATTTTTGAATTGGAGTTTTGGATTTCTCCAGATAGATGCCTAGGAGTGGAATTACTGAATGCCTGATCATGGCATTGTACACCAGAAGCTAAATATTAATGAATGCCAACTATAATTTTATATATATAATGTGATGGTTCGGTGTGAGGTCCGAGGGATAGTGGATGGGGAAGAGGGGTTCACAGTGTGAGGGATATAAATGATGAACATCTAAATATTACCTTGTCTTGTACACCTGAAACTAATAAATTAAAAAAAAAAAGAATAATGGGCATACCAGAAAAAGAAGAAAGAAAGAAGGGAACAGAGAATATATTCAAACAAATCGTCGATGAGAACTTCCCAAACTTGTGGAAAGAACTGGATCCTCGAATCCAAGAAGCAAATAAAACACCTAATTACCTCAATCCCAACAGGCCTTCTCCAAGGTAAATTGTATTGAAGCTGTCTAAAATGAACACCAAACAAAGAATCCTCAAGGCACCCAGGGAAAAGAAGACTGTAACCTACAAAGAAAAGCCCATAAGATTATCATCAGATTTTTCAGCAGAAACTCTACAAGCCAGGAGGGAGTGGAAACAAATATCCAAACTATTGAAAGAGAGAAATCATGAGCCAAGAATAATATATCCAGCAAAGATATTCTTTAAATATGAAGGAGGAATAAAGACCTTTCAAAACATACAGAAGCTGAGGGAATTTTCTAATACACGACCTGCACTACAAGAAATACTATAGGAGGCAATTCGATCACCATCAACAGGTACAATTTGTGGCAACTGAAACATAAAAAGGAGGAGCGTAAAGTGCTGAACCGGAATATGGGAATGGAGAAAGTAAGCGTGCTGAAGAAAATGGAATACTCTAAATATCAAAATTTCTTTTACATAAACTTAAGGGTAACCACTCAAAAAAAAAATCCAGAACTAAAATATGTACTGTAATAAAAAAGAAACAGAGGAAAACATCATAGAATACTATCACACAGATATAATAACAACAACAAAAAGACAAAGAAACAATGGAGGAGTGACGTCATAGGAATGGCGGCAGCGGGGCACATTTTCTGAGTTCTCCTCCCGATCTTATTACAAACTGGACATATAACCCATCAAACAACTCTTTGCTCATCACGCAGAACAGCTAAGAGACTCCTAAGAGACTCGTGGAAGGATTAGTTGAAGGTGCGCAAATTGGACGAGCAGGGGAAGAAGAAAGGGAGCGGAGTGGAAACGCGTGGTCTCGGTGGAATCAGACCGGCAGCGGCTGCGGCAGCGGCGGTAAACCGCAGCTCTAAAGACACAGGGAGATATAGAACACGCAGAAGAGCGGGGAGACTCGTAGAGGAATTACCTGAAGGTGAGCGTAGATTGCAAGCAGGGGAGGAGGCAGGACAGCAAAGTGGAAGCGCACCACCCCACCCCCACCCCGCGGAGCCGAGGCCAGCGGCAACCGCCGCCGCAGTGCCAAGGACTACGGAGCGCAGACTCGTGGAAGGTTTGCTTTGGAGTGCGCTAGTTAGGCAAGCGGGGGAGGAGAGAGGGGCGCGAAGTGAAAACACTAATCCTTCCACAGCAGAGCCCAGGCCGTACAGCAACCGCTGCGCTGCGCAGCTTTCAGGACTCAGCGGAGACTCTTGGAAGGTTTGCTTTGAGGTGCGCTAGTTGGGCGAGCTAAGGAGGAGCGAAGAGGGCAAGATGAGCGTGCCCACAGGAGCAGCGGCAGGCAGCACCCGGGGCTCTAGAGTCCCATGGGAGCCCAGGGTGCAGCAGAGAGCTTGGGTCCAGGAGGTGGGCTCTTTCTCTGCGTACCACAGCTGATCGCTCCCTACGGGGCGGGCAGCTCGTGGGCCCTAGGGCAGACAAAGAACTCAGACGCCACACCTGGGCCCCTCACCGCGCTTTTCGAATCCTCCCCCCACCCTTCCAGAGACTTAAACTGACCCCTGAACTGAAGAGTAGTGTCAGATTGCAGAGGGGCGTCTGTGCTCAGGCGCTGGGAAGATTGGCAGCCAGCTCTGAACTTCGGAAGAGGCTGGGAGGAGGGGATTTTCGCTGGAGGAGGAGAGAGGAGACTCCCACACCTCCAGCCACCACCTTTTCAGGCCTGCTGGAGGAGTGTGACTGGCTGGCCTGGGAGGGAGAAGACCCCTCCATCCTCAGCCCTCACCCTTTCTGGCTGGCCTGGGGCAGGGCAAGGGAAACCGCGGAAGCACTCCCTGAGTTCAGCAGCAAGCGGCAGACGCAGCTCCCGGCTTTCAGCAGCTTAGAGATCTCCCGCCCACCCCCTCCCACACACCCACAGAAGGAGGGCCCTAAGACTCAGGAGTACTGGGCACAGGGCTGGTGGAGCTACTCTCAGCGGGCATTTGTGCAGGAAAGGACAGAAACTGCACGGTCTCTCTGAAAACTGTCATCCAGACCCCTCAGCCCCTCGCATTTAAATCTACACTCCCAAATTTACTCTGGGCACCAGGTGACTAGCGCTGCCTGCGCACTAGGCAGGGAACTCTTTGGCACAGCGGAGGACAACCTGGAGATTACTCGGTGGGCTTAAGCCAAAACTGGTGCTGCTTTCTGTTTTGTTTTGCTTGGTGATTTTTTTTTTCTTTTCTTTTCTTTTCTTTTTTTCTCCTTTTTTCTTTTCTTTACTTTTTATTTTTTTTTCTTTCTTTGTTTTCTTCTTTCTTTTTTTCTTTCTGCTTGTTGTGATTTGCTTTGTTCTGTCTTTATTTCTTTGATAACTTTGCCTATGTTGAGTGGGGATTGTCGGTTGCATTTTACATGTGAATGTACTTGATTTGTTTTCTTTGTTGTTGTTGTTGTTGTTGTACTTGGTAACTTGATTTGTGCTGAAACTGCACTAACAGGGCCCAGCTTAAGAGGCACAAGATTCAACATATCCAGAAGCCAACTCTGGACCAAACCAGAGTACTACCGGGTTTGACCTACAAGTCACACACCCAGAGGGAATTCTCTGAAGGCACAAGAACCCATAGAGGCCAAACCTCATTTAAGTGGCCAACCCTCACCCAGCAGAACACCCTGCGGTGGGCAGAGCCAAGTTTCACAACTAGACGGCCTAGGAGTTAAACCCACCTACTCACAAGCAAAAAGCAATTAAAGTTCTTCTTGAACAAGACGATATACTAAACACACGAACCACCTGTGGAGCACATGCAGAGAAGAACAAAGTAGTCCAAGTCAAATATAAAGGACACATAATACATAAGATAACCCAGCAAGAACTAAGAGCTCTATGGGATCTTCCTACTACATCAAAGCAAGCACAGAGAGTCAGTCAGAATGGGGAGACAAAGAAACATGTCCCAAATAAAAGAACAGAAGAACCCTCCACAACTAGAACCAAATGAAGCAGAGGTAACCAACATGTCAAAGACAGAGTTCAGAACACTGGTGATAAGAATGTTTAAGGAGCTTAGAGAAGACTTAAAGAAGGATATAGAAATCATAAAGAACAACCAATTAGAACTAAAAAAGGATGTAGAAATCTTAACGAACAACCAGCTAGAACTAAAGAACACAATTACCGAAATTAAGAACTCACTTGAAGGAATGACCAGCAGGTTAGATGAAGCAGAGGATCGAATCAGCGACTTAGAAGACAAGTTAGCAGAGATCACTCAAACTGAACAACAGAAAAAAAAAAGAATAAAAAACAATGAAGGTGGGTTAAGAGACCTCTGGGATAACATCAAGCGCAACAACATGCAAGGAATTGAGAACATATTTGAGGTAATAATGTCCGAAAACTTCCCTAACCTGATGAAGGAAACCAACATACAAGCCCAGGAAGTGCAGAGAGTTCCAACCAAGATAAACCCAAACAGGCCCACACCAAGACACATTATAGTTAAAATGGCAAAGCTTAAAGACAGAAAGAGAATCTTGAAAGCAGCAAGAGAAAGGCAGAAGGTTACATACAAGGGAACTCTCATAAGGCTATCAAATGACTTTTCTACAGAAACATTGAAGGCCAGGAGGGAGTGGCAGGAGATACTCAAAGTGATAGAACACAAAGGCCTACAACCTAGATTGCTCTATCCAGCAAGGCTATCATTTAAAGATGATGGAGAGATAAAAAGCTTCCCAGAAAAGAACAAACTGAAATAATTTATTACAACCAAGCCAGCATTACAAGAAATACTACAAGGACTTCTGTAAATAGAAGAAAGATGAAAACAATTTACTACAAATTTAAAAATGGCAATAACTATGTGCCTATCAATAATCACTTTAAATGTAAATGGATTAAAAGCTTGAATCAACAGACATAGGCTGGTTGAGTGAATAAGGAAGCAAGACCCTTGTATATGCTGTATACAAGAGACTCATTTCAGATCAAAAGACACACACAGGCTGAAAGTGAGAGGTTGGAGTAACATATTTCATGCAAATGGAAGCAAAAAAAAAGCTGGAGTTGCAATACTCATATCTGACAAAATAAACTTTAAAATGAAGAACATATTAAAAGACAAAGATGGGCACTATATAATAATAAAGGGATCAATCCGGCAAGAGGACATAACCCTAGTAAACATCTATGCACCTAACATAGGAGCACCTAAATATATAAAACAGGTACTGATGGACATAAACACAGAGATCAACAGCAACACTATCATAGTAGGGGACTTCAACACACCTCTGACAACAAGGGACAGGTCCTCCAGACAGAAAATCAATATGGAAACAACAGCCTTAAATGATACTTTGGACCACTTGGATTTAATTGATATTTTCAGAGCATTTCACCCCAATGCTGCAGAATACACGTTCTTCTCAAGTGCACATGGAACATTTTCTAAGATAGATCATTTGTTAGGACACAAAACAAGCCTTGAGAAATTTAAGAAAATTGAAATCATACCAATTGTCTTCTCTGACCACAGTGCTATGAAATTAGAAATGAACTACAGGGGATAAAAACCAGGAAGATACACCAATTCATGGAGGCTGAATAACATGTTGCTAAATAATGAATGGGTCAAGCAGCAGATCAAAGAAGAAATCAAAAGATATCTTAAGACAAATGAGAATGAAAACAAGACGACCCAAAATCTATGGGATGCTGCGAAAGCAGTCCTAAGAGGGAAGTTCATAGCACTGCAGGCCTACCTAAATAAACAAGAAACATCACTAATTGACAGTTTATCTTCACACTTAAGGGATCTGGAAAAAGAACAGCAAAATAAACCCAAAGGGAGCACAAGGAAGGAGATAATAAGGATCAGAGCAGAAATAAATGAAATAGAAACCAGAAAAACAATACAAAAGATCAATGAATCCAAGAGCTGGTTCTTTGAGAAGATAAACAAAATTGACAAACCTTTAGCCAGACTCATTAAAAAAAGGAGAGAGAGGACCCAAATTAATAAAATCAGAAATGAAAGAGGAGAAGTGACAACAGACACCACAGAAATACAAAAAAATTTAAGAAATTACTATGAGCAACTATATGCCAACAAATTTGACAATCTGGAAAAAATGGACAATTTCCTAGAGGCGCACAACCTTCCAAGGCTAACTCAAGAAGAAACAGAAAGCCTGAACAGTCTGATTACCACCAGGGAAATTGAATCAGTAATCAATAATCTCCCAACAAACAAAAACCCTTGACCAGATGGCTTTACAGGTGAATTTTGCAAACATTCAAAAAAAAATTATCACCTATTCTCCTCAAGCTCTTCCAAAAAATCCAGAAGGAAGGAAGACTCCCAAACACTTTTTGCGAAGCCACTATCACCCTGATCCCAAAAGCAGACAAAGACACCACAAAAAAAGAAAACTACAGGCCGATATCTCTAATGAACATAGATGCAAAAATTCTCAACAAAATATTAGCGAACAGAATTCAGCAATACATCAAAAAGATCATACACCATGATCAAGTGGGATTCATCCCTGGTATGCAGGGGTGGTTCAACATCCGCAAATCAATTAATGTGATACACCACATTAACAAAATGAAAAATAAAAATCACATGATCATATCAATAGATGCAGAAAAAGCATTTGATAAAATACAGCAACGTTTTATGATAAAAACCCTCAAGAAAGTGGGAATAGAGGGATCATATCTTAACATAATTAAGGCCATATATGACAAACCCACAGCTAACATCATACTCAATGGGGAAAAGCTAAAACCATTCCCCCTAAGATCATGAACAAGACAAGGTTGCCCACTTTCTCCACTTCTATTCAACATAGTGCTGGAAGTTCTAGCCACAGCAATCAGACAAGAGAACGAAATAAAAGGCATCCAAATTGGTAAGGAGGAAGTAAAATTCTCACTATATGCAGATGATATGATACTATATATAGAGAACCCTAAAGACTCCACAAAGAAACTATTAGAACTGATGGATGAATTTAGTAAAGTAGCAGGAAATAAAATTAATATTCGGAAATCAGTTGCATTTGTATATACCAATGATAAAATAGCAGAAGGAGAAATTAAAAAAACAATTCCATTTACAATTGCTCCAAAGACTATAAAATATCTGGGAATAAATCTAACCAAAGATGTAAAAGATCTGTACTCAGAAAATTATACAACACTGAAGAAAGAAATGAAAGAAGACATAAATAGATGGAAACACATTCCACGTTCATGGATAGGAAGAATTAATATAGTTAAAATGTCCATACTGCCTAAGGCAATATACATATTCAACGCAATTCCTATCAAACTACCAATGACGTTTTTCACAGAAATAGAACATATAATCCTAAAATTTATATGGGACCATAAAAGAGTCCGGATAGCCTCAGCAATCTTGAGAAATAAGAACAAAGTGGGAGGTATAACGATACCTGATTTTAAACAATACTACAAGGCTACAGTAATCAAAACAGCATGGTACTGGCATAAAAATAGACACATAGATTAATGGAACACAATAGAGAGTCATGCCTATATGCCCATCTAATCTACGACAATGGAAGCAAGAATGTACGATGGGGTAAAGACAGTCTGTTCAATAAGTGGTGTTGGGAAACCTGGACAGACACATGCAAGAAAATGAAACTGGACAACCGCCTTACACCATATACAAAAACAAATTCAAAATGGCTTAAAGACTTAAATGTAAGATCTGAAACCATAAAATATCTAGAAGAAAATATGGGAAGAAACTTCATGGACATTACCCGGACTAAGATTTTCACTGACATATTCCCTCGCGCGAGGGAAGTAAGAGAAAAAATAAACATGTGGGATTACATCAAACTAAAAAGTTTTTTCACAGCAAAGGAAACCATCAATAAAACAAAAAGGGATCCTACTGTATGGGAAAAGATATTTGCCAATGATATATCTGATAAGGGATTAATATCACAAATCTATAAAAAACTCACTCAACTCAACTCCAAAAAAACAAACAACCCAATTATAAAATGGGCAGAGGACTTGAGGAGACATTTTTCTAAAAAGGACATACAGAAGTCAAGAAGACATATGAAGAAATGCTCAACCTCACTAACCATCAGAGAAATGCAAATAAAAACCACAATGAGATACCACCTCACACCAGTCAAAATGTCTATCATCAATAAATCAACAAACAACAAATGCTGGCGCGTGGATGTGGAGAAAAGGGAATGCTAGTGCACTGTTGGTGGGATTGCAGATTAGTGCAGCCACTATGGAAAACAGTATGGAGGTATCTCAGGAATCTGAAAATGGAACTACCTTATGATCCAGTAATTCCACTCCTAGGCATCTACCCGGAGAAATCCAAAACTCCAATTCAAAAATCTGTATGCACGCCTATGTTTATTGCAGCACTTTACACAATAGCCAAGATATGGAAACAACCGAAATGCCCATCGGTAGATGACTGGATTAAGAAGCTGTGGTACATTTATACAATGGAGTAGTACGCAGACATAAAGAAGAAAGAAATCTTGTCATTTGCAGCAACATGGATGGATCTAGAGAACATTATGTTAAGTGAAATAAGTCAGAAAGAGAAAGACAAGTACCATATGATCTCACTTATATATGGAATCTAAAGAAAAGACTATGTGAATGAACTAATCAGAAACAGTTTTGAGGACACAAAGAAAAAACCGAGAGTTCTTAGATGGGTGCGGGGGGGGGGGGCGCGGGTTGGTGATAAGCGGAAAGGTGAAGGGATTTGGAAGCACCTGGTAACCACAAGATGGCCTCAGGGTTTTTTTCAAAATTAATTTTTGGAAGGTATTCAATAATGTTGTAAAGATTTTGTTGGGTATCCGATGGACATGCGTCCTATTTGGGAGACCACCTCAGGGATACTGTGGATACCTGATCATGGCATTGTACACCAGAAGCTAAACATTAATGAATGCCAACTATAATTTTATATATATAATGTGATGGTTCAGTGTGAGGTCAGAGGGATAGTGGATGGGGGGAGGTGGGTTCACAGTGCGAGGGATATAAATGATGAACATCTAAGTATTACTTTGTCTTGTACACCTGAAACTAATAAAAAAAAAAGAAACAATGGATACAAGCCTTACCAGAAAACTAAAGATAGAATGAGAAGAAATCCTCACGTATCAATAATAACCCTAAATGTAAATGGACTGAACTCACCAATAAAAAGGCACAGAGTAGCAGATTGAATCAAAAAACCAAATCCAACCATATGCTCTCTACATGAGACACATCTCAGCAACAAGGACAAACATAGACTCAAAGTGAAAAGGTGGAAATTGACACTCCAAGCAAATGGTACCCAGAGAAAATCAGGTGTAGCCATAATGATATCAGATGAAACAGACTTCAGGTTGAAAAAGATAACAAGAGACAAAGATGGACATTTTATCATGGTAAAGGGGACTATACAAGAAGACACAACAGTCATCAATATTTATGCCCCCAATCAGGGAGCACCAAATATACCAAGCAACTACTAACAGAACTGAAGGGAGAAATTGACCTAAATACAATTAAACTAGGGGACTTAAATACATCATTGAAAGCTATGGATAGAGCATCCAAACAGAAAACAAATAATGAAATATCAGCTCAGAATGACACATTAAATGAAATGGACATAACTGACATATATAGAGGACTTCATCATAAAACAACAGACTATACATTCTTTAAGAGTGTACACGGAACATTCTCAATGATAGACCATATATTGGGGCATAAAATCAGCCTCAGCAAATTTAAGAAGATTGAAATCATACCAAGCATATTCTCTGATCACAAGGCTTTGAAATTAGATATCAACTGCGAAAAGAAAACAGGAAAAAACACAAATACATGTAGATTAAACAACATACTTGTAAAGAACGATTGGGTCAAAGAAGAAATTAGAGGAGAGATCAAAAGATACATAGAAATAAATGACAATGAAAATACATCCTACCAAAATTTTGGGATGCTGCAAAAACAGTTTAAAGAGGGAAATTTATGGCAATAGAGGCCTATCTCAAGAATCAAGAAAAATCCCAAATAAATAACCTCATGTTACACCTTAAAGAACTAGAAAAAGAGGAACAAGTGAAACCCAAGGTCAGCAGAAGAAAGAAAATAACAAAAATCAGAGCAGAGCTCAATGAAATAGAGAACAAAAAGACAATAGAAAAAAGTAATGTGACAAAGAGCTGGTTCTTTGAAAAAAATTAATGAAATCGACAAACGCTTGGCTAGACTCACTAAGATAAAAAGAGAGAAGACACTAATAAACAAAATCAGAAATGAAAAAGTGGAAGTTATCATGGACACCACAGAAATACACAGGATCATTCAAAAATACTATGAAGGACTATATGCCACCTTATTCAATAACCTAGAAGAAATGTACAAGTTCTTAGAAACATATAGCCTTCCAAGACTGAACCATGAAGAACTGGAAAATCTAAACAGACCGATCTCCAGTAAAGAAATTGAATCAGTCATCCAAACCTTCCCCAAAGCAAAAGTGTGGGAACAGATAACTTCACTAGTAAATTCTACCAAACTTTCAAACATGATCTAATACCAATCCTGCTCAAACTCTTCCAAAAAATTTTAGAAGAGTCAGTACTCCCTAACTCATTTTATGAGGCCAACATTACCCTGATACCAAAACCTGGTAAGGACAACACACAAAAAGAAAACTACAGACCTATATCTCTGATGAATACAGATGCAAAAATCCTAAATAAAATTTTAGCACATCAAATACAATGCATTAAAAAGATTATTCATCATGACCAAGTGGGATTCATCCCCGGGGCACAGGAGGGTTCAACATTTGCAAATCCATCAATATGATACATCACATAAACAAAATAAAGGACAAAAATCCTATGATTCTATGAATTGATAAAGGAAAAGCATTTGACAAGATACAACATACACTAATGATTAAAACACTTAATAAAATAGGTATAGAAGGAAAATACCTTAACATAATAAAGCCCTCAGCTAATCTCTTAATTAATAGTAAAAAACTGAAGCCCTTTGCTCTACGTTCAGGAACACGACAGGGCTGTCCCCTATCACCTCTGCTTTTAAACATAGTGTTGGAAGTCCTTGCCACAGCCATCAGGCAAGAGAAAGAAATAAAAGGCATCCAAATTGGGAATGAAGAAGTTAAAATATCACTTTGTGCAAATGACATGATGCTATATATAGAAAATCCGAAAGACTGCACCAAAAAGCTGTTAGAAACAATCAACGAATACAGTAAAGTTGCTGGCTACAAAATTATCGTACAAAAGTCCATTGCATTCCTATATACTAACAATGAAATCTCAGAAAATGAAATATAGAAAACAATTTCCTTTTCAATTGCAGCAAAAAGAATAAAATACCTAGGAATAAACTTAACCGATGATGTGAAGGATTTATATGCTGAAAACTATAAGACATTTTTTAAAGAAATTGAAGATGACACAAAGAAATGGAAAGACATTCCATGCTCATGGATTGGAAGAATCAACATAGTTAAAATGGCCATATTACCCAAACCAATATACAGATTTAATGCAATCCCCATCAAAATCACAATGGCATTTTTTAAAGAAATAGAACAAAATAATCATGAGATTTGTTTAGAACCACAAAAGGCCCCAAGTAGCCAAAGCAATCTTAAGAAAAAAGAACAATGCTGGAGGTATCACATTGCCTGACTTTAGCTTGTACTACAGGGCTAATCAAATAATAATCAAAACAGCATGGTATTGGCAGGAAAACAGACATATAGACCAATGAAATAGAATTGAGAACCCAGAAATAAAACCACATAAATATGGACAGATAATTTTTGACCAAGAATGTAAAAACATACAATGGAGGAAAGACAGCCTCTTCAATAAATGGTGCTGGCAGAATTGGATAGCTACGTACAAAAGAATGACACTGGACTGCTATCTGTCACCATGTACCAAAATTAATTGAAAATAGATCAAAGACGTAAGCATAAGACCTGACACAATAAACTGCATTGAAGAAAACATAGGTACTAAACTTATGGACCTTGGGTTCAAAGAGCATTTTATGAATTTGACTCCAAAGGCAATGGAAGTAAAAGCTAAAATAAACAAATGGGACTATATGAAACTTAAAAATTTCTGCACAGCAAAAGCAACCATCGACAAAATAAAGAGGCAACCGACTGAATGGGAGTTCCTCCGATAAGGGTGTAATATAAAAAATATACAAGGAACTCATGAAACTCAACAACAAAAAAGCAAACAACCCAATTGAAAAATGGGCAGAGGAAGTGAAGAGACATTTCTCCAAAGAGGACATACAAATGGCAAATAGATATATGAAGATATGCTCAACATCACTAATCATCAGAGAAATGCAAATAAAAACCACTATGAGATATCACCTCACCCCAGTCACAATGACTATCATCAACAAGACAAATAATAACAAGTGTGGGAGAGGCTGTGGAGAAAAAGGAATCCTCATACACTGTTGGTGGGAATGCAGACTGGTGCAGCCCCTATGGAAGGCAGTGTGGAAGTTCCTCAAAAAATTACAAATAGAATTACAGTATGATCCAGCAATCTCTCTCCTGGGTATCTACTTAAAGAATTTGAAATCATTTATACATAAAGACACGTGTGCTCCAATGTTTATAGCAGCTTTGTTTACGGTGGCCAAGACATGGAAACAACCAAAATGTCCTTGGATAGATGAATAGATAAAGAAATTGTGGTATATATACACAATGGAATACTGTTCGGCATTTAGGAAAGATGATATAGGAACATTTGTGACAACATGGATGGATCTTGAGAGTATAATGCTAAGCGAAATAAGTCAGACAGAAAAACAGAGAACCCTATGATTTCACTGATATGTGGTATATAAATCAAAAACTACAAAAGAACAAGACAAACAAATGAGAAACAAAAACTCATAGACACAGAGAATAGTTTAGCGGTTACCAGAAGTTAAGGGGGGTGGGGGGAAGGAGATGAGGGTAATGGGTATCAAATATATGGTGATGGAAGGAGAATTGATTCTGGGTGGTGAACACACAATAGGATTTATAGATGATGAAATACAGAATTGTACACCTGAAATTATGTAATTTCATTAACAATTGTCACCTCAATGAATTAAAAATAAATAAATAAATATAGGAGACAGGCGCCATGAAAAAGAAAATGCAATAAACCCTTCACATAACACCACTACACAAAGTAAACCATTGGGTACATTATAAACTCTGTCATAGTTATTGTTTTCTAAACAGAGTCCAAGCTAACACTATTTTCTTCTTTCTTCTATATTAGATAATTTTCCATATCTGTAAAATTGTTATGACTACCTGAATAGTGTTTAATTTAAACATATTTTAACAATCTTCTATTTAAGTACATTTATTTTTATTTTTAACATGAAAGTTAAGTTTGAAAAACTTTGCTGTTCATATATTTTGGTTCCCTTGACCTGTTACTTCTAGATGAATTTCTATAAATGGAATTGCATGATCAAATATTGGTACATTTTGAATTTTGATACAAAATGTCACATTGCCCATAAGAGAGGTTGTAGCAATTTGCATGCCCACCAGAAAATTAGAACAACATAGTGAAATTTATTTTAAGGTTTGTGTCTGATACTCAAGTATCTGGAGCTCTTATGAATTTTTCTCTGTTATCTGTTTTCCTTTGTTGGTTTTCACTTTTCTTATCATGTCTCTGGGATTTTATTGTTTTGTTTGTTTGTTTGTTTTTTGTGTGTTTTGTGTTTGTTTTGTTTTTTGTTTGTTTGTTTGCTTTTTTGTTTGATTATAGAAATTGCATTCACAAAATTTGTTGTAGCAATAATTTGAGGCCTAAAATGATATCATCTTTCCCAGATTGAATTTACATTTTGTCTACAGAGCACTTGGGGACACAAACAACTACTTCAATTCGATTTCAGTAATGGAGATGACTTAAACCTCAACTGCTGTCTCCTCAATTTCACATAAGTTCTATTGTGCAGCCTTCAGGGCCCCAACACAAAGCAAGCAGTTTCTCTCTGTGTCTGTTACTCAAAGACTAGCAAAGTTTGTGTTCACCTTCTCAAACTCTCAGCCAACTTCTCAGGTATGAGCAAGTATTTCCAGGGGAAAGAAGCCCCATACTCATTCTCTACACCTCTGTCTTACATAATTCTTCACTGCACAGATGAGATCAGGCACTGTTATGTGCTTCACATGTATCAACTCATTCAATCTCAATTGCTCTACAAAGAAGATACTCATATCATTATCTTTAAAGATGAGGAAACAGAAAGAAGGAGTGGATAATTTACCCAAGATCATACAGCTAGTGAATGGGCATTTGCCTGTTATCAGTTGTTTGCTTCATCATGTTTATTCTTTTTTTTTAGTAACAGCACCTTGATTTCCTTCTGATAAATCATTCCTACCTGACTCTTAAACTATGCAGCTCCTATAGTGCTGACTTCACCCAGAGCTCCAGGGGAGGCCATGTGACTCAAGCCTAGCTAATCAGCACTGCCTTCCTCTAGACAGAGGTAATGGTTCAAGAATGAGACAATCAAAAGGAACAAAATTGCTGACTATGCCATTATAAGTTTGGTGTCCTTGTTGCCACCATGAGGTGAGAAATGTCTACTGTGTTTCCCCGAAAATAAGACCTGGTCTAATATTGTATTTCCCTGAAAATAAGACCAGGTCTTATATTAATTTTTGCTCCAACAGATGCATTAGGGCATATTTTCAGGGGGTGTCTTATTTTTTCATGTACAACAATCTACATTTATTCAAATACAGTCATGTCATCTTCTGGAACATTGTCGTAATGTAATAAATGCATCCGTCTGACTGACAATTTTAACTGGAGCTTATTTTCGGGGTAGGTCTTATTTTCGGGGAAACACAGTAATTATGATGTTAGGATAGACACAGTACACTGAATCTCAGAAAACAAATTGGATCTCGGGGATAGAATTTGAAAAACTAGGGCCTTGTACTACTTCAGCTACACAGTTTTCTCACCCATTAAATTCCCTATTTGGCCAGGCCAAATTGAATTCATTTTTCTGTCTCTTCCAACTGAAAGAGACTTAAAACGGAAGCACCCATCATTAGAAGAATCCCCTACACAATGTATGGAATCTGCAAACAGGAAAACTTGCAATTTCAGGAAAGGTCCATATTTCTCCAGAGTACTCAGACTTTTGCTGTACCACAAAAATCTGTTCTATCACTCCCATTAATGAGACGGGTGAAATGAAAACTAGTTTGAATTCTTGATAGCCCTACACTAAGAACTTTCACTTTAGATTTCCAAAGAAGACACTTCAGTTCTACATTAAATTCTCAGTTATAACATTCACCTTTGCTTCCATGCCTCTGGGAAAGGCTTGCATATTGTGTAGGACAATCTTTTGTCTATACTACCTACTTATTGTATTTGGAGGTTTTCCCCGCTTCTAAAGGAAGTTAGCCATGATTGGTATTGTAAATACTTCCATAGTGGGAAATCAAGAACTTTCCTCCAATATCTAGTTCTCAGGTTGACCTTGGGAGTTCTCCAGGTGGCAAGGGAATGCTGGGACAAGAAACATCTGGGTGCCTTGGGTGCCAGAGACCCCTAGTCCTAGATTCATCCTTAAGTATTCTGGCT
Organism: Rhinolophus hipposideros; assembly: GCF_964194185.1. NCBI lineage: Eukaryota > Metazoa > Chordata > Mammalia > Chiroptera > Rhinolophidae > Rhinolophus > Rhinolophus hipposideros. The sequence goes on from NC_138059.1 coordinate 41,834,674, forward strand.
CACCCACCTGTCAAGCAAAGACCAATTCTTGAAAAGGCCTTGCTACTCTCCTCCCACACTCAGAGTCAAAATGCAGTGGTTCTTCTCCCCAAGAGCCTGGCCATATTTGCACCATGAGAACCTGCTATGAATCCTGTTTACAAGGTTTTAAGTGGGACTTCTAGTCATAAAAAAACTTACTTATGAGAAACCCTGATAGAGAGTTCCAGTCAAGATGGCAAAGTAGGTTAACATTGTGTTCACCTCCTCCCATGACCACATCAAAATTACAACTAAATTATGGAACAATCAACCTGGAGAGCCATCTGAAGACTAGTTAAACAAAAGTCCTATAACTAAAGATATAAAAGAGAAGCCATGTCGAGTTTGGTACGAGAAGCAGAAATGCAAAATGGGCTGACCCCTCACCTGCATGTGGCAGTTGAGAATCCAGAGGGATCTCTCAGCTTCATAGGTCCCCCTTGAGGAGCAAAGGATCCCAGCCCACACCTCGCTCCCCAGCCTGGAGCACCAGTGCCAAGAAGAGGAACCCACACAACATCTGTGGGAATTCAGATCATCTGGATGAGATGGGATGCAGCTGGAAACCCAGACAACCTCTTAAAGGACTCACTTGCTTGCAGGCATTTACCCGGGGCTCTGATGGTGGGACAGTGACTCAGATGGCACCAGAGACATACGGGGAGAGACTGAATTGTATGGCTTCAAGAAGAGGGGTAGAGACAGCTACAATTATCTCTGTGTTGAGACCTCCTTTCACACAGCTGGCATATGGGCACCATATTTCTTATATTTTCCCCCAAAACAGCCAAAGCTGAATCTATATTAACCTGGTGAACTTCACTCACTCCACCCTAATGATGCCCTTATACCCACCCAATTCGTGTACCACCAAGGCTCTTTAAGAGGCAGAAAGCCAGCCTTAGTCTACACTGCAGACTTTAAAAAACAACAACAACAGCAACAACAAAAAAATTTCAAATGTCTGTAGTCCCCAGGCAAGTGGCAGCTGTCCTCAATGTTCCCTGTGCCTTTTGCTGAAATACCACAGGCCTAGTACTTGTAGTAGCAGGCCACATTTTGTAGTGTGTCCTCTTCCATGCACCTCAAAGTCCAGCACAAGCATCTATCAATCACAAATCACTTTGTAATTCCTTCCAGGTAGCCCAAAAATGGTCACAGCGAGAAGCTGAACTTGGCATAAACCAGAGACCCTGTTAAGAGGCCTCAGAACCAACAACAGAGCACCAACTGATTTCCCCACAAGTTGAACTCCCAAATGGTGATATCAGGCAGCACTAGAGATGACTGGGGAGAATCCCACCACATAGGGTCATCCCTCCACACAGCAGCTCATACACTGTGGTCAGGGCCAATCTCACAGCTACTCAGCCTGAGGGTCAATTCTAACTCCTGATGTGCCAACAGCAATCAAGGTTCAACTACAACAGGAGGACACACACAACCCACACAAGGAACATAGCTGCAGCACCCAGCTCCAGTGATCAAGGAGACTCTGCCACTGGGCCCCACAGGACACCTATACATAAGGCCACCATACCAAGACTGTGAAACATAGCAGATCTACCTGTTACATAGATAAAAAACACAGAAAGGCAACCAAATTGGGGAGACAAAGAAACATGTTCCAAATAAAATGACAGGAGACGTCATCAAAATGGCAGCATGAGATGAGTCTCTGGAAATCTCCCCTGAAATTTACAACAAATTAGACAGCTATAACTCCACAAAGGACTCCCTGCACAGCAGACAGGCAAGATGAAGAGGCTTACTACCAAATTCACCTAAAGGTGAGCAAATTGCACAAGCAGGGGAGGAGGGAAGGGAAAAGTGCGGAGACAGAGAGGCGTGGGAGGAGGACTCAGACCTAGCTCAGTGCTCTGAGCTCACTGCACCCCAGAACTACCACAGCTGTGGGAGACGGAAGAAGTTGGACTGTTAGGGCTCCATTTATGACCCACAGGACTGAAGGGACAGCATATAACTTGGCTGAACCCAATGCTCACGACAGAGACCTCAGAGAAAAGACTGAGGGAAGAAAGTTTAAAACAATGGTTTAAGCCCTTAAGCAGAGAATGAAAGCCTTAGGCACTGAGATTAACTGCCCCCTCCCTACCCTCCCCGAGCTTATCCTGCCCCCACCTCCCTGGTGCTAGAAGCAGAACAGCAGCAGTGTCAGATTAAAAGAACAGAATATTTGCAGTTTTGAAAACTGTGGTCCGCAGACAAAGGTCACAGGACAACTAGTTCTGGCAAATGGGATGGAGCTGTGGAAGCAGGACAGGCTGAGGTGTTAGTCGCTGCCATTGCTCTGGGTCACCTCTCACAACTCACCTTGCCCCTGACCCCACGTATCTGGGCGGACCCCTGCAGGAGTAAACAGAACTGCTGAAACACATGGCTGTGAATCTGGTGCAGGAAAAGCTTTGGAACTTCAATAGCTTTTCGCATACCCACAGGGCAAACTGTTAACAGATAAGAAGCCCGAATTCCAGGGAATCCCCCCATTGTGTGAGAAGCTGGAATAGTGCAGAGAAAATATAACACTACAGTGTGAGAGAGAAAAAAAGGCTCCAGTCAGAGAGAAAATAAAACTTTCTACCAACACGTACTGGAAAACAAAAGAAAGACCTCTTCTTTTTTTTTTTTTTTTTTTTTTTTTTTTTTTATGAATACAGCACCTTTAATCTTGTCATTGTTTTAAATGAAACAAATTCAGAAAAGTGTAAAGAAGAGAATAATCATTAACTCTTACCACCCAGAATTAAACTTGTCTTCTTATCAATATGTTGTAGAATCCACTCCTGTAGATGTCTAGGAAGAGAAATAATAAATCATTAATTGCCGAAAAGGGAAAAAAAATGGCGGCGTGAGGTGAGCCTCTGTAACGCTCCCCTGGAATTTAAAACGAATCTGACAACAATAACACCAGAAAGGACTCCTTGCACAGCAGACAGGCAAGACGAAGAGGCCCACTACTGAATTCACCTCCAGGTGGGTGAATCGCGCGAGCGGGGGAGGAGGGAGAGGAGAAGTGCGGAGATGGAGCCCCACAGGTGCAGAAAACAGACCTAGCTCAGTGCTCGGAGCCCGCAGCTCCCGGATCTTCCGCAGATGCGAGAGAGGGAAGGACTCGAACTGCTAGGGCTCCGCTTACGGCCCACAGGGCTGAGGGGGCAGCATATAGCACGGCTGAACCCAACGCTCCCGTCAGCAAAGACTGAGGGAAAAGTGCTAAAATCGGTGATTTAAGCCCTCACTGCAAAGCGGAGAACGGAAGCCTTAGGAACGAAGACTAGCCGCCCCCTCCCTACCCTCCCAGAGCTCGCCCCGCCCCCACCCGCCCGGTGCTAAAGCAATAAAGTAGCAGTGTCGGATCAAAGGACAGAATATTTGCTGCTCTGAGAACTGTGGACTGCAGACACAGATTCGCAGCTCAACTAGTTCTGGCAAAGGGGAGGGAGCTGTGGAAGCAGGACTGGCTGTGGTGGTGGTTGCCACCATTGCTCTGGGCCACCTCTCACAACTAACCACGCCCCTGGCCCCACCTATCTGGGCGGATCCCTGCAGGAGTAAACAGAACTGCTGAAACAAACGGGCTCTGAATCTGGTGCAGAAAGAGCTTTGGAACTTCAAAAGCTCTTCGCAAACCTATCAACCTGTTGCAGAAGCCACTCCTGTAGATGTTTAGGAAGAGAAATAGTAAATCAGTGATTGCCATGAATAAACAAGGCAACAAGATAGCTCAGAAAGAAAGTGAAAAGTCTCCAGAAAAGGAATTTAGAGATATGGACATTTGTGATTTAAATGACAGAGAATTCAAGATTTCAATTCTGAAAAAACTGAACGAGATGCAAAAAAAACACAGAAAGGCAGTTTTAGGAACTCAGAAACACAATCAAAGAACACCATGAGCATTTTACAAAAGAGATTGAAATCTTGAAAAAGAACCAAATAGAATTTCTGGAGATTAAGAACTCAATAGAAGAAATTAACTATAAAATATCCAGTTTAGGTAGTAGAGTTGACCAGATGGAGGAAAGAATCAGTGACATCAAAGATAGGAACTTGGAATTTACACAGATGGAAGAAGAAAGAGACTTGAGACTTAAAAGAAATGAAAGAACTCTACAAGAACTTTCTGACTCCATCAGAAAGAGCAATATAAGAATAATGGGCATAACAGAAAGAGAAGAAAGAGGGAAGGGAACACAGAATATATTCAAACAAATTGTCGATGAGAACTTCCCATACTTGTGGAAAGAACTGGATCCTCAAATCCAAGAAGCAAATAGAACACCTAATTACCTCAATCTCAACAGGCCTTCACCAAGGCACATTGTATTGAAGCTGTCTAAAATAAATGACAAAAAAATAATCCTCAAGGCAGCCAGGGAAAAGAAGACGGTAACTTACAAAGGAAAGCCCATTAGATTATCATCATATTTTTCAGCAGAAACTCTACAAGCTAGGAGGGAATGGAACCAAATATTCAAACTATTGAAAGAGAGAAATCATGAGCCAAAAATAATATATCCAGCAAAGATCTCCTTTAGATATGAAGGAGGAATAAAGACCTTTCCTGACATCCAGAAGCTGAGGGAATTTTCTAATACACGACCTGCACTACAAGAAATACTAAAGGAGGCTATTAGACCACCATCAACAGGGACAACTTGTGGCAACGGAGACATAAAAAGGGGGAGCGTAAAGGCCTGAACTGGAATATGGGAATAGAGAAAGTAAGCGTGCTGAAGAAACTGAAATACTCTAAATATCAAACTTTCTTTTACATAAATTTAGGGGTAACCACTCAAAAAACATCCAAATCTGAAATATATACTGTAATAAAAGAAGAAACAGAGGAAAACATTATAGAATACCACCACACAGAATTAATAGACAACAACAAAAAGGCAAAGAAACAATGGAGACACAGCCTTACAAGAAAACTAAAGACAGAATGACAGGAAATCCTCACATATCAATAATCACCCTAAATGTAAATGGACTGAACTCACCAATAAAGAGACACAGAGTAGCAGATTAAATCAAAAAACTAAACCCAACCATATGCTGTCTACAAGAGACACAACTCAGCTACAAGGACAAGCATAGACTCAAAGTGAAAGTGTGGAAATTGACACTCCAAGCAAATGGTACCCAGAGAAAATCAGGTTTAGCCATAATGATTTCCGATGAAACAGACTTCAGGGTGAAAAAGATAACAAGAGACAAAGATGGACATTTCATAATGGTAAAGGGGACTATACAACAAGAAGACATAACAGTCATCAATATTTATGCCCCAATCAGGGAGCACCGAAATATACCAAGCAATTACTAACAGAACTAAAGAAAGAAATTGACCAAAACACAATTATACTAGGATATTTATATACATTATTGACAGCAATGGATAGATCATCCAAACAGAAGATAAATAACGAAATCGCAGCCCTAAATGACACATTAGATGAAATGGACATAACTGACATATATAGAGCACTTCATCATAAAACATCACACTATGCATTCTTTTCTAGTGTACATGGAACATTCTCAAGGATAGACCATATATTGGGAAACAAAATCAGCCTCTGCAAATTTAAGAAGATTGAAATCACACCAAGCATATTCTCTGATCACAAAGCTTTGAAATTGGATATCAACAGCGAAAAGAAAGCAGTAAAAATCACAAATACATGGAGATTAAACAACATACTTATAAAGAACGACTGGCTGAAAGAAGAAATTAGAGGAGAGCTCAACAGATACATAGAATCAAATGACAATGAAAATACATCCTACCAAAAGTTTTGGGATGCCGGAAAAACACTTTTTAGAGGGAAATTTATATCATTACAGGCCTATCTCAAGAAACAAGAAAAATTCCAAATAAATAACCTCATGTTAAAACTTAAAAAACTAGACAAAGAAGAACAAGCGAAACCCAAGGTCAGCAGAAGAAAGGAAATAATTAATATCAGAGCACAGTTCAATGAAATAGAGAACAAAAAGACAATAGAAAAATTAATGTGACAGAAAGCTGGTTTTTTGAAAAGATTAACAAAATCGACAAATCCTTGGCTAGACTCACTAAGTAAAAAAGAGAGAAGACACTAATTAACAAAATCAGAAATGAAAAAGGGGAAGTTATCACGGACACCACAGAAATACAAAGGATTATCCAAGAATACTATGAAGGACTATAGGCAACCAAATTTAATAACTTAGAAGAAATGGACAAGTTCTTAGAAACATATAGCCTTCCAAGGCTGAATCATGAAGAACTGGAAAATCTAAACAGGCCGATCACCAGTAACGAAATTGAATCAGTCATCAAAAACCTTCCCAAAATCAAAAGTCCTGGACCAGATGGCTTCACCAGTGAATTCTACCAAACCTTCAAAGAGGATCTAATACCAATCCTGCTCAAACTCTTCCAAAAAATTGAAGAAGAGTCAGTACTCCCTAACTCATTTTATGAGGCCAACATTACCCTGATACCAAAACCTGGTAAGGACAACACAAAAAAAGAAAACTACAGACCTATATCTCTGATGAATACAGATGCTAAAATCCTAAACAAAATTCTAGCAAATCGAATACAACAATGCATTAAAAAGACTATTCATCACGACCAAGTGGGGTTCATCCCCGGGGCACAAGGATGGTTCAACATTCTCAAATCCATCAATGTGATACATCACATAAACAAAATAAAGGACAAAAATCATATGATTCTATCAATTGATGCAGAAAAAGCATTTGATAAGATACAACATCCATTTATGATTAAAACACTAACTAAAATTGGTATAGAAGGAAAATACCTCAACATAATAAAGGCCATATACGACAAACCCTCAGCTAATCTCGTAATTAATGGTGAAAAGGTGAAGCCCTTTGCTCTACGTTCAGAAACACGACAAGGTTTTCCCGTATCACCTCTGCTTTTCAACATAGTGTTGAAAGTCTTCGCCAGAGCTATCAGGCAAGAGAAAAAATTAAAAGGCATCCAAATCGGGAATGAAGAAGTTAAATTGTCACTCTTTGCAGATGACATGATGCTATATATAGAAAACCCTAAAGACTGCACCAAAAAGCTACTAGAAACAATCAATGAATACAGTAAAGTTGCTTGCTACAAAATCAACGTACAAAAGTTTATTTCTTTCCTATATACCAACAATGAAATCACAGAAATAGAGATAGAAAAAACAATTCCTTTTGCAATTGCAGCAAAACGAATAAAATATCTAGGAATAAACTTAACCAAGGATGTGAAGGATTTATATGCTGAAAACTATAAGACATTTTTGAAAGAAATTGAAGAAGACACAAGGAAATGGAAAGACATTCCGTGCTCATGGATTGGAAGAATCAACATAGTTAAAATGGCCATATTACCCAAAGCCATATACAGATTTAATGCAATCCCCATCATAATCCCAATGGCATTTTTTAAAGAAATAGAGCAAAAAATTATTAGATTTGTTTGGAACCACAAAGGACCCAGAATATCCAAATCAATATTAAAAAAACAGAACAATACTGGAGGTATCACACTCCATGATTTTTGCATGTACTACAGGTCTACAATAATCAAAACAGCTTGGTATTGTTGGAAAAACAGACACATAAACCAATTGAATAGAATTGAGAACACAGAAATAAAACCACATAAATATGGACAGATAATTTTGACAAAGAAGCTAAAAACATACAATGGAGGAAAGACAGCCTCTTCAAAAAATGGTGCTGGCAGAATTGGATACCTATGTGCAAAAGAATGAAACTGGATTGCTATCTGTCACCATGTACCAAAATTAATTCAAAATGGATCAAAGACTTAAGCATAAGACCTGACACAATAAACTGCATTGAAGAAAACATAGGTACTAAACTTATGGACCTTGGGTTCAAAGAGCATTTTATGAATTTGACTCCAAAGGCAATGGAAGTAAAAACTAAAATAAACAAATGGGATTATATGAAACTGAAAAGCTTCTGCACAGCAAAAGAAACTATTGACAAAATAATGAGGCAACCAACTGAATGGGAGAAGATTTTCGCAAACAGTTCCTCTGATAAGGGGCTAATATCCAAAATATACAAGGAACTCATGAAACTCAACAACAAAAAAACAAACAACCCAATTGAAAAATGGACAGAGGACCTGAAGAGACATTTCTCCAAAGAGGATATACAAATGGCAAATAGACATATGAAAAAATGCTCAACATCGCTAATCATCAGAGAAATGCAAATGAAAACCACAATGAGATATCACCTCACCCCAGTCAGAATGGCTTTCATCAACAAAACAAATAGTAACAAGTGTTGGAGAGGCTGTGGAGAAAAAGGAACTCTCATACACTGTTGGTGGGAATGCAGACTGGTGCAGCCGCTATGGAAGGCAGTGTGGAGGTTCCTCAAGAAATTACGAATAGAATTACCATATGACCCAGCAATCGCTCTCCTGGGTATCTACCCCAAAAATATAAAAGCATTTCTCTATAGAGACACGTGTACTCCAATGTTCATTGCAGCTTTGTTTACGGTGGCCAAGACATGGAAACAACCAAAATGTCCTTCGATAGATGAATGGATAAAGAAGTTGTGGTACATATACACAATGGAATACTATTCGGCATTAAGGAAAGATGATATAGGAACACTTGTGACAACATGGATGGATCTCGAGAGAATAATGCTAAGTGAAACAAGTCAGACAGAAAAAGCAGAGAACCCTATGATTTCACTGATATGTGGTATATAGACCAAAAAGAACAAGACAAACAAATGAGAAACAAAAACTCATAGACACAGACAATAATTTAGTGGTTACCAGAGGGTAAGGGGGTGGGGGGTGGGTGATGAGGGTAAAGGGGATCAAATATATGGTGATGGAAGGAGAACTGACTCTGGGTGGTGAACACACAATGGGATTTATAGACGATGTAATACAGAATTGTACACCTGAAATCTATGTAAATTTACTAACAATTGTCACCCCAATAAAATTAATTAAAAAAAAAAAAAAAAAAAAAGACTTAAGCATAAGACCTGACACAATAAACTGCATTGAAGAAAACATAGGTACTAAATTTATAAACCTTGGGTTCAAAGAGCATTTTATGAATTCGACTCCAAAGGCAATGGAAGTAAAAACTAAAATAAACGAAAGGGATTATATGAAACTGAAAAGCTTCTGCACAGCAAAAGAAACTATTGACCAAATAATGAGGCAACCAACTGAATGGGAGAAGATTTTTGCAAACAGAGCTCTGATAAGGGGCTAATATCTAAAATATACAAGGAACTCATGAAACTCAACAACAAAAAAACAAACAACCCAATTGAAAAATGGACAGAGGACCTGAAGAGACATTTCTCCAAAGAGGATATACAAATGGCAATAGACATTGAAAAAATGCTCAACATTGCTAATCATCAAAGAAATGCAAATGAAAACCACAATGAGATATCACCTCACCCCAGTCAGAATGGCTTTCATCAACAAGACAAATAGACAAATAGCAACAAGTGTTGGAGAGGCTGTGGAGAAAAAGGAACTCTCATACACTGTTGGTGGGAATGCAGACTGGTGCAGCCACTATGGAAGGGAGTGTGGAGGTTTCTCAAGAAATTACGAATAGAATTACCATATGACCCAGCAATCGCTCTCCTAGGTATCTACCCAAAAAATCTGAAAGCATTCTTCTATAGAGACATGTGTACTCCAATGTTCATTGCAGCTTTGTTCACGGTGGCCAAGACATGGAAACAACCAAAATGTCCTTCAATAGATGAATGGATAAAGAAGTTGTGGTATATATACACAATGGAATACTATTCGGCATTAAGGAAAGATGATATAGGAGCATTTGTGACAACATGGATGGATCTTGAGAGTATAATGCTAAGTGAAATAAGTCAGACAGATAAAGCAGAGAACCCTATGATTTCACTGATATGTGGTGTATAAACCAAAAAGAAGAAGACAAACAAATGAGAAACAAAAACTCATAGACACAGACAATAATTTAGTGGTTATCAGATTGTAAGTGGGTGGGGGGTGGGTGATGAGGTAAAGGGGATCAAATATACGGTGATGGAAGGAGAACTGACTCTGGGTGGTGAACACACAATGGGATTTATAGAGGATGTAATACAGAATTGTAGACCAGAAATCTATGTAAATTTACTAACAATTGTCAACCCAATAAATTTAATAAAAAAAAATTTTAAAAATAAATAAATAAATAAATAAATCATTAATTGCCGTGAATAACCAAGGCAACAAGACAGCCTTTCACTTTCGGAAAGAAAATGAAAAGTGTTCAGAAAATGAAGTTAAAGATACGGTAATATGTGACTTAAATGACAGAGAATTCAAGATGGCAGTTCTGAAATAACTCAACGAGATGCAAGAAAATAAAGAAAGGCAGTTTAATGAACTCAGAAACACAATCAAAGAACAACATGAGCATTTTACCAACGATATTGAAATTTTAAAAGAGAACGAAATAGAATTTCTGGAGATTAGGAACTCAATAGAAGAAATTAACAATGAAATAACCAGCTACAGAAGTAGAGTTGATGAGATGGAGGAAAGAATCAGTGATATCAAAGATAGAAACCGGGAAATGACAAAGATGGAAGAAGAAAGAGACATGAGACTTAAAAGAAATGAAAGAACTCTACAAGAACTTTCTGACTCCAGCACAAAGATCAAAATAAGAATAATGGGCATTATTATGAACAAGAAAGAGAGAAGGGAACAGAGAATATATACAAACAAATAGTTGATGAGAACTTTCCAAACTTGTAGAAAGAACTGGATCCTCGAATCCAAGAAGCAAATGGAACACTTAATTAGGTCAACCCAGTGTGCCCCTCCAAGGTACATTGTATTGAAGCTGTCAAAAATCAACGACAAAGAAAGAATCCTCAAGGCAGCCAGTGAAAAAAAGACAGTAACCTACAAAGGAAAGCCCATTAGATTATCAACACATTTCCTAGCAGAAACTCTACAAGTCAGGAGGTAGTGGAACCAAATATTCAAACTATTGAAAAAGAGAAATCATGAGCCAAGAATAATAAACCCAGCAAAGATATCCTTTAGATATGAAGGAGGAATAAAGACCTTTCCAGACGTACAGAAGCTTAGGGAATTTTCTAACACATGACTTCCACTACAAGATATAATAAAGGAGGCTATTCGGCCACCATCAACAGGGACAATTTGTGGCAACCAAAACATAAAAAGGGGGAGAGTAAAGGCATGAACCAGAATATGGGAATGGAGAAAGTAAGCATGCTGAAGAAAATGGAATACTCTAAATATCAAACTTTCTTTTATATAAACTTAACGGTAACCACTCAAGAAACATCCAGAACTGAAACATATACTCCAATAAAAGAGAACAGAGCAAAACATCATAGAATACCACCACAAAGAAATAATAGACAACAATAAAAAGGCAAAGAAACAATAAAGACACGACCTTACCAGAAAACTAAGATCGAATGATAAGAAATCCTCACATATCGATAATCACCCTAAATGTAAATGGACTGAAGTCTCCAATAAAAAGACACAGAGTAGCAGATTGGATCAAAATATTAAACAGAACCATACACTGTGTTCAAGAGACAAATCTCAGCTCCAAGGTCAAGCATAGACTCAAAGTAAAAGAGTGGAAATTGACACTGCAAAAAACTGGTATCAAGAGAAAATGAGTTGTAGACATAATGATATCAGATGAAACAGACTTCACGGTGAAAACGGAAACAAAAGACAAAGATAGACATTTCATAATGGTAAAGGGGAGTATACAAAAAGAAGACATAACAGTCATCCATATTGTGACCCAATCAGAAAGCACCATAATATACCAAGCAACTACTAACAGAACTAAAGGAAGAAATTGACCAAACCACAATTACACCAGGGGACCTAAATACATCATTGACAGCTATGGATAGATCATCCAAACAGAAAATAAATAACAAAAAAGCAGCCCTAAATGACACATTAGATGAAATGGCCATAATTCACATTTATAGAGCACTTCATCCTAAAACACCAGACTGTATATTTTGTTTCTAGTGAACATGGAACATTCTCAAGGATAGACCATATATTGGGACATAAAATAATCCTCAGCAAATTATAGAAGATTAAAATCATACCAAGCATATTCTCTGATCACAAGGCTTTGAAATTGGATATCAAGTGCAAAAAGAAAGCAGGAAAAAACACAAATACATGGAGATTAAACAACATACTTTTAAAGAACATCTGGGTAAAAGAAGAAATTAGAGAAGAGATCAAAATGTACATAAAAACAAATGACAATGAAAATACATCCTACCAAATTTTTGGGATGCAACGAAAGCAGTGTTAAGAGGGAAATTTATATCATTACAGGCCTATCTCAAGAAACAAGAAAAATCACAAATAAGTAACCTCACATTACACCTTAAAGAACTAGGAAAAAAAGAGCAAATGAGACCTAATGTCAGCAGAAGAAAGGAAATAATAAAAATCAGAGAAGAACTAAATGAAATAGAGAACAAAAAGACAATAGAAAAAATTATGTGACAAAGAGCTAGTTCTTTGTAAAGATTAACAAAATTGACAAACCCTAGGCTAGGCTCACTAAGATAAAAAGAGAGACGACACTAATAAACAAAATCTGATGTGAAAAAGGGGAATGTATTACGGATGCCACAGAAATACAAAGGATCATCCAAGAATACTATGAAGGACCATATGCCACAAAATTCAATAACCTAGAAGAAATCGACAAGACTTTAGCAACACATAGCCTTCCTAGACTGAACCATGAAGAACTGGAAAACCTAAACAGACCAATCACCAGTAAGGAAATTGAATCAGTCATCCAAAATCTTCCCAAAAGCCAAAGTTTAGGATCAGATGGCTTCACTAGTGAATTCTACCAAACTTTCAAAGAGCATTTAATGCCAATCCTGCTCAAACTCTTCCAAAACCTGAAGAAGAGACAGTACTCCCTAACTCATTTTATGAGGCCAACATTACACTGATACCAAAACCTGGTAATGATAACACAAAAAAAGAGAACTACAGACCAATATCTCTGATGAATACAGATGCAAAAATTTTAAACAGAATTCTAGCAAATTATATACAACAATGCATTAAAAAGATTATTCATCATGATCAAGTGAGCTTCATCCCAGGGGCATAAGGATGGTTCAACATACACAAATGCATCAATGTGATACATCATATAAGCAAAATAAAAAACAAAAATCATATAATTATCTCAATTGATACAGAAAAAGCGTTTCACAAGATACAATATCCATTTACAATTAAAACACTAAATAAAACAGGTATAGAACGAAAATACCTCGTTGCAACCTTAAAATGATGATAAAGACAATATAAGACAAACCCTCAGCAAATCTGATAAATAACTGTGAAAAACTGAAGCCTTTGGCTCTACGTTCAGGAACTTGACAGAGCTGTACCCTATCACCTCTGCTTTTCAACATAGAGTTGTAAGTCCTCGCCAGAGCAATCAGGCAAGAGAAAGAAAGAAAAAGCGTCCAAATTGGGAATAAAGAAGTTAAATTGTCACACAATAAACTGCACAGAAGAAAACATAGGTACTAAACTTACGGACCTTGGGTTCAAAAAACATTTTATGAATTTGACTCCAAAGGCAATGGAAGTAAAAGCTAAAATAAATGAATGGGACTATATCAAACTTAATAGCTTCTGCACAGCAAAAGAAACCATCGACAAAATATAAAGGCAACCAAGTGAATAGGAGAAGATTTTTCCAGACAGTGCCTCTGATAAGGGCTAATATCCAAAATATAGAAGGAACTCATGCAACTCAACAACAATAACAAAAAATAAACAACCCAATTGAAAAATGGGCAGAGGACCTGAAGAGACATTTCTCCAGAGAGAACATACAAATGGCAAATAGACATATGAAAACATGCTCAACATCACTAATCATCAGAGAGATGCAAATAAAAACCACAATGGGATATCACCTCACCCAATTTGGAATGGCTATCATCAACAAGACAAATAGTAACAAGTGTTGGAGAGGCTGTGGAGAAAAAGGAACCCTCATACACTGTTGGTGGGAATGCAGACTGGTGCAGCTGCTATGGAAGGCAGTGTGGAGATTCCTCAAAAAATTACGAATAGAATTACCATGTGACCCAGCAATCCCATTACCCAAAAAAATCTGAAACCATTTATCCATAAAGACACATGTGCTCTAATGTTCATTTCAACTTTATTTATGGTGGCCAAGACATGGAAACAACCAAAATGTCCTTCGTTAGGTGAATGGATAAAGAAGTTGTGGTATATATACACAATGGAATAGTATTCAACGGTAAGAAAAGATGAAATAGGACCGTTTGTGACAACATGGATGGATGTTGAGAATATGATTCTAAGCGAAATAAGTCAGACAGAAAAAACAGAGAACCCTATGATTTCACTGATATTTGGTATATAAACCAAAAACAACAAAATAACAAGACAAATGAGAAACAAAAACTCATAGACACAGAGAATAGTTTAGTGGTTACCAGATGGTAAGGAGGGAGGGGCGTTGTAGATGAGGGTAAGGGGGATCAAATATATGGTGATGGAAGGAGAACTGACTCTGGGTGGTGAACATATAATGATTTATAGATGATTTATAGAACATATATAGATTTATAGATGATGTTATACAGAACTTGAAATCTATGTAACTTTACTAACAATTGTCACCCCAATAAAGTTTAATTAGAAATAAATAAAATAAATAAAATAACAGAAGATAACTCCAGGAAAAAGAAATGGAGGCAAGCATTCTACCAGATACAAAGTTCAAAACACTGGGTACATAGATGATCAAGGAATTTAGTGAGAACTTCAACAAAGAGATATTAAGCACTAAAAAGACATAAAAAACATTTTTAAAAAGTCAGAAAGGAAGAAATATATAACTGAAATAAAAAATACACTGGAAGGAATCAACAGCAGATTAGATGAGGCGGAAGATTTCATCAGCCATTTGGAAGACAAGGTAGTTGAAAACACCCAATCTGAACATCAGAAAGAAAAAAGAATGAAACAAAATGAGAATAGTTTAAGGGTCCTCAGGTACAACATCAAGTATAGCAAAATTCACATTACAGGTATACCAGCAGGAGCAACAGAGAGCAAAGGATTGAAAACTTATTTGAAGAAATAATGGCAAAACTTACCTAACGTGGTTAATGAAGTAATGTGTGAAAACTGATGCTTTAAGAGATGTTAACTATTTTATTTTGTTAGTATTCCCTAGTAGTATTTAGGTTGTTTCTGAATTTTAAGAATATAAACATGATGAAAAATGTTATATCATGATGGATTCCAAAATGTTAAGATATTATTCTATTACCCTACCTTATTAAAGTTTAATTAGAATTTATAAATATAATATCTAAATAACAAAATTAATGCTTTGTTAATGTTTTTTCACCAAGTAGACAACATTTTCAATATAACCAAAGTTTATGTTTTGAATTGCTATAAACTTTCAAGAAAATTGGCCAAAAAAAAAAAAAATCTAATAATTTTCAGTTAGAAAAAAACGGGAGGAAGGGCCTTTTTTCCTGCCTGTGGAAATGTCAGCTTGTAACACACAGGCAATGGATACAGGAGACCCTAAAATTTATGAGAAGGGCAACATAGTGCCAAAAGAAGTTAAAGGTTTCAGAGACTTTTGTAATTGAGCATTGAGATATATGCAAGTTCTGTGTAGGAAGGGGAAGACCCTAAGATGTGTAGGGCATAAAATCAACAACTTTGAGTGTTTGGTGCAACCTTACCCAGAAGAAAAGGAGGTCTGTAGGGATCAAGAATGTTACAATGAGGAGTATAAAAAGGGAAAGGCCTGACTGATTTCCAGTCAAAGACTTGGCATCTATGTGATATTAGACTAGCTATATCTAGAAATTAGAAGCTGCTTGGGTCTACTGACCCCATTCTAACCCAGATTTTACTCTCACATTGCCCTGACACTAACCCTCTGGCCCCATTCCCAACTCAGACTTTCTATCTACTCATGCATCCACATACATAGGACAATTTCCAAACACCTCATTTGTCACTGCCAAGATCTTCTAGCCATGTTCTTCTCTAATCCAGTTGTCACACAGAAAAGAACAAATCTTTTGTTACCTCTCTGCATAGCGTTCATCAATGGCTTTTCATTGCAAGTAGAGCATAGTAGGTTGAATGGAACCTGCCCCACAAAAAAAGATACGTCCACAGAGAACCTGTGAATGTGAAGTTATATGGAAGAAAGATTATTGTAGATGTGACTAAATTAAAGATCTCAAGATGAGTTCCTCCTATATTATCTGAATGGGCCACAAATTTAATTGTAAGTGTGCTACATGAGGTCTGACAATTAAGATTGTGAACTTGCTACCATGCACTTACACTGGCAGCACTGTACAAACAGCTCGGTAAGTTTTTATAACCTGGTATATCAGTGTCTGACAGCTATGTTTGTGTTGGCGTGTGGTGGTGTCTTGCTCAGTGGCATTCATTATTGTCGTTGCGTGTTGTTGTGTGCTGTTGCAGGAATGTCTGAGCTTGAATTAGAGCAATGAACAAACATTAAACTTATTAAACTTGGCAAGAGTGAAAGTGAAATCAGGGACGTGTTAGTCCAAGTTTACAGGGATAATGTCATGAAGAAAATGACAGTGTACAAATGGATTAAACGTTTTTCTGACAGGAGGGTATGTGTCACTGATGAAGAGAGATCAGGGCAGCTAGTAACCAGCAGAACTAATGAAAACATTGCAAAGAATCATTGATTTGTGCATCAAAATCGTCAGCTGACTGAGAAGCATAGTAGACCAAGTAAACATCAGTAGAGAAACAGAAAAATCTTAACTGAAAATCTTGGCATGAAAAAGCTGTGTGCAAAAATTGTCCCAAAGGAGCTCACCAATGAACAAAAGCAAAGGAGGGTCAAAATTTGCCAAGACGTTTTGGAAAGGCAAGACGATGTTTTGAGCGATGTTATCATTAGTGATAAAACATGGTTGTACCAATAGGACGCCGAAACAAAGCATCGAAGTGCACAATGGAAGTTAGCCAATTCTCCATGACCAAAAAAGTTCCATAAATCTAAATCAAGAATCAGAATGATGTTGCTAACCTTTTGATATCAGAGTGATTACTCATTATGAATTTGTACCAACTAGACAAACATTTAACCAAGTTTTCTATTTGGAAGTGCTGAACAGGCTGTGTGAAAATGTTAGATGAAAATGACCTAAACTTTTCACCAACAGTTCATGGTTCTTGCATCATAATAATACACCAGCTCACACGGCACTGTCTGTGAGGTAGTTTTTAGCCAGTAAACAAATATCTGTATTGGCACACACTCTCTACTCACTTGATCTGGCCCCCAACGACTTCTTTCTTTACCAAAGATAAAGGAAATATTGAAAGGGAGACATTTTTATGACATTCAAGATATCAAGGGTAATCCAATTACAGCTCTGATGGCTATTCCAGAAAAATAGTTCCAATATTTCTTTGAAGGGTGAACTAGGTGCTGTCATTGGTGCATAGCTTTCCAAGGGGAGTACTTATAAGGTGACTGTAGTGATATTCAGCAATGAGGTATGTAGCACTTTTTCTAGGATGAGTTCATGAATGTAATTTTCAGACCTCATAACTGAGAGAGAAGAGGAGAAACACAATATAAAGACAGAAGCAGAGACTGGAGTGATGTGTGTACAAACCAAGTTATACCAAAGATGTCCAACAGCAACTACAAGGCAAGAGAGGGCCATGGAATAGATTTTCCCTCATATACTTCAGAAGGAACCAATCCTGCCAGCACCTGGATTTCAGATTTTTGGACTTCAGAACTGTGAGAAAATAGATTTCTCTTATTTTGAGCTGTCCAGTTTGTGGTAATTTGTTGACATCCCTAGGGAATTAATATATGGATTACTAAATTTTCCCAATATGATTAGGATCCCCTTATATAGTTGAGTTTCTGCCCATGATTCAGATTAATTTTTTTACTCCTCCTCACCTCACCAGGTATCTTTTCTCACTTCCACTCTTTTGTTTCTTTAATACACAAGTATTCCCTTCCTCAAGGCCTTTGCTTACTGCTATTTTCTTCTTTGAAATCTCCTCCACATCCCCATAATCTTCTCACAGATGTCACCTTTTTGTCACATGTCTCTCAGCTTAAATACAGCTTTCCAAGAGACCTTCCTGAATTCCTCTAACCAAAATACTTCTGCCCTCCCCTCCCTACCACATCATATCACAACATTTCTTTCCTTCACAGAACTCATTACAAATGATAAACATTGTTCATGTACTCATTACATTGTGAGCTTAATAAAGGCAGTGTTTTTGTCCAGTCATTTCTTCAAAAATTATTAATTGAACATCTGTTATATACCAAGCAGCATTCTAGGCATTTGGAAAATGCAATATACCAAACAAAAATAATCTCTGTTCTTATGGACTGACATTCTAGCCCAATTTCCAACACTGTCTCTTCATATATGAAGCACTGTCTGCCATTTATAGGTCATTCATAAGAGTTAATTGAATGATTAATGAAAATATTAAGTTCTAGTCACTAGTTCTCTCCCTTTTCCTAGAAACAGTTTGTCTCTACCTGTCTAATAAGAATTTAATAAGCCCAGAAAATTTTGAGAGACCTTCAAACTTGCCAATTACAAGATTGTTTTCTTACAAAGACATTGGAATTCCTTCATCATTCTTGTTGAGACAAGGTTTTTGCCATTTCTCCTAGTGTAATTGGAAGTAAAATTTTCCCTTAAAACATTTACTAGAAAACCAAACAAAATGTTAAGTTATGCTGGGCTTGCAAGGCTTAGCCAAAGATAGCAGGCCCAGGGCAGTTAGCGCAATTAACCATTACCATGTCTAAAGGTCAGCCTCTGGGACTGTTTAATTGTGGCCATTAAAATGCTTGAGCAGCTGCTTCATAGAAGTAATTTGGAGCCCAGGAGAAACCAAAGGCAGCATCAACATACCAAGTCATCTGAAAAAAGACCATCTGGGCTCCACATACTGCCTGATAACAGTTTGGGATTTCCAGAAGTAGTTAGCCTGGCTTAGAGGTCATGGCCTAACTAAAAGTAGACCTTCCCTGATGCCAAAGTGACATTGTAAAGTGATTCCCCACCTCACCTGCCCATTATTTCATGTCCTCCTCATTTTTCATCCTTTACCCAGGCTTCTGAAAACCTTATTACTCAATTCCTCAATTCCTCAATTAGTACATATTAACTTAGCAACTGTTATACGCTAAGCAATGTCAAGGGTGGTACCACATTTCCGTACACTACAACCCACCCAACCCCAGCCTTCCTCAGGCCTGTACCTTGAAGATATGGCTCTACCTTGAAGGTATGTTTAGCTCTTCATGGATGGGCACACTGTCCTGCTCAGCCAAGATACTGGTTCAAAATACTTCTCAACCCAACTTTCCAGGCAGTCACTACCCATTGCTCAGATCTAGCATGAAAATGAAATCTTTTTGTTAGCACTGAAATCTTGCCCAATCTCCTCCTTTGATCAATGAGTTTCAACAACTCACTAAAGACATACAGCTGGTTTGTGGTAGACTTGGAATCAAGGTATCCTGTCTTCTGGTCAGAGCTCTTTATGATGCTCAATAAAAACAAGTTAAATAGCAACTCAAAGCTGACTAGATTTATTAGTCAACAGAGGAGAACATAATATATGTTAATAAGAAGTGCAAAATAAAATTAGATATGGCATCATATTATAAATTTTATAGTACAAGTTACTATATAATATACACGTATACTCAAAGTTATCATTTACTTTACAGAGCATCTTATATAATCCTTATATTATATCTATCCTGTAGATAATATCCTCCTTATTTTATAAATGAGGAAATTGAAATTCAGAGAGTTTAAGTACCTTCCTTGAAAGCTGCTGAATAATAATAGTAGAGCTGAATTTGGACCCAGGTAGATTCACCTATTCGCAATATGACTTGTTTTCAGTACACATTGCCACCACTGTTAGGAAATAATTCTCCTAGATCTCTTGAACTTCTGCACATCTGGTGAGCAGAGACACTGACTACTTTTTGTTCTAGACTGTCTTTTAAGGACGTCTGTAGAGAGAACAGCTTTGAAGCGTGGAGCTAGTTTCTCTCTCCAGAGAAAAGGGAAAATTTGTTTACTGTTCAGAATAATAAAGATAATATCTCCATTTGGGGCAAAGATTGGACACATTTGCTTACAACCTATTAGAAAATATTGTAATCTCCTTACTTTAAGGTCTCTCAGATATGACTTAAACCCACTCAGATATGACCTAAACTCATGCACATTGCCTCCATGGGACCCGAGTGACAATGGAGAACAAATGCAAACACAAAGCTCATGCTGCCTGCTGTTCCATGAGTAACAAACTGTTTTATTTCTCACTCAAAGATCACATGTCTCTTGATAGTTCACAAGTAGAGTAAAATCTCAGACCATTCACAATTCTTAATAACCATGAGGTCAGTAGTATGAAAGATCACAGGGGTTGGGCTGCTCCTGGTTGCCTACTTCACTGGGACCCCAAGTTATTGAATCCCCTTATGTTCAACTTAGGTTACTCACCAAGGATCCCAATCCCCCAGTGGCTGAATAAATACATGCTAGTCTAAAGTAATATCAGTGATTATTATATTTACCTCTCCTACATAAAAATGTCATTACACAGTATCTTATCCTGATATATTAGAAATGTGGATGTTTCAGGTGCCATGGGAAGCCAGAATCAAGAGGTATTATTAGCAAGAGAAGCTTCTCCCTATGTAAATTAAATTTGAGCAAATCCGGACGGCACTAGCCCTACCCATCTGGCCAGCTCTTCCCAGACCTTCAGAGAGGTCCAGGATTACTGTTTTCCACCCAGTCCTCTCAGGCCAGCTTCATTAACCCTTCCTTGGAATTAATTCTCAGCTTTTCTATTTTTTTCTTTTCTTTTATTAATTTTTTTTTTATTTTTTTACAATAAGCTGTTCATGACTGCTTATTGTAAGAATGAAGATTTGGATATACCCATTCTGATTTTTCACTTCTCAGGTCACTGAGAAGTCATTAGATCAAATCATGTAACAAAGTAGAGAATTTTGTTGACTGAAAATGTTCCATGAGAATGATTTACAAGATAAGCTGATGGAGGAAATTAGAGCCTTACTTCCCAGGGCGTGTACCTTCCTCCTTGAAGGAGATAGAATCTGAGGTTCATAGTAATGTATGATCTGTTTTGGCCAGTAGGTAGGGCCAGAAATTCTATCACTTTTCTCTAGCAATGAGGGGGAGAAGAGAGTGAAGGCAATAATCACTTTGATAGAAAGGAAAACAAATGGATAAGAGCATGGGAGAAATTTTTAGTGGTTTACATGAGTGTGAAATTAGAGGAGAGAGTCTGATGTCTAGAAAATATTTCTGAGAAACTGTGTGCAACATGTTTGTGTAAAATCCCTGTGGCATCCCCTTGAGAAAATTAGTAATGATCTATAATATCTATCAAGGCTTCTAGAGACTACTTTATGTTTTCTGTTAATGGGACTGCTCAGAGACTGGCCCTGGTGAGCCCCAGCTTATATATCACAGTGAATTAGGATTTACAAAGTTTGTTACTGCTTTCTAGTTATGGCATATTTAAAGTCACAGTTCTTGAACTACTTTACTTTCCTACAATTTTTCTCCAACTAACAAACAGAATGGGCATGAGAGAATGAAGACTAGGAAAAAATGTTTTACAGTTATAAGGAAAACAATATAAGTACATGGAAGTAGAGGAAAGTAACTGGAAGACTAGAAAAAGGCAGCACCTGAGGGGCCTTGTAGGGATAATAGCCTTGGTCAGGCTCCCTCCCCGACCAGCTGCTGGCTCTGCCCCGGCGACCTGCTGGTCTGACATGATGGAAGACAGCACAAGCGTCGTCTATCTTAAAAATATACTCTTATGTAAGCACCCTGGCTGTATGCCACCTTTGTTTCTGTATGGTATAAAGGTGTCCAGCTATTTCAGGAGGTAGGTGGCTAAGCCATGATAGGGGCTGCTGGCTGAATCCAGCGACGGGGCTGATTGAGCCCCATAAGCCTGAATAAAGTATGTCTACTTTGCCTTTGGCTCCACACATCTTCCAGCTCCCTGAGGCGCACACACCTTACCCCTGAGACTCAATCCTGTTGCAGCGAGCAGGGTCTCGATCAGGTAAGAGAGCTGTCCACCCCTGGACAGGAGAACATGTGGCCCCCACACAGTGTGTTGCACGCGGTAGCCACTGTTTCAGGAGCTGGGCCCCTGTGCAGGGGTGGGAAGACATGGATGGTTCTCTGGCCAGCATAGAAAAAGACTTGCAGGTTTTAACTGAGCAGTTGCGAGAACAAGCGATAGGCGCTGCTGGCTGTGTGGGCTGAATGTTTCTCACTGCGCTGTGTCGCACCAAAGAGGAAGTGCTCCCTGAAGTGGCTCCTGTGCAGGACCTGCAGTTTCAGGAGGTCATGCTGAAGGCCTGAGTCCGTCAGCTCGAGGAGACCCTCCATAGTGGAGGGTCTGAAGCAGATGCCGCCCAGGAGTCCCCGACACAGGATGTTGGGTAGGCTGAAGACATCCCATACCCCTGCGTTCAGCCCATTGTACAGCAAAAGGTAAAATATGAACAACCTTTGGGGCCCACTGCCTGCAACCCAGCATTGAATGAGTTCACAACTTATACTCCCTATACTACCACAAGTTGTGAGACTTGGGGAAAGAGTGCCAGCAACGCCCCAGTGAGCCGCTGCTGGCTTGGCTGTCGCACTTGTGGTACAAGGGAGCAGACAGCATTCTCTGCCCCCCAGGCGAAATGGAAAAGCTAGCCTCCGTGATGGTGCACTCATCTCTATGGCAATGGCTGCAAAATTGCCATAGGCTAGTTCAAGGCCAGGGCAACAACTACCTCATGGAGTGGCTCACTGCTGCAGTGCATACAGTTTAGAAAAATGAAGGCGAGCTGCCTGAGACTGTGAGCAAATGACAATCGTACACTGAACTTGTACAGATCATCCATGAAATGGGTATGAGACATGCTATGTTTAACCCTAACACACATAGCGATGATAAGAGTTTTATGACTAATATGAGAGATTTGGTTTTGGACACTGTCCCTGCAAATGCCTTTGGGTCCTTTTACCTTATGTGGGGTGACGGATTCACAAAATCATAACCACCATGGCCACCCTGGGAGATGTGGAGGGCCACGACATGGGAAGTTAGGACGTGAGGTCTGAGAAGTTAAGACACGAAAGTCCAAAATAAAAGTACAAGGGCAAGCCCAAGGGCCCCAAAGGGTGACGCACATGCAAATGTGAAAAAACCTCATAGCAGGAAAAAATAGACCTACAACCCAATGCAGTCTTGTTGGAACTGTGGAAACTGTTACATCCAGAACAATTCTGACAAAGCCCCAAGGGGAAGTCCAGGAAAGCGCGACCCGTGTCCCTCCAAGTGCTCATGTGACCACCAGAGGCTGGCTCCTTCTAGTTTGACTGTGGTGGGGGAGGTGGAAGGGACAAGGTACCCAGTTGGAGGGGACGAGCAGGAACCGGAGGCCCTACATGGAACTGTCCATCCATTGGTCCCCTTCTAGTGTGCAGAGGGTTTTGGCTCTGGTTGATACTGGCGCAGAATGCAGCCTCATCTAGGGAAACAAGAACTGTTTCCCTGACCAGCAATCTACATTGACTGTGGAGGTGACTGTGGAGGAAAGACTGTGAAGGTGAAAGCCATTTCCTTACCACTGGGTATAGGAAGGCGTCCCCCCCAATACCTACATGGTGTATGTCTCCCCCATCCTGGAATATATTCTAGGGATGAATGTGCTCCATGGCCTCAGCTTACAGACTTTGGTCAGAGAGTTCCACCTCCGAATTCTGGTGGTAAAAGCTGTGATGCGCAGGCATTCCCACCACCCCCCTCAAGTGCTTCTGCAGCCTCAGTGCATGGTTACAGTGTGATAGTATTGCCTGCTGGAGAGGAAGGGTGTGCATGAAGAGATTGGCTGCACAATTTTAAAGCTGGAGAAAGCACACTTTGTGAGACCAAATGCACAGTCTCTTTAACTCCCCAATATGGCCAGTGAAAAAACCAGATGGGACTTGGAGAACGACTGTGGACTATAGGGAATTGAATAAGGTGATGCCACATCTGCATGCTGCAGTGCCTTCAATTCATGATTTGATAAACCACTTGACTTATCACTATATCACTATATAGTGGATCTGGAGATAACATATCACTATATAGTGAATCTGGTGACATATCACTATATAGTGGATCTGGCGAACGCCTTCTTCTCTGTTGACATTACACCTGAGAGTCAAGAACAGTTTGCCTTCACTTGGGATGGGTGACAATGTACCTTCCAAGCCTTCCCACAAGGATATTTACATAGCTTCACTATTTGCCATGGGCTAATAGCCCAAGATTTGGCACAGTGTGAATACCCATCTTCAGCAGCACTGTTTCACTATGTGGATAATATTTTACTAACATCTTCCAAATCTTTTACTAACTCTTCCAGATCTAGAGCAAACAGCTCCCTCTATCCTCTGCCACCTGAAGTCATGTGGCTGGGCAGCGAACAAGGAAAAGTCCAGGGCCCTGGCTTATCTGTAAAGTTTGGGGTATTGTGTGGTTGAGTAAGACAAAGATTATACCAGAAGCTGTTATTGATAAGATGCAGACGTTTCCCCTATCTACCAAGGTCTCCCAAATACAAGTGTGTTTAGGTCTGCTGGGGTATTGGCGGGTGTTTATACCCCATTTAGCACAGATAGCAAGACCCTTATATTCCATGGTAAAGAAGGGTGCCTCATGGGATTGGACAGAGGCTATAGAGTAGACATTTGTTGCCACTAAATGGGCAGGGCAGCAGGCACAGGTACTACAAGTAGTAGTCCCTGGTCGCCTGTTTGAACTTGAAGTTCACATAACCCAAGAAGGGTACGGTTTGGGCCTCTGGCAAAGGCAAGAGCATCTCCGGTCACCAGTGGGGTTCTAGTCCCAATTGTGGAAAGGAGCGGAAGTCCGCTACTCCCTGATAGAGAAACAGTTGACTGCTTTGTATGCAGCTTTGGTGGCTACAGAAGCCATCACAGAACGACATGGGTGTTGGTTCGTACAACCTATCCTATCCAAGGTTGGGTCAGTATATGAACCCAATGATCCAAAACGGGGGTGGCACAGACCACCAACCTTGCCAAGTGGGTGTCTGCTTGGAGCAACGTAGCACCCTCAGTTCAAGCCCTTTGAGCACAGAGCTACAACAGGTCCTGGGCCCTCTGGAGCTTGTAGCCCAGGCCATGCCAAATGTTCCACCTAGTGGGGAGGACTTGGAGCCCTCACCCTACAGAAAATGACAGCCTCCAGTACCTGATGATGCCTGGTATACTGAAGGCTCCAGTAGGGAAGCCGCTGCCGTTTGGACAGCTACTGATGTACAACCCAAAACAGACATCATTTGGTTTGATACTGGGGTGGATCAGAGTAGCCGATGGGCTGACTTACAGGCTGCATGAATGATAATCAGCCATGAGCCTGGGTCCCTGGTTATTTGTACAGACAGCTGGGCGGTGTTTCAGGGCCTGACGTAGTGGCTCCCCATGTGGAAGGACAAAAACTGGTTGGCAGGACACCATCTGCTGTGGCGTCAAGCCATGTGACAAGACCTCTGGGATCTAAGGCATGGAAGAAGGTGACCCTGATGCACATCACAAGTCACTCCCCTTTAACGTTCCCAGGTAATGATGAGGCAAGTGCTTTAGCACAGGTCCAGTGGTTAGAACGGGCTCCAGCCACTGATGTGACCATTGGCTGCACAGGAAGTTGCAGCACAACGGAAGCTGAACTATGTGGTAGGGGAGCAGATGCTGCAGGCTTCCCTTGAAATGGCAGGAGGTAGCTGATGCCTGCCGCGACTGTGACATTTGTGCCCAGGACAGCCTCCTATGGCATAAACTCCTTTGGAAGACACAGCAGCTCACACAAGAGAGGGTGCCCCTCATTCGCTGGAAGGTAGATTGTATAAAACCCCTGATCAAAGCCCAGAATGCCACTTACGCATTCACAGCAGTAGATATTACTACAAAGTTATTGTTTGCTTGGCCATGTCTGGTTGCAAACCAGTGACATACAGTGGCTGTTCTCACACAGCTGGGTGCCCTGTATGGGTACCCCCTGGTCATTAAAAGTGACAGAGGTATTCAATTTATGGGGCAAAAAGTGTAGCGATGGGCTGCCAGGATGGACATACAATGGTTGTTCCACACCCCATACAATCCACAGACAGCTGGCATGATGAGGAATATAACAGCATGTTGAAACAAGGCCTTCGGGTGTTGAAACACGCTCCCACAATGTGCGACTGGGCCTTGCATCTGTGGGATTTTTTGTTTGTTTTTTTGTTTGTTTGTTTGTTTTTTGTTTTTTTATTTTTTTAATTAATTAGATTTATTGGGGTGACAATTGTTCGTAAATTTACATAGATTTCAGGTGTACAATTCTGTATTATATCATCTATAAATCCCATTGTGTGTTTACCACCCAGAGTCAGTTCTCCTTCCATCACCATATATTAGATCCCCCTTACCCTCATCACCTATCCTCCTCCCCCTTACCCTCTGGTAACCACTAAATTACTGTCTGTGTCTATGAGATTTCTTATCTCATTTGTCTTGTTCTTTTGTTGTTTTTGGTTTATATACCACATATCAGTGAAATCATAGGCTTCTCTGCTTTTTCTGTCTGACTTATTGCACTTAGCATTATACTCTCAAGATCCATCCATGTTGTCACAAATGCTCCTATATCATCTTTCCTTAATGCCGAATAGTATTCCATTGTGTATATGTACCACAATTTCTTTATCCATTCATCTATCGAAAGACATTTTGGTTGTTTCCATGTCTTGGCCACCATAAACAAAGCTGCAATGAACATTGGAGTCCACGTGTCTCTATACAGAAATGCTTTCAGATTTTCTGGGTAGATACCCAGGAAAGCGATTGCTGGGTCATATGGTAATTCTATTCGTAATTTCTTGCGGAACCTCCACACTGCCTTCCATAGTGGCTGCACCAGTCTGTATTCCCACCAACAGTGTATGAGAGTTACTTTTTCTCCACAGCCTCTCCAACACTTGTTACTATTTGTCTTGTTGATGAAAGCCATTCTGACTGGGGTGAGGTGATATCTCGTGGTTTTCATTTGCATTTCTCTGATGATTAGCGATGTGGAGCATTTTTTCATATGTCTATTTGCCATTTGTATATCCAGATGGAGAAATGTCTCTTCAGGTCCTCTGTCCATTTTTAAATTGGGTTCTTTGTTTTTTTGTTGTTGAGATTCATGAGTTTCTTGTATAGTTTGGATATTAGCCCCTTATCAGAGGCACTGTTTGCGAAAATCTTCTCCCATTCAGTTGGTTGCCTCATATTTGGACAATAGTTTCTTTTGATGTGCAGAAGCTTTTCAGTTTCATATAATCCCATTCGTTTATTTTACTTTTTATTTCCATTGCCTTTGGAGTCAAATTCTTAAAATGCTCTTTGAACCCAAGATCTATAAGTTTAGTACCTATGTTTTCTTCAATGCAGTTTATTGTGTCAGGTCTTATGCTTAAGTCTTTGATCCATTTTGAATTAATTTTGGTACATAGTGACAGATATCAGTCCAGTTTCATTCTTTTGCACGTAGCTATCCAATTCTGCCAGCACCATTTATTGAAGAGGCTGTCTTTCCTCCATTGTATGTTTTTAGCCTCTTTGTCAAAAATTATCTATCCATATTTATCTGGTTTTATTTCTGGGTTCTCAATTCTATTCAATTGGTTTATGTGTCTGTTTGTCTGCCAATACCAGGCTGTTTTGATTATTGTAGCCCTGTAGTACAAGCAAAAATCAGGGAGTGTGATACCTCCAGTATTGTTCTTTTTTTTTAATATTGCTTTGGCTATTTATTCGGGGTCTTTTGTGGTTGCAAACAAATCTGATGATTTTTGTTCTGATGATGTTTTTCTTTAAAAAATGCCATTGGGATTTTGATGGGGATTGCATTAAATCTGTATATGGCTTTGGGTAATATGGCCATTTTAACTATGTTGATTCTTCCAATCCATGAGAACGGAATGTCTTTCCATTTCTTTGTGTCTTCTTCAATTTCTTTCAAAAATGTCTTATAGTTTTCAGCATATAAATACTTCACATCCTTGGTTAAGTTTATTCCTAGGTATTTTATTCTTTTTGCTGCAATTGCAAAAGGAATTTTTTTTTCTATCTCTTTTCTGAGATTTCATTGTTGGTATATAGGAAAGCAATGGACTTTTGTAAGTTGATTTTGTAGCCAGCAACATTACTGTATTCATTGATTGTTTCTAATAGCTTTTTGGTGGTGTCTTTAGGGTTTTCTATATATAGTATCATGTCATCTGCAAAGAGTGACAATTTAACTTCTTCATTCCCAATTTGGATGCCTTTTATTTATTTCTCTTGCCTGATAGCTCTGGCGAGGACTTCCAACACTATGTTGAAAAGCAGAGGTGATACGGGAAAACCTTGTCGTGTTCCTGAACATAGAGCAAAGGGCTTCAGCTTTTCACCATTAATTATGAGGTTAGCTGAAGGCTTCTCGTATATGGCCTTTATTATGTTGAGGTATTTTCCTTCTATACCAATTTTAGTAAGTGTTTTAATCATAAATGGATGTTGTATCTTATCAAATGCTTTTTCTGCATCAATTGATAGAATCATATGATTATTGTCCTTTATTTTGTTTATGTGACGTATCACATTGATGGATTTGCGAATGTTGAACCATCCTTGTGCCCCGGGGATGAACCCCACTTGGTCATGATGAATAGTCTTTTTAATGCATTGTTGTATTCGATTTGCTAGAATTTTGTTTAGGATTTTAGCATCTGTATTCATCAGAGATATAGGTCTGTAGTTTTCTTTTTTTGTGTTGTCCTTACCAGGTTTTGGTATCAGGGTAATGTTGGCCTCATAAAATGTGTTAGGGAGTACTGACTCTTCTTCAATTTTTTGGAAGAGTTTGGCAGGATTCGTATTAGATCCTCTTTGAAGGTTTGGTAGAATTCACTGGTGAAGCCATCTATCCAGGACTTTTGATTTTGGGAAGGTTTTTGATGACTGACTCAATTTCGTTACTGGTGATCGGCCTGTTTAGATTTTCGAGTTCCTCATGATTCAGCCTTGGAAGGCTATATGTTTCTAAGAACTTGTCCATTTCTTCTAAGTTATTAAATTTGGTGTCATATAATCCTTCATAGTATTCTTGGATAATCCTTTGTATCTCTGTGGTGTCCGTGATAACTTACCCTTTTTCATTTCTGATTTTGTTAATTAGTGTCTTCTCTCTTTTTATCTTAGTGAGTCTAGCCAGGGGTTTGTCAATTTTGTTAATCTTTTCAAAGAACCAGCTCTTTGTCACATTAATGTTTTCTATTGTCTTTTTGTTCTCTATTTCATTTAGTTCTCTGATTTTGTGATTTCTTTTCTTCCGCTGACCTTTGGTTTCGCTTGTTCTTGTTTTTCTAGTTTTTTAAGGTGTAACATGAGGTTATTTATTTGAGATTTTTCTTGTTTCTTGAGATAGGCCTGTAATGATATAAATTTCACTCTTAAAACTGCTTTCGCAGCATCCCAAAGATTTTGGTAGGGTGTATTTTCATTGTCATTTGTTTCTATGTATCTTTTGAGCTCTCCTCTAATTTCTTCTTTGACCCAGTCGTTCTTTAAAGTATGTTGTTTAATCTCCATGTATTTGTGTTTTTTCCTGCTTTCTTTTTGCAGTTGATATCCAATTTCAAAGCTTTGTGATCAGAGAATATACTTGGTATGATTTCAATCTTCTTAAATTTGCTGAGGCTGATTTTGTGTCCCAATATATGGTCTATCCTTGAGAATGTTCCATGTATACTCGAAAAGAATGTATAGTCTGATGTTTTAGGATGAAGTGCTCTATATATGTCAATTATGTCCAATTCATCTAATGTGTCATTTAGGGCTGCGGTTTCATTATTTATCTTCTGTTTGGATGATCTATCCATAGCTGTCAATGATGTATTTAAGTCCCCTAGTATAATTGTGTTTTGGTCAATTTCTCCTTTTAGTTCTGTTAGTAGTTGCTTGGTATATTTCAGTGCTCCCTGATTGGAGCATAAATATTGATGACTGTTATGTCTTCTTGTTGTATAGTCCCCTTAACCATTTTGAAATGTCCATCTTTGTCTCTTGTTATCTTTTTCACCCTGAAGTCTGTTTCATCAGAAATCATTATGGCTACACCTGATTTTCTCTGGGTACCATTTGCATGGAGTGTCAGTTTCCACCCTTTCACTTTGAGTCTATGCTTGTCCTTGTAGCTGAGATGTGTCTCTTGTAGACAGGATATGGTTGGGTTTAGTTTTTTGATCCAATCTGCTACTCTGTGTCTCTTTATTGGTGAGTTCAGTCCATTTACATTTAGGGTGATTATTGATATGTGAGGATTTCCCGTGATTTTATCTTTAGTTTTCTGGTAAGGCTATGTCTCTTTGTGTTTCTTTGCCTTTTTGTTGTTGTCTATTATTTCTGTGTGGTCACATTCTATGATGTTTCCCTTGTTTCTTCTTTTATTACAGTATGTATTTCAGTTCTGGATGATTTTTGAGTGGTTACACTTGAGTTTGTGTAAAAGAAAGTTTGATATTTACAGTATTACACTTTCTTCAGTACACTTACTTTCTCTATTCCCATATTCCAGTTCAGGCCTTTACGCTCCCCCTTTTTATGTCTCGGTTGCCACAAGTTGTCCCTGTTGATGGTGGTCTAATAGCCTCCTTTAGTATTTCTTGTAGTGCAGGTCGTGTATTAGAAAATTCCCTCAGCTTCTGGATGTCTGGAAAGGTCTTTATTTCTCCTTCATATCTAAAGGAGATCTTTGCTGGATATATTATTCTTGGCTCATAATTTCTCTCTTTCTTTTTTTTTTTTTTCTTTTTTTTTAATTAATTTTATTGGGGTGACAATTGTTAGTAAATTTACATAGATTTCAGGTGTACAATTCTGTATTACATCGTCTATAAATCCCATTGTGTGTTCACCACCCAGAGTCAGTTCTCCTTCCATCACCATATATTTGATCCCCTTTACCATCATCACCCACCCCCCACCCACTTACCCTCTGGTAACCACTAAATTATTGTCTGTGTCTATGAGTTTTTGTTTCTCATTTGTTTGTCTTGTTCTTTTTGGTTTATATACCACATATTGGTGAAATCATAGGGTTCTCTGCTTTTTCTGTCTGACTTGTTTCACTTAGCATTATTCTCTCGAGATCCATCCATGTTGTCACAAATGTTCCTATATCATCTTTCCTTAACGCCGAATAGTATTCCATTGTGTATATGTACCACAACTTCTTTATCCATTCATCTATCGAAGGACATTTTGGTTGTTTCCATGTCTTGGCCACCGTAAACAAAGCTGCAATGAACATTGGCGTACACGTGTCTCTATAGAGAAATGCTTTTATATTTTTGGGGTAGATACCCAGGAGAGCGATTGTTGGGTCATATGGTAATTCTATTCGTAATTTCTTGAGGAACCTCCACACTGCCTTCCATAGTGGCTGCACCAGTCTGCATTCCCACCAACAGTGTATGAGAGTTCCTTTTTCTCCACAGCCTCTCCAACACTTGTTATTATTTGTTTTGTTGATGAAAGCCATTCTGACTGGGGTGAGGTGATATATCATTGTGGTTTTCATTTGCATTTCTCTGATGATTAGCGATGTTGAGCATTTTTTCATGTGTCTATTTGCCATTTGTATATCCTCTTTGGAGAAATGTCTCTTCAGGTCCTCTGTCCATTTTTCAATTGGGTTGTTTGTTTTTTTGTTGTTGAGTTTCATGAGTTCCTTGTATATTTTGGATATTAGCCCCTTATCAGAGGAACTGTTTGCGAAAATCTTCTCCCATTCAGTTGGTTGCCTCATTATTTTGTCAATAGTTTCTTTTGCTGTGCAGAAGCTTTTCAGTTTCATATAATCCCATTTGTTTATTTTAGTTTTTACTTCCATTGCCTTTGGAGTCAAATTCATAAAATGCTCTTTGAACCCAAGGTCCATAAGTTTAGTACCTATGTTTTCTTCAATGCAGTTTATTGTGTCAGGTCTTATGCTTAAGTCTTTGATCCATTTTGAATTAATTTTGGTACATGGTGACAGATAGCAGTCCAGTTTCATTCTTTTGCACGTAGCTATCCAATTCTGCCAGCACCATTTATTGAAGAGGCTGTCTTTCCTCCATTGTATGTTTTTAGATTCTTTGTCAAAAATTATCTGTCCATATTTATATGGTTTTATTTCTGGGTTCTCAATTCTATTCCATTGGTCTATGTGTCTGTTTTTCCGCCAATACCAAGCTGTTTTGATTATTGTAGCCCTGTAGTACAAGGAAAAATCAGGGAGTGTGATACCTCCAGTATTGTTCTTTTTTTTTAATATTGCTTTGGCTATTCGGGGTCTTTTGTGGTTCCAAACAAATCTGATGATTTTTTGTTCTATTTCTTTAAAAAATGCCATTGGGATTTTAATGGGGATTGCATTAAATCTGTATATGGCTTTGGGTAATATGGCCATTTTAACTATGTTGATTCTTCCAATCCATGAGCACGGAATGTCTTTCCATTTCTTTGTGTCTTCTTCAATTTCTTTCAGAAATGTCTTATAGTTTTCAGCATATAAATCCTTCACATCCTTGGTTAAGTTTATTCCTAGGTATTTTATTCTTTTTGCTGCAATTGCAAAAGGAATTGTTTTTTCTATCTCTTTTTCTGAGATTTCATTGTTGGTATATAGGAAAGCAATGGACTTTTGTACGTTGATTTTGTAGCCAGCAACTTTACTATATTCATTGATTGTTTCTAATAGCTTTTTGGTGGAGTCTTTAGGGTTTTCTATGTATAGCATCATGTCATCTGCAAAGAGTGACAATTTAACTTCTTCATTCCCAATTTGGATGCCTTTTATTTCTTTCTCTTGCCTGATAGCTCTGGCGAGGACTTCCAACACTATGTTGAAAAGCAGAGGTGATAGGGGACAACCTTATCGTGTTCCTGAACGTAGAGCAAAGGGCTTCAGCTTTTCACCATTAATTATGAGGTTAGCTGAGGGCTTGTCGTATATGGCCTTTATTATGTTGAGGTATTTTCCTTCTATACCAATTTTAGTAAGTGTTTTAATCATAAATGGATGTTGTATCTTATCAAATGCTTTTTCTGCATCAATTGATAGAATCATATGATTTTTGTCCTTTATTTTGTTTATGTGATGTATCACATTGATGGATTTGAGAATGTTGAACCATCCTTGTGCCCCGGGGATGAACCCCACTTGGTCGTGATGAATAATCTTTTTAATGCATTGTTGTATTCGATTTGCTAGAATTTTGTTTAGGATTTTAGCATCTGTATTCATCAGAGATATAGGTCTGTAGTTTTCTTTTTTTGTGTTGTCCTTACCAGGTTTTGGTATCAGGGTAATGTTGGCCTCATAAAATGAGTTAGGGAGTACTGACTCTTCTTCAATTTTTTGGAAGAGTTTGAGCAGGATTTGTATTAGATCCTCTTTGAAGGTTTGGTAGAATTTACTGGTGAAGCCATCTGATCCAGGACTTTTGACTTTGGGAAGGTTTTTGATGACTGATTCAATTTCCTTACTGGTGATCGGCCTGTTAAGATTTTCCAGTTCTTCATGATTCAGCCTTGGAAGGCTATATGTTTCTAAGAACTTGTCCATTTCTTCTAAGTTATTAAATTTGGTGGCATATAGTCCTTCATAGTATTCTTGGATAATCCTTTGTATTTCTGTGGTGTCCGTGATAACTTCCCCTTTTTCATTTCTGATTTTGTTAATTAGTGTCTTCTCTCTTTTTATCTTAGTGAGTCTAGCCAAAGGTTTGTCGATTTTGTTAATCTTTTCAAAGAACCAGCTTTTTGTCACATTAATTTTTTCTATTGTCTTTTTGTTGTCTATTTCATTTAGTTCTGCTCTGATTTTTGTTATTTCCTTTCTTCTGCTGACCTTGGGTTTCGCTTGTTCTTCTTTTTCTAGTTTTTTTAGGTGTAACATGAGGTTATTTATTTGGGATTTTTCTTGTTTCTTGAGATAGGCCTGTAATGATATAAATTTCCCTCTTAAAACTGCTTTCGCGGCATCCCAAAAATTTTGGTAGGATGTATTTTCATTGTCATTTGTTTCTATGTATCTTTTGAGCTCTCCTCTAATTTCTTCTTTGATTCAGTCGTTCTTTAAAAGCATGTTGTTTAATCTCCATGTATTTGTGTTTTTTCCTGCTTTCTTTTTGCAGTTGATATCCAATTTCAAAGCTTTGTTATCAGAGAATATGCTTGGTATGATTTCAATCTTCTTAAATTAGCTGAGGCTGATTTTGTGTCCCAATATATGGTCTATCCTTGAGAATGTTCCATGTACACTAGAAAAGAATATATAGTCTGATGTTTTAGGATGAAGTGCTCTATATATGTCAATTATGTCCAATTCATCTAATGTGTCATTTAGGGCTGCGATTTCGTTATTTATCTTCTGTTTGGATGATCTATCCATAGCTGTCAATGATGTATTTAAGTCCCCTAGTATAATTGTGTTTTGGTCAATTTCTCCCTTTAGTTCTGTTAGTAGTTGCTTGGTATATTTCGGTGCTCCTTGATTGAGGGCATAAATATTGATGACTGTTATGTCTTCTTGTTGTATAGTCCCCTTTACCATTATGAAATGTCCATCTTTGTCTCTTGTTATCTTTTTCACCCTGAAGTCTGTTTCATCGGAAATCATTATGGCTACACCTGATTTTTTCTGGGTACCATTTGCTTGGAGTGTCAATTTCCACCCTTTCACTTTGAGTCTATGCTTGTCCTTGTACCTGAGATGTGTCTCTTGTAGGCAGCATATGGTTGGGTTTAGTTTTTTGATCCAATCTGCTACTCTGTGTCTCTTTATTGGTGAGTTCAGTCCATTTACATTTAGTGTGATTATTGATATGTGAGGATTTCCTGTCATTCTGTCTTTAGTTTTCTGGTAAGGCTGTGTCTCCATTGTTTCTTTGCCTGTTTGTTGTTGTCTTTTATTTCTGTGTGGTAGTATTCTATGATGTTTCCCTCTGTTTCTTCTTTTATTACAGTACATATTTCAGATTTGGATGTTTTTTGAGTGGTTACCCTTGAGTTTATGTAAAAGAAAGTTTGATATTTAGAGTATTCCAGTTTCTTCAGTCCGCTTACTTTCTCTATTCCCATATTCCAGTTCAGGCCTTTACGCTCCCCCTTTTTATGTTTTGGTTGCCACAAGTTGTCCCTGTTGATGGTGGTCTAATAGCCTCCTTTAGTATTTCTTGTAGTGCAGGTCGTGTATTAGAAAATTCCCTCATCTTCTGGATGTCTAGAAAGGTCTTTATTCCTCCTTCATATCTAAAGGAGATCTTTGCTGGATATATTATTCTTGGCTCATGATTTCTCTCTTTCAATAGTTTGAATATTTGGTTCCATTCCCTCCTAGCTTGTAGAGTTTCTGCTGAAAAATCTGATGATAATCTAATGGGCTTTACTTTGTAAGTTACCGTCTTCTTTTCCCTGGCTGCCTTGAGGATTCTTTCTTTATCATTGATTTTAGACAGCTTCAATACAATGTGCCTTGGTGAAGGCCTGTTGGGATTGAGGTTATTAGGTGTTCTATTTGCTTCTTGGATTCGAGGATCCAGTTCTGTCCACAAGTTTGGGAAGTTCTCATCGACGATTTGTTTGAATATATTCTCTGTTCCCTTCCCTCTTTCTTCTCCTTCTGGTATGCCCATTATTCTTATATTGCTCTTTCTGATGGAGTCAGAAAGTTCTTGTAGAGTTCTTTCATTTCTTTTAAGTCTCAAGTCTCTTTCTTCTTCCCTCTGTGTAAATTCCAGGTTCCTATCTTCGATGTCACTGATTCTTTCCTCCATCTGGTCAACTCTACTACCTAAGCTGGATATTTTATTGTTAATTTCTTCTATAGAGTTCTTAATCTCCAGAAATTCTATTTGGTTCTTTTTCAAGATTTCAATCTCTTTTGTAAAATGCTCATGGTGTTCTTTGATTGTGTTTCTGAGTTCATTAAACTGCCTTTCTGTGTTTTCTTGCATCTCGTTCAGTTTTTTCAGAATTGCGATCTTGAATTCTCTGTCATTTAAATCACAAAGGTCCATATCTCTAAGTTCCTTTTCTGGAGACTTTTCACTTTCTTTCTGAGCTATCTTGTTGCCTTGGTTATTCATGGCAATCACTGATTTACTATTTCTCTTCCTAGACATCTACAGGAGTGTCTTCTGCAACAGGTTGATAGGTATGCGAAGAGCTTTTGGAGTTCCAAAGCTCTTTCTGCACCAGATTCAGAGCCCGTTTGTTTCAGCAGTTCTGTTTACTCCTGCAGGGATCCGCCCAGATAGGTGGGGCCAGGGGCGGGGTGAGTTGTGAGAGGTGGCCCAGAGCAATGGCGGGACCACCACCACAGCCAGTCCTGCTTCAACAGCTCCCTCCCCTTTGCCGGAACTAGTTGAGCTGCGAATCTGTGTCTGCGGTCCACAGTTCTCAGAGCAGCAAATATTCTGTCCTTTGATCCGACACTGCTCCTTTATCGCTTCTAGCACCGGGCGGGTGGGGGCGGGGCGAGCTCTGGGAGGGTAGGGAGGGGGCGGCTAGTCTCCGTGCCTAGGGCTTCTGTTCTCCGCTCGGCAGTGAGGGCTTAAACCACCGATTTCAGCCCTCTTCCCTCAGTCTTTGCTCCGAGGTCTGCCGTGAGCGAGCGTTGGGTTCAGCCGTTTTGTATGCTGCCCCCTCAGCCCTGTGGGCCGTAAGCGGAGCCCTAGCAGTCCGAGTCCTTCCCTCTCCCGCAGTTGCGGAAGATCCGGGCACAGCGGGCTCCGAGCACTGAGCTAGGTCTGTGTCCTGCGCCCGCGCAGCTCCGTCTCCGTACTTCTCCTCTCCCTCCTCCCCCGCTCGCGCGATTCACCCACCTGGAGGTGAATTCGGTAGTCGGCCTCTTCGTCTTGCCTGTCTGCTGTGCAAGGAGTCCTTTGTGGAGTTATTGTTGTCCGATTCGTTGTAAATTCCAGGGGAGCGTTACAGAGGCTCACCTCACGCCGCCATTTTTTTTCCCCCCAATTTCTCTCTTTCAATAGTTTGAATATTTGGTTCCATTCCCTCCTAGCTTGTAGAGTTTCTGCTGAAAAATCTGATGATAATCTAGTGGGCTTACCTTTGTAAGTTACCGTCTTCTTTTCCCTGGCTGCCTTGAGGATACTTTCTTTGTCACTGATTTTAGACAGCTTCAATACAATGTGCCTTGGTGAAGGCCTGTTGGGATTGAGGTAATTAGTTGTTCTATTTGCTTCTTGGATTCGAGGATCCAGTTCTTTTCACAAGTTTGGGAAGTTCTCATCGACGATTTGTTTGAATATATTCTGTGTTCCCTTCCCTCTTTCTTCTCCTTCTGGTATGCCCATTATTCTTATATTGCTCTTTCTGATGGAGTCAGAAAGTTCTTCTAGAGTTCTTTCATTTCTTTTAAGTCTCAAGTCTCTTTCTTCTTCCATCTGTGTAAATTCCAGGTTCCTTTCTTTGATATCTCTGATTCTTTCCTCCATCTGGTCAACTCTAGTACCTAAACTGGATATTTTATTGTTAATTTCTTCTATTGAGTTCTTAATCTCCAGAAATTCTATTTGGTTCTTTTTCAAGATTTCAATCTCTTTTGTAAAATGCTCATGGTGTTCTTTGATTGTGTTTCTGAGTTCATTAAACTGCCTTTCTGTGTTTTCTTGCATCTCGTTCAGTTTTTTCAGAATTGCAATTTTGAATTCTCTGTCATTTAAATCACATATTTCCGTATCTCTAAGTTCTTTCTCTGGAAACTTTTCACTTTCTTTCTGAGCTATCTTGTTGCCTTGGTTATTCATGGCAATCACCGATTTACTATTTTTCTTCTTAGACATCTACAGGAGTGGCTTCTGCAACAGGTTGATAGGTTTGCGAAGAACTTTTGAAGTTCC
Organism: Rhinolophus hipposideros; assembly: GCF_964194185.1. Lineage (NCBI taxonomy): Eukaryota > Metazoa > Chordata > Mammalia > Chiroptera > Rhinolophidae > Rhinolophus > Rhinolophus hipposideros. The sequence goes on from NC_138059.1 coordinate 41,872,956, forward strand.
AAAGCTTTTTCTGCACCAGATTCAGAGCCCTTTTGTTTCAGCAGTTCTGTTTACTCCTGTAAGGATCCGCCCAGATAGGTGGGGCCAGGGGCGGGGTGAGTTTTTAGAGGTGGCCCAGAGCAATGGTGGCGACCACCACCACAGCCAGTCCTGCTTCCACAACTCCCTCCCCTTTGCTGGAACTAGTTGAGCTGTGAATCTGTGTCTGGGGTTCACAGTTCTCAGAGCAGCAAATATTTGGTCCTTTGATCTGACACTGCTACTTTATCGTTTCTAGCATCGGGTAGGGGGTCGGGGCGAGCTCTGGGAGGGTAGGTAGGGGGCGGCTAGTCTCTGTGCTTAAGGCTTCCGTTCTCCGCTTGACAGTGAGGGCTTTAACCACCGATTTCAGCCCGCTATCCTTAGTCTTTGCTCCGAGATCTGCTGTGAGCCAGCGTTGGATTCAGCCGTTTTGTTATGCTGCTCCCTCAGACCTGTGGGCTGTAAGCGGAGCCCTAGCCGTCCAAGTGTTACCCTCTCCCACAGCTGCAGCTGTGGTAGTTCTGGGATGCAGTAAGCATCGAACACTGAGCTAAGTCTGCGTCCTGCGCCCGCGCGGCTCGTCTCTGCACTTCTCCTCTCCCTCCTCCCCCACTGGCACGATTCACTCACCTGGAGGTGAATTCAGCAGTGGGCCTCTTCGTCTTGCCTTTCTGCTGTGCAGGGAGTCCTTTGTGGAGTTACTGTTGTCCGATTTGTTGTAAATTAAAGGGGAGCTTACAGAGGCTCACCTCACGCCTCCATATTTCCCCCTTCTCATTCTACTATGTTTGTTTTTTTTAAGATAGAAAGATTTTTTTTATTAATGACCCCAACCGTATTTCTTTAGATACAGGAGTTTTGAACTCAAATACTTAGGAGAAAACAGGTTAAGATTGCATTATCCTGCAACTCATTATCAGTAACATATTGCAAAGCGAAACAGCTTGGGAGGAGGGTAGAAAGGAAGGGGAGTGAGGGAGGGAAGATAAAGAAGAGGAATTAAGTTGATCAAGTGGATTTTTTTTTTTTTTAATTTTTGGGAACTATGAAGTCCTTGCAAGCACAGCACGTTTCTGCAGATTCTTTTTCAAACGTGTACAAAATGGAACCAAAATGGAGAATCCCTTAAGAACTTGAAGAGGTGCAACCTTAAAAGCTACTAATATCCAGTAGCAAGTGTTCCAGCCTTCAATTGTCAGCCGCTTCCTCTTTGTGTTCCCAAGAGTTAGCGGGATGAAAACGTCTTCCCCTGATTGTTTTCATTTCTTTCTTCTCGGCATCCGGCCGTGCGCGGTTCAGCACCTTGAGGAAGTCAGATGTTTTTTCCCGCATATGTGTGTGAATATAGGCCTTAGAGCACTTGATATGGTAGCACAGGTAGTCCCGGAACGTGCGGATCAGTTTGATGGTATTGTCTCCAGCACTGACGTTGGTGTGGCGAAGGAACAGCAACCGATGTTGTCGCCCACAGCAGCGTCAGTGTCCTTCAGCTCCAGAGGAGGCTCCCTGTGACTGAAGAGGACCTGTGGGGCTGTTGGGCTGGCTCTGCGGCCTTCTTTGAACTCCTGCATGAACACCTTTCCAATGACCACATCGTCGTCATCCTTAAACACTGTGCTGAAGACTACCGTGACTCTGTCCTTTTTAGACTCAATATACATAGTCTCATCATCCCAATAATGGATAACCGCCCTGTTCTCTCCTTCCTTGCCCTCTTCTTGGAACTGAAAGTATTTCTCAAAGACAGAGGGAAAACAATTTTGTTTCAACATGCCAGCCTGATGCACAATGGAATCCTTGGATGCCGGCAGGTTTTCAAGATCCTATAGCAAAGACACATTGTATCCTGATTCTGGATTTACCAAGAAACTCCCGTACACTCTCTTTAATAACTCATCAGCACCATGTGCCTGAAGTTCCTTGTAGAATTTCAAAGAAATGCTGACCATCACTTTTGTTTTGTCTCCGTTAGGATTTGAAATATGATAGAGGACCCCATCAAAATTTGCAAATGTTACTTCTACTTCTTCTGGTTAATTTCTGGCGGCCGCGTTCTCCAACTTGAGTACGAGAGTCTCCTCAATGATGCGGTTGTTCACCTCCAGCAGGATCATGGCCGTGGCTGCCCCAGGCAGGGGAAGGAGCTGTGGGGTGTTTTAAGAAGCTTGAATGAGAGGCCACGAAAGGGCAGGCCCTCACCAAGAGAAGCTCTGCTGCATAGGACAGCGGCTCCCATACAACTACAAGTCACTGCCAGTGAGACACTGCTATAGCCGGGATATGGTACAAATGAAAACATCCTGTTACCAGCACCCACAAGCTTGAAAGCAGGAAAATAACTACAATGGACTTGGCTCTGGCAGGTCAAAAGTAACCACTGTCATTGGTTGGGCCTGATAGCTCCATGGGGAGCTGGTGTGACCCACGATTTACAAGTGACTCCAGGAGTGGTGGCTAAGTGGCCACTGCAAGTGACTGTGGTCTACAGAGGCCCCAACACTGGGACAGTTTTGCAAGGGACTTTTGTGTTCTCATTGTGGCCTATCACAGAGTCCCCTATTCTGTTACATATTGAAACCACACAAGCGACTCCAAGCACTGCTATAAAGGTCTGGTACCACAAACTGGGAAAGGTGCCGGTAACAGCAACGCTCCTCTCCCAGGACAAAAAGCTAACATGTATCTTCCCAGATGGGAGGGATACCTTTGCTTTTTCCTATGACAACTGTTTATTTCTGTCTATAGGTGCCTGTGGGCCAAGACCATGGTGGACTTGGCCCACACCTACGCCACAGTGGCCAAAGTCTCCAATTGTTGGATTTGTACGGAGTTTCCGGCTAGTGCTGTGGTGGGGTTGCCATGGCGTATCTATCCAGCCACCACAGAGAACTGGATTGGTTGCAAGGCTAGAATACTCAATAGGCAGGCTGGAACACAACCTGGTGACACATCCTCTCACACATGAGAGTACAGGAAAGCCATACCAATCTATGGTGGGGTCATACAGTGTGAGACGGGTGAGGGTGGCTCATGAGTGAAGGTATAGAGCTTACCCAGGTCATTCCTTTGTGTTTGGAATGACAAACTGACATTAAAGACATGGGTTGGGTGCCTGTAGCCCTGTGTCAAAACACAACCTGAGTCCCTGAGAGTCGTGTATAGTGGAATGGCCAAAAGCAATAGGGGATGGTCCCCACCACTTTTGTCCCCGACGAGAGCTTGTGGGTTTGTGGCTCGTATAGCTGGCCCTACTTCCCTGCCCAGTGGACAGGGTGTTGTACATGGGGGTAGCCATACCTTCCAGCTAGTGTACGACTCACACTAGAAAGTCGACCCCAAAATTGGGAGTCCTTTAAAACCAGACATCACTATGTCAAGAGGACACACGGGTGGTTTGTGTGTGTCCTTGGCTATTCTGAGTCCACAGGCCAGTTATATTGTCACGAAAACACAAGTAAGTGCAATTGCCGAGCACACTGCCTGAGCTCTCAACCAAACCCACCGGGCCCTGGGCCTCCTAACAGAGGAAGTAGACAAGATGAAGAAGGTAGTCCTCCAAAACTGGATGGCTTTGGATGTTTTAACTGCTGCCCAGGGAGGGACCTGGGCCATTGTGCATGCTTACTGCTGTGTATACATTGCTGATAATAAGACAAATGTAAGTCAGGCACTGTCTGCCCTGACAGGAGAGATTACTGGCATTCAGCACCTGACAGGAGACCCCCTGAGAGAATAGTGGGGTCAACTCTCCTCCTCTTGAAGATGGGCCTTTGCCCTGTTGGGAGGAGGGCCTTGTCTCCTAGTGTCCTTCTGCTGTTCTTCGTATTGCTGTTGTGGCCTCTGTGTGCAGACTCTGCCCTATTAACAGAGGTCTACAGAGAAGGCCCAAGCCAGAGAAGACTAACTGGCCGGTGAGGAACCCTGAAGGGGTAGAGTGTAGGGAAAATAGCTTTGGTCAGCCTCCTTCTCCAACCAGCTGCTGACCCTGACCCAGCGACCTGCTGGTCTGACACAATAGAATGCAGCACAGGCGCCATCCATCTTAAAAATATAATCTTGTGTAACACCATGGCTGTATGCCACCTTTGTCTCTGTAAGGTATAAAGGTGTCTGGCTATTTCAGGAGGTGGGTGGCTGAGCCATGATGGGGGCTGCTAGCTGAATCCAGCAAAGGGGCTGATTGAGCCCCATAAGGGTGAATAAAGTATGTCTACTTTGCCTTCGGCTCCACACATCTTCTTCCAGCTCCCTGAAACGCACACCCCTTACCCCCAAGACTCAATCCACAGGGACAGTTCTCACAAACTTACAAGGAAGGTATGTTGGCACTAGTATACAGATGAATCTAAAGCAGAGTTTAGGAATTTTATTCAAATGGGAAAGAGTAGACTAGCTGCGTGTAACAACCTTAAGATTTCTGCAACCTAACTCATCAAAACTTCATTTTTATCTCATGTGATATTCCAATGTAGTTTGGCCATAGATCAGGGTGGAGGTGGTCATTGGCCAGAATTCATTCATGTGACCACACCTAAGTACAAGGGAAGCTGGGAAATGCAATCTGGCTATGTGTCCAGGAAGAAGAGAAGTATTGAGAAGCCCTAACCAGCTCTGCCATCAAGGTAAAATAATTGAAAATTAGCAGGGACAGCTTTCAGATCTAGGTCTAGTTTATTCCAAAACTAACACATTCAATTAAAATGACTTATCATTTCCTCTTCTGGAGCTTTATTTCTTTTCAATTAGGACAGATTTAGATAAATAGCAAATCTGCTTTTCTTCTTACACTTCTTTAGTGCCCTTATCACAGATCTTTTACCCCCACAGTTGGAAACTCAACTTCAGATGTATTCATTCATGGAATAAATCTTATCAGAATTTTGTTTCCCACTCTCTTGTAGTAAGATTTGGCATTGATTAAAAGTAAAACAGGGGGATTTGGGGCATGGAGGCAGCCATCACAGTGCAACTAAAGACACTCACGAGAGTGACGTCATAGGAATGGCGGCAGTGGGGCACATTTTCTGAGTTCTCCTCCGGATCTTATTACAAACGGGATGTAGAACCCATCAAACAACTCTTTGCTCATCACGCAGAACAGCTAAGAGACTCCTAAGAGACTCGTGGAAGGATTACTTGAAGGTGCGCAAATTGGGCGAGCAGGGGAAGAAGAAAGGGAGCGTGTGGAAACACGCGGTCCCGTGGTGGAATCAGGCCAGCGGCGGCTGCGGCAGCGGCGGTAAACCGCAGCTATAAAGACACAGGGAGATATAGAACACGCAGAACAGCGAGGAGACTCGTGGAGGAATTTCCTGAAGGTGTGCGCGGATTGCAAGCAGGGGAGGAGGCAGGACAGCGAAGTGGAAGCGCGCCCCCCAACCCCCACCCCCGAGGAGCGGAAGCCAGCGGCAACGGCCGCCGCGGCGCCCAGGACGACTGAGGGCAGACTCCTGGAAGGTTTGCTTTGGAGTGCGCTAGTTAGGCAAGCGGGGGAGGAGAGAAAGGCGCGAAGTGAAAACACTAACCCCCCCACAGTGGAGCCCAGGCCATACAGCAACCGCTGCACTGCGCGGCTCCCAGAACTGAGCGGAGATTTGGGGAAGGTTTGCTTTGAGGTGCGCTAGTTGGGCGAGCGGGGGAGGAGCGAGGAGGGCAAGAGGAGCATGCCCACAGGAGCAGCGGCAGGCAGCACCCGGGGCTCTAGAGTCCCATGGGAGCCCAGGGTGCAGCGGAGAGCTTAGGGTCCGGGAGGTGGGCTCTTTCCCTGCATCCCACAGCTGATCGCTCCCGCCGGGGCGGGCAGCTCGTGGGCCCTAGGGTAGACAAAGAACTCAGACGCCACACCTGGGCCCCTCACCGCGCTTTTCGAATCCTCCCCCCACCCTTCCAGAGACTTAAACTGACCCCTGAACTGAAGAGTAGTATCAGATTACAGAGGGGCGTCTGTGCTCAGGCGCTGGGAAGATTGGCAGCCAGCTCTGACCTTCGGAAGAGGCTGGGAGGAGGGGATTTTCGCTGGACGAGGAGAGAGGAGACTCCCACACCTCCAGCCACCACCTTTTCAGGCCTGCTGGAGGAGGGTGACGTGGCTGGCCTGGGAGGGAGAAGACCCCTCCATCCCCAGCCCCCACACTTTCTGGCTGGCCTGGGGCGTGGCAAGGGCAACCGCGGAAGAACTCCTTGAGTTCAGCAGTAAGCGGCAGACGCAGCTCCTGGCTTTCAGCAGCTCAGAGATCTCCCGCCCGCCCACTCCCACACACCCACAGAAGGAGGGCCCTAAGACTCAGGAGTACTGGGCACAGGGCTGGTGGAGCTACTCTCAGCATGCATTTGTGCAGGAAAGGACAGAAACTGCACGGTCTCTCTGAAAACTGTCATCCAGACCCCTCAGCCCCTCGCATTTAAATCTACACTCCCAAACTCACTCTGGGCACCAGGTGACTAGCGCTGCCTGCGCACTAGGCAGGGAACTCTTTGGCACAGCGGAGGACAACCTGGAGATTACTTGGTGGGCTTAAGCCAAGACTGGTGCTGCTTTCTGTTTTTGTTTTGCATGGTGGTTTTTGTTTTTTTGTTTTTTTGTTTTTTTCTTTTTGTTTTTTTTTTTTGTTTTTTTGTTTTTTTGTTTTGTTTTGTTTCTTTTTGTTTTTGTTTTTTTTCTTTTTTTTCTTTTTTTTCTCGTTTTTTTCTTTTCTTTTTCTTTTTTTTCTTTCTTTTCTTCTTTTTTTTCTTTCTGCTTGTTGTGATTTGCTTTGTTCTGTCTTTATTTCTTTGATATCTTTGCCTATGTTGAGTGGGGATTGTCGGTTGTATTTTACATGTGAATGTACTTGATTTGTTTTCTTTGTTGTTGTTGTTGTTGTTGTACTTGGTAACTTGATTTGTGCTGAAAATGCCCTAACAGGGCCCAGCTTAAGAGGCACAAGATTCAACATATCCAGAAGCCAACTCTGGACCAAACCAGAGTACTACCGGGTTTGACCTACAAGTCACACACCTAGAGGGAATTCTCTGAAGGCACAAGAGCCCATGGAGGCCAAACCTCATTTAAGTGGCCAACCCTCACCCAGCAGAACACCCTGCGGTGGGCAGAGCCAATATTCACAACTAGAAGGCCTAGGAGTTAAACCCACCTACTCACAAGCAAAAAGCAATTAAAGTTCTTCTTGAACAGGACGATATACTAAACACACGAACCACCTGTGAAGCACATGCAGAGAAGAACGAAGTAGTCCAAGTCAAATATAAAGGACACATAATACATAAGATAACCCAGCAAGAACTAAGAACTCTAGCGCATCTTCCTACTACTTCAAAGTAAGCACAGAGAGTCAGTCAGAATGGGAAAACAAAGAAACATGTCCCAAATAAAAGAACAGAAGAAACCTCCACAACTGGAACCAAATGAAGCACAGGTAACCAACATGTCAGAGACAGAGTTCAGAACACTGGTGATAAGAATGTTTAAGGAGCTTAGAGAAGACATAAAGAAGGATATAGAAATCATAAAGAACAACCAGTTAGAACTAAAAAAGGATGTAGAAATCTTAACGAACAACCAGCTACAACTAAAGAACACAATTACCGAAATTAAGAACTCACTTGAAGGAATGACCAGCAGGTTAGATGAAGCAGAGGATCGAATCAGCGAGTTAGAAGACAAGTTAGCAGAGATCACTCAAACTGAACAACAGAAAGAAAAAAGAATAAAAAACAATGAAGGTGGGTTAAGAGACCTCTGGGATAACATCAAGCGCAACAACATGCGCATCATAGGAATACCAGAAGGCGAAGAGAGGAAGCAAGGGATTGAGAACATATTTGAGGTAATAATGTCCGAACACTTCCCTAACCTGATGAAGGAAACCAACATACAAGCCCAGGAAGTGCAGAGAGTTCCAACCAGGATAAACCCAAACAGGCCCACACCAAGACACATGATAGTTAAAATGGCAAAGCTTAAAGACAAAGAGAGAATCTTGAAAGCAGCAAGAGAAAGGCAGAAGGTTACATACAAGGGAACTCCCATAAGGCTATCAAATGACTTTTCTACAGAAACATTGAAGGCCAGGAGGGAGTGGCAGGAGATACTCAAAGTGATGGAACACAAAGGCCTACAACCTAGATTGCTCTATCCAGCAAGGCTATCATTTAAAGATGATGGAGAGATAAAGAGCTTCCCAGAAAAGAACAAACTGAAAGAATTTATTACAACCAAGCCAGCATTGCAAGAAATACTAAAAGGACTTCTGTAAATAGAAGAAAGATGAAAACAATTTACTACAAATTTAAAAATGGCAATAACTATGTACCTATCAATAATCACTTAAAATGTGAATGGATTAAACGCTCCAATCAAGAGACATAGGGTGGCTGAGTGGATAACGAAGCAAGACCCTTGTATATGCTGTATACAAGAGACTCATTTCAGATCAAAAGACACACAGGCTGAAAGTGAAGGGTTGGAGTAACATATTTCATGCAAATGGAAGCAAAAAAAAAGCTGGAGTTGCAATACTCATATCTGACAAAATAAACTTTAAAATGAAGAACATATTAAAAGACAAAGATGGGCACTATATAATAATAAAGGGATCAATCCGACAAGAGGACATAACCCTAGTAAACATTTATGCACCTAACATAGGAGCACCTAAATATATAAAACAGGTACTGATGGACATAAACACAGAGATCAACAGCAACACTATCATAGTAGGGGACTTCAACACACCTCTGACAACAAGGGACAGGTCCTCCAGACAGAAAATCAATATGGAAACAACAGCCTTAAATGATACTTTGGACCACTTGGATTTAATTGATATTTTCAGAGCATTTCACCCCAATGCTGCAGAATACACGTTCTTCTCAAGTGCACATGGAACATTTTCCAAGATAGATCATATGTTAGGACACAAAACAAGCCTTGATAAATTTAAGAAAATTGAAATCATACCAATTGTCTTCTCTGACCACCGTGCTATGAAATTAGAAATGAACTACAGGGGAAAAAAACCAGAAAGATACACCATTTCATGGAGGCTGAATAATATGTTGCTAAATAATGAATGGGTCAAGCAGCAGATCAAAGAAGAAATCAAAAGATATCTTGAGACAAATGAGAATGAGAACACGACGACCCAAAATCTATGGGATGCTGCGAAAGCAGTCCTAAGAGGGAAGTTCATAGCACTGCAGGCCTACCTAAAGAAACAAGAAACATCACTAATTGACAGTTTATCTTCACACTTAAGGAATCTGGAAAAAGAACAGCAAAATAAACCCAAAGGGAGCACAAGGAAGGAGATAATAAGGATCAGAGCAGAAATAAATGAAATAGAAACCAGAAAAACAATACAAAAGATCAATGAATCCAAGAGTTGGGTCTTAGAGAAGATAAACAAAATTGACAAACCTTTAGCCAGACTCATTAAAAAAAGGAGATAGGACCCAAATTAATAAAATCAGAAATGAAAGAGGAGAAGTGACAACAGACACCACAGAAATACAAAAAATTTTAAGAAATTACTATGAGCAACTATATGCCAACAAATTTGACAACCTTGAAGAAATGGACAATTTTCTAGAGGCGCACAACCTTCCGAGACTAACTCAAGAAGAAACAGAAAGCCTGAACAGTCTGATTACCAACAGGGAAATTGAATCAGTAATCAATAATCTCCCAACAAACAAAAACCCTGGACCAGATGGCTTTTCAGGTGAATTTTTCAAAACGTTTAAAAAAGAATTATCACCTATTCTCCTCAAGCTCTTCCAAAAAATCCAGAAGGAAGGAAGACTCCCAAACACTTTTTACAAAGCCACTATCACCCTGATCCCAAAAGCAGACAAAGACACCACAAAAAAATAAAACTACAGGCCTATATCTCTAATGAACATAGATGCAAAAATTCTCAACAAAATATTAGCGAACAGAATTCAGCAATACATCAAAAAGATCATACATCATGATCAAGTGGGATTCATCCCTGGTATGCAGGGGTGGTTCAACATCCGCAAATCAATTAATGTGATACACCACATTAACAAAATGAAAAATAAAAATCACATGATCAAATCAATAGATGCAGAAAAAGCATTTGATAAAATACAGCAACCTTTTATGATAAAAACCCTCAAGAAAGTGGGAATAGAGGGATCATATCTTAACATAATAAAGGCCATATATGACAAACCCACAGCTAACATCATACTCAATGGGGAAAAGCTAAAACCATTCCCCCTAAGATCAGGAACAAGACAAGGTTGCCCACTTTCTCCACTTCTATTCAACATAGTGCTGGAAGTTCTAGCCACAGCAATCAGACAAGAGAACAAAATAAAAGGCATCCAAATTGGTAAGGAGGTAGTAAAATTATCACTATATGCAGATGATATGATACTATATATAGAGAACCCTAAAGACTCCACCAAGAAACTATTAGAACTGATGGATGAATTTAGTAAAGTAGCAGGATATAAAATTAATATTTGGAAATCAGTTGCATTTGTATATACCAATGATAAAATAGCAGAAGGAGAAATTAAAAAAACAATTCCATTTACAATTGCTCCAAAGACTATAAAATATCTGGGAATAAATCTAACAAAAGATGTAAAAGAACTTTACTCAGAAAATTATACAACACTGAAGAAAGAAATGAAAGAAGACATAAATAGATGGAAACACATTCCACGTTCATGGATAGGAAGAATTAATATAGTTAAAATGTCCATACTGCCTAAGGCAATATACATATTCAACGCAATTCCTATCAAACTACCAACGACGTTTTTCACAGAAATAGAACATATAATCCTAAAATTTATATGGGACCATAGAAGACCCCAGATATCCTCAGCAATCTTGAGAAATAAGAACAAAGTGGGAGGTATAACGATACCTGGTTTCAAGCAATACTACAAGGCTACACTAATCAAAACAGCATGGTACTGGCATAAAAATAGACACATAGATCAATGGAACTGAATAGAGAGTCCAGACTTAAATCCATGCCTATATGCCCATCTAATCTATGACAATGGAAGCAAGAATGTACGATGGGGTAAAGACAGTCTGTTCAATAAGTGGTGTTGGGAAACCTGGACAGACACATGCAAGAAAATGAAGCTGGACCACCTCCTTACACCATATACAAAAACAAATTCAAAATGGCTTAAAGACTTAAATGTAAGATCTGAAACAATAAAATATCTAGAAGAAAATATAGGAAGAAACTTCATGGACATTACCCGGAGTAAGATTTTCACTGATATATCCCCTCGCGCGAGGGAAGTAAGAGAAAAAATAAACATGTGAAATTACATCAAACTAAAAAGTTTTTTCACAGGAAAGGAAACCATCAATAAAACAAAAAGGGATCCTACTGTATGGGAAAAGATATTTGCCAATGATATATCTGATAAGGGATTAATATCACAAATCTATAAAAAACTTACTCAACTCAACTCCAAAAAAACAAATAACCCAATTAAAAAATGGGCAGAGGACTTGAGGAGACATTTTTCTAAAAAGGACATACAGAAGGCAAGAAGACATGAAGAAATGCTCAACCTCACTAACCATCAGAGAAATGCAAATAAAAACCACAATGAGATACCACCTCACTCCAGTCAAAATGTCTATCATCAATAAATCAACAAACAACAAATGCTGGTGCGGATGTGGAGATAAGGGAACGCTAGTGCACTGTTGGTGGGATTGCAGATTAGTGCAGCCACTATGGAAAACAGTATGGAGGTATCTCAGGAATCTGAAAATGGAACTACCCTATGATCCAGTAATTCCACTCCTAGGCATCTACCCGGAGAAATCCAAAACTCCAATTCAAAAATCTGTATGCACTCCTATGTTTATTGCAGCACTTTACACAATAGCCAAGATATGGAAACAACCGAAATGCCCATCGGTAGATGACTGGATTAAGAAGCTGTGGTACATTTATACAATGGAGTATTACGCAGCCATAAAGAAGAAAGAAATCTTATCATTTGCAGCAACATGGATGGATCTAGAGAACATTATGTTAAGTGAAATAAGTCAGAAAGAGAAAGACAAGTACCATATGATCTCACTTATATATGGAATCTAAAGAAAAGTTTATGTGAATGAACTAATCAGAAACAGTTTTGGGGACACAAAGAAAAAACCGAGAGTTGTTAGATGGGTGTGTGGGGGGGTTGGGGATAAGGGGAAAGGTGAAGGGATTTGGAAGCAGCTGGTAACCACAAGATGGCCTCAGGGTTTTTTTGAAAATTAATTTGTGGAAGGTATTCAATAATGTTGTAAAGATTTTGTTGGGTATCCGATGGACATGCGTCCTATTTGGGAGACCACCTCAGGGATACTGTGGACACCTGATCATGGCATTGTACACCAGAAGCTAAACATTAATGAATGCCAACTATAATGTTATATATATATAATATGATGGTTCAGTGTGAGGTCGGAGGGATACTGCATGGGTGGAGGGGGTTTCACAGTGTGAGGGATATAAATGATGAACGTCTAAGTATTACCTTGTCTTGTATACCTGAAACTAATAAATAAAATAAAAAAAGTAAAACAATGGAAAATAAATTTCACACCCTTATCATGTCTCTGCAATACAGAAATGGAGAGGGAGGCACAGCTAGAACAAGTACCTCATCCCTGAAAAAGGACGAACCTAGAGAAAAAAGGGGGAAACCAAGAAGATGGTCTTCAGAAACTTTTCCAAAAACTTGTGCCCAAAGATTTGGACAGAAACATTGTATGATTGCTCAAGTTGTTCATGTCAAGCATTATACTAAAAATCTTCCCATTTTTATATGCAAACATTTTCCTTTTCTGCATCTGAAAACCACACGTGATTTTTCAATCAGCCAGCACAAACAGATTGGCAGAGAATATCCATCAGGAAATGCTTGATATGCCACTCTTCTTCTTCCCCCTCTAGAGTAAGCCTATAATTCTGCATTTATGTAAATACATATGTGTGGCATATTTACTCACATACTGCTGGGTAGAGCAAACGACTGCATTCTTTCCTGGTTATGCATTTATGAAGTGACTGCATCTTCCCTGCATGATGTTCTCACCCACAATGGGGAGTCCATAGGTGCTCACAAAATATTAAGCAGTCCAAAGCTAGAGCCTTCCTTACAAAGACCATGAACATTTCCTGACCACCCATTCCCAGCCCCAAGAGAATCGGGGTAGTTGCTTCTTTCTTCATGCCTCCATGCTTTTTTCTCAGTGTTCCCACAGTTCTGAATACAAAGTTTTTGATGTTCATCATACTGTAAGTGCTCGTTTACATCTGTTCTCAAGTCTATGGGCAATCCATCTATTCTAGCACCTAACACAGACCATTACATATAATAATTCTGTAAAACATTCTTGACAAATGAGTGAATTAATGAAGAAATATCAGTCTCCTGAATAGCACCTTGCCTTAACAATTCAGGAGCCTAAAAATTTGGCATGTAATTATCACTCAGTGTTTTGGTTCCACCTAAAACCTTAAGGATTTTACAAACCTATGTAGTTACTAAAATAGTTTTCAGCTTTCATCATGGTTAGAAATTTTAATATAATTCTTTAAATTGTGAGCTGACATTTCTGAGTGCATATGATTTTCCACATAAGCATTTTTTCTCTTTATTGCATGAATTAATTTATCTAATGTTGACAACAACCCTATAAAGTAAGTGCTATTAGTATCACCACTTTAAGATGAGGAAACTAAATCACAGAGAGCCTAAGTAACTTACTCACAGACCCATGGATCAAACATCAGAGTCAAGGCGTACTGAGGAAGACTGGCTGCAGAGCTTGAGTTCTTTACCACTGTGCTAAACTTATTCATGTAACAGCAGTTTATTGATGTCTAATGATGTGCTCAATTAAAATAAATTAATTTCAAATAATATTAACTTATCTGAAGAAAATGGTCTGATATGGTGAGACAGGAGTATTAGCTAGTGGGGGCCAAGGAAGTTCTCTCTGAAAGGTGACTTTTGAGTTGAGACTTGTTCTATGAGAAGCAACCAGCCAGGCAAAGCTGAAAGGGCAATGTGTTCCCAGCAGAAGATATTGCAAGTGCAAAGGCCATGAAACAGGGAGAGCTTGGCATGTTGAGGCACAGTCTAGAGTGTCTAGAGTACAGTGGACAGAGGTAAAATAGTACAACATGATATCAGAGGGACTGGTAGAAGCTAGATTATTAAAGTTGTTATTAGATTCATAATCAGTGCAATGGGAAACCATTGGTGGGTTTTAAATAATTCTGATACTTTTGTGTAGAATTAACTGGGTGGATAGATTAGAAGAAGAGAGAGTAGTAGGGGGGCTATTGCAGTACTTCAGATAAGTTCAGGTAGGAACTAATGATAACTAATATAGTAGTGGTGGGGGAGGCATGCATGGTATCCAGATGTGGTGGACATAAGAATATTTAGAAGGTATTTTGGTGATAATGTACCTGTAGGACTTCTTAAATTGAAGTAACCATTAAGAAGGGCTATGTCAGAGAATCAACTCTGATCTTAGTCCACTTGGAGTGGACTTGGAGCCTGGAATATGGGGATAAGCCTTCTTGATCAGCAGGCATCTTCAGTGCTCTGAGTTCTGATTTGGAATTATGCTCCATGGAGTCTCTTCAGTGAGAAATCATCATTCAAAATCTATTAGAATGGAGCTGTCAGGGCTGTTTACCTGCCATCAGGGGAATCTCTGTATTCATATAACACTAAAGGATATTCACTCATGCAGAGTGGATGGGAATTTGATAGCTAGACATGCCCTCATGCAGAGGGAACAGGTGGAACAGAATGTAAGGTCAGGAAAATCCAGGGAGAATTCAGGGCAAGTATAGAAACACATAAACTGAAATAGAGTGAATTGGGGTCCATTTATGGAGGTTGTTGAATCTTCTTTTTTGTACCTTATTCTTAAAATAGTAGAGAATCAGCAATAAATTATGGGGAAAGGGAAAGACAGCCATGAAGTGTTAGAAAGGATTACCAATTACAATTCCACTTGACTAATATTGTACTCTTCATATCTCCATTTTAAATAAATAGTCCCAGTATGCATTACCTATGAATAAGCCTACAAATTTCATTATATCTGCATTCGTGCTGCACAGGAGTCTTTTGCTGAGGATAAATCAGCAGATAGTTTGGGGTGCTTATTGTGTGCCAAGTTCTCTGAAGAAAACAAAGATGACGAAGACAAGTCATCTGGCTTTAATGCATTCATACCTCTGATATCAAATTTACTAAAAGTATAAGAACAACTGCAAACACATGCCATACAAACTAGATTCTCTATGCTCCCTCCTCCACAAAGTTTTATGTTGGAGTATTCCTCTGACCAAATCTTCAGGCTCTTCAAATTGAGCACCTTATTGCACAGGATAGTAGAGAAACCCACATCTTTAACTATGTGAAATGCATGTGTTCAGAAAAGAAACAACTTTAGGATTTGAAACATTCAAAAGCTATTTGCCTGAATTTTCTGAATATTGAATGCCTTTTAGCAGGTGTATTGGTTAAAACATTGGTTTAATTATTTAGCAGAGGACAAAATAATGATAATTTAAACAAAATTAAAGTTTATTTCTCTAAAGAAGTGGAGCTGTTAGTCAGTTAGTGAGATTATTTCTTCTATCCTGATGCTTTACCATTCACTAATGTTGTCTTTATTTGTATGATCACTGATGGATAACCACTATCCTGTCCATAGTCTAGCCAGTGAGAAGGAGGAAGACAGAAATGAAAAGCAAACTACTTTCTTTTAAGAACATGACCCAGAAATAGCATATATCACTAATGACCAGAAATTAATCATATGATCATACCTAGTATCAAGGAAGGCCGGGTAACCATGTACTCAGTCAAAATTCTGGGGTGATAGTACTGAAAGGAAGAAGGGCAGAATGGATATTAGAGGCCAACAATAACCCCTGTACAATTAGAATTTGTGACATGATTCTAGAATATTCTAATATTATTATGATGTCTATGCTCTGGGTAACACATCTAAGAACTGTTTTCACTCAAGTTTCATTCTAAAATTTTAGGACATAAAGGGATCATCTACTGAAATTTTAGAAATGAAGCTCTTTAAGTGCCAATTATAGTAAATCCAGAATCTGCACTTTTTAAAGGACACCATGGGTGGTTCTTACACATATTCCCACGATTTGGGACTGATGACCACTACTATAGGCTGCCTTGAATATAATTTGGGCATGGTTTATAAGTTTAGCATAATTAAACACTGCCACTTGTCACACAATTTCAACCTGAGTTTAGATCAACTTTATAATAAGGAAATGCTTACCTGAACTGAAGGACCTTGGATTACTTTATCACTTTTAAAATTATGTTAATCAAACTTTCTCACCCCAGATCCAGAATTCCTTGAGTATAGAGAGATAATTCCATGTTGAAAACTTGAGTCATTTACCTCACGATGCTGTAATAAACATAATAATAATAAACTATCATTTTATATGGTTTTACAAGTACTTTTATGGGCTTTATCTCACTTGATCTTCTCAGTAAGCAAAACTGTACAGGTAAAATAGTAGTGAGATTAACTGCCTTGGTCATAGGGCCCAAAGCTAAATCTTCTTCCTCTCAATCCCAGTGTGCTTTCTTTGTTTGCCATTCTTAGTTGAGATCAAAATAGAAACAGCTCAAAATAGAGCTGAAGCCATAAGCAGATTGAAAAATGGACAAATGCATCATAAAAAAGGATGAGGTAACAACATAGATGAACCTCAAAAGTATTATGCTAAGTGAAAAAAGCTAGACACAGAAGACCTTATATTATGTGATTGCATTTATATGAAATATGGAGAAAAAGCAAACCTATAGAGATGGAAATAGGTCCATGTTTGCCTAGGGCTGAGGGTAGGAACAGAGATTAACCGTAAACTGGTATCTGGGATCTTACTGGGGAGATTATGTTTAGATTTAGACATAATCTAAAATTGGATTATGGAGATGATTGCACAACTCAGTAAATTTACTAGTAATCACTGAATCGTTCACTTAAAATTTATGAGTTTTGTGGCATGTAAGTTATAACTCAATAAACTTGGGGTTTTTAAAGCACGAAGTGTTAATATTAGAAGTATAAATATTTTTGGCTCTGTCACTTACAACTTGGATTAAGTTAAGAAAGTAACTTAACATCCCTAAGACTCTCATCTCTAAAATGGGGATAAAAATAGTATCTACCTCATACAATGTTTAACTTCTTAGCATATTGGAAGAGCCAAAATATGTTAGATTTCATCAGCCTTAGGGTTTAAAGTTTAAAATCACACACAAAACAAGTTGTAATTTTTCATAATTTTGGCTAGGAATAGAACTGTCAGTAAAAGATAACTAAATGACACTTAAAAATAATTATTAAGGAACAGATATGAGGGTCCATGATGCAATCGAGTATGACTACAAGTTTAGTGCTCCACCCTTTTATGTACATTATATCCACATACATACATATATATATACATATATATGTATACACACATGTATATATATATATATATATATATATATATATATGTGAGTTTGCACATTCCATACATATGTATATAATACATGAGTTAGTATATTCCATACATATGAAATATTCCATATGTGGAATATTATACGTATTTCATATTTGTTCCATATACAGACACATGTTCAAATATGTATATTCCATCTGTGTGTACATTGATACACACAGATAGAATATACATATATTGAGTGATAATTTGAGTTCATCATTGAAGCAGGAGATGACACCTTCTTGTTCTTCAATTCTGCAAAACAAAACTTTAGAGTGTAACTTTGGCTGCCCTTGGATTTGTGAGTACCACTAAACATTCCCTTTTACTTCATTCCTGAAATACAGAAACTGTTCCCCTGTGAAAATACACTTTTGAAAAATTAAATTCTGTTTTGCCTTATGAAAAAGGCTTCATCATGAAGTAATGGCCCATGCTGGACAGTGCGTCTGAGTCACACCCTTTGTTCACTTTAGTGCATTGTAGCAACAGCGATAATCAAGATGACAGCTCTGATTACCAAACATTATTTCCATTAAGCCAATGCAAATATGCCAGGCCTTTTCTTCCCCTTGAATTACTTTCTGACAAAAGATGATTTAAATTATTTAAGATGTTTATTTTACCATCTTCTACTTTCCTTGTGTGATTCTTGAGCATTTAGTTTTAACACTTTGTTTTCCTCTGATATAAACCTTTTAATATCAACTTGCCAAAAACTAATTACATTTTCTTTCACAGAAAACTCTTGATGGTTGATTTTTTTGAAAATTATTATTATCTGCTTTGTACATATAGACTCAACCTTCTTCAGGTCGAGGATGCATTTGTCAAAAATGCAGGGCTATAGTAGTGCAGCAGGGCTAAAATTCCCTCTTATGTTACATAGGTTTTCTGTGTTGTTTAGCAGATTGGCACACCAGTATCCTAGTTTAATTTAATGCTAAAGAATATTGTTATGAGTGTATCAGGAAATAAGCTACGTGTAAAATGTCATCTTTGGGGGAAAAAAGAAAACAATTGCAGTAATGACATGCAATTTACATCAACCTCTTTTGAGATAATCAAAGAAAGAAAACAGAATACACTGGCCAATAAATGGGCCAGCAAGGAGGAAAAAAGAAAAACCTTTGCTTTTCCATGGTTCCATATTTCCTTGGCACATCGAAGCCAGTCTTTTTTCTGAGTCCACTGAATAAGTATTTGTCATAAGCTTTACTGTACCATGAAGTTATGATTAATATTACCGCTCAAGTACAGCGGGTTGAAAGACCACATTTATTTTCAAAGTCACGTCGCATTGATTAGAATTCACTGCAGGTTGTTCAAATAACGATCCTCACTTTCCCCAGGAGAATCTCTGTCTGCTTTTTTCTTTATCCTCATTAAAGATCCCAGGTGCAGACAAAGCTTTACATACTTCTAATTTGCATTATCCTTGGCAAAGAGGTAATTCACATGCCTTCAGTATATAGCACTTGTTTTTGTAGTTTGTGCTTTCCTATCATGTATTTAAATAAATCAAGAAATTTAGTCTTTATAAACCCTCATACAATAGAAAATGCCAAATTTTATTGTCTTTAGTAATGAATCCATAGGTCCCAAACCCTCCCTGATAATTCAGATAAAGTGAGGCATTTTTCTTCAATTCTTGGCTCTACTTGACTTAAGAAGGCAATGATTTTTTTTTTTTTCTTTCTTTCTTGGGGAATGATGCATTTTAGGAGTAGAAAGCAGCACAGAACGTTTTTGGCCTTTCCAGAACAGTAAAGCAAAAGTTCATCAAGAAATAAATGTAGTACTCAGATAATCCCCAAAAGAATTTGATATGTTATTTGGCTAATTAGTATAATTTCTATACAAGGACTGGTCAATTATTGCCTCTGTTGAGATAATTTATTAGCTATTATTTCAAATTTAGCATTTTAATGAAATCACATATAGATTGCATTGGCATAAGGTGTAGGCCTCAAATTATGACAAAGAATTCTGCTTTAGACTATTTTTACCTTTAGTTTTTTTGTAATGAGTTCAGCCTGAAGCAGACTGACAGCATTGTTGACATTTCATTGAGTTTCCATTTCTCAAGAGAGGAGGAATTTTAGCTAATTAAATAATGTTAGAGGGTCTTAGAAACTACAAAGGCAACATGAAACCACACAGCAGTCACACCATATTTGTTAAGACCACTTGTGTATTTCTGAGATCTTTCGAAAATTGAAGTCTGCATAACAAAACTTTTAAAGTGACTTAAAGACTCAAAATGATATACCTGACATAGTTGGAAAGGTAGGAAAACAACTGAAGAGAAATTTCATAAAAATGATCATTTTTCAGTGTGTGCATCAGGAGTGATAAGATTATTTCCCTGAGTGGTACAACAGCTTAATGGTTTTGAAACGTGTGTATGTGTGTGTGTGTGTGTGTGTGTGTATTTCACATTGAAAGTCGCATGTACTAAAAATCTGTAAGGGGTGTGTGTGTCTGTGTGTCTGTGTATGTGTGTGTGTGGACTTAAGAGTTCCATGGGCTTTGCATAATTTCATTTTTAAATATTAAGTAATTCCTTTAAGAGAATTGTTATATTTTGTGTTTCTTGCCTGTTTTTAAACTGTTTCCCTGCCTCTTTCATTTTAAAGATGGACAGTTATTCTAGTTATATTAAGAACTGTGAAATATTTCTGATCATAGGTAGTTATGTTTTCTCACCGAACAGTAGGAACTCGGAAATTTGAAATAGTATCCAGCAAATCTTGTACTGAAAAATAGACATTCAGAATAGACATTGTTTAAATCCATAGAGTTAATTCAAGTTGACACCAAATGTACAGTTCTAAACAATGCTTATTCAATAGCAAACTCTTTCATACCTATATAACCTTGTTCTTAGTTTAATATCTTGAGACTCTAAGAAAGACAATGACAATGAATACCAAATCTGCTTTTCCACAGCCTCAAAAATAGGAAAAAATGTCACAAAACCCAGTGTGAGATTCAGTAGCTACTGCCCAGAACCCTGACGTTTAGACCAAACGAAGGTTTAGTTTTTCAGTTACTTTCTACAGAAACTATAATAGGTATGTCTATAGTGGACACATATTTCAGAATATGTTAAAAACACATGCACAGTATGTAAATGAAAAGGATGCTATATTTTCAGTAGTTTTGTTGTTATTTGGTTGCCGAAATTAATTGCATATTTTCAGATCTAATTTAATGTTTGCTCTTCTGTGATTTCGTTGGCCTTGCAATTAAATTGGTAAGGTGAGAAATTGATTGTTTTTTAGCTGGATAAAAGGTTGTGATGTACAGTCAAGTTTCATGTTAAATTGTCCTCCTTGTTCCAGTAATTTCTTTACCATTAAGAAATGGTACAATTTCCTTCAGTGAAGTGAAAGTCCACTCCTGTTTTAGTTCTCAGGCTCTCTATGTATTTAATAAAGAACTAATTTATAACACTATTTAAAGTTGTTTTCCTCTTTTATCCTGTCTATATGTCAGGTGCTTAACTGCATTGCCTATAAAAGAACCACTTTAAGAAGCTAAGAAGTTAAATAGTTAATCAGAATATAGACTATTTTTATCCTGATCAATAAAAGTCAAATTCCCTGTATAAGTGCTTAGCTCATCTTTACAACTAAAAACATAACTAAACAAGGAGTCTGTTATGATTAGAGGTGAGAGGCTAGGCCTAGTTAAGCCATATCAAAGAAAGTGAATTCACATCAATTTTTGCATAAAATGCAGTTTTCCTTTTCTTATTATATTATGCGAAATTTATTTCCTGTTGCTTTTGATAAATGAAGCTATATATATATATATATAACTATTCAAAAATTATTTTTTATGCAGTATGTCTTCACAAACACATATTCTGTCCTTTGTGAATTTCTGACGCTAAATGCTTCATTGATTCTGCTTTCAGAAACTTTCTCCTCCCTCTCTGTGGTTTAACATCTTTATGGTCACCTTAATAATCTTCATTATTCTCATTTACTCTCAGTTTGGAATAAATGTTGTCCCAGATGGCTTTTGCATAGCTTAATAATGTATGCATTGTCAACCTTAGACTGTAAATTTATAAAATCCATACTATTTATTGTGTTTTAATTCTTTCTGGTTATAATAATTTCTATTGAATTTGTACTAACTAATTAGATTTTATAGCTTTTATAGTATAGTACAGAGAATATATCCTCCCCCCCTTGGTATAAGTTGATCTTTCCCCCCTTGGTATAAGTTAGCCAACTTTAAGTAAAATGAATGTAGTTATCAAATTTTTGTTATGTTTATCAAAACATTTAGAAGAAAATGCACTTTTAAATGTGCATTGTTAATTTCATTATCAAATGCTGTTTTTTATTTTACTCTTTTTATTTAGCTATTTTCCCATATATAGTTATGTTGCAGTTATTTTAATATTTACATCCCATTATTTGCTTGTTCATTAATCAAGGTAACTGTGCAAGTAAAGATAATCTAAGCAAAAAACAAAAACAAAATTAATCTCATGTGAATTTTGGCAAAATGTAAAGAATGCCACATTTCCTGTTATTGAAGGTGCAATTGGTTGACACCATCCTGAACTGTCAGCATAGAATAATGTCTTCTCTACTGACAGCAGTACTCCCTTTTAGTATTTGCGGTTTAAAAGGTTAAAAATAATTGCAAAAACCTAAAATTAATTTTGCACCAACCTAATACCTCAGTCCTGGGTCAATTTAACTCTATATGTTATTTTCAAAATGAATAGGAGGGGCATGCTTTGATCAAGTGTTCCCTTTATATTGCAGCAGACAATGAGATTTTTTATCAGCACTTCTCAGAACCTAGGGACAACATAACTACCATACAGCCAGCGTATGCCCTGGATATCAACCTAGCAGGCTTCATTATCATTCCCCTCATTCCTCTGCAAAACACTACTGAAAAAGCAGTTACACATAGGAATATTGAATTTTTTTAAATAAAAGTATATTTATAAGCCCCAGATCTAGCAGCATATTGGTTAACAGTTAGCAGGCAGAGAGCATGCATACACATATGTGTGTATGTTGTGTGTGGGGGTTTGTGTGTATGTATAGTCTAATAAAGTAATTTGTAAACATACAATACTGCAAGAAATCTGTCTCTTTCAATGCCTCAAGATGGGTAGGACAGTTTTCTTTCTTTTTTTTTAGTTATCTTTTTTCTTTGTTTTAATTTAAAGATAGTCTATTCTAGGCCATTAAGAAAAATAAATAAATGTGGTAGAGTGTCTGGCCCATGCAGCATGGAAACTACATTTAACCTAGCATCTGACTGAGCACCACTTAGGAATCCATTCAACCTCTCTAATGGAAGAATAAACTAAGGTGGCCATACCAAATACCTCATAAGTTTTCTTTCAGCTGTAAAACTATGCTGTCTTAGTATTTATAGCTATTTGTGCCTATCAAGTATAGAATTAAGGGACTTATAACGGAATTTTAGTGAAATATCTTCATGGCATTAATAATCTGAACTATTCTCTTACTTTACCATTTAGTTTGTAGAGACTCCCGTTTACTCTCACCTCAGTGGAGACCTCTTAAAACATCATTCTAAGGTCCAGTAGGAGTAGTAGAGTAGTAGGAATAGAAATAGGAATTAATATTTGAAAGCTTACTCTCCGCCTTCACTTTATAGTGAATAATTTTTTCACTTTATAGTGCTGTCCATATATTAACTCATTTTGCCTTCATAACAGTCCTGATTTTTATATATTGTGAATAGTTCCATTTTGAAAGTGAGTAAACTGAGGTAGTGAGTGCCTAAGTTTTCTTTTCTAGTAGATATGTTAAACTGAGAACCAGCATGAGCCCAAACCAACTTTTAAAAGTGTGTTCATCCTTGGAGTCCACCTTCACTGATGGTAATTATGTAATAATCCGGATACTGAAAAATTCTGTTTTAAAGAGATCATTTTTAAATCTCCTTGCCCATTTACCAAAGAAAGAGTGTTATGTGCATAACCCAGAGTTCCTGGGCCTTTCTACCAGCCAGCAACACCTCAACAGGCACAGGCACTGCCTAAGAGACACAAGCCAGGAGGTGGTTCTAAGTTCCGAAACTTTAACTTGTGGGTATGGGTGGAGGATGCTTAGGGCCTTTAACAAAGGAAGGAGCTGGGTTCCTGCTTATCAAAAAAAATGACCCCAGCTTCTAAGAACAGCAACTGTTCTTTTATAGTATTATACATTTTTTATTTAACAGCTAAATAATTAGCAAAGTGTTATATAATCATTTTTTAAAATGACGTTTCAATTTGGTTGCAATGGAGGTAAATTCAGTATTCAGTGAAAATGCAGTGCTCAAATTTTGAAACTCTCATTTGGGTGTATTGTATCTATTCGTTTGACAATATGAACATACTACATGCAGACATAGGGCATACAGGAGTAAGCAAAATATAACATGGACCCTATACTGGCAGAGCTCATATAAAGTCCACAACAATAAAAATGATGTTTTACTAATTATTGGGGATGAAAATGTTACAAATATTTCTATATTACTTATCGTTCTGCTCTCTTCTGAAAAAGTATATTTCATTTTAATGAGAGAAAATCCTCTGGAGCAAGTGCCACAAGATAAAAGTCATGTTAGTTTTAAGTGTACATGACTCTGAAGAGTAACTGAAGCAATGAACTGGAACAGGAGTAAGGGATCAATGATATTTAAGCCCATTTGCAGCTCTTTCAGATGTCACTACATCTCAATATTCAGAAGCATCTAGGCAGGCATTTTCTTTTTGCATTTGACCATTGTTGCTTTGGAAGACATAAGTACTATATTTAGTGAAAACTGAAGCTCAGAGAAGTTAAATAAGTTATCAAGGATCCCCCAGCTGGTAACTCAAAGAGCTAGGATTCTAATCCAGGATTTTTGACAGGTAATTCAGTATATTTTTCCTCTATTATGGTTTCCATTTCCTTCCATGAAAATTACAAGGGCTTATTTCCACTTAGTTTCTGTGTAGAAAAACAAAAAGAAAATTCTAACTCATATTTTTATGAAACATTACCCATATTATTTGTAGTAGTATTTAAAATGCAAGTTAAAAATGTAAAACAACACCCCAATAAACTTTAATTTTAAAAAAATGTAAAACAAAATAACTCATAATATAGCTAAGAAATAACTTTCATTAACATTTTAGTTTATATCTCTCTAGCCTACCCTTCTTTCTATATAGCTACATGTGAATATACAGATAGTGTTTTGTTTTGTTTAAAGGTATTTTAAATTGCTCTACAGTAAACATGAGTTATGTTTTTATAAGGAAACAATTATTCTAAACAATAATTCTAATTCGTTAAAATATCTTCAAAATTACTGAAGAATCTGTACAACTTAACTGTTTAAACACCAAATACTTTATACAGAGTTTGGTCACTTGTAAGTGTGTGTTTATGTGTGTGTACAAGTGTGATGTGTTTTATTCAATCAACAATATATTGTAAATATATTTACATATAATCAA
Organism: Rhinolophus hipposideros; assembly: GCF_964194185.1. NCBI lineage: Eukaryota > Metazoa > Chordata > Mammalia > Chiroptera > Rhinolophidae > Rhinolophus > Rhinolophus hipposideros. Next base: position 41,898,060 of record NC_138059.1, read on the forward strand.
ATATTGTTATGTTATTTTAAATCACTGAATGATGTTCAGTTGCAGTAATGTACCATAACTTATTAGCTAATTCCTCATTTTAGACATATAGGGTGCTTCCAATCTTTTTTCTTTACTCTCACAAATGACACCATAGGGTCTAGATGACAGTTTATATAGCTAAATCTTTCACACATCCATAATTATTTCCTGAGTTTAAATTCCACAAAGTAAAGTTTCAGAGTGAAAGGATATGCAAAACTTTCCAAATTTAAAGGGAAAAAAAAGCTCAAATCATCTTTGAAAAATTGCATCATTATACGTTCTACCATTGATATAAATTTATGCATGCTTCATTTTCCTTCATCAACATGAATTATCTTTTTTTCTTATCTTTGACAATGATAGGCAAAAATAACTAATTGTTTTAAATCAGCATTCATTGATTAATAAGGAAGTTGAACTTTTATTGTATTATTTGTTATTTGTATTCTTCTTTGGTTAATTTTCTTATGTCCATAGAATGATCTCTTCTTAAAACTCTTTGCAAAATTATTTTAAATGTAATATTTCACATATATGAGTACACTGGATATCAAATCAATGGTCAAACACAAATTTGTCAGCAACTCAGCTCAATATGTAAAGTAATGGCTTGAAGATAGGGCTTGTAAAGAGGTTGCAGACAATGGAAGGAGACTCCTTTAGTGATGGGTACACTATCTGTGTTGAGATTTGATTCTCCATTGGGTCTTATGTATAGTGTAGATAAATACAGACATACAATGAGATAAGGCCTACTGACCATCCCCAAGGAGACAATTGGAGCACATTAAACTCCAAAGAGATGGTCCAAGGTAGAAGATATTGATTATTACATTTGACTGATAAACCTACTTATTTCGGAAAGGTTAAATTTACTATACATGCCAAATACCCCTAGCTTATGAGTCTAAGTCACATGAAGATAACAAAGACATCTAAGATTTCTTTAGACACCAAAAACTATAACACTGAAGTTTGCAACATTTTGAAGTAAAAAAAAAAAAAAAGTGTTAAAGCAAATCTCAGCTTACAACTTTAGACTTTAACAGAACTGAGTCCAGGTAATTTGCAAAAGGACATATGTAGACTCAATCGTAAAATGTGTAATAAGGTTTTTGAATAAAATGTGCACTTCATAAATACATCAGATTGTATTCATATTGCAAACATTTTATGCAACGTTGAAACTATTTGTTACTTGTTGCTTTCATGGTTTAATAAACAGGATTGTCATTTATTCCTTGAAATTAAAACATACACAGTGTAACTACCCACACTGTCTTTGATGAAGAATGTGGCCTTCGAGTTCATTTAACACGAACAGATTTGTATTGATGGTGCTTTTTTTCTTGATAGTGAGAGAACTTGTTACTGAAAAATTACTCACCTTCAAGTAATTGCTAACATTTTAGATCCTGAATAGAAAAGGGGAAAAGAGAACAGATGGAAGCAAAACACGTACGCACACACATAAAATACATAACAAAGTGCTGCTACAAATGATATTTCAAGAGGAAAACAGCAGTTTTCATTGGATCTTAATGTATTTATCAGTCCCTAATGCTTCCATCTTCAAACAGTTCTTTTTTATTGACACTGCAACACAAATTGCAGAAGTAAATTGAATCACAGACTCAGAATGTAAAAATCAATGAGAAATAATTTTGTAGCACTAAAGTGAATAGTGTAATGCTAGGTATTCATTTAATTAACCATGAGCCTTTCCACATAATGCACAATTATTGCCAGCTTTTCAGCTCATAGTTTTTCCAGGAATAATGGGTTTAGGATTCATCTTTAGAAAACTTACATTAATATTTGAAAGCGTTTAAATCCATTAGTGGGTCATCTGAACACTGCAGGTCACTTTTTCATTGCTAATTGAAACAATAGTAATGGGTTATTATCTACTGTCTAATAATGCCTAGAGTGTTTTACCGCTTTTATATCTGCAGATTCCAGGAAATATGTAAATTTGTTGCTGAACTGTTACAAAAATATGGAAATTTAAGCTACAGACATCAAAGTAATTTTTTCTATTAAAAAAACAGCATTAATAAACTAAACATTCTATTAATAACTAAACATTAATAAACTAAAATTCTGGTGTCAGGATAAATTCCTTTCTCTAGTCCTCCCCTGTTCTCTCTTCTCTGCTCCGGGTACAGCATCTGGCACCCACATTTTCCATTTTGCCATTAAAAGAAAGTGAATATCATTAAACCAGTGAGCAAACAATCATGTCATTGTTTCAATATGCAGGCTATACATTGATTCAGTCTGCTGAGTCCGGGCTGCCTTTTTATTTGCCCTACATTAATTTATACAAGCATTTTATTTTTCATGGGGATCTTCAATGTATATCAACATTTTCTTGGATGGGGGCAATACATGTGGCAGCAACTCTAGCATATGACATGAGAATATAATTTCCGTGTGAAAACATACATGTGTATAAATACATACATACATATAAAAGAAAATATGAGAAAAAGAGTAACTTTCTGAATCCTCGTAGTAAATTGAATGTCATACAAATTGATACTTAACTGGCATTTTCTCATTTAATTAAACAGGCATTGCATGCACTTATCTATGTCTTCCTGTGCTTAATTACAGTCTGATTGTGCAGAAAATCCGGAAAGATACATCTCATTATAATAAAAAAAATACTTTGGCATAGTTAAACATTGTGTATGCATGCATGCTTATTTTATATAAATGGAATATTGTTTTAGAAGCACTTTATACCAAGGCTCAAAGGAAAATAAGAACTCAAATCCATTCACTCTCTTCTATTGTCATCACAATGGCATTAGGAAATTTGGGGAAGAGAAGATGACTAAAAGAAGCATTATGGAAGGCACCGAATTTGATGCTATGTGAAAAAAAGCAACAGTTTAGTCTGGTTTTCATCATCTTAGCAAATGTATTTATATCTGAGGCAGATCCAAAAATCAGTATCAAAATTCTGATTCTATCCATGGAGCACTGGTGAGAGACCTTCAAAGCAAGGTAATATGAATTGCATACACAGACTAGCAGAGTCCATGTGTTAATTGTATTGTGTGTAGAGTTCAAATGAAACATTTTCATGACTTTAATGAAGGTTGTGCATAAGTAAGAGACCAAACATCCCCTGGATCCTGAAATAGAAAGACAAAATGGTTTGATATGTGAATAAGGAAATTGCAGAAAGGAAACTTGACCTTGTGAAGTCACCTCTTAAATATTCCTGCTATGTTTCCTGTCTTTCTCAATGCACTATTAAGCTCCCTTAAAGTCAGTAAGTATCGCTAAACTTAGCAGTACAGGAAATGGAAAAAGATGAAACAATGACCCCAGAGCAAGTTGTTTCTTTATCAAAGAAGGACAAGTACCATTAGCCTATAGTGAAATAAATAGCCTCCTCAGAAATGTTTTTCACTTTCTATCAGCTAAGGGAATTGACAAAGGGATCATGACTTGATGATCCACAATGAGAACCCCATTGTGATTAAATGGGATGGCAAATTGGGCTTTGTGTACCCAGTTACAGCTCTTTTGATCCTTATTGTGCCTACAATAGGGACAGGTAGGTAAGGGTTAAGAAAAAAATTCTACAGTAATATCACATATCTAGTCAATTGAGAAATCCTATGTGAAGGTCAGAAATCTCTTTCCAAGCCCTCAAAGTCTGTACAGATTTACTCTTCTTATCCAGGTGTGTTATGATAATACTAAGCATGTGGAAGCCCAAGAAACCAAATTCTTGTCTTTTTCCTTTGGACAAATCTTGGCAAAATTTTAGCTACAGATTTAAGAGCTTACATAATTGAACTTATATAAGTGAACCCCATCACTTCTCACTTGACATTCTCTATTTTATTGTAATAGAACTTTTGTTTTAATTTTGTGAACTTTGGAATTCTATTTGTTTCCAGAGTTGGGAACCTGACCACAAGTCATGAGTGAAGATTTCCCCTATTTGTCACCAAGAACATTCTACTTTATTTTGCTTTAGGAGTTTAGTCATCTCTCATTTCATTTTTACTAAACTTTCAGTACCCATTTCAAGATGTAAAGGAAGCTCTTTAATGTAATAGCTCTTCCAGTTCTAGGTTGCCCATCATTTACTTTTTAGTGCTTTGAAAGAACATTCATTTGGGAAAACTGATTACTTCCCATAATTTAAGACATCCATTAATGGTGCTCCATTCCTTTGGTTCACTGCCTATTAGCAAATGAAATGCTTCACATTGCTGACATGAGTCAGGAAAACAAATCGTTCCATTTTAGTGTATGCTTTTTGCTTGGCCTTTCAGTGACTTAGCTGAACCCTTTCTTCCTGAGTTAATGTGTTAGGCAATATTCTTTCTTGTCCAAAAATATTGTGACCCTGATTCTGAGTAAGATGACAAGGCCAGTACTTTGCCTATGACATCCCTCTTCTTGCTGTTACACTGGAACTTACTGACTCATTTATTTATTTTTAATTTGTTCATTTAATTTGCTGCTTTAATTTATCATTCATTCATTCATTCATTCATTCAGTAAAAATATTTATTGCTTCCTTCTTTTTATTAAATTTATTTGGGTGACAATTGTTAGTAAACTTACATAGATTTCAGGTGTACAATTCTGTATTACATCATCTATAAATCCCATTGTGTGTTCACCACCCAAAATCAGTTTCCTTCCATCACCATATATTTGATCCTCCTTACCCTAATCTCTCACCCCCCACTCGCCTTACCCTCTGGCAATAATTAAACTATTGTCTGGGTCTATGAGTTTTTCTTTCTCATTTGTCTGCCTTGTTCTTTTGTTGTTTTTGGTTTATATACCACATGTCAGTGAAATCGTATGTTTCTGCTTTTTCTGTCTGACTTACTTCACTTAGCATTATATTCTCAAGATCCATCCATGTTGTCACAAATGTTCCTATATCATCTTTTCTTACCGCCGAATAGTATTCCATTGTGTATATATACTACAATTCCCTTATCCATTCATCTATCGAAGGACATTCTGAGTGTTTCCATGTCTTGGCCACCGTAAACAAAGCTGCAATGAACATTGGAGTACACGTGTCTTTATGTATAAATGTTTTCAGCTTTTTGGGTAGATATCCAGGAGAGCGATTACTGGGTCATATGGTAATTCTATTCGTAATTTTTTGAGGAATTTCCACACTGCCTTCCATAGGGGCTGCACCACTCTGCAATCCCACCAACAGCGTATGAGTGTTCCTTTTTCTCCACAGTCTCTCCAACACTTGTTCCTATTTGTCTTGTTGATGATAGCCATTCTGACTGGTGTGAGGTGATATCTCATTGTGGTTTTCATTTGCATTTCTCTGATGATTAGCGATGTTGAGCATTTTTTCATATGTCTATTTGCCATTTGTAAGTCCTCTGCGGAGAAATGTCTCTTCAGGTCCACTGTCCATTCTTCAATTGGGTTGTTTGATTTTTTGTTGTTGAATTTCATGAGTTCCTTGTATAGTTTGGATATTAGCCCCTTATCAGAGGCACTGTTTGCAAAAATCTTTTACCATTCAGTAGGTTGCCTCATTATTTTGTCAATAGTTTCTTTTGCTGTGCTTTTCAGTTTCATATTATCCCATTCGTTTATTTTAGCTTTTACTTCCATTGCCTTTGGAGTCAAATTCATAAAATGCTCTTTGAACCCAAGGTCAATAAGTCTAGTACCTATGTTTTCTTCTATGCAGTTTATTGTGTCAGGTCTTATACTTCAGTCTTTGATCCATTTTGAATTAATTTTGGTACATGGTGACAGATAGCACTCCAGTGCCATTCTTTTGCACTTGGCTATCCAATTCTGCCAGCACCATTTATTGAAGAGGCTGTCTTTCCTCCATTGTATGTTTTTAGTTTCTTTGTCAAAAATTATCTGTCCATATTTATGTGTTTTTATTTCTGGGTTCTCAATTCTATTCCATTGGTCTATGTGTCTCTTTTTCTGCCAATACCATGCTGTTTTGATTAATGTAGCCCTGTAGTACAAGCAAAAGTCAGGGAGTGTGTTACCTCCAGTATTGTTCTTTTTTTTAATATTGCTTTGGCTATTTGGGGTCTTTTGTCTTTCCAAACAAATCTGATGATTTTTTGCTCTATTTCTTTAAAAAATGCCATTGGGATTTTGATGGGGATTGCATTAAATCTGTATATTACTTTGGGTAATATGGCCATTTTAAGTATGTTTATTCTTCCAATCCATGAACATGGAATATCTTTCCATTTCTTTGTGTCTTCTTCAATTACTTTCGAAAATGTCTTATAGTTTTCAGCATATAGGTCTTTCACATCCTTTGTTAAGTTTATTCCTAGGTATTTTATTCTTTTTGCTGCAATTGCAAAAAAAAATGTTTTTTGTATTTCTTTTTCTGAGATTTCATTGTTAGTATATAGGAAAACAATGGACTTTTGTACATTGATTTTGTAGCCAGCAACTTTACTGTAGTCGTTGATTGTTTTTAATAGCTTTTTGGTGGAGTCTTTAGGGTTTTCTATATATAGTATCATGTCATCTGCAAGTAGTGACAATAACTTCTTCATTCCCAATTTGGATACCTTTTATTTCTTTCTCTTGCCTGATTGCTCTGGCAAGGACTTCCAACACTATGTTGAAATGCAGAGGTGATAGGGGACAGCCCTGTCGTGTTCCTGAAAGTAGAGCAAAGGGCTTCAACTTTTCACCGTTAATTATGAGATTAGCTGAGGGCTTGTCATATATGGCCTTTATTATATTGAGGAATTTTCTTTCTATGCCTATTTTATTAAGTGTTTTATTTATAAATGGATGTTGTACCTTATCAAATGCTTTTTCTGCATCAATTGATAGAATCGTACGATTTTTGTTTTTTATTTTGTTTATGTGATGTATCACATTGATGGATTTGCATATGTTGTACCATCCTTGTGCCCCGGGGATGAACCCCACTTGGTCGTGATGAATAATCTTGTTAATGCTTTGTTGTATTAGATGCTAGAATTTTGTTTAGGATTTTAGCATCTGTATTCATCAGAGGTATTGGTCTGTAGACTTCTTTTTTTGTGTTGTCCTTACCGGGTTTTGGTATCAGGTAATGTTGGCCTCATAAAAAAGTTAGGGAGTACTGTTTCTTCTTCAATTTGTGAAAAAAGTTTGAGCAGAATTGGTATTAGATTCCATTTGAAGGATTGGTAGAATTCACTAGTGAAGCCATCTGGTCTCAGACTTTTGGTTTTGGGAAGGTGTTGGATGACTGATTCAATTTCGTTACTGGTAATCGGCCTGTTTAGATATTCCAGTTCTTCATGATTCAGCCTTGGAAGGCTATATGTTTCTAAGAACTTGTCCATTTCTTCTAAGTTATTGAATTTGTTGGCATGTAGTTCTTCATAGTATTCTTGGATGATCCTTTGTATTTCTGTGGTGTCCCTGATAACTTCGCCTTTTTCGTTTCTGCTTTTGTTAAATAGTGTCTTTTCTCTTTTTATGTTAGTGAGTCTAGACAAGGGTTTGTCAATTTTGTTAATCTTTTCAAAGAACCAGCTCTTTGTTACATTAATTTTTTCTATTGTCTTTTTGTTCTCTATTTCATTTAGTTCTGCTCTGATATTTGTTATTTCCTTTCTTCTGCTGACCTTGGGTTTCGCTTGTTCTTGTTTTTCTAGTTTTTTAAGGTGTAACATGAGGTTGTTTACTTGGGATTTTTCTTGCTTCTTTAGATAGGCCAGTAATGATATAAATTTCCCTTTTAAAACTGCTTTCGCGGCATCCCAAAAATTTTGGTAGGATGTATTTTCATTGTCATTTGTTTCTATGTATCTTTTGATCTCTCCTCTAAATTCTTCTTTGACCCAATCCTTCTTTAAAAGTACGTTGTTTAATCTCCATGTATTTGTGTTTTTTCCTGCTTTCTTTTTGCAGTTGATATCCATTTTCAAAGCTTTGTGATCAGAGAATATGCTTGGTATGATGTCAATCTTCTTAAATTTGCTGAGGCTGATAATGTGTCCCAATATATGGTATATCCTTGAGAATGTTCCTTTTACACTAGAAAAGAATGTATAGTCTGATGTTTTAGGATGAAGTGCTCTATAATGTCACTTATGTCCATTTCATTTAATGTGTCATTTAGAGCTGCTATTTCATTATTTATTTTCTGTTTGGATGATCTATCCATAGCTGTCAATGATGTATTTAAGTCCCCTAGTGTAATTGTGTTTTGGTCAATTTCTCCCTTTAGTTCTGTTAGTAGTTGCTTGGTATATTTAGTGCTCCCTGGTTGGGGGCATAAATATTGATGACTGTTATGTCTTCTTGTTATATAGTCCCCTTTACCATTATGAAATGTCCATCTTTGTCTCTTCTTATCTTTTTCACCTGAAGTCTGTTTTATCAGAAATCTTTATGGCTACACCTGATTTTCTATGGGTACCATTTGCTTGGAGTGTCTATTTTCACCCTTCACTTTGAGTCTATGCTTGTCCTTGTAACTGAGATGTGCCTCTTGTAGACAGCATATGGTTGGATTTAGTTTTTTGATCCAATCTGCTACTCTGTGTCTCTTTATTGGTGAGTTCAGTCGATTTACATTTAGGGTGATTATTGATATGTGAGGATTTCCTGTAATTCTATCTGTAGTTTTTTGGTAAGGCTGTGCCTCCGTTGTTTCTTTGCCTTTTTGCTGTTGTCTATTATTTCTGTGTGGTGGTATTCTATGATGTTTCCCTCTGTTTCTTCTTTTATTACAGTATATATTTCAGTTCTGGATTTTTTTTGAGTGGTTACCCCTAAATTTATGTAAAAGAAAGTTTGATATTTACAGTATTCCAGTTTCTTCAGCACGCTTACTTTCTCTATTCCCATATTCCAGTTCGGGCCATTACTCTCCCCCTTTTTATGTCTCGGTTTCCACAAATTGTCCCTGTTGATGGTGGTGGAATAGCCTCCTTTAGTATTTCTTGTAGTGCAGGTTGTGTATTAGAAATTTCTTTCAGCTTCTGGATGTCTGGAAAGATCTTTATTCCTCCTTCATATCTAAAGGAGATCTTTGCTGGATATATTATTCTTGGCTTATAATTTCTCTCTTTCAATAGTTTGAATATTTGGTTCCATTCCCTCCTGGCTTGTAGAGTTTCTGCTGAAAAATCTGATTATAATCTAATGGGCTTTCCTTTGTAGGTTACCATCTTCTTTTCCTTGGCTTCCTTGAGGATTGTTTCTTTGTCGTTGATTTCAGACAGCTTCAATACAATGTGCCTTGTTAAAGGCCTGTTGTAATTGAGGTAATTAGGTGTTCTATTTGCTTCTTGGATTTGAGGATGCAGTTCTTTCCACAATTTTAGGAAGTTCTCATCGACAATTTGTTTGAATATATTCCTGTTTCCTTCTCTCTTTCTTCTCCTTCTGGTATGCCCATTATTCTTATATTGCTCTTTATGATGGAGTCAGAAACTTCTTGTAGAGTTCTCTCATTTCTTTTAAGTCTCAAGTCTTTTTCTTCTTCCATCTGTGTAATTTCCAGGTTTCTATCTTCGATGTCACTGATTCTTTCCTCCATCTGGTCAACTCTACTACCTAAGCTGGATATTTTATTGTTAATTTCTTCTATTGAGTTCTTAATCTCCAGAAATTCTATTTGGTTCTTTTTCAAGATTTCAATCTCTTTTGTAAAATGCTCATGGTGTTTTTATATTTTGTTTCTCAGTTCATTAAACTGCCTTTCTGTGTTTTCTTGTATCTCGTTCAGTTTTTTCAGAATTGCGATCTTGAATTCTCTGTCATTTAAATCACATATTTCCATATCTTTAAGTTCCTTTGCTGGAGACTTTTCACTTTCTTTCTGAGCTATCTTGTTGCCTTGGTTATTCATGGCAATCACTGATTTACTATTTCTCTTCCTAGACATCTACAGGAGTGGCTTCTGTAACAGGTTTGTAGGAAGAGGTCTTTCTTTTGTTTTCCAGTGCTTGTTCGTAGAATATTTTATTTTCTCTGACTGCAGCCTTATTTTTCCTCGCTCACACAGTAGTGCTGTTTTCTCTGCACTATTCCTGCTTCTCACACAATGAGGGGATTCCCTGGGAGATGGGCTTCTCCTCTGTTAATAGTTCACCTAGGTCATAGGGCGCAGCGTCCCGTATTGGTATGCTGCAGGCTTTTGAAGTTCCAAAGCTCTCTCTGCACCAGGTTTACAGCCTGTATGTTTCAGCAGTTCAGTTTACTCCTGCAGGGATCCGCCCAGAAAGGTGGGGCCAGGATAGGGTGAGTTGTGAGAGATGGCCAGAGCAATGGCAGAGACCACCACCACCACAGCCAGTCCTGCTTCCACAGCTCCCTCCCCTTTGTCGGAACTAGTTGGGCTGCGAATCTGTGTCTGTGGACCACAGTTTTCAGAACAGCAATATTCTGTCCTTTGATCTGACACTACTACTGTTTGGTTTCTAGCACAGGTCAGGTGGGGGTGGGGCGAGCTCTGGGAGGGCATGGAGGGAGCGGCTAGTCTCCGTGCCTAAGGCTTCCGTTGTCTGCTCGGCAGTGAGGAATTAAACCACTGTTTTCAGCCTTCTTCCCTCAGTCTTTTCTCCGAGGTCTCTGCCGTGAGTGCCCTCTTCCCTCAGTCTTTGCTGCAGGGAGCGTTGGGTTCAGCCATGTTATATGCTGCCCCTTAAGCCTTGTGGGCCATAAGCGAAGCCCTATCAGCCCCAGTTGTTCCCTCTCCCGCAGCTGAGATAGTTCCGGGATGCAGCGAGCTCAGAGCACTGAGCTAAGTCTGCGTCTTGCACCCAGGCGACTTTGTCTTCACACTTCTCCCTTCCCTCTGCTCCCCCCCACAAGATTTGCCCACCTGGAGGTGATTTCAGTAGTGAGCCTCTTCGTCTTGCCTCTCTGCTGTGCATGGAGTCCTTTGTGGAGTTATTATTGTTTGATTAGTTGTAAATTCCAGGGGAGCTTTACAAAGGCTCACCTCACGCTGCCATTTTTTCCAGGCTCCTTATTCCTTCCTTCTTAAAAAAGGATTTAGAAACCTACTGATTCATGTGTTTGTTTATTCTTTATTAAAGTCATCCAACTTTTAGTCTAAAAATATATGGGTGAAGACACATATATATACACATATATATACTTATAACCCGTAAAAATCTCAATTTCTTTAATAAAATAGAGTAAGCTTCTTGCCATCATTTTTAAATTTCTATACTGTTATTCCTATGAAGGTTTTTACGGTCTTCATATTACCTACCATTAATGTTTTACACATGAAAGTATTTTGAACTTTCTAGCAAGAAGTTCAGGGCTTCATCTATATTAGTCCTATCGGTAATTCCTTCACCCACGAGAGAGGGCTCTGTCCTAGGCAGCTGTTTGTGAGTTTCGGAGGTGTGGCCCCTTCCAAACAGCATTTCCCTAGAGTCATCCTTAAATAGCAGCAAAATACTAGCTAATATTACCAGATGAAATACCTCTGTTTCTAATGATCTTATTGTGTGGAGGAACACAATTATCCCTTCTCCAGAAATGAAAAATGGAAACAACACATATACATCTTACTGATTATTCTTGAAATGATTATAACTGGAAGATTACAAATTATAACAGCTAACATTCAATGGACATATGCAATTTGCCAGACACTCTCCAGGATGGTCATATGGACTATATTTGTACTGATTGTCTCAGCATTTTCTTTTACATCTCTGAAATTGGGATATGTCTGACAACCTCTAGGAAGTCATAGTTTATTTGGTTAATATTATGACTCATATTTTATAAGATAAAGTAGTAACTCATTCAAACATCACAACAACTCTGTGAGTTATGTTCTACATTACATCCTTTTTATTAATGTAATTGAGATACAAATGTAATTAAGTATCTTCCTCAAGGTTAGCAGTTATTATATTATATTATAGAGGTAGGACTCAAAGCCACGTAAAATGATTCCAAGCCCTGTGCCCTTAACCTTTTGGTGTTTTACTACCTCTCAGAGGATGAAATTTTCTTGGCTGGGTCTTTCACTTTCCTGCTTGTGTAGTGTTGCATGTGTTTTGTCACTCAGATTTTTAAAATATGCCCCTATATCTCTCTTGCTTTATTCCAAGTTAAGCTGAAAGTTTATGGAAGCCCCCAAACTTCTGACTTCTGTATTTATAATGGAAACACCATATACTGTCTTCTTGTGTATTTATTCCTTGTCTGTAAGACCTGGTCTGAAATCTTGAAGAAGTTCAGCATCAATGTTGATTTCATGACATGACACAATCTATTGTTATTATATATTGATTTCACAAATTGAACCCATGGTATGAGCTTGAATCACAGAATCAAGAGATAGTTGAGATGGTTGTCTCTTTATTTTATGAAGAGAGATACAATTGTGGAAGTAACTGCCTGTATTTATAAGGTTTAATCTCTTTGTAAACATCAGATTTTTGTTTTATGTTAGTGTTTTGGGGGGGTTTTGTTTTATTCTAGAAATAAATCAGAGAAGATATTGGATGTGGAATCTGCATGAGTGGGTAAAGAGAAATAAAAATAAAAGTTGCTTCCAAAAAATGATTAAAAAGTCTTTTTATTTCAATATTAAGTCACTCTTACATTCACTATCAAAAATAAAAATATCCATGAATATAGAATTAACAGAATATAATTCTACTAACTCAGCCTCTAAAACAATGATATCATAACCTCACTATATCAAACAGCATGACAAGTTTATCATAATCATTTAGAACACTAGCATGACATTCTTCTGTTTATAGTATGGATTTGTCCAATAATGCAGCTAAAGTTAATGAGTTGAGTTTAATGCTTCTCACTAATTTGAGTATTTATGTAGAGATCATTTGCAATGCATACACTAATGAATTCGTTGAGCAGACAGAGACACAGGTTTCCATAATGAAGGCAGAACATGTGCAATTTGTCATATTTGTAAAGTATGAAAGGAAAGTTCCAGAGGAGAGGAAAAAAAATGGCGGCGTGAGGTGAGCCTCTGTAACGCTCCCCTGTAATTTACAACGAATCGAACAACAATAACTCCACAAAGAACTCCTTGCAAAGCAGACAGGCAAGACGAAGAGGCCCATTACTATATTCACCTCCAGGTGGGTGAATCGCGAGAGCAGGGGAGGAGGGAGAGGAGAAGTGCAAAGACGGAGTCGCACGGGCGCAGGACAAAGACCTAGCTCAGTGCTCCGTCCTCTCTGCATCCCGGAACTTCCGCAACTGCGGGAGAGGAAGGACTCAGACTGCTAGGGCTCCGCTTACGGCCCAAAGGGCTGAGGGGGCAGCTTATAGCACGGCTGAACCCAACGCTCCTTGCAGCAAAGACTGAGGGAAGAGGGCTGAAATAGGTGGTTTGAGCCCTCACTGCCAAGCTGAGAACGGAAGCCTTAGGCACGGAGACTAGCCGCCCCCTCTCTACCCTCCCAGAGCTCGCCCCGCCCCCACCTGCCCGGTGCTAAAGCGATAAAGTAGCAGTGTCGGATCAAAGGACAGAATATTTGCTGCTCTGAGAACTGTGGACCGCAGACACAGATTCGCAGCTCAACAAGTACCGGCAAAAAGGAGGGAGCTGTGGAAGCAGGACTGGCTGTGGTGGTGGTCGCCGACATTGCTCTGGGCCACCTCTCACAACTCACCCACCCCCTGGCCCCACCTATCTGGGCGGATCCCTGCAGGAGTAAACAGAACTGCTGAAACATACGGGCTCTGAATCTGGTGCAGAAAGAGCTTTGGAACTTCAAAAGCTCTTCGCATACCTATCAACCTGTTGCAGAAGCCACTCCTGTAGATGTCTAGGAAGAGAAATAGTAAATCAGTGATTGCCATGAATAACCAAGGCAACAAGATAGCTCAGAAAGAAAGTGAAAAGTCTCCAGAAAAGGAACTTAGAGATATGGACCTTTGTGATTTAAATGACAGAGAATTCAAGATCGCAATACTGAAAAAATTGAACGAGATGCAAGAAAACACAGAAAGGCAGTTTAATGAACTGAGAAACACAATCAAAGAACACCATGAGCATTTTACAAAAGAGATTGAAATCTTGAAAAAGAACCAAATAGAATTTCTGGAGATTAAGAACTCAATAGAAGAAATTAACAATAAAATATCCAGTTTAGGGAGTAGAGTTGACCAGATGGAGGAAAGAATCAGTGACATCGAAGATAGAAACCTGGAATTTACACAGAGGGAAGAAGAGACTCGAGACTTAAAAGAAATGAAAGAACTCTACAAGAACTTTCTGACTCCATCAGAAAGAGCAATATAAGAATAATGGGCATACCAGAAGGAGAAGAAAGAGGGAAGGCAACACATAATATATTCAAACAAATCATCGATGAGAACTTCCCAAAATTGTGGAAAGAACTGGATCCTCGAATCCAAGAAGCAAATAGAACACCTAATTACCTCAATCCAAACAGGCCTTCACCTAGGCACATTCTATTGAAGCTGTCTAAAATCAATGACAGAGAAAGAATCCTCAAGGCAGCCAGGGAAAAGAAGACGGTAACTTACAAAGGAAAGCCCATGATTATCATCAGATTTTTCAGCAGAAACTCTACAAGCTAGGAGGGAATGGAACCAAATATTCAAACTATTGAAGAGAGAGAAATCATGAGCCAAGAATAATATATCCAGCAAAGATCTCCTTTAGATATGAAGGAGGAATAAAGACCTTTCCAGACATACAGAAGCTGAGGGAGTTTTCTACTACACGACCTGCACTACAAGAAATAGTAAAGGAGGCTATTAGACCACCATCAACAGGGACAACTTGTGGCAATCGAAACCTAAAAAGGGGGAGCATAAAGGCCTGAACTAGAATATGGGAATAGAGAAAGTAAGCGTACTGAAGAAACTAGAATACTCTAAATATCAAACTTTCTTTTACATAAACTCAAGGGTAACCACTCAAAACACATTCAAACCTAAAATATATACTGTAATAAAAGAAGAAACAGAAGGAAACATCATAAAATACCACCACAAAGAAATAACAGACAACAACAAAAAGGCAAATAAACAATGGAGACACAGCCTTACCAGAAAACTAAAGACAGAATGACAGGAAATCCTCACAATCAATAATCACCATAAATGTAAATGGACTCAACTCACCAATAAAGAGACACAGAATAGCAGATTGGATCAAAAAACTAAACCCAACCATATGCTGTCTACAAGAGACACATCTCAGCTACAAGGACAAGCATAGACTCAAAGTGAAAGGGTGGAAATTGACACTCCAAGCAAATGGTACCCAGAGAAAATAAAGAGTAGCCATAATGATTTCCGATGAAACAGACTTCAGGATGAAAAAGATAACAAGAGACAAAGATGAACATTTCATAATGGTAAAGGGGACTATACAACAAGAAGACATAACAGTCATCAATATTTATGCCGCCAATCAGGGAGCACCAAAATATACCAAGAAACTACTAACAGATGTAAAGGGAGAAATTGACCAAAACACAATTATACTAGGGGACTTAAATACATCATTGACAGCTATGGATAGATCATCCAAACAGAAGATAAATAACGAAATCGCAGCCCTAAATGACACATTAGATGAATTGGACATAATTGTCATATATAGAGCACTTCATCCTAAAACATCAGACTATACATTCTTTTCTAGTGTACATGGAACATTCTCAAGGATAGACCATACATTGGGACACAAAATCAGCCTCAGCAAATTTAAGAAGATTGAAATCATACCAAGCATATTCTCTGATCACAAAGCTTTGAAATTGGATATCAACTGCAAAAAGAAAGCAGGAAAAAACACAAATACATGGAGATTAAACAACATACTTTTAAAGAACGAGTGGGTCAAAGAAGAAATTAGAGGAGAGCTCAAAAGATACATAGAAACAAATGACAATGAAAATACATCCTACCAAAATTTTTGGGATGCCGCGAAAGCAGTTTTAAGAGGGAAATTTATATCATTACAGGCCTATCTCAAAAAACAAGAAAAATCCCAAATAAATAACATCATGTCACACCTTAAAGAACTAGAAAAAGAAGAACAAGTGAAACCAAGGTCAGCAGAAGAAAGGCAATAACAAAAATCAGAGCAGAACTAAAGAAAATAGAGAACAAAAAGACAATAGAAAAAATTAATGTGACAAAAAAGTGGTTCTTTGAAAAGATTAACAAAATCGACAAACCCTTGGCTAGACTCACTAAGATAAAAAGAGAGAAGACACTAATTAACAAAATCAGAAATGAAAAAGGGGAAGTTATCACGGACACCACAGAAATACAAAGGATCATCCAAGAATACTATGAAGGGCTATATGCCACCAAATTTAATAACTTAGAAGAAATGGACAAGTTCTTAGAAACATATAGCCTTCCAAGGCTGAATCATGAAGAACTGGAAAATCTTAACAGGCCGATCACCAGTAACGAAATTGAATCAGTCATCAAAAACCTTACCAAAATCAAAAGTCCTGGACCGGATGGCTTCAACAGTGAATTCTACCAAACCTTCAAAGAGGATCTAACACCAATCCTGCTCAAACTCTTCCAAAAAATTGATGAAGAGTCAGTACTCCCTAACTCATTTTATGAGGCCAACATTACCTTGATACCAAAACCTGGTAAGGACAACACAAAAAAAGAAAACTACAGACCTATATCTCTGATGAATACAGATGCTAAAATCCTAAACAAAATTCTAGCAAATCGAATACAACAATGCATTAAAAAGATTATTCATCACGACCAAGTGGGGTTCATCCCCGGGGCACAAGGATGGTTCAACATTCTCAAATCCATCAATGTGATACATCACATAAACAAAATAAAGGACAAAAATCATATGATTCTATCAATTGATGCAGAAAAAGCATTTGATAAGATACAACATCCATTTATGATTAAAACACTTACTAAAATTGGTATAGAAGGAAAATACCTCAACATAATAAAGGCCATATACGACAAGCCCTTAGCTAATCTCATAATTAATGGTGAAAAGCTGAAGCCCTTTGCTCTACGTTCAGGAACACGACAAGGTTGTCCCCTATCACCTCTGCTTTTCAACATAGTGTTGGAAATCCTCGCCAGAGCTATCAGGCAAGAGAAAGAAATAAAAGGCATCCAAATTGGGAATGAAGAAGTTAAATTGTCACTCTTTGCAGATGACATGATGCTATATATAGAAAACCCTAAAGACTCTACCAAAAAGCTATTAGAAACAATCAATGAATACAGTAAAGTTGCTGGCTACAAAATCAACGTACAAAAGTCCATTGCTTTCCTTTATACCAACAATGAAATCTCAGAAAAAGAGATAGAAAAAACAATTCCTTTTGCAATTGCAGCAAAAAGAATAAAATACCTAGGAATAAACTTACCAAGGATGTGAAGTATTTATATGCTGAAAACTATAAGACATTTTTGAAAGAAATTGAAGAAGACACAAGGAAATAGAAAGACATTCCATGCTCATGGATTGGAAGAATCAACATAGTTAAAATGGCCATATTGCCCAAAGCCATATACAGATTTAATGCAATCCCCATCAAAATCCCAATGCATTTTTTAAAGAAATACAACAAAAAATCATCAGATTTGTTTGGAACCACAAAAGACCCCGAATAGCCAAAGCAATATTTAAAACAAAGAACAATACTGGAGGTATCACACTCCCTGATTTTTGCTTGTACTACAGGGCTACAATAATCAAAACAGCTTGGTATGGCGGAAAAACAGACACTTAGACCAATGGAATAGAATTGAGAACCCAGAAATAAAACCACATAAATATGGACAGATAATTTTTGACAAAGAACCTAAAAACATACAATGGAGGAAAGACAGCCTCTTCAAAAAATGGTGCTGGCAGAATTGGATAGCTACGTGCAAAAGAATGAAACTGGACTGCTATCTGTCACCATGTACCAAAATTAATTCAAAATGGATCAAAGACTTAAGCATAAGACCTGACACAATAAACTGCATTGAAGAAAACATAGGTACTAAACTTATGGACCTTGGTTTCAAAGAGCATTTTATGAATCTGACTCCAAAGGCAATGGAAGTAAAAACTAAAATAAACGAATGGGATTATATGAAACTGAAAAGCTTCTGCACAGCAAAAGAAACTATTGACAAAATAATGAGGCAACCAACGGAATGGGAGAAGATTTTTGCAAACAGTTCCTCTGATAAGGGGCTAATATCCAAAATATACAAGGAACTCATGAAACTCAACAACAAAAAAACAAACAACCCAATTGAAAAATGGACAGAGGACCTGAAGAGACATTTCTCCAAAGAGGATATACAAATGGCAAATAGACATATGAAAAAATGCTCAACATCGGTAATCATCAGAGAAATGCAAATGAAAACCACAATGATATATCACCTCACCCCAGTCAGAATGGCTTTCATCAACAAAACAAATAGTAACAAGTGTTGGAGAGGCTGTGGAGAAAAAGGAACTCTCATACACTGTTGGTGGGTATGCAGACTGGTGCA
This sequence comes from Rhinolophus hipposideros, assembly GCF_964194185.1. Classification (NCBI taxonomy): domain Eukaryota; kingdom Metazoa; phylum Chordata; class Mammalia; order Chiroptera; family Rhinolophidae; genus Rhinolophus; species Rhinolophus hipposideros. The sequence goes on from NC_138059.1 coordinate 41,916,591, forward strand.
GCCACTATGGAAGGCAGTGTGGAGGTTCCTCAAGAAATTACGAATAGAATTACCATATGACCCAGCAATCGCTCTCCTGGGTATCTACCGCCAAAATGTAAAAGCATTTCTCTATAGAGACACGTGTACTCCAATGTTCATTGCAGCTTTGTTTACGGTGGCCAAGACATGGAAACAACCAAAATGTCCTTCGATAGATGAATGGATAAAGAAGTTGTGGTATATATACACAATGGAATACTATTCGGCGTTAAGGAAAGATGATATAGGAGCATTTGTGACAACATGGATGGATCTTGAGAGAATAATGCTAAGTGAAATAAGTCAGACAGAAAAAGCAGAGAACCCTATGATTTCACTGATATGTGGTATATAAACCAAAAAGAACAAGACAAACAAATGAGAAACAAAAACTCATAGACACAGACAATAATTTAGTGGTTACCAGAGGGTAAGGGGGTGGGGGGTGGGTGATGAGGGTAAAGGGGATCAAATATATGGTGATGGAAGGAGAACTGACTCTGGGTGGTGAACACACAATGGGACATATAGACGATGTTATACAGAATTGTACACCTGAAATCTATGTAAATTTACTAACAATTGTCACCCCAATATATTTAATTAAAAAAATAAATAAATAAATAAATAAATTAAAACTGCAAAAAAAAAAAAAGAAAGGTAAGTTCCATCATGTTAGTATGCATCTGTATACAGACCTCAAACGATATGGGACATATGAGTAAAATTTCAAGATTTAAAAATTACCATCTTGTAACCACTAAACTATTGTCTGAGGGTAAGGGGAGAGTGGGGTGGAACATGAGGGTAAGGGGGATCAAATATATGGTGATGGAAGGAGAACTGACTCCGGGTAGTGAACACAAAATGGGATTTATAGATGATGTAATACAGAATTGTACACCTAAAATCTATGTAATTTTACTCACAATAGTCACACCAATAAACTTAAAAAAAAATTAAGGAGAAAAAAAAAAAAAAAAAAGAAGTGAAATGTCAGTTCTCCTTGGATGGCATAAGTCCTGATTGGTACCTCTGTAACGGAATGATAGGTTGACAACGAATGATGTGAACTGGCTCATAGGGCCATAAGATCCACGTCTTTATAACTTATGATTGACAATGAGTGGATCAATATCATGAAAGTTTTGTTTTGATTGCATTTCCTCTGTAAATACAAAGATTTTTACATAGGTGACATTTGCTATTAATGGCGGAGTGTATGTAGAACTTCCCAAACTAATTCGATGGTAGTGTTATGAGAGATGTCAATGGGTCGTCTATGAAAAAAAAATTCCTTAAGCAAATTAATCTAGCCTCTCAGCCTTATGCCACAATTCAGTCACACTTCTGATCTGTGTATGATTATTTTGTATATGGATACTTACAGTTGTCCTATATCAGACCAATTTCAGATACTCCACTTCTCCTTTTTCATCAAACACACAATAAATACACCTTAAGCAAAAGAAAATAAATTACCATCTTATTTTAACACAACTGGGAGATGTAGAGAACAGTTTAGACTCTCCTTTGAACTATTAAATTTTCTACAGAATCATTCTTACTAATCTTGGGACATTTTCCTTTATTAATTACAGTTGTAAATGGAAGAACTCATGCATTGGTTGGGAAACATCCTTAGTGTCAAATAATTTATTTCTTCAACTTTTAATATTTTTTTATCTGTAAAGCACTTTTAGGAGTACTTTTTTTCTCACCATATTGAAAATTATACCAAACCTAATATTTTCTTTTTTTTAATTAAAGTTTATTGAGGTGACAATTGTTAGTAAAGTTACATAAATTTCAAGTGTACCATTCTGTAATACATCATCTATATATCTCATTGTGTGTTCACCACCCAAAATCAGTTCTTTTTCCAACACCATACATTTGATCCCCTTTACCCTCATCTACCACTCCCCACCCCCTTACCATCTGATAACTATTTTCTGCGTCTATGAGGTTTTCTTTCAGCATTTGTTTTTCTTGTTCTTTTGTTGTTTTCAGTTTTATATACCACAAATCAGTGAAATCATATGGTTCTCTACTTTTCCTGTCTGACTTATTTCGCTTAGCATTATACTCTCAAGATCCATCCATGTTGTCACAAATGGTACTATTTCATGCTTTCATATGGCAGAATAGTATTCCATTGTGTATATATACCACAACTTCTTTAACCATTCATCTATTGAAGGACACTGGTTGTTTCCATGTCTTGGCCACCGTAAATAAAGTTGCAATGAACATTGGAGCACATTTGTCTTTATGAATAAACGTTTTCAGATTTTGTGTACATACCCATGAGAGGGATTACTGGGTCATATGGTAATTCTATTAATTTTTTGAGGAAACTCCACACTGCTTTCCATAGCAGCTGCACTAATCTGCATTCCCACCAATAGAGTATGAGGGTTCCTTTATCTCCCCAGCATCTCCAACGCTTGCTACTATTTGTCTTGTTGATGATAGCCGTTCTGACTGGGTTGAGGTGATATCTCATGGTCGTTTTTATTTGCATTTCTCTGATGATTAGTGATTTTGACCATTTTTTCGTATGTCTCTTGGCCATGTGTATGTCCTCTTTGGAGAAAAGTCTATTCGTGTCCTCTGCCCATTTTTAATTGGATATTTGCTTTTTTTTGTTGAGTTGTATGAGTTCCTTATATATTTTGGATATTAGCCCACTAATGGAGGCATTGTTTGGAAAAAAAATTCTCCTTTTGGTTGGTTCCCTCTTTATTTTGTTGATGGTTTCTTTTGCTGTGCAGAAGCTCTATAGTTTGATATCATCCCATTCATTTATTTTAGCTTTTACTTCCCTTGCCTTTGGATTCAAATTCATAAAATATTCTTTGAGTCCAAGGTCCATAAGTTTAGTACCTGTTTTCTTCCATGCAGTTTATTGTTTTATGTCTTATGTTTAGGTCTTTGATCCATTTTGAGTTAATTTTGGTAAATGGTGACAGAGAGCAGACAAGTTTCATTCTTTTACACGTGGCTTTCCCATTCTCCCAGCACCATTTATTGAAGAGGCTGTCTTTTTGCCATTGTATGTTTTTTGCTTCTTTGTCAAAAATTATCTGTCCATATTTATGTGTGTTTATTTCTGGGTTTTCAATTTGATTTATTTGGTCTGTGTTTCTGTTCTTCTGCCAATACCATGCTGTTTTCATTATTGTTGAAGTACTTCAACTTAGTACAAGTTGAAGTCATGGAGTGTGATACCTTCAGCGTTGTTCTTTTTTTTTTTAGGATTGCTTTGTCTATTGGGATCTTTTATGATTCTACACACATCTGATGATTTTTGTTCTATTTCTTTAAAAAATGCCATGGTATTTTGATGCGGATTACATTAAATCTGTATATTGCTTTGGTAATATGACCATTTTAACTATGTTGATTCTTCCAATCCATGAAAATGGACTGCCTTTCCATTTATTTGTATCTTCTTAAATTTCTTTTAAAAATGTCTTATAGTTTTCAGTGTATAGGCCTTTCACATTTTTGGTTAAGTATGTTCCTAGGTATTTTATTCTTTTTGTTTTAATTGCAAAAGGAATTTTTCTAAATTTCTTTTTCTGAGATTTCATTGTCAATACATAGGAATGCAACTTGACTTTTGTACATTGATTTTGTAGCTGGCAACTTTACTGTATTTGTTGATTGTTTCTAATAGTTTTTTTGATGGAGTATTTAGGGTTTTCTATATATAGCATCATGTCATCTCCAAAACCTGACAATTTAACTTCTTCGTTCCCTATTTGGATGCCTTTTATTTCTGTCTCTTGCCTGATTGCTCTGGCAAGGACTTCCGACACTATGTTGAAAAGCAGAGGTAATAGGGACAACCCTGTCGTGTTCCTGAAAGTAGAGCAAAGGGCTTCAGTTTTTCACCATTATTTCTGAGATTAGTTGAGGGCTTGTCATAGATGGCCTTTATTATGATAAGGTATTTTCCTTCTATACCAATTTTATTAAGTGTTTTAATCATTAGTGGATGTTGTGTCTTGTCAAATGCTTTTTTGCATCTATTGATAGAATAATATGAATTTTGTTCCTTATTATGTTTATGTGGTGTATCATATTGACGGGTTTTTGTAAGTTGAACCATCGTTGTTACCCTGAGATGAACCCCACTTGGTCATGATGTATAATCTTTGTAATGCATTGTTGCATTCAATTTGCTAGAATTTTGTTTAGGATTTTTGCATCATTATTCATCAGAGATATTGGTCTGTAGTTCCCTTTTTTTTGTGTTGTCCTTATCAGGTTTTGTTATCAGGGTAATGCTGTCCTCATAAAATGATTTAGGGAGTATTGTCTAGTCTTCAATTTTTGGGAAGTGTTTGAGTAAGAGAGGCAGTAGTTCCTCTTTGAAGGTTTAGTAGAATTCACCAGTGAAGCCATCTGGTCCTTTTGGGAGGGTTTTGGATGACGGATTCAATTTCCTTACTGGTGATCAGTCTAATTAGATTTTCCAATTCTTCATGATTCATTCTAAGAAAGCTGTATGTTTCTAAGAACTTGTCCAGTTCTTCTAGGTTATTGATTTGGTGGCATATAGTCCTTCATAGCATTCCTGTATGATCCTTTGTATTTCTGTGGCATCTGTGATAACTTTTCCCCTTTCATTTCTGATTTTGTTTATTTTTGTCTTTTCTCTTTTTATCTTTATAAGTATAGCCAACGCTTTGTCAATTTTATTAATCTTTTCAAAGAACCAGCTCTTTGTTGCATTAATTTTTTGTATTGTCTTTTTGTTCTCTATTTCATTTAGTTCTGCTCTAATTTTTATTATTTTCTTCCTTCTACTGACTTTGTATTTCATTTGCTTTTTTTCTAGTTCTTTAAGATGTAACATGAGATTATTTATCTGGGATTTTTTTTTTCTTTGTTGAGATAGGCCTGTAATGATATAAATCTCCCTGCTTTTGCTGTATCCCAAAAATTTTGATACGATGTACATTAATTCTCATTTGTTTCTATGTATCTTTTGATTTCTCCTCTTATTTCTTCTTTGACCCAGCTGTTCTTTAAAAGTATGTTGTTTAATCTCCATATATTTGTAGGTTTTCCTGCCTTCTTTTTGCAGTTGATGTCTGTTTTGAAAGCCTTGTGATCAAAGAATATGCTTAGGATGATCTCAATCTTCTTAAATTTGCTGAGGCTAGTTTTATTTCCCAATATATAGTCTATCCTTGAGAATGTTCCATGTATACTAGAAAAGAATGTATAGTCTGATGTTATAGGATGGAGTGCTCTATAAATGTGAATTATGTTCATTTCATCTAATATGTCATTAAGGGCTGATATTTCTTTATTTACTTTCTGTTTGGGTGATCTATCCATAGCTGTCAATGATGTATTTAGGTCTCCAACTACAATTGTGTTTTGGTCAATTCCTCCTGTTACTCTGTTAGAAATTTCTTAGTATATTCCGGTGTCCCCTGATTGAGGGCATAAATATTGATGACTGTTACACCTTCTTGTTGTATAGTCTGCTTTATCATTATGAATTATCCATCTTTGTCTGTTGTTACCTTTTTTATTCTGAAATCTCTTTCATCTGATATCAGTGTGGATACACCTGCTTTTATCTGGATACCATTTGGTTGGAGTGTCAATTTCCACTCTTTCACTTTGAGTCTTGTAGCTGAGATGTGTCTTTTGGATGTAGCTTACGTTTGGCTTTAGTTTTTTTGTCCAATCTGCTACTCTGTGCCTTTTTATTGGTGAGTTCAATCCATTTACATTTAAGGTGATTATTAATATATGTAATCTATATTTGGTTTTCTGGTAGGATTGTGTGTCCATTGTTTCTTTGTCTTGTTGTTTTTGTCTATTATTTCAGTGTGGTTGTTTTCTATGAATTTTTCCCTTTGTTTCTTCTATTTTTATATTATATATTTCAGTTCTGGATTTTTTTTTGAGTGTTTACCATTAAGTTATGTAAAAGAAAGTTTTATATTTAGAATATTCTATTTTCTTCAGCATGCTTACTTTCTCCATTCCCTTATGCCGGTTCAGACCTTTACTTGCCCTCATTTATGGTTTTTTTTTTGTGTGTGTGTATGTGAGTTTGTTGTTGTTTGTTTTTTTTTGTGTTTTTTTTTTTTGTCACAAAGTATCCCTATTGATGCTGGTCGAATAGCCTTCTTCAGTATTTCTTGCAGTGCAGATCGTGTGTTAGAAAATTTCCTCAGCTTTTGTATGTCTGGAAAGGTCTTTATTCTTCCTTTATATATAAAGGATATCTTTGCTGGATTTATTATAATTGGCTCATAATTTTTCTCTTTCAATAGTTTGAATATTTGTGTCCACTGCCTCCTGGTTTATAGAGTTTCTGCTGAAATATATGATGATAACTTAACGGGCTTTCATTTGTAGGTTACCATCTTCTTTTGCCTGGCTGCTTTGAGGATTCATTTTTTTTTTTTTTTTAAGATTTTTTTAGGGAAGGGAAACAGAACTTTATTGGGGAACCATGTGTACTTAGGATTTTTTCCAAGTCAATTTGTTTTCCTTTCAATCGTAGTTGTGGAGTGTGCAGTTCAGCTCCAGGTCAAGTTGCCGCAGTGGGCGCGACCCACCATCCCTTGCAAGAGTCCAACCAGCAACCCTGTGGTTGAGAAGATGCGCTTCAACCAACTGAGCCATCTGGGAGCTCAACAGCAGCTCAACTCAAAGTGCCGTCTTCAATCTTAGTTGCAGGGGGCAGAGCCCACCCTCCCTTGCAGGAGTCGAGGAATCGAACAGGCAACCTTGTGGTTGATAGCCCGCTGGTCCTTGTGGGAATCAAACTGGCAGCCTTCAGCATTAGGAGCACAGAGCTCCAACCTCCTGAGCCACTGGGCTGGCCCATTGAGGATTCTTTTGTCCCTAATATTTGACCGCTTCAATACAATGTGCCTTGGAGAAGGCATATTGGAATTGAGGTAATTAGGTATCCTATGTGCTTCTTGGATTCAAGGATACAATTCTTTCCACATGTTTAGGAAGTGCTCATCAACTATTTGTTTGAATATACTCTCTGTTCCCTTCTTCCTTTCTTCTCCTTTTGGTATGCCCATTATTCTTGTATTAATCTTTCTGATGGAGTCAAAAAGTTCTTGTAGAGTTCTTTCAGTTCTTTTAACTCTCAAGTCCTCTCTTCTTCGATCTGTGTCATTTTCAGATTTCTAATTTTCCTCCATCTGGTTAGCTCTATTACGTAAGCTGACTATTTCATTCTTCATTTCTTTTATTGAGTTCTTAATCTCCAGACATTCTATTTGGTTCTTTTCTAAAATTTCAATCTTTTTGGTAAAATGTTCACTTTGTTCTTTGATTGTGTTTGAGTTCATTAAACTGCCTGTCTCTGTTTTCTTCTTGTTGAATTTTTTTCAGAACTGCAATCTTGTATTCTGTCATTTAAGTCACGTATTTCCATGTCTTTAAGTTCAATCTCTGGAGTATTTTCTTTTTCTTTCTGAACTGCCTTGTTACTTTGGTTATTCATGGCAATTAGTGAAATATTACTTCTGTTCCTAGACATCTATAGGAATGGGTTCTGCAAAAGGTTTGTAGGAAGTGCTCTTTCCTTTGCTTTCCAGTAGGTGTTGGTAGAATGCTGTATTTTCTTTCAAACTGCAGCCTTTAATTCTCTCTCATGCTGTAGTGTTATTTTTTTTTTCTGCACTGTTCCAGCTTCTCACACAATGCGGGGATTCTCTGAAAGGTGGACTTCTCCTCTGTGAGCTGGTTGCCTGGTTCTTAATGCACCACCTCCATTGTGGGCTGTCAGAAGCTTCTGAAGTTTCAAAGTTCTTCCTGCACCATATTCAGGGCCTCTGTGTTTCAGTGACTCTGCTTACCCCTGCTGGGATCCACCCAGATAGGTGGAGATGGGGCGGGGTGGGTTCTGAGATGTGGCTGTGAGCAATAGCAGCGACCACCAACATAGCCCCCAGGGCTCCATCCCCTTCACTTTGTTGGGTTGTGAGTCCATGGCTGGAGGACCACAGTTTGCAGATCTGCAAATATTCTGTTTTTTCATCTGACACTGGTATGATTCTGCTTCTAGCACTGGGCAGGTGGGAGTGGGGCTAGCTCTGGGAGGGTGAGAAAGGTCAGCTAGCCTTAGTCCCTAAGTCTTCTGTCCTCTGCTAGGTGTGAGGGCTTAAACTACCATTTTTCACCCTTCTTTCCTCAATCTTTGCTGCAAGGTCTCTGCCGTGAGAATTGGGTTCAGCTGTATTATATGTTGATCCCTCAGGCAGGACTGTGGGCCATCAGGGGAGTGCTAGCAGTCCACATTCTTCCCTCTTCTATGGATGTGGTAGCTCCAGAATGCAAGGAGCTCAGAAGTCCAAACTAGGTCTGCGTCCTGAGCCCGCATGGCCCACATCCTCACTTCTTGTTTCCCTCCTCCCTTGCTCACCCAATTTGCCCACCTTTAGATGCTTTCAGTTTCATGTCTCTTACTCTTGCCTGTCTGCTGCTCAGGGAGTCCTTTGTGGAATTATAATTGTTCGATTTGTTGTAAATTCCATTGGGCATTTCAAGAGGCTTGCCTCATGCCACCATTTCTATGACATCTTCCACTCTTACTATTTTTATTCATGGCACTGAAATGCAACTTTGTCAGCAAGAAACCCTTGGATATCTATACAGACATGCACTTACCTCTTTGTCCAATGTACTCATTTGTTAGTGTTTGTGAAAGGATGAGAGCAGAAGGAGTAAGAAAGGAGTGAATCATTCTACATTTTTCTATATTCAGTGAATAATTTACTTGTTTGGTTTAAATAAACCACTTTGAATAATATCAGTTATTTAAGATTACTTGTGTACAACTCAGTATGTTATAACCTTGTGTAGCAGATTCTTGGCCCTGGTGCCTCAGTGGTTTCAGAGTTTAATGCTGTCTTTACAGTGGAAATAAGTTTTTTTTCACTTTAGGATCAGACTTATGAATCATTTGGTCTCCACCACAGCTTGGGCATTAGTTTAAACATAAATGGAGAATTTTGTTATCAACTGGTGAGAGTTTAATCATTTTTGTTTATTTTGTGTAGATACTTTTGCTATCACCAAATCTTGGTGAGTGGTGAATTGGGAATTCATAAAAAAAAAAATTAAAACAGAGTATTCATTCAATCTCTGCACCAGAAGTCTTCCCTCCACCAAAAAACTAAGTTAAATACCATGGTTATAGTGAGCACTATATGTGAAGTTTGTAGGAGGTTACAGTCATTGGAATCTCAGAGAAAAAGCTCCATGGGAAAGAAAAACTGGAGTGTTTCCTGTCTTGCAGTTAGAACCTCCAGAGATGTGTTGCCAGGCAGAGTGGAGCTGGGGAAGAGATAAGGATTCTTCCCTTAGGGATAGAATAAGCGAAGTCATAGAGGCAAGAATGAGCACGATGTAATTGGGGAACAGGGAAGGACTAGTGTTAAGGAATGTGTTAAGGAATGTGGCTGAATGAAGACATATCCTGAAGAGCTTGGAATTTATTCATTCAATAAATATTTATTTGAGTACCTACTGTACGAGGCACTGAGCTAGGAACTACGGACACAACTCAAACTCAAAAACAAAAACAAAAAACAAGATATCATCCTCCAACTTCCCAAAACTTGCCATCTATTCAGGTTGAGAGAGACGAGTAAAGGTATAATGTAAACTTGAAGTCAGAGTAAAATGAAAAGCATTACAGAGTTACCTAACTCTAGTTTGGTGAATTAGGGAAGGCTTCTTGTTGAAAGTCTAAGACCAGAAGAACATAAGGGACTTGGCTAGGGAAAGAAAAGGTAGGAGAGGAGAGGACAAGATTTCAGCCTAATACAAAGGCCCAGAAACAGTGAAAGGAGAGTTAGCAATTACAAGCTCTGCAACTGAGTATGGTGAAGTGATTGGTACTAAATTTTAAGCAATAAACAGTAGTCAGATCTTAGCAGGCCTCATGGGTCATGCTAAGGAGTTTGAATTTACATCCTGAGGGCAGCAGAGAGTCACTGAAAATTTTTAATTTAAGTAATCATGTAATCAGAAACACAACGGGCTACTAATGGATTGAGGGGGTGGGGCAAAAGTGGATACGGGGACATGGGAAATGATGGGGACCTGAAAAGTCAGCAATACATGGTGAGTGATTAAATGAGGGGAGTGTGAGAGACAAGAGCCTGAATGTTTGTGTAAAGAAAATGGAATTTTTTCAGTAGACAATAGGAAAAGAATGAAGTCAATTCTGGGCTTTTGATGAAGTTATCAATATAATGAAAACAGTTTTAAAAGGAAATTACTCTTTGGGTGATTGAAGTATGGTTTGGGGGTTAGAGGTAAGAAAACCAGGTAAAAGCAACAAGTAATAGGTCAGATTTGGAGGAAGAGTAACCTAAAAATGAAGATTTTAGATATGGTTACATTTTTAAGACCAAAGAAAGAAGAAAATCTTCTGAAACAAACAGATATGGTTGATGAAATGTGTATCAGGAGAGTGTAGAACCAAGCAAGCCAAGGGAGGACAGACTCTTCATCAGTGGCATAGTCCTCAGAGAACTTAGCCGTTCTACAGTCACCCAACATGTATTTAGTATTCACCATGTGACAACCACTGGGGCTCATGTTGCAGGGGAGGAAGCAAACAGGTTAAACAAACAATCTCTAAACACAAAAAAAAATGTACAGTTAATCCTATAAATTAAACTTTGCACAAGGTAATATCAACTTAAAATTTTTGAGTATGTATTTTACTTCAGGCACTGTGTGAAGGGGTTTACATATATCTCATTTAGTCCTCACAACTCTTCCCAACTTCTAGAGAAACAGAAGCTTAGAGATTTGCAAACCAATGTTTGTAATAACATTGTTAGATTGTTTAAATATATCTTAGCACAAATGAGCATGATCCATTTGGTTTGTTCAAGAAGAAACATTTCATTGAGCAAAGGGCAATAAAGTCCAGATAGGTGAAATAATATGTGAGAAGGTCTGAGGGTGAAGAATGATTATGGGTTGGTAGTCTTAGAAATTTTCAAGAGTGATCATATACTAGGGTGGGACATGGCTGAAACCAAAATTTGAAAGCTAAGCAAGGGTTTGTATATTTTAATAACCAAAAGTTTGGGCTGCACACTGTAGCTGATAGGGCACAATGATTTGCAGGTTATAGGTTTGTGCTTTACAAATATTAGTTTAAAAAGTCTATGGAGAATAGTTAAATGAAAAGCAAGCATGAAGGCAGAGAAACCAGTCAAAAGGCTAATGTGATATTCCAGATGAGAGATGATAAAGGCTTGAAAAAAGGCTGAGAAAATAGAGGAAAGAAAAGAAGGAGCAGATTCAAGAGATAAGTTAAATATTCTGAACCTGAATGCCAATGTGACATCAGAGCTGAGGGAGAGGATGAGTTCCAGGTTCCTGATTTGAGTCAAGGAGTGCCTGGTGATGCCAATTTCTGAGAGAGGTCTTTATATAATCTTTCCTGATGTATTCCCACCACCATACAAAACTGCCTCCTGAGCAAAAGTCTAAAATAATTAAATCTACTAAGCACTATAATAGATACAGAGAAAATGTTGCAATATTCCAGGTGGAGGATTCTGTAGAATTATGGCAAAGAAATTTGGATTTCAGGAGTTTTTACAATGGGAAGAAAGAAAAAAGAAGCAGAAAATTTGACCACCCAAAACCGTACAAGAAATTTGGTAGAAAAAGTAAAGTTAAAACCACTAAGAGCCATTAAAGAAATTTGAAAATATTTTTTAAAAATCGTTAGGTCACCTAGACTTCAAGAATATTTGAAATAGAAAAAAAAAAAAAATGGCGGTGTGAGGTGAGCCTCTGTAACGCTCCCCTGGAATTTACAATAAATCGGACAACAATAACTCCACAAAGGACTCCTTGCACAGCAGACAGGCAAGACGAAGAGGCCCACTACTGAATTCACCTCCAGGTGGGTGAATCGCGCGAGTAGGGGAGGAGGGAGAGGAGAAGTGCGGAGACGGAGTCGCCAGGGCGCAGGACATAGACCTAGCTCAGTGCTCGGAGCCCGCTGTTCCCGGATCTTCCGCAGCTGCGGGAGAGGGAAGGACTCGGACTGCTAGGGCTCCGCTTACCGCCCACAGGGCTGAAGGGGCAGCATACAAAACCGCTGAACCCAACACTCCCGGCAGCAAAGACTAAGAGAAGAGGGCTGAAATCGGTGATTTAAGCCCTCACTGCCGAGCGAAGAACGGAAGCCTTAGGCACAGAGACTAGCCACCCCCACCCTACCCTCCCAGAGCTTGCCCTGCCCCCACCTGCCCTGTGCTAGAAGCGATAAAGTAGCAGTGTCGGATCAAAGGACAGAATATTTGCTGCTCTGAGAACTGTGGACCGCAGACACAGATTCGCAGGTCAACTACTTCCGGCAGAGGGGAGGGAGCTGTGGAAGCAGGACTGGCTGTGGTGGTGGTCGCCACCATTGCTCTGGGCCACCTCTCACAACTCACCCCGCCCCTGGCCCTACCTATCTGGGCGGATCCCTGCAGGAGTAAACAGAACTGCTGAAACATACGGGCTCTGAATCTGGTGTAGAAAGAGCTTTGGAACTCCAAAAGCTCTTCGCATACCTATCAACCTGTTGCAGAAGCCAATCCTGTAGATGTCTAGGAAGAGAAATAGTAAATCAGTGATTGCCATGAATAACCAAGGCAACAAGATAGCTCAGAAAGAAAGTGAAAAGACTCCAGAAAAGGAACTTAGAGATATGGACATTTGTGATTTAAATGACAGAGAATTCAAGATTGCAATTCTGAAAAAACTGAACGAGATGCAAGAAAACACAGAAAGGCAGTTTAATGAACTCAGAAACACAATCAAAGAACACCATGAGCATTTTACAAAAGAGATTGAAATCTTGAAATAGAACCAAATATAATTTCTGGAGATTAAGAACTCAATAGAAGAAATTAACAATAAAATATCCAGCTTAGGTAGTAGAGTTGACCAGATGGAGGAAAGAATCAGTGACATCGAAGATAGGAACCTGGAATTTACACAGAGGGAAGAAGAAAGAGACTTGAGACTTAAAAGAAATGAAAGAACTCTACAAGAACTTTCTGACTTCATCAGAAAGAGCAATATAAGAATAATGGGCATACCAGAAGGAGAAGAAAGAGGGAAGGGAACAGAGAATATATTCAAACAAATCGTTGATGAGAACTTCCCAAACTTCTGGACAGAACTGGATCCTCGAATCCAAGAAATAAATAGAACACCTAATTACCTCAATCCCAACAGGCCTTCACCAAGGCACATTGTATTGAAGCTGTCTAAAATCAATGACAAAAAAAAAAATCCTCAAGGCAGCCAGGGAAAAGAAGACGGTAACCTACAAAGGAAAGCCTATTAGATTATCATCAGACTTTTTAGCAGAAACTCTACAAGCTAGGAGGGAATGGAACCAAATATTCAAACTATTGAAAGAGCCAAGAATAATATATCCAGCAAAGATCTCCTTTAGATATGAAGGAGGAATAAAGACCTTTCCAGACATCCAGAAGCTGAGGGAATTTTCTAATACACGACCTGCACTACAAGAAATACTAAAGGAGGCTATTAGACCACCATCAACAGGGAGAACTTGTGGCAACTGAAACATAAAAAGGGGGAGCATAAAGGCCTGAACTGGAATATGGGAATAGAGAAAGTAAGTGTACTGAAGAAACTGGAATACTCTAAATATCAAACTTTCTTTTACATAAACTCAAGGGTAACCACACAAAAAACATCCAAATCTGAAATATATACTGTAATAAAAGAAGAAACAGAGGGAAACATCATAGAATACCACAACACAGAAATAATAGACAACAACAAAAAGGCAAAGAAACAATGGAGACACAGCCTTACCAGAAAACTAAAGACAGAATGACAGGAAATCCTCACATATCAATAATCACCCTAAATATAAATGGACTGAACTCACCAATAAAGAGACACAGAGTAGCAGATTGGATCAAAAAACTAAACCCAACCATATGCTGCCTACAAGAGACACATCTCAGCTACAAGGACACGCATAGACTCAAAGTAAAAAAATGGAAATTGACACTCCAAGCAAATGGTACCCAGAGAAAATCAGGTGTAGCCATAATGATATCAGATGAAACAGACTTCAGGGTGAAAAAGATAAGAAGAGACAAAGATGGACATTTCATAATGGTAAAGGGGACTATACAACAAGAAGACATAACAGTCATCAATATTTATGCCCCAAATCAGGGAGCACCAAAATATACCAAGCAACTACTAACAGAACTAAAGGGAGAAATTGACCAAAACACAATTATACTAGGGGACTTAAATACATCATTGACAGCTATGGATAGATCATCCAAACAGAAGATAAATAACGAAATCGCAGCCCTAAATGACACATTGGATGAATTGAACATAATTGTCATATATAGAGCACTTCATCCTAATACGTCAGACTATATATTCTTTTCGAGTATACATGGAACATTCTCAAGGATAGACCATATATTGGGACACAAAATCAGCCTCAGCAAATTTAAGAAGATTGAAATCATACCAAGCATATTCTCTGATCACAAAGCTTTGAAATTGGATATCAACAGCAAAAAGAAAGCAGGAAAAAACACAAATACATGGAAATTAAACAAAATACTTTTAAAGAACGACTGGGTCAAAGAAGAAATTAGAGGAGAGCTCAAAAGATACATAGAAACAAATGACAATGAAAATACATCCTACCAAAATTTTTGGGATGCCGCGAAAGCAGTTTTAAGAGGGAAATTTATATCATTACAGGCCTATCTCAAGAAACAAGAGAAATCCCAAATAAATAACCTCATGTTACACCTTAAAAAACTAGAAAAACAAGAACAAGCGAAACCCAAGGTCAGCAGAAGAAAGGAAATAACAAAAATCAGAGCAGAACTAAATGAAATAGAGAACAAAAAGACAATAGAAAAAATTAATGTGACAGAAAGCTGGTTCTTTGAAAAGATTAACAAAATCGACAAACCCTTGGCTAGACTCACTAAGTAAAAAAGAGAGAAGACACTAATTAGCAATATCAGAAATGTAAAAGGGGAAGTTATCACGGACACCACAGAAATACAAAGGATTATCCAAGAATACTATGAAGGACTATATGCCACCAAATTTAATAACTTAGAAGAAATGGACAAGTTCTTAGAAACATATAGCCTTTCAAGGCTGAATCATGAAGAACTGGAAAATCTAAGCAGGCCGATCACCAGTAACGAAATTGAATCAGTCATCAAAAACCTTCCCAAAATCAAAAGTCCTGGACCAGATGGCTTCACCAGTGAATTCTACCAAACCTTCAAAGAGGATCTAATACCAATCCTGCTCAAACTCTTCCAAAAAATTGAAGAAGAGTCAGTACTCCCTAACTCATTTTATGAGGCCAACATTACCCTGATACCAAAACCTGGTAAGGAAAACACAAAAAGGAAAACTACAGACCTATATCTCTGATGAATACAGATACTAAAATCCTAAACAAAATTCTAGCAAATCGAATACAACAATGCATTAAAAAGATTATTCATCAGGACCAAGTGGGGTTCATCCCCGGGGCACAAGGATTGTTCAACATTCGCAAATCCATCAATGTGATACATCACATAAACAAAATAAAGGACAAAAATCATATGATTCTATCAATAGATGCAGAAAAAGCATTTGATAAGATACAACATCCATTTATGATTAAAACACTTACTAAAATTGGTATAGAAGGAAAATACCTCAACATAATAAAGGCCATATACGACAAGCCCTCAGCTAATCTCATAATTAATGGTGAAAAGCTGAAGCCCTTTGCTCTACATTCATGAACACGACAAGGTTGTCCCATATCACCTCTACCTTTCAACATAGTGTTGGAAGTCCTTGCCAGAGTTATCAGGCAAAGAAAGAAATAAAAGGCATCCAAATCAGGAATGAAGAAGTTAAATTGTCACTCTTTTCAAATGACATGATGCTATATATAGAAAACCCTAAAGACTCTACCAAAAAGATAGAGTCTTTTTGACTCTATCAAAAAGATTGATTTTAGAAACAATCAATGAATACAGTAAAGTTGCTGGCTACAAAATCAACGTACAAAAGTCCATTGCTTTCTATATACCAACAATGAAATCTCAGAAAAAGAGATAGAAAAAACAATTCCTTTTGCAATTGCAGCAAAAAGAATAAAATACCTAGGAATAAACTTAACCAAGGATGTGAAGGATTTGTATGCTGAAAACTGTAAGACATTTTTGAAAGAAATTGAAGAAGACCCAAAGAAATGGAAAGACATTCCGTGCTCATGGATTGGAAGAATCAACATAGTTAAAATGGCCATTATACCCAAAGCCATACACAGATTTAATGCAATCCCCATTAAAATCCCAATGGCGTTTTTAAAGAAATAGAACAAAAAATCATCAGATTTGTTTGGAACCACAAAAGACCCAGAATAGCCAAAGCAATATTAAAAAAAAAAGAACAATACTGGAGGTATCACACTCCCTGATTTTTGCTTGTACTACAGGGCTACAATAATCAAAATTGCTTGGTATTGGCGGAAAAACAGACACTTAGACCAATGGAATAGAATTGAGAACCCAGAAATAAAACCACATAAATATGGACAGATAATTTTTGACAAAGAACCTAAAAACATACAATGGAGGAAAGACAGCCTCTTCAATAAATGGTGCTGGCAGAATTGGATAGCTACGTGCAAAAGAATGAAACTGGACTGCTATCTGTCACCATGTACCAAAATTAATTCAAAATGGATCAAAGACTTAAGCATAAGACCTGACACAATAAACTGCATTGAAGAAAACATAGGTACTAAACTTATGGACCTTGGGTTCAAAGAGCATTTTATGAATTTGACTCCAAAGGCAATGGAAGTAAAAACTAAAATAAACAAATGGGATTATATGAAACTGAAAAGCTTCTGCACAGCAAAAGAAACTATTGACAAAATAATGAGGCAACCAACTGAATGGGAGATTTTCGCAAACAGTTCCTCTGATAAGGGGCTAATTTCCAAAATATACAAAGAGCTAATGAAACTCAACAACAAAAAAACCAACAACCCAATTGAAAAATGGACAGAGGACCTGAAGAGACATTTCTCCAAAGAGGATATACAAATGGCAAATAGACATATGAAAAAATGCTCAACATCGCTAATCATCAGAGAAATGCAAATGAAAACCACAATGAGATATCACCTCATCCCAGTCAGAATGGCTTTCATCAACAAAACAAATAGTAACAAGTGTTGGAGAGGCTGTGGAGAAAAAGGAACTCTCATACACTGTTGGTGGGAATGCAGACTGGTGCAGCCGCTATGGAAGGCAGTGTGGAGGTTCCTCAAGAAATTGCGAATAGAATTACCATATGACCCAGCAATCGCTCTCCTGGGTATCTACCCCAAAAATATAAAAGCATTTCTCTATAGAGACACGTGTACTCCAATGTTCATTGCAGCTTTGTTTACGGTGGCCAAGACATGGAAACAACCCAAATGTTCTTTGATAGATGAATGGATAAAGATGTTGTGGTACATATACACAATATAATTCTATTCGGCGTTAAGGAAAGATGATATAGGAGCATTTGTGACAACATGGATGGATCTTGAGAGAATAATGCTAAGTGAAATAAGTCAGACAGAAAAAGCAGAGAACCCTATGATTTCACTGATATGTGGTATATAAACCAAAAAGAACAAGACAAACAAATGAGAAACAAAAACTCATAGACACAGACAATAATTTAGTGGTTACCAGAGGGTAAGGGGGTGGGGGGTGGGTGATGAGGGTAAAGAGGATCAAATATATGGTGATGGAAGGAGAACTGACTCTGGGTGGTGAACACAGAATGGGATTTATAGACGATGTAATACAGAATTGTACACCTGAAATCTATGTAAATTTACTAACAATTGTCACCCCAATAAATTTAATAATAAAAAAAATAATATTTGAAATAAGAATATACTTAAATTTCACTTTGAATGCCTTGTTTGGCTGGAGGTAAAAGGCTATGCCCCAAGGTCTTCCCTTGTAAATGCTGTGACACTGCCTAGAGGACATTAATTGCACCCTTTCCCTAGTGGCCTGGTTGTGACAGGGGCACCAGATGCTCTTCTAGGCCTTCATGCCATGATGATGCTGTGAGAAGGCCCTGATTCCAGGGAAGTATAGTGTATGTCTACTTGAGAATGTTTCAAAATTGTTTTCTAAAGTGTCTGGCGATATATCTTCTGCCTCTTTTCTAGAAAGAAAATGTGTCCGTTTTTAGGCCCCCATACATCATTGCATGGTGGATACATATATCTAAAGTGTTCCACTTTTCTTTGCTGGGAGAATTACCTTGACAGGCTATGTGTGTCAGTCTGTCTGACAAACTGTGTTGACAAGACTAGTATCTACATAAGGTTCACTGACTGTCTGAACCACCACCCTTTAAAACACAAAGAAATGAATAACTGAAGCCAGGAAGACCACACTAACTACCCAATTCTGTGATCTCTTGGGAACTGCATCCCTTAGAGATTGCCCTCCCCCCCTTCGCCCACCTTCCCTTCCCATTCCCTGTTGTAACAATTCTGAACAAGGATCAACTTCAGATGTGCAACATGCTGGCCAAAATTTCAGAAACCTGGAACCAATTTATGCCATCCGGAAATTAGTTTCAAACGAGACGTGATTTCCAAAAGGAGTTCCCTGCTCTTTTATTGTCAGAATTCTCTCTTTACTAAAATGCACTCACTTAATAGAGTTAAAATGATAATCAACATCAAAGATCTGTGCCTTTTTTACACCAACTACAGTTTCCCACATATTGTTCCTACCAGGTTACTTCTTTTCAAGGACATGAAAAAATTCTACTATCAGTTACTATAAAAGAAAGAATTTGAAGAGTTCAAACTGTTCCCTTATAAACGTATGTTTTAGCTAGCTTTTTCCTTATGCCAGGTAGTGACTCAGTTGCTTTCTTAAGACAGCAGCTACACATGCTGCTTAATCTTTTTGAAAAGAAAAATAATTGCAACAATAAAGTTTGAATAAAAACATGGCCCCAACCATTTGTGACAACATGGATGGATCTTGAGAGTATAATGCCAAGTGAAATAAGTCAGACAGAAAAAGCAGAGAACGCTATGATTTCACTGATATGTGATATATAAACCAAAAACAACAAAAGAACAAGACAAACAAATGAGAAACAAAAACTCATAGACACAGACAATAGTTTAGTGGTTACCAGAGGGTAAGGGGGGAGGAGGGTGGGAAATGAGGGTAAGGGGGATCAAATATATCTTGATGGAAGGAGAACTGACTCTGGGTGGTGAACACACAATAGGATTTATAGATGATGTAATACAGAATTGTACACCTGAAATGTATGTAATTTTACTAACAATTGTCACCCCAATAAACTTAAAAAAAAAGAAAAAGAAAGCAAAAAAAAAATAAAAGGTCCCTGAAATCCATTTTACAAACATATTAAAAATTTTGAAACTTGAACATTTCAAATCGTCTTATACTCAAGATTTCTTTGTTTTTGTCCATTTGCTACTAATTAAATATTTTATATTTTCATTGTGATTAATTATGCTATTTATATACTTGTAAGTGATTTGTTTGGAAAGGTATGGTCTAGTGTAGGTCTTTCATTTGTGAGAATGACAGCCCTTCAAAAACTAGAGCAATACTATGCACTCAGGAAATCCACCATCTGCTTCCTTATGCTCTTATTACAAATTACAAACCTACAACCAACAGAATTGAGAGAAAATAGAATATAAATAATGCTAGTGACATTCATGTGAGAAGTTTTGTAAAAAAGTATCCATTTTTAATTAAGCCAAGATATTCTCTTAGTCCCCAAAGAAAATCGCCCTTACTTTTTGATATCTACACCCTGCTCTAAAGTTAAATTGCCAAATGGCCAGAAATTTTCAACCAGGTATAAGAGGCACCTTTACCTCATTCTAATCCAGACTGAATTTTTCAGGTGTTTGAAAACATACCAAGGTGGTATACATGAGGCCTAGGCATAGCCTTAATCACATAGATTCAGATTACAGTCAATATAATTGAGAAAAAAAATGTTCTGGAAAATGTGCAATAGATCATTTTCCGACATTTGTGTTTTTGGGTGCCAACAGATAGTAAGGATCTAGTGCCAGCAATTTTGCAACATTGAAACTTAGCTATTGTTTCAGTTTTGCATGACCAAACTGGCATCCGAAACCACAGAATGAAACCATTTTTATTCTGTGTAGCCAATTGCAGTATAAAATTAGTGAAATTTTGTAAACCAAAACAAAATTGCTCATAAAATAAACTTGTGCCAAATATCCGACCATTATTTATTTATTTTTTAAATGACCATTATCCATTCCCAGGAAGGATCCCCCTAAAGATTGTTAGCAAAGGTAGCCAGGAGCTGCAACTTACATCCTGCTTACTCCCTCTTTCCTAGTGGACTCCTTCTTATTAGCACACCCAGGGCCTCTGAGCTCTGTACACTGCACACCACTGGCTTGTTCTATGTGTCTCCAATTGTCTTCCCTCTCCTGCTTTCTCCATCTGAACTGAAAGCTATTCTATAACTTTTGGCATCTCTTTTAAGTAGTGAGCCACATGGAAATGATTAACTTTTGAACTGCATAACTGAAAACAGTCTTGTGCACACTGTGGAAATAAAACATGTCATGTAGCAAACGGGTTTCCCTGATGAAGTCTGCAGCAAGAAGATTTTGGTTTTGTTGTTGTTATAGATCAAAAGGATGCGATCATTCTTTCTGGTAGTTCTTTTTTGCTCCTTGGTAAACAGCCTCTGAGTGAGTCCATTAAATATTTAAACAGCCCTGGTATCTATTAATGTTATCAGGCATGAAATATGTCTGATGGATTGATTCTGCCCTTAAGAAACCATACCTCAGTGTCTCTCTTGGGACAGTGCTCCAGCTGTTTAAACTATAATTCCATCACTAGAAAGAATGGCGAAAGCACTGACCTCTTTGAAACAGACTCATTGCTACTTAGCCTGTAAATTGCAAATGAAACCCTCTGTCATAATGTTAAAATATGCATACATAGGAATTAATGCACTTGGGGTCACCAGGAAAAATTGGTGCATTTTAGGCAACATCTAAATAGCTGGTAGAAAGAATCCAATAAATCTATGCTTGAAGAAGATTAGTGATTAGGATGCATGAATTTTGGGGGGTTCAATAACTCTACCATCAGTATAGGGGAATCATATCAGTTCTGTGAAGGCTTTAAGATCTTAAACTTCCATTACTATTTATTTGATGTTGTTTCTCAAAGGAGATAAGTTATATTAATACTGTTGTCCATACCATCCTCCATAAAATAAATCTAATATGAAATTATGCAAACTGTAAACTAATTTGTTACCCTGCTTTTACCTACTCTAAGCTTATGAAAACACATCCATGACAAGTAAGATAAACAAAATGCCTGGCTAAGTTTTCCACGTGGAGGAAAGAGGTGATACGGGTAGGTACCCATATCATCACAAATGTATTTGTTTGTTGTACATAAATTTAACTTGCATGAACACACTTAAATGATTTATAAGAAATACTGTGTTTCCCCGAAAATAAGACCTAGCTGGACAATCAGCTCTAATGAGTCTTTTGGAGCAAAAATTAATATAAGACCCGGTCTTGTTTTACTATAATATAAGACAGGGTCATATAAATAATATAATATAATATAATAATATAATAATATAATAATATAATATAATATAATAATATAATATAATATAATATAATATAATATAACATAACATAACATAACATAACATAACATAACATAATATAATATAATATAATATAAAATGCTGAGTCTTATATTAGTTTTTGCTCCAAAAGACGTATTAGAGCTGATTGTCCGGCTAGGTCTTATTTTCAGAGAAACACAGTATTGATAAAACCAGCTGTTGATGTCTTCTGGAGACTTTAGTTTTACAGACTTGAACTGATTATCTTAAGAACCTTGTTTTCTCTGAAGCCATCAAACAGGCAGTGGACCTAGAACATGAAATATAATCCAATTCTTTAATATTGCTAAATGTTAGACATGTGCAAATTTGGCTGCTAATTGATAATAAGCAGATCAAACTGGAAAAAGAGAAAAAAATCTGGGAAGTATACTGAATACTTTAAATGACAAAATAAAGATCCCAAAACACCTGATAAGTATTCTAAATCTAGCCAGATGAAAATGGTACCATGTTTCCCCGAAAATAAGACCAGGTCTTACATTAAGGTTTGCTCCGAAAGACGCATTAGGGCTTATATTCAGGGAATGTCATCCTGAAAAATCACACTAGGGCTTATTTTCTGGTTAGGTCTTATTTGGGGGGAAACACGGTTGTAAGTGCACAATCTTACATTTGATTCTTCAGTGGAAATTATAATCTAAGGTTGGGAAAAGGTAAGCAAAGCAAAGGGCAGAAGAACATGTTTCCCAATGAAGTTTTACGATCCATTAATTCACCCCAGCCTTTTTGCACTTTCTTGTGCCTGTGAGGGAGATCATGTGTGAGATGGAGGTTGATGGCACCACGTCTGTTCTTTGTTTCTCTGCTTTGTGCTGGAGTAGCTTCAAGCTTATTGTGAGTCAACTCTATAAACACTACCCATAAAGAGTAATATAAACTTATTTTTTGTTGGCCCATATAGAAGCTAGACCAAATTGATGATAATCAAGCCTGTATAATACACTGGTCACACTATTCAAATATCATTATCTATGTAGAGCACTACCTTTTAGGAAAGGCAGAGATGAACTAGGGCATCCCAAGAGTAAATCGGAATATAAGAGATCTGAAACGATCTCAAATGAGCAATGACTGCCAGCACACAGTAAGTCTCTGCAAGTGAATGAAACTGAATTGAGAACAGGTACTGGAAATTTGGAAAAGGTATTAGAGCTGAACTGTGTAGAATCAATTAATATTACTAGGCCAATTGGTGAGTGTTATAAAGGAATCAACTTCATCTGAACATAAAGAATTTTCTAACAAGTATAGTTATTTGATGTTAGTCTGCCTTGGGATATAGTGAATTCTTTAATATTGGAAGTGCAGATTACAAAGTGACTTGGTTTGGTGAAAGATTCAAGCATGGGTTCAGAGGTTGAATGAGATGCAAACCCTCAGATTCGATGAGCCTACAAACTTTTAGAGCCCCAAATGAAGACAAAGAAAAAGCATATTCCAGAATCCATAAATGGCAAGTCTCTAAAAGAGAAACTTATGTAAGTATACTTTGAGGACTTTTAAATTAGTAATGTTCACTTCTTCCATGATAAGAAAAAAATATATTATAATTATATATCAAAGAAATATTTGCACAAATTCAGTGAAACCAGTTCAGTGTCCCCATTACACAGAAACACTTTAAGCAACTAAAATGCTATTTGAATTTCACTGGAGCTTTGGAAAAAGGTATACTTAGTGGTTATTAACACAGTACTTATCCTTCTATTGCACAAAATGCCTCTTTTCCTGAAGAATCCCCTGCAGATATTTCCCTAGCTGGGGCAGGCCAGCTGCCTTGAAATTGGCATCCAAACCACAGGACATAACCAATAATAATTTGCATTTAAGGTAGCTGCAAGAGAAAGATGGTAGTCATTTAAAACGATTTCTGCCGCTGGGATTTTTTTCTTTTCACTTTTAATCACTTAAGGGTCTGTTCACTTGGGACTTTGGGGTTAATCCCTTTAAATTTTTGTTTTTTCCAAAACAATCAAGGATATAGCACATATAGGCACTAAGTAATATGAGTACTCCTTCATGGGACATAAGATCTCAGGAACTAAAGATAGGTTAATTCCATGCCTGAGTCATTCCATGGGCCATTTAACAAGAGTCTCTGGAATTGTTTAGCCAATAATGAACTTGCAGGATCTAAATGTAATCACTGCTGCAATTATTAAAATTTATACCAGAATTCTATTACCCTTTCTACAGATAAGTGTCTTATATAAGTGGTTTAGAAGGAATGCATGAACTAGTTCAAGAACTACAGAAATCTATCTCTCTTATTTATTCTTTCTTACATTCATTCTCCTCTGCACCTCAAGCATGAAAACTAGTTAATTCTAAGGAAATATTTATTATTTTTATAGTAATTAGAATTTAAAGACTTACATCCTAATACAATAGGCACTTTCTGATGTATATAAAAGAGTAGATACTCTTTTAATTCTTATAATCCAGGCTCTTTTCATTATTAATAATGTTAATACCTAACCTCTACTGATTCCATAGCTACCTACTAAGCACTACTTTAAGCACTTTTCATGAATTATCTCATTTGATTCTCAAAACAATCCCCATGAAATCAATATTATTATTATCTCCATTTTACAGATGAAAAAAAAGCAAAGCTTGAAGAGGTTAGGGATCTCACTCCAGGACACAGAGCTAGTAAGTGATGGAACCAGAATTTGAAGGCAAGGAGCTTGACCCAGTACCCATGCTATTAACCATTACCTGCTATCCCATGTTACCTGTGGCCTCCATCGTGTGTTTATAATGCATTTTAGTACATAGGTTATACCACAATTAATAAAAGGTTTTGAAGAGAAGTATGGCCACATTTGCCTTTGTTTTGGGCAAAGACAATCCTGCAGTTCTTCTAAGACACATGATCTAAATACACAATTCTGCTTTGACTCTCACAGAGCTATCAATAGCATTTTTTATTATTTTAAAGGTAAAAAAATGGGTCAATAAGATCTGTAGTGTTTCTATAAGAAGACAAAAAAAATCAGTGTCTGTCTTAGTTCAATACTGACAAAATTCCAGACATCAACTGTAAGCAAGCACAAAATACAATTTCACACCTGAAATCTATGTAATTTTACTAACAATTGTCACTCCAATAATTTTTTTTAAAAACTTTAAAGAATACAATTTTAATAATCTTGTGTGGTTGTATTAGTACTAATTCGGAAACCAAAGAATTTTCAAAATGATATAAAAATATAATTATAACACAAGAACTTCATGTTTAATATGAAATATAGCATTTCTAGCATGTTAAACTATGTGGGTCAACTTGAATACTTATACAAACAATCTGAACACAGGTACTTTAAAAAGTTGGCTGATTAACAGCCCACAGAACAGTATATATAAACGTGTAACCATCGGCAAAATTTAATTCCTCATATTCTGCTAATTCCAGATTGAAAATAAAATGTGTTCAAAAAAAGTATGAATTACATTCTAAAGACATTTCAAAATAATTCTTAGTAACTATAAAAGAGTACTGGCTGGGCAATTTTCAACCCCATTGTTCATATGTTGCGGGAGAAATCCAGGAAGAGTTGCAGCTCCCTTAGTATTTGTTATTCATTTCAAAAATGAAATGTCACTGTAGATTTAGTAAGTAGGTATAGTCAAGATTGGGGGAATCAAGTATATTTGTTTTCACGGATTGCTGTAAGTTATTTTTAGAGCATTTTGGATTTAACAAAACGCAAAACACATTTTCTAAGTTCTCTTTGCCTTTTAAACCCATGTGTTTGGTAAGATAAATTTAATCCATGTGTTTCTGATTCATTTTGAGTTAACTCATCAAATTGTTGGTTTTTAAGCTCTGTTTGATGTCCAAAAGCTTTTTGATGGTTGTGATTTTTCCCTCTAATATAGTATTTTGTTTTTTTATGTGTAAACACACATGGGTCTCAAAGACTCATGGTCCACGTACCAAGGAATTGGACAGGTGCTAAATTATTCAAACCCAATTTAGTCATCCATGGGAAATTATATCCATAATACCTCAGCGATCACAAGTCAATTTTTATTTATATGACTTTCTTTTCAAACCCAGTCTTAGTTATGCTATAGGTAAATTTTATAAAATCTAAAACTATTTCAATTATATCTAATTTAATTTAAGCAGGAGATAACATTAACCTAACTTTTGTCTGAAGCATGTCATTGGTCAGAGAGCATGTCTGTATTGAAGATGAAAGGAAAGAAAAAACTCATTGCTACCATATTAATAAAAATCCTATTGCTCATTGAATGGGCCCACAAATGAGAACAAACCATAACTTGTTTGGGGGAGGTTTAAGACTTTATAGTTCTTGTTATATAATTTAGAACAAAGGAAACCAGCAGTTTTAGATATAGGAATATATATTAGGAAAATCATCACCTTGTTTTGCCTTTCTTTTATTGAAATTGAAATGGAAGGAAATGAATGATAAATGTTGGCTTGCCCTCATGATTAAAATATTCTGGCACAAGGCAATGTGTTCCAACATCAAATACCATTGACTTTAACACCCCCACTGAAAGAAAGACTACCAGATGAGACCTCAATGAGTTGTGTTTTTTTTCCCCATGAATAGAGAGAGGGTGAAGACAAAAAAGGATTTCACAGATCTTGTGAAATCTTAGACTGCCTGTAGCTTAAGTCAATGTTCACATAAAAGCTAGCATCCATCTTCTCATGGTCAGGGAAATATGTTCTTTTTCTTGCCATAGAACATCACAGAGAACTAATTTTTATGCACTGATGTCTGCCCAATGTACAAATCTGGAAAGCAAACTTCCACAACTAGCCAAACAAATTACTCTTAGGTTAATCAGTGGATGTCTGCATGACAGATATTTTTACTGTGAATAATATATCCTCACACTGGAGCCCCTAAAGGGTTCCTGAAACATGTGGAACTCAGCCTCAAATGTGAGAAGGAGGAGCATTCTGGTACTTTAGTTAACAATAAAAAATAAAAATGAAGGAAATGTTTCTGCCCCCAACTTCCAGAGGAGTCGCTGGCTTATATTCCTTGAAAACCTGTCCTTGCTACCCTAGAAATAGATATTGACCCTTTCTCTGAATGAGAAAACTATGGGGTAGAGAATGATCATCAAAACTCTTCCTACTCAGATGAGAAAAACAAGCAAACAAAAAATAATTGTTCCCCAACCCTTTCTTTCAAATGGACACAAGCCAATCTCCACTGCATATTCATTTTTTCTTATTGGGGCCTTTGTCATAGAATTATCTCAAGAGCAAAAAATTTCAAAACCAGAATATTTCATTTTAAATTAGAAACAGTAGCTTAATGCTGAGCCCTTAATATTATATTTACTTACCAAAGTCATCTTACAGAAACAATGCAGAGAAAAATTGCACCATAATATTCTTTATAGGAGTATGCAAAATACACACAGACACACACACACACACACATTCTAGGATTTTAATAGTGAACAAGGACTCTCATTTGAAAAATTTTTGATGAATTGGCACTAAATAATTTTTAAAGTGAGAGCAAAAGCTCATCTAGGTAGGCTGCCTTTTTCTATTTTGTATCTTGGAGTTGAAAGAATTTTTAAAGCTAAAAGTGAAAAGGCATTGTATAACTGAAGTATGTTTGCTGCAATTAATAAAAACTAAAGTTCACTTAGCAACTTTGTTCAGATCTTGATCTGACTGATGTCACTATTGAGAGAGCATATCCTTCCCATTGAGGAACAGATATGAGAAACCTCTAGCACAGCGTTTTTTAAACTCATTGTATAATAGAATCATCTAGAGAGCTTTGTAAAGATGTCAATGCCCAAAACCTACTCTAGACAAAATGCATCAGAATTTTTAGGGTTAGAGTCCATGAACCAGCATTTTAAAAGTTTACCAGTTATTTATAAAGTACAGGCAGGCTTAAGAATTTTCCCTCTAAAGACCTCCTATCACCTTGATCCATCAGGCCCAGAGAGTGAAAGTGGGGGGCCTGATAATAAGAGAAAAAAAGGAGAATACCCAGAATAGCTAACACTGGTATATGTAACAAGTGATACCACTGTTTACCATCTTTGCTTCTGGTCTAAGATGGCCACATAGGAAGACCATGAACTCAACTCCTCCCACAAATACATTGAATTTACATCTACAGACAGACCACTTCCCCCTGAAGAAGAGCTGAAGGCTTACTGAACAGCTTCTGCACAACAATTGAGAAACAGACCACATAAACATGGGTAGGAGAGACAGAGACATGATAGGTCAGAACCCCAAATCCAATGCATAGACCTATAGTAGGGAAGGATTAATGAAGGACCTACATTCATACTTGCTCATCCAGGGGCACAGCAAAAAGAAACAGTGATTTAAAGGACAACAAGACTATATAGGAAAGAATTCCATTTACTAACCCTAAAGCATCTTCCAAATGGGAAGGGAGCTACAGGAATTCTTGCCAGTGTTGGAGGCACCAGGGAGTACCATTTGTTTTGCTCCCCTCCATCTTGAGTGCAAGGGCAAGAGGACAATCCAGACACTCTAGCCAGCTAACCAAGGCCATCACACTACACCAGGCCCCCAGCTCACACCAGATCCATAACTTTTCCCCCAAGACTCACTGTGGCCCATGCCCACTCCAAACACAGCTCTGGGCCCCAACGTGACTTGCCCATGGGAATTCCCACCACTTACACCCACCCTCGCTTTAGATTGCACCCTGGTGCTATTGCCCCTGGGTCTACGTGTTGTTCATACCTGCTACAGCTAATGCTCTGAGCCCCAGTAAGTCTTGCCCAAAGGACTTCCCACAGCCTGTGTCCACTCCAGCTCCAACTCCAACCACTTTGCCAAGATGGCTTCCGTGTGGTATGCCCCTGAGTCTTCCTGCAGTCCACACATGCTCCAGCTCCAGCTAGCCTGTCAAAGACACCCATCACACCCAATTCACAAAGGAGAAGCTCCTACACAAGCCACTCATTCAAGACTGGGAGAGGTTGCTGTTTCACTTAATGCATAGAGACAAAACCAGAGATACAGCCAATATGAGAAGACAAAGAAATATGTGCTAAACAAAAGAACAGTACAAAACCTTAGAAAGAGAAGTAAATGAAAGAGATATGAGCAATATAAGTGTACAAGATAAAGAATTCAAAACAATGTCTATAAAGATGTTAAACAAACCCAAGAGAATAGATGAGCACAATGAGGAGTTCAACAAAATTACAGAAAGTATGAAAAAAAACCAATCAGAACTGAAGAATGCAATAAGTGAAATGAAAAGTTAATGCACTACAGGGAATGAACAGCTGATTAGATGATGCAGAAGAATGAGTCAGAAAACTGGAAGACAAGGTAGTGGAAATCACCCAATCATTTAAGATACATCTGGTACATCATCAATCATATCAATATATGAATCAAAGAGGTACCAGAAGTAGAAGAGAGAGAGAAAGGGAAAGAAACCCTATTTGAAGAAACAATAGCTGAAAAAATTCCCTAACCTGGTGAAAGAAAATGATATCCAGGTCCAGGAAGCACAGAAAGTACCAAACAAGATGAACCCAAAGAGGCCAATACCCAGACACATAGTAATTAAAATGTCAAAAATTAAAGATAAAGATAAAGCAAAATCAGCAAAAGAAAAGCAGCTAGTTAATACAAGAGATACTCCATAAGACTTTAAGTTGGTTTTTCAGCAGATATTTTGCAGGCCAGAAGGGAATAGCACAATATACGAGGTCCGACAATTAAGATTGTGAACTTGCCACCATGTGTTTACATGGGCAGTACTGTGCAAACAGCTTGGTAAGGTTTCATAACCTTGGTATATCAGTGTCTCACAGCTGTGTTTGTGTTGTCATATGCCGTTGTCTTACTGAGTGGCATTCATTATTGTTGCTGCGTGTTTTTGTGTACCATCACGAAAATGTCTGAGCTTGAATTAGAGCAATGAACAAAAATTAAATTTCTTGTTAAACTTGGCAAGAGTGGAAGTGAAACCAGGGACATGTTAGTCCTAGTTTATGGGGATAATGTCATGAAGAAAATGGCAGTATAAAAATGGATTAAATGTTTTCTGAGGGGAAAGAATGTGTCACTGATGTAGAGAGGTCAGGCTGGCCAGTAACGAGCAGAACTGAAGAAAACATTGCAAAAATCCATCGAGTTGTGGGTCAAAATAGTTGGCTCACAGTGAGAAACATAGCAGACCAAGTAATCATCAATAGAGAAACAGTTAGGAAAATCATAACTGAAAGTCTTAACATAGAAATGTGTGTGCAAAAATGGTCCTGAAGAGGCTCACCGATGAACAAAAGCAAAGGAGAGTCAAAATTCGCCAAGACATTTTGGAGAGGCAAGACGATCTTTTGGGCCATGTTATCACCGGTGATGAAACATGGGTGTACAAATAGGATGCTGAAACATAGCATCAAAGTGCACAATGGAATTCTGCCAAGTCCCATGATAAAATATTTCCGTCAGTCCAAATCAAGAGCCAAAACGATGTTGCTAACCATTTTTGAAATCAGAGGGATAACTCATTATGCATTTGTACCAACTGGACAAACAGTTAACCAAGTTTATTATTTGGAAGTGCTGAAAAGCTGCATGAAAAAGTTAGACAAAAATGACCTGAATGTTTTGCCAACAATTCATGTCTCTTACATCATGCCATTGTACCAGTTCCCACGGCACTGTCTGTGAGGGAATTTTTAGCCAGTAAACAAATAACTGTATTGGAACACTTTCCCTACTCACCTGATCTGGCCCCCAATGACTTCTTTCTTTACCCAAAGATAAAGGAAATACACTTAAAGGAAGAATTTTGATGACATTCAGGACATCAAGGGTAATCCAATGACAGCTCTGATGGCCCTTTCAGAAAAAGAGTTCCAAAGTTTTTTCGAAGGGTCGACTGGGCACTGGTATCAGTGCATAGCTTCCCAAGGGGAGTACTTCAAAGGTGACCATAGTGATATACAGCAATGAGGTATTTAGCACTTCTTCTAGGATAAGTTCTCAAACATAATTGTCAGACCTCATATGCTGCCTGTAAGAGCTTCACTTCACTTTCACACTGTCTGAAAGTAAAATAATGAAAACAGATATTTCAAGAAAATGGAACTGGAAAAAAAAAAAAAGCTATGTTAGGAATACTTGTACCAGACAAAAATGGACTTTAAAATAAAACAAGAATCAAAGAAGGACCCAGTATTCCCAATTCTGGGTATTTATACGAAGAAATCCAAAACGCTACTTGGAGAGTACATGTGCATTCATATGTTCATTGCTCCATTATTTACAATGGCCATGATGTAGAGGCAGCATGGGTGTTTATCATTAGATGAATGGATAAAAAGGAGGCAGCATATATATAGAATGGACCATTGCTCAATCATAGAAGGAAATGGGTTCTTGCTATCTGTGGCAGCATGGATGGACCTGGAAGGCATTGTGCTAAGTGCAGTATGTTAGAGAAATACAGATGCAATGTGATTTCACTTATATGTTGAATCTAAAGAATAATATAAACAACCAACACAACAGAAACAAAGTCATAGATACAGAGGACATTTAGATAGTTTCTAGATGGGAGTGGTACTGGAGGCAAGTAAAAAAGGGGAAGGATTAAGAAGTACAAATTTGTTTTTGCAAAGTAGTCATGGTGATATAGGGTATAGCATAAAAAATATAATCAATGCAAGCAAATTAAGAAACAAAAACTCATAAACACAGACATAGTTTAGTGGTTATCAGAGGGTAAGGGGGAGGAAGGTGGTAATAAGGGTAAAGGGATTAAATAAATGGTGATGGAAGGAGAACTCAATCTGGGTAGTGAACTCACAATGTATTATATGGATAATCTATTACAGAATTGTACACCTGAAACCTATGTAACTTTAGTAACAATTATCACCCAATAAACTTTAATTCAAAAAAAGAAAAGGAATACATATATATATATATAGATATAGATATATAGATATATAGATATATAGATATATATATAGATATATGTATGTATATATATGTATATATATATATATGTATGTATATATATATATGTGTATATATATATATATATATATATATATATATATATATATATGTAGTCAGTAATATAGTAATAACTATGTATGGTGTTAGATGGGTACTAGATTAATAAGGGTGATAGACGGGAGGGGGTTTGGAGGCAGGGTGAAAAATGTGAAGGTAATAAGAAGTAAAAATTGGTAGTTACAAAATAGTCAAGGGGGTGTAAGTAAAGCATAGGGAATATAGTCAATAATATGGTGCTAATTATGTATAAAGCCTGGTGGGTACTAGACTAGCCAGGGATCATTTCTTAAAGTATGTTAATGTCTACCACTATGCTGTACACCTGAGATTATATAAAATAATATTAAATGTCAACTGTAATTAAAAAAAAATAAATGTGGGAAAATGTAAAGGGGAATAAGAGTTTTAAATTTCCAGGTATAAAACAAATAAATAATGGGATATAATGTACAGCATAGTGAATATAGTCTATAATATTGTGATAGCATGGTATAGTGTCACATGGTTGTTGGACTTATCATGGTGATCAATTCCCTAGGTATATAAATGTTGAATAATTATGGTATATACCTGAAACTGTCATAATATTGCATGTTAGCTATATTTTAATAAAAATCTTTTAAAAATCAGATGGATTAATAGATTATTAGAGCTATAGATAGATAAGTTGCAAAGCAGCTATAGTGAAATTTTAATAATAGACTGTAGATAGGAGTGTTCAGTGTAAAATTTGTTCAACTTTGTTTAATATTTGAAATTTTACCATAATACATCACTAGAGAGAAAAAGAAAATTAACTCGCATTCTCTTGCCCAGCTCTAAATAAATTATGAAGTAAATATATCAATTAATGAATCATAAATGAAAGTTGAGAAAAAATCTGACACCACAGCAACATAAAGAATTATAAGAGCATATTATGAACAATTATACACAAAAAGATTGGACAACCTGGAAGAAATGAATAAATGCCTGGAAATATATAGTCTTCCAAAACTGAATCAGGAAGAACCAGATTTGGAACTGACCTATTACTAAAAACGAAATTGAATCAGTAATGAAAAAAATCCCAACAAAAATAAGTATAGGACCAGACAGCTTCACAGGTGAATTTTACCAAACATTTAAAGAAGATTTAAAACCTATTTATCTCAAATTATTTAAAAGCAAATTAAAATTAGGAAAAGCTTCCAAATTTATTCTATGAAATCAGCATTACCCTGATACAAAAACTAGATTAAGACACTACCAAAAAAAAAAAAAGGGAACAAAAGAAAAGTAAAGAAAAGAAAAGAAAAGAAAAGAAAAGAAAAGAAAAGAAAAGAAAAGAAAAGAAGAGAAAAGAAAAGAAAATTACATGCCAATATTCCTGATGAGCACAAATGTAAAACCCTACAACAAAATATTAGCAAATTGACTTCAATATACATTAAAAAGATCGTACAACATGATCAACTGAGATTAATTCTTGGGATGTACCACTGGTTCAATATACATGAATGAAAGAACATGATACACCACATAAACAAAATAAAGGATAAAAATCATATGATCATATAAATAGATATAAAAAAGCATTTGGCAAAATTTAACATTAGGTTATGAAAAACACTCTCAGCAAGTGGGTAGAGAAGGAATATACCCCATGTAATAAAAGCCATATATGCAAACCCATAGCCAATAAAGGCCACATATGCAAATCCATTTTAGCAGTGAAATGCTAAAATTTTTTTCTCTAAGATCAGAAAAGAAAAGGATGCCCATTGTCACCACTATTGTTCAACATATTATTTCAAGTCCTAAACACAGTAATCAGATAGGAAAAAGGTAACTAACTGGAAAGGAAGAGTAAAACTGTCACTATGAGCAGATGACATGGTACTATATAGAGAAAACCCTAAAGATTCCACCAATAAACAATTAGAACTAATAAATGATTTCAGTAAAGTAGCAGGATACAAAATCAATATGCAGAAATCCATTGCATTTCTACATACAAATAACAAACTATCAGAGAAATTAACTAGACAATCCCATTTACAATTACATCAAAAAGAATAAAATAACTAGGAATAAATTTAACCAAAGAGGTATAATAAAAGACCTATACTCTGAAAACTACAAGGTATGACAATTAAGTTCACTGACTTCATTGCAATGATCTTGCTAATCACTTTTTTTTTTAATTAATTTTATTGGGGTGACAATTGTTAGTAAATTTACATAGATTTCAGGTGTACAATTCTGTATTACATCGTCTATAAATCCCATTGCGTGTTCACCACCCAGAGTCAGTTCTCCTTCCATCACCATATATTTGATCCCCTTTACCCTCATCACCCACCCCCCACCCCCTTACCCTCTGGTAGACACAGACAATAATTTAGTGGCTAATCACTTTTTGATATCAAAGGGATTATTCATTATGAATTTGTACCAGCAAATGAAAAGTTAAACGAAGGTTTCACCAACAATTCATGGCTCTTGCATCATGACAATGCACCAGATCACACGGCACTGTCTGTGAGGGAGTTTTTAAGCCAGTAAACAGATAACTATATTGGAACACCCTCTCTATTCACCTGATCTGGCCCCCAATGGCTTCTTTCTTACCCAAAGGAAAAGGTAATACATTTAAAGAAGATATTTTGATGACATTCAGGACATCAAGGGTAATCCAAGGCCTGCTGGGGTTGAGGTAATGAGACGTTCTATTTGCTTCCTGGATTCAAGGATCCAATTCTTTCCACATGTTTGGAAAGTTCTCATCAACTATTTGTTTGAATATACTCTCTGTTCCCTTCTCTCTTTCTTCTCCTTCTGGTATGCCCATTATTCTTATATTGATCTTTCTGATGGAGACAGAAAGTTCTTATAGAGTTTTTTTCATTTCTTTTAAGTCTCAAGTCTCTTTCTTCTTCCATCTGTGTCTTTTTCAGGTTTCTATTTTCAATGTCACTGATTTTTTTCCTCCATCTGGTCAACTCTACTTCCTAAACTGGGTATTTCATTCTTAATTTCTTCTATTGAGTTCTTAATCTCCAGAAATTCTGTTTGGTTCTTTTATAAAATTTCAATCTTTTGGATAAAATGCTCATGTTGTTCTTTGTGTTTCTGAGTTCATTAAACTGCCTTTCTGTCTTTTTTTGCATCTCATTGAGTTTTTTTCAGAACTGCAATCTTGAATTCTTTGTCATTTAAGTCACATATTTCCATATCTTTAAGTTCCTTTTCTGGAGACTTTTCACTTTCTTTCTGAGCTGTTTTCTTGCCTTGGTTATTCATTGCAATTAATGATTTGTTATTTCTTTTCCTAGACATCTACAGGAGTGGGTTCTGCAATAGGTTGATAGGAAGAGGTATTTCTTTTGTTTTCCAGTACGTGTTGGTAAAATGTTTTATTTTCTCTCCCACTGATGCCATTTTTTTCTCTCTCTCACAGTGTAGTGTTATGTTTTCTCCGCACTATTCCAGCTTCTCATACAATGGGGGGATTCCCTGGAAGGCAGGTTTCTTATCTGTTAACAGTTTGCCCTGTGGGTATGCGGAAAGCTTTTAAAGTTCCAAAGCTCTTCCTGCACCAGATTCAGAGCCCCTGTGTTTCAGCAGTTCTGTTTACTCCTGCAGGGATCTGCCCAGATAGGTGGGGACAGGGGCAGGCTGAGTTGTGAGAGGTGGCCCAAAGCAATGGTGGCGACAACCACCACAGCCCCTGCTTCACAGTTCCCTCCCCTTTGCTGGAACTAGTTGGGCTGCGAATCTCTGTCTGTGGACCACAGTTCTCAGAACTGCAAATATTCTGTTCTTTTGACCTGACACTACTACCGTTCTGCTTCTAGCACTGGGCAGGTGGAGACGGGGTGAGGAGCTCTGGGAGGATAGAGAAGGAGTGGCTAGTCTCAGTGTCTACAGCTTCCATTCTCTGCTCCGCAGTGAGGGTTTAAACCACCGTTTTCAGCCTTCTTCCCTCAGTCTTTGCTCTGAGGACTCCTCCATGAGCGTTGGGTTCAGCTGTGTTATACACTGTCCCCTCATCCCTGTGGGCCATAAATGAAGCCCTAGCAGTCTGAGTTCTTCCCTCTCCTGCAGCTGCAGTAGTTCTGGGATGCAGCGAGTTGGGAGCACTGAGCTAGGTCTGCATCTTGCACCCGCGTGACCTCGTCTCTGCACTTCTCCCTTCCTTCCTCCCCTGCTCACACAATTTGCCCACCTTTAGGGGAATTCAGTAATGAACCTCTTTGTCTTGCCTGTCTGCTCTGCAGGGAGTACTTTGTTGGATTATAACTGTTAATTTGTTGTAAATTCCAGGGAAGAGTTCCAGAGGCTCACCTCAGGCCCCGCTTTTGATGACTTCTTAGGTGGCATTTAAGTCATAATCTTTTAGCTGATGGAGGGTCTTGCTTCAATGTTGATGGCTTCTGACTGATCAAGGTGGTGATTGCTAAAGGTTAGGATGTTTGTGGTAATTTCCTAAAGTAAGACAACAAGAAGTTTGCTGCATTGATTGACTGTTCTTTCAAGAGCAAGTTATCCGTAGCATGTGATGCTATTTGATGCATTTTACCAACAGTAAAAGTTATTTCAAAATGGAGTCAATCCTATAAAACACTGGTGCTGCTTTATCAGCTAAGTTTATATAATATTCTAAATCATTTGTTGTCATTTCAGCATTCTTAATAGCATCTTTACCAGGAGTAGTTTCCATTTTAAGAAACCACTTCTTCTCTCATCTGAAGCAAGTTCTTGTTTGTTAAAATTTAATCATGAGATTGCAGCAGTTCAGTCACATCTTTAGGTTGTACTTCTAATTCTAGTTCTCTTGCTATTTTCACCACATTTTCAATTACTTACTCCACTGAAGTCTTGAACCCATTAAAGTCATCTATGATGGTAGGAATAAATTTCTTACAAACTCCCATTAATGTTCATATTTTGACGTCTTCTCATGAATCTCAGATGTTCTTAATGGTATCTAGAATGGTGAATTTTTTCCAGTTGATTTTCAATGTGCTTTTTCTGGATCCATCAAAAGAATCACTATTGATAGCAGCTACAACCTTGCAAAATGTATTTCTTAAATAATAAGACTTGAAATTAGAAATTATTTCTTGTTCCATGTGCTTTGGAATGGATGTTGTGTTAGCAGGCATGAAAACAACATTAATCTTGTTGTACTTCTCTATCAGAGCTCTTGGGTGACCAAGTGCATTGTCAATGAGCTTTAATATGTTGGAAAATATCTTTTTCCTAAGCAGTGTGTATCAAAATGGGGCTTAAAATATTCAGTAAAGCATGCTTAAACAGATGTGCTGCCATCAGGCTTTGTTTTTTCCATTTATAAAGCACAAGCAAAGTAGATTTAGCATCATTCTTAAATACCCTAGAGTTTTGCAATAGGAAGTTAGCATTGGCTTCAACTTAAAGTCACCAGTTGCATTAGCTCCTAACAAGAGAGTCAACCTGTCCTTTGAGGATGCTTTGAAGCCAAGCATTGATTTCTTTTTAGCTATGAAAGCCCTAGGTGGCATCTTCTTCCAATAGAAGGTTGTTTCATCTACATTGAAAATGTACCACTTAGGGTAACCACTTTCATAATTATCTTAGCTGGATTTTATATAAGTTGCTGAACTTCTACATCAGCATTTGCTGTTTCATCTTGCACTTTTATATTATGGAGGTGTCTTCCCTTAAACTCCATGAACCAACCTCTGCTAGCTTCAAAATTTCTTCTGCAGCTTCCTCAACTTTCTCAGCCTCCATAGAATTGAATAGAGTTAGGGCCTTGCTCTGGATTAGGATTTTACTTAAGGGAATATTGTAGCTGGCTTGATCTTTTATGCAGACTACTAAAATTTTCTCTTTATCAGCAATAAGACTGTTTTTCTTTCTTCTCATTTATGTGGTCACTAAAGTACCACTCTAAGTTTCTTACAAGAATTTTCTTTTTCACTCACAACTTACCTAACTGGCATAAGAGACATAGCTTTCAGCATCTCTTAGCCTTTGATATGCCTTCCTTATTAAGCTTAATCATTTCTAGCTTTTTATTTAAAGTGAGAGATGTGCCACTCTTTCTTTCAATTGAACTCTTAGAGGCCATTGTAGGGTTATTAAATCATCTAATTTCAATTTTGTTCCATCTCAGGGAATAGGGAGATCCAAGGAGAGGGGAAGAGATGGGGAACGGCCAGTCAGTGTAACATTTAGAACACACACAACATTTATTTATTAAGTTTGCCGTCTTATAAAAGTGTGGTTCATAGTGCCCCAAAACAGTTATAATAGTAACATCAAAGATCACCATAACACATATAATAATAATGAAAAAGTTTAAAATATTATGAGAGTTCCCAACATGAGACAGAGACACAAAGTGAGGAAATGATGTTAGGAAAATGGCACTGATACACTTGCTCAAAGCATGGTTGACACAAACCCTCAATTTGAAAAAAACTCAATATCTGTAGAACATGGTAAAATGAGATATGCCTATACATGTGAGCCACCTGAAATGCACACATGCATTTTCTGGGGAGAAAGCTCATAGCTTTTACCAAATTTCCCTCTCTTCTTCCTTAATAGCTAAACACTTTGTAGGAGAAACTTTAAGTTTAACAATCCACCTCAATTTTGGATGTGGGAAGCCTGAACCACCTTCCAAAAGTTAATGCCAATCATTTAATATATTTAGGAAAGTGTTAAGTATTAAGAACACATACTTCTGTTCCTAATCAAGCTGGCACTCATAATGGAATCAACAACCAAATATCTATCAAGTTTATTAACTATATATTTGATACATTTATATGTGTTCAGACAAATACATTTACAAAAATGATTTCATTTCTTGATCTTAGCACATGATGAAGTTATCATCATCTAAAGATGATTTAAATTAAAATTTAAAATAGAAAAATTCAAAGCTTAGGATGAATAACTTGATGAAGAATATACTCAGTTTGTGGGAAAGCATCCCAGCTTACACAGTTCTTTTCCAAATTAAGAAATATATATATTATAGATGAAGTAAAAAAATATCCAGTTTCTAGTTCAGATGTTGAAGAATCACATATTTGAGCACTCAGTATCTATTTTACCAATAATTGCTGAGGACTGCTCAGTGCAAGGTATTGTATTAGGGGCTGGCATTATAGCCTGTGGCATTGGTCAGCACCCAATGTGGTATATCAAGTAGCAAAGACCTAAGAACTGTTTATGAGCAGCTTGATAATTTAAACCAACATTTTTATTTATCATTAGTTTTTAGAACAGTTTGGGTTCACAGCAAAATATAGCAGAAGGTACAGAGATTTCTCATATACGCCCTAATCACCCTCACTTCTCATATGCAGCGCCTCCCCCATTATCAGCATCCCCCTCCAGAATGAAACACTTGTCACAATCCAAGAAACTACATAGATGCATCATTATTATCCCAAGTCCATAGTTTACATTAGGGTTAACTCTTGGTATGGTATGTTCTATGGGTTTGGACAAGTGTATAGTGGCATATTCATCGTTATACTATCATGCAGAATAGTTTCACTGCTCTAAACATTCTTGGTGTTCCAGCTTTTGATCCCTCCTTTCCCCCAACACCTGGAAACTACTGATCTCCATAGTTTTGATTTTTCCAGAATGTCATAGAGTTGAAATGATGTAGTAGGTAGATTTTTAGATTGGTTTCTTTCATTTAGTAGTATTTAAGATTCCTCTGTGTATTTTCATGGTTTCAAGGTTTTTTGTTTTGTTTTGTTTTAGCATTGAATAATATTCTGTTGTCTAGATATACCACAGTTTATTCATTCACCTACTAAAGGACATCTTGGTTACCTCCAAATTTTGGTGATTATAAATAAAGCTCTTCTAAGCATTCATGTGCAAGGGTTTGTGTGGACATCAGTTTCTAACTCCTTTGGATAAATGTCAAGAACTGTGATAGCAGTATCATATGGTAGGAGTATGATTCGTTTTGTAAGAAAATAACAAACTGCCTTCTGCAGTGGTTGTGCCATTTTACATTTCCACCAGCAATAAATGAGAGTTCCTATTGCTTCACATCCTCACCAGCATTTGGTGTTAGTGTTCTACATGGCTTCATGGTTTTTTATCCAGAATAATAGTTTTACATGAATCATCCACACAAGATAAGTTCAGATGAGTTTAAAATTTGAATTTGGAAAATTATATACTGAATTTTTTTTCTTTCAAATAACTTTAAAAAATTTTTATAATGTACAAAGTGGCCCTTAAATTTGTGATTGCATTTCCTGTGTTTTTCTGGAGTAAATCTTATGAACGCAATTCTCTAACCTTAAGTAGTATCTTCAAATTTTAGTGAGAATCAAAATCACTGGGAATTCCTGGGCCAGCCTCCCCACATTATGGTTAGATAGTGAGTGATAGGCTAATAAATTACATTTTAACTGTGTGCATTTCAAATTATTCCAATACAAATAGAATAATCACACTTTAAAAATTATACCTGAACCTCAGGCCCCAGCCATAAATTCCAGGTATAATCTGTAAAAAAGAAAAAAACAAAAACAAACAAACAACAAAAACAACAACAAAAAAACCTTTAAATGGCTTTTCTTATGTGAATATATGTTCCTTGATTCAATCATAACTCCGACTGACATTCACCTTCATTCATGTCCAGGACCTCTTGGTAGAAGGGAGCCAGACAGTAATGCAAACAGAGGAAGCGTCAAGACTAATTTCCATTATCATGCCACTATTTACTGAAAAGTTAATTAAACTCTGTTTTAAAGAGCTGGTCGTGGCTTATGATCAAATATAAACTGATGATTTTGGAATGTTCATATACTTTAAGTCATTACATAATACTGCCTATATATTTAATGATACATTAATTATTTTTAATGAATTGATTCTGCCTGTTTTAAAATATACTTTATTCTGTTCATAGAGCCACAGGAAATAACTTCCCTGGTTCTTCAAATCACTGAGGTTGGGAGGGTGATGCATTACAGTGATGGTACAATGGCCTTTCACTTGCAGAGCAATTACATATCAGCATTTGTTAGCCCCTGATTGTTTCCAAACTAAGTAATCAGAAACCAGTGCTCCTTCATTTCTCATCCTTCCACACGAAATATGTGAGGTACACCTTTCCACATCCATTTATGCCTAAGTATGCCAACGTACATCAAGATTGCTCTGAAGATTCACACTCATATGTGAATGCCAGCCTATGACTTGCAGTGCGGAGTAAGTGTTGTTCTATTTTCCATACCCCAGAGTTCACTAGGTCTGACTTGCAAAATTCCTCTATTCTTTCCATTTGAGTTCTGATGTGATTTTCAACTACTGACTTCAATAAAGGGTCATCATGCAAAATTTCTTTCTATGTAGCTGCTATTAAGAAAAATGGAGTTGGGTTTTAATAAAAAAGAAAAAAAACTTGACCACCCGCTTCATTAGATCATGTATATTTTTTTCAGAGTGGCATTTTAGAGTATGTTGTTCTTTCTCATCTTTAGATCAAAGTTTCTAACAAAATTTATAATAACCACAAATTTATGACATTGTTTTCACCCAAAAAAAAGGTATTTAAAAGTATTTCTTATGCTTACTTTTTGGAGCATCTGGTCTTTCAACTATTCTAATCTCTCTGGTATTGCACCCCTTGCCACAGTGGCCTTCTTTAGTGCCTGAAACACACAAAGCATGTCAGAGTCTTTGCCTATGTGGCTTCACTGCCTAGAAAATATGTGTCACTCTCCTCATGGTCAGCTCCACCACAACCTTGAAGTCTCTGCTTAAGTTAGGTCCAACAACAGGCCTACCTTTCCCATCCAGTTTAAAGCAACTTCCCCATTATTTCTTATAAAAGCTTGTGTTTTTTTTTTCTTTCATGACAATTATCATAGTATCTAATAGTCTTCTTACTACTTACCAAACTATGTATAAGTCTTAAGCAGTTATCAGTTTAATTTTCATTTTGACCATATGAGAATACATATTTTATCAATTTAAAAATGAAGAAATTGAGGAATAAGTTTTAATAACTTGTCCACGAACAGCAAATTAATTTCAGAGTCACGATATGAATCCACAAAGTCTGATTCCAGAGTTCATGCTTATCAAATAATACTGTACTGTCTTTTGTAATTAGAAATTATATATGTACAAGGTGTGATTAAAAAAACATAGTGGATGTTCAAATTTTAAAAATTATTACAGTAAAAAATACATTGCCATTAGTCCTCCTCAAAACACTCCCCCTCACTTCAAACACGTTTATTCCATCATTCTTGCCACTGTCTGCATCAGTTCTGGAAGTCCTTTTTCATGAGTGTCTTTAGTTGTGCTGTCTTGACTGCCTCAATGTTCTGAATCAATTCAAAATATTTACCTTTCATGGTCATTTTGACTTTGGGAAAATGCCAGAAGTCATACAGTGCCAGATGCAGTGAATAAGGTGGATGAGGACACACTATAATGTTTTTATTTGACAGAAATTGCTGTACCAGAAATGATGTGTGACACGGAGCCTTTACATTGTGATCACAAAATATGGTGAATGGTGTTGCCAAGTGCTATCCAATGGAAAGACAGTGATCTTCAATATGTGAGTGGAACATCAAACCTTAGTAACAGTGTGTGACAAGTTTCAACTTGTTCAGTGCAAATAGTTGGATGTGAGCTACGGTTGAGAGAAGGTGTATTTTAAAGTGTGCCATAAATCATCTATCATAACAATGTTCTGTCTGTGTCACACATTGCTTCTCATATAGAGCAATTTCTGTCAAATAAAACATCATGATGTGTCCTCATCCTCCTTATTCTCTGGATTTGGCACTGTGTGACTTCTGGCTCTTCCCCAAAGTCAAAATGACCATGAAAGATAAATGTTTTGTTTGTCTTGTTCTTTTGTTGTTTTTGGTTTATATACCACATGTCAATGAAATCATATGGTTCTCTGCTTTTTACTGTCTGACTTATTTCACTTAGCATTATACTCTCAAGATCCATCCATGTTGTCACAAATGTTCCTATATCATCTTTCCTTAATGCCGAATAGTATTCCATTGTGTATATATACCACCATTTCTTTATCCATTCATCTATCGAAGGACATTTTGGTTGTTTCCATGTCTTGGCAAATGAGAAAGAAAAACTCATAGACACAGACAATAGTTTAGTGGTTACCAGAGGGTAAGGGGGTTGGGGGGTGGGAGATGAGGGTAAGGGGGATCAAATATATCTTGATGGAAGGAGAACTGACTCTGGGTGGTGAACACACAATGGGATTTATAGATGATGTAATGCAGAATTGTACACCCGAAATCTATGTAAATTTGCTAACAATTGTCACCCCAATAAATTTAATTTAAAAAAATAAAAGAAAAGAAAAGAAAAAAAAAGAAAGATAAATGTTTTGAATTGATTCAGGACATCGAGGCAGCCATGACAGCCCAACTAAGGACACTCATGAAAGAGGACTTCCAGAACTGCTTCAGAAAGTGGCAAGAATGATGGGATTAGTGTGTTTGAAGTGAGGGGAAGTATTTTGAGGGTTATTAATGGCATTGTGTCTTTTACTCTAATAATTTTTTTTTTATTTAAACATTCACTGTATTGTTTGATCACACTTCCTAGGTATTTATTTACTTATTATTTTCTGTCTCCCCATCTCAAGTAGAAGCATCATGACATAAAGGAACATATTGATTTTGTTCAGTAATGTTTACCTAGTACATAGCACAGTATTTGGAAGATAATAGGCAGTGAAGGAAGTGTGGATGGAGGGAAGGAAAGAAGAAAGGAAGGAAAAAAGGAAGGAAGGAAGGAAGGAAGGAAGGAAGGAAGGAAGGAAGGAAAAAAGGAAGGAAGGAAGAATAAAGGAAGGGAACAGAAGGGAAGGGGGAAATAATTAAGTCAATACATGATGTGATTCATGTCCAGAAAGTTGTAGTTTCGGTGGTGTTCACACTAGCTTCATTTGTCTCAGACCTGGATAATATTGTTCATAGAGGAAAAAACTCAAACCCCATTTTTTAAGTGTAGACTGGAGGATGTGACCCAAACTGCACACTGCCTGAGTGTGTGATAACCTTACTTCAAAATAAACACTTTTACATTTATTAAAGTTCAGTGAAAAACATTGTAGCTGAAATATATGTAGGTTATGGGCTCATGCTCCCATTGTAGCAGCAAAC
This sequence comes from Rhinolophus hipposideros, assembly GCF_964194185.1. Classification (NCBI taxonomy): domain Eukaryota; kingdom Metazoa; phylum Chordata; class Mammalia; order Chiroptera; family Rhinolophidae; genus Rhinolophus; species Rhinolophus hipposideros. Next base: position 41,960,715 of record NC_138059.1, read on the forward strand.
AAAACTCACAATGCCCAGTTATTGTGGAATGAAGACTAGCAATCTGTTCAAGGCAGCAGGAAGATTTTTTTCAAAGTTTGCTTCTGCAAAGAAAACATAGTGAGTTACTGGAAAAAAACTACTGATACTAGGCATGTCTTATAAATTGCTGCAATGTGAGTGGGCAATATTGAGAGTGGGACACTTAGCCACACCCTTGTCAAGCAAATCAATGACAAATAAGTTGGCTTGATTTCAGAATGACAGAATGACAAATAGAAGCATGGTTTCCATGAGGTTGGGGCTCACTGTGCATGCACAATCTCTTCTGGTTTAATTGAAAGTTTTGGGGAGCTGAATGGGGAAAGAGAGGAGGAATGGCAGATGTAAAAGGGGAACTAAGAGTGAAAGAAAAGCAGGGCTTTGAATAATTATCAATCCACAGAATGTGCTCTAAATGAGAGAAATGTTCTCTGTTTGGGAATTGATGATTTCAGGAAGCACAGATCTTGCTCCAATTTGCAAAGCAGACATTTGTGGGTGCATGCTTGCAGGGGTATGAATTATATTTCTCTGCATCTGATTTGTAACTACACCTGTACACTCTTAGAAATGCTAATAGACAAATATAAATTTAAGTACAAAAGTAAATCTAATAAGAAGAACATTTGAATGAATAAGAAATGTCTAATTTTTTGCAGTCATTAGGACTGAAGGAACATGCTTATAGTAATTAGGTAAGATTGATTTTGAAGTTCAACACCTCCCACAATTTCTGTAGTCTGGGGGTCAGGCGGGCAGCTGCAGAAACCGTTCGGCTAATTATGAGAATTCACTGTTCGTTAATAGAATCTCTCCACAAACAGCAGCTGTGTGTTTGCTCACGCAAATTATTAATTCTGGCCTTGCCTCAGCTGCAAGTTTCTGCTGCACAGAATGGAATCCTTGCATAGAAGTGTCAGTTATCACCCAAGCAATACTGAGGAAGGAAGAAAAATATGAAATGAAAGAAAAAAATCCTCTAGTCACAGGTGTATAAAGATTTTGCATCTATCTCCGTTTTCTGCTTTTTACTCCCAAACAATTGAATGCCAATTTTGGAACTCATTAATCTGTAGGCAACCTGGTGAGATCTAATTTATACCTGTCAGGAGCAATGGGCAGCAGCTAATAGGAAAATAATTGCAATATATGTCCGCTTTCCCACTTGATAGTATGCAAGATTTTAATGACAGACCTTCTCTATTGGAATATCAGACTGACCAACAGATATGTTCTCTCTTTTGAGAATCACACTGTGAACAAAAGAGATGTCTCTTTGGGTTTTATTATATACTGCGAATAAAGTGATAATGGCGTAGTATTTAGTAGATGGATTGTGGATAGGCAGCAATTTATTCTCTGGAAAAATAAAAACAAAATTCCTACAATGCAAAATATGAATTAGTATTCTCACATTTTTTATTTCATTTTTAAAAAGTATTCTAGTTGAAGACTAATAGCTCCATAAAATATCATCTCCTGTTTAAATGGAATTGAATATCTTTATTTGAGAATAAAATAGCGAGAAATGTCAGGGTACTTAAGGAGACTTAGAATTTCTCATTTTGCACTACAGCATTTAGAAACAAAAGATGCTATTTACTACACAAAAAGGAGGAAAGTATACCTTTTTTTATTCTTTGTGGGATTGTCTTATGTGAGATTTTTCCATGAACAAATTAAGACCATTAAAGGTTGCTTAAGTGTACAAAATACATTTGCTAAAACTATTTTTCCAACATGACTTCTTATTTCTTTATCCATTGCCCTAACTGAATGATCTTCTCTATAATTCCTTGCTTCAAGACAGGACCTGCAACGAACATGACTTCTGAAACACAAGGTCTATGTTCAAATCCCCTTCTTTACATGTATTCCCTGTATAGCTTTGAACAAATCCATTAACTTCTCTAAAGTGTGCTTCCTTCGCATACAAACCTAAATGTGGTTATGCTAGAATCAAAGAAAAGCATGTATGCAAAAGCACTTTGGAAGGAGACATGCAAACATTAGTTGCTACTATTTTGTGATAACTGAAAAAACTTGTGGAGAGACTACACATTAAAATGCAAATTTCTCAAGGGAAGGAAGAGAGAATATGGCTTTGTATTGTATACCACAAAACTGATGCTGTTAAACTCATTTCCAAACCAAACTCAATAAGTCATTTGGGTTTGATTAAATCTGTCCTAGTATGCATTGAAGGAAACACAAAGTAAATAAAGCATAATCCCTGCCTTCAAGAGGAATATCACAGAAATGGAAATAGTCGGTTCTGATACTGTTTGTTTGTTTGTTTGTTTGTTTGTTTCAGTTACAGATGATATTCAACATTATTTCAGATTAGCTTCGGGTCTACAGCATAGTGGTTAGACATTTATATAATTTATACAGTGATGCTCCTGATTAGGCTAGTACCTATCTGACCCCACATTGTGACAGGCACTACTTTACAAACACTTACAAAAGAGAGTATGTGTACGTACTGTCTGGAGAGGAACAGTCAGAAAGTTTGGGTCCTAGATCACAATCTGCATAAGCTAGCCATGACCTTTGAAAAGTTACTTCTCTGAGCCTCAGTTTCTTGATTTGTAAAAAAGAAACATTTGAAAAGCTTTTATTAAAGATCATTCCCAAGTCTTAAATTTCTATGGTTCTATGATTTTTATTTTTTTTTTTTAAGTTTATCAAGGTGACAATGGCTAGTAAAGCTACACCAGTTTCAGGTCTAAAATTCTGTAATACATGATCGATCACATTATGTGTTTATCACTCAGTCCTCTTTCCATCAAAGCGCATTTGATATTGTTTTAGCCTCATCTACTATCCTCCTACCCCCTGACACTCCCATAACCACAAAACAATTGTCTATGTCTATGAGTTTCTGTTTACTTGTCTTGTTTTTTTGTTGTTTTCAGTTTTATATCCCACATATCAGTGAAATCATATGGTTCTCAAATTTTGCTGTGTGATTGATATCACTTAGCATAATAATCTTAAAATTATCCACGTTATATAGACACAAATGGCACTAGTTCATTGTTTAATATGGCAGAATGGTATTCCACTGTGTATATATCACAAATTCTTTATCCGAACGAGACGTCATCAAAATGGAGGCATGAGGTGAACCTTTGTAAAGCTAACCTGGAATTCACAACTAATCGAACAACAATAACTCCACAAAAGACTCCCTGCACAACAGACAAACAAGACGAAGAGGACCAATTCTGAATTCACGTAAAGGTGGGAGAATCACGGGCGAGTGGGGGAGGAGGAAAGGGAGAGTGCAGAGACAGAGACAAATGAGCGCAGGACACAGACCTAGCTCAGTGCTTTGAGCTCGCTGCATCCCAGAACTACCACAGCGGCGGAAAAGGGAAGAACTCGGACTGCTAGGGACCTGCTTATGGCGCACAGAGCTGAGAGGGCAGGACATAACACGGCTGAACCCAACGCTCATGGCAGAGACTTTAGAAAAAAGATTGAGGGAAGAAGACTGACAATGGTTGTTTAAGCCCTCACTGCCAAGCATAGAACAGAAGCCTCAGGCACTGAGACTAGCCTCCCCCTTCCTACCCTCCCAGAGCTCACCCTGTGCCCACCTGCCCGGTGCTAGAAGTGGAACAGTAGCAGTGTAGGATCAAAAGAACAGAACATTTGCAGTTCTGAGAACTGTGGAACACAGACAAAGATTTGCAGCCCAACTAGCTTTGGCAAAGGGGACGGACCTGGGGAAGCAGGACATGTTGTGTGGTGGTCACCATCATTGCTCTGGGCCACCTCTTACAACTCAACCCAACTCTGCCCCACCAACCTGGGCAGATCCTTCTAGTATGCCCATTATTTTTATATTGCTCTTTCTGATAGAGTCAGAAAGTTCTTGTAGAGTTCTTTCATTTCTTTTAAGTCTCAAGTCTCTTTCTTCTTCCATCTGTGTAATTTATAGGTTTTTTATCTTTGATGTCACTGATTTCTTCCTCCATCTGATCAACTCTACTGCCTCAGCTCACTATTTCATTCTTGATTTCTTCTATTGAGTTCCTAATCTCCAGAAATTCCATTTGGTTCTTATTCAAAATTTCAATCTCTTTCGTAAAATGCTCATGTTGTTCTTTGATTGTGTTTCTGAGTTCATTAAACAGCCTTTCTGTGTTTTCTTGCATCTCGTTGAGTTTTTTCTGAACTGCCATCTTGAATTCTCTGTCATTTAAATCACACATTTCCATATGTTTAAGTTTCTTTTCTGGAGACTTTTCACTTTCTTTCTGAGCTGTCTTGTTTCCTTGGTGATTCATGGCAATGACTGATTTATTATTTCTCTTCCTAGACATCTACAGGAGTGGCGGCTTCTGTAACAGGTTGATAGGAAGAGGCCTTTCTTTTGTTTTTCAGTTCATGTTGGTAGAATGTTTTATTTTCTCTCTGACTGCAGCCTTTTTTTTTCTCTGTCACACGAAATTGCTATGTTTTCTCTGCACTATTCCAGCTTCTCACACAATGGGGGGATTGCCTGGGAGACAGGCTTCTCCCCTTTAATAGTTCACCTGGGTCACAGGGCGCAGTGTCCGTGTGGGTATGCAGAGAGGTTTTGAAGTTCCAGAGCTCTTCCTGAACCAGGATATGGGAATGGAGAAATGAAGAAAGTTTGATATTTAGAGTATTCCATTTTTTTCATTGGAAAAGAAGACAGCAACCTACAAAGGAAAGCCCATTAGATTATCATCAGATTTCTCAGCAGAAACTCTACAAGCCAGGAGGGAGTGGATTTGTCTATTATTTCTGTGTGGTGATTTCCCTCTGTTTCACTTCTGGATTTTTTTTGAGTGGTTACTCTTAAGTTTATGTAAAAGAAAGTTTGTTAATTTTAGACAGCTTCAATACAATGTGCCTTGGAGAAGGCCTGTTGGGATTGAGGTAATTAGGTGTTCTATTTGCTTCTTGGATTCGAGGATACAGTTCTGTCCACAAGTTTGGGATTTGACGAGTTTGGGAAGTTCTCATCAACTATTGTTTGAATATATTCTCTGTTCCCTTCTCTCTTTGTTCTCTATTGAAAGAGAGAAATTATGAGCCAAAAACAATATATGAAACAAACATATCCTTCATATATGAATGAAGAATAAAGACCTTTTCACACATACAGAAGCTGAGCGAATTTTCTAATACACGACCTGCAATACAGAAAATACATAAGGAGGCTATTCGACTACCAACAACAGGGAAAATTTGTGGCAACCGAAACATAGAAAGGGGGAGAGTAAAGGTATGAACCAGAATATGGGAATGGAGAAAGTAAGCACAATGAAAAAAATGGAATACTCTAAATATCAAACTTTCTTTTACATAAACTTAAGAGTAACCACTCAAAAAAAAAAAAACAGAAGTGAAATATATACTGTAATAAATAAAGAAACAGAGGAAAACATCATAGAATATCACCACAGAGAAATAATAGACAACAACAAAAAGGCAAAGAAAAAATGGAGACACATCCTTACCAGAAAACTAAAGAAAGAATGACAGGAAATAGTCACGTATCAATAACACCCTAAATGTAAATGGACTGAACTCAACAAGAAAAAGGCAAACAGTAGCAAATTGGATCACAAAACTAAAACCAACCTTATAGTGTCTACAGGAGACATACCTCAGCTACAAGGACAAGCATAGACTCAAAGTGAAAGGGTGGATATTGACACTCCAAGCAAATGGTACACACAAAAAATCAGGTGTAGCCATAATGAGCAGATAAAACAGACTTCAGAGTGAAAAAGATAACAAGAGACAAGATGGACATTTCATAATGGTAAAGGGGACTATACAACAAGAAGACATAACAGTCATCAATATTTATGTCCCCAATCAGGGAGAACAGAAATATATCAAGCAGAGTGATGTCATAGGAATGGTGGCAGAGGGGCACATTTTCTGAGTTCTCCTCCGGATCTTATTACAAACAGGACATATAACCCATCAAACAACTCTTTGCTCATCACGCAGAACAGCTAAGAGACTCCTAAGAGACTCGTGGAAGGATTAATTGAAGGTGCGCAAATTGGGCGAGCAGGGGAAGAAAGAAGGGAGCGGAGTGGAAACGCGCAGTCTCGGTGGAATCAGGCCAGCGGTGGCTGTGGCAGCAGCGGTAAACTGCAGCTCTAAAGACACAGGGAGATATAGAACACCGAGCAGTGCTTTGCTCATCACACAGAACAGCGGGGAGACTCGTGGAGGAATTACCTGAAGGTGCCCGCTGATTGCAAGCAGGGGAGGAGGCAGGACAGCAAAGTGGAAGCGTGCCCCCCCACGGCGGAGCCTAGGCCGGTGGCGACGGCCGATGAGGCGCCCAGGAAGGGGTGCAGACTCGTGGAAGTTTTGCTTTGGGGTGCGCTAGTTGGGCAAGCGGGGGAGGAGAGAGAGGCGCAAAGTGGAAACGCGCCCCCCCTCCACGACGGAGCCCAGGCCAGACGGCGACCGCTGCGCGAATCCCAGGACGTAGCGGAGACTCGTGGAAGGTTTGCTTTGAGGTGCGTTAGTTGGGCAAGAGGGGGAGGAGCGAGGAGGGCAAGAGGAAACGCGCTGCGCTCTCCCCACCCCCCACGGTAGAGCCGCAGCCCTGCAGCGTGCCCACAGTAGCAGCGGCAGGCAGCACCCGGGGCTCTAGAGTCCCACGGGAGCCCAGGGTGCAGCAGAGAGCACAGGGTCCAGGAGGTGGGCTCTTTCCCTGCGTCCCACAGCTGATCGCTCCCGCCGGGGCGGGCAACTCGTGGGCCCTAGGGCAGACAAAGAACTCAGACGCCACAACTGGGCCCCTTACCCCACTTTTCGAATCTTCCCACTGTCCTTCCAGAGACTTAAACTAACCCCTGAACTGAGGAGTAGTGTAAGATTACAGAGGGGTGTCTGTGCTCAGGCGCTGGGAAGATTGGCAGCCAGCTCTGACCTTCGGAAGAGGCTGGGAGGAGGGGATTTTCGCTGGAGGAGGAGAGAGGAGACTCCCACACCCCCAGCCACCACCTTTTCGGCCTGCGGGTAAAGTGTGACGTGGCTGGCCTGGGAGAGAGAATACCCCTTCATCCCCAGGCCCCACCCTCTCTGGCTGGCCTGGGGCGGGGCAAGGGCAACCACAGAAGCACTCCCTGAGTTCAGCAGTAAGCGGCAGACACAGCTCCGGCTTTCAGCAGCTTAGAGATCTCCCGCCCGCCCTCTCCCACACACCCACGGAAGGAGGGCCCTAAGACTCAGGAATACTGGGCACAGGGCTGGTGGAGCTACTCTCAGCGGGCATTTGTGCAGGAAAGAACAGAAACTGCACGGTCTCTCTGAATACTGTCATCCAGACCCCTCAGCCCCTCGCATTTAAATCTACACTCCCAAATTCACTCTGGGCACCAGGTAACGAGCTCTGCCTGCGCACTAGGCAGGGAACTCTTTGGCACAGAAGAGGACAACCTGGAAATTTCTTGGTGGGCTTAAGCCAAGACTGGTGCTGCTTTCTGTTTTGCTTTGCTTGGTGTTTTGTTTTCCATTTTCTGCTTGTGATTTGCTTTGTTCTGCCTTTATTTTTTGATATCTTTGCCTATGCTGAGTGAGGATTGTGGGTTGCATTTTACATGTGAATGTACTTGATTTGTTTTCTTTGTTGTTGTTGTTACTGTTGTACTTGGTAACTTGATTTGTGCTGAAACTGCCCTAACAGAGCCCAGCTTAAGAGGCGCAAGATTCAACATATCCAGAAGCCAACTCTGGACCAAACCAGAGTACTACCGGGATTGACCTACAAGTCACACACCCAGAGGGAATTCTCTGAAGGAACAAGAGCCCATAGAAGCCAAACCTCATTTAAGTGGCCAACCCTCACCCAGAGAACACCCTGAGGTGGGCAGAGCCAAGTTTCACAACTAGACGGCCTAGGAGTTAAACCCACCTACTCACAAGCAAATAGCAATTAAAGTTCTTCTTGAACAGGACAATATACTAAACACATGAGCAACCTGTGGAGCACATGCAGAGGAGAAGAACGAAGTAGTCCAAGTCAAATATAAAGGACACATACTACATAAGATAACCGAGCAAGAACTAAGAGCTCTAGGGGATCTTCCTAATACATCAAAGCAAACACAGAGAGTCAGTCAGAATGGGGAGACAAAGATACATGTCCCAAAGAAAAGAACAGAAGAAACCTCCACAACTGGAACCAAATGAAGCAGAGGTAACCAACCTGTCAGAGACAGAGTTCAGAACACTGGTGATCAGAATTTTTAAGGAGCTTAGAGAGAACATAAAGAAGGATATAGAAATCATAAAGAACAACCAGTTAGAACTGAAAAAGGATGTAGAAATCATAACGAACAACCAGTTAGAATTAAAGAACACAATTACCGAAATTAAGAACTCACTTGAAGGAATGACCAGCAGGTTAGATGAAGCAGAGGATCGAATCAGCGACTTAGAAGACAAGTTAGCAGAGATCACTCAAACTGAACAACAGAAAGAAAAAAAGAATAAAAAACAATGAAGATGGGTTAAGAGACCTCTGGGATACTATCAAGCGCAACAACATGCTCATCATAGGAATACCAGAAGGCGAAGAGAGGAAGCAAGGGATTGAGAACATATTTGAGGTAATAATGTCTGAAAACGTCCCTAACCTGATGAAGGAAACCAACATACAAGCCCAGGAAGTGCAGAGTTCCAACCAGGATAAACCCAAACAGGCCCACACCAAGACACCTTATAGTTAAAATGGCAAAGCTTAAAGACAAAGAGAGAATCTTAAAAGCAGCAAGAGAAAGGCAGAAGGTTACGTACAAGGGAACTCCCATAAGCCTATCAAATGATTTTTCTACAGAAACATTGAAGGCCAGGAGGGAGTGGCAGGACATACTCAAAGTGATGGAACACAAAGGCCTGCAACCTAGATTGCTTTAACCGGGAAGGCTATCATTTAAAGTTGATGGAGAGATAAAGAGCTTCCCAGAAAAGAACAAACTGAAAGAATTTATTACAACCAAGCCAGCACTGCAAGAAATACTAAAAGATTTTCTGTAAATAGAAGAAAGATGAAAATAATTTACTACAAATTTAAAAATGGCAATAACTATGTACCTATCAATAATCACTTTAAATGTAAATGGATTAAATGCTCCAATCAAGAGACATAGGGTGGATGAGTGGATAAGAAAGCAAGACCCTTGTATATGCTCTATACAAGAGACTCACCTCAAATCAAAAGATACACACAGGCTGAAAGTGAAGAAATATCTTACTTATTGGAGTAAGATATTTCATGCAAATGGAAATGAGAAAAAAGCTGGAGTTGCAATACTTATATCTGACAAAATAGACTTTAAAATGAAGAAAATATTAAAAGATAAAAATGGGCATTATATAATAATAAAGGGATCAATCTGAAAAGAGGACATAACCCTAGTAAATATCTATGCACCCAACATAGGAGCACCTAAATATATAAAACAGGTACTGATGGACTTAAAGACAGAGATCAATAGGGGACTTCAACATACATCTGACAACAAGGGACAGGTCTTCCAGACAGAAAAATCAATATAGAAACAACAGCCTTAAATGATACATTGGACCACTTGGATTTAATTGATATTTTCAGTGCATTTCACCCCAATGCTGCAAAACACACGTTTTTCTCAAGCGCACGTGGAACATTTTCCAAGATAGACCATATGTTAGGCCACAAAACAAGTCTTGATAAATTTAAGAAAATTGAAATCATACCAATTGTCTTCTCTGATCACAGTGCTATAAAATTAGAAATGAACTACAGGAAAAAATCTGGAAGACACACCAATTCATGGAGGCTGAATAACTTATTACTAAATAATGAATGATCAAGTAGGAGATCAAGGTAGAAATCAAAAGATATCTCAAAACAAACAAAACTGAAAACACGAAGACCAAAAATCTATGAGATGCCACAAAAGTAGTCCTAATAGAAAAATTCAAAGCTTTGCAGGCCTACCTAAAGAAACAAGAAACATCACTAATCAACTGTTTATCTTCACACTTAAGGTATCTGGAAAAAGAACAGCAAAATAAGCCCAAAGGGAGCACACAGAAGAAGATAATAAAGATCAGAGCGGAAATAAATAAAATAGAAACCAGAAAACGAATGCAAAAGATCAATGAATCTAAGAGTTGGTTTTTAGAGAAAATAAACAAAATTGTCAAACCTTTAGCTAGACTCATTAAAAAAAGGAGAGAGAGAACCAAAATTAATAAAATCAGAAATCAAAGAAGAGAAGTGACAATAAACACCACAGAAATACAAAAAAAATTAAGAAATTATTATGAGCAACTATATGGCAACAAATTTGACAATCGGGAAGAAATGGACAATTTTCGAGAGGTGTACAATCTTCCAACGCTAACTGAAGAAGAAACAGAAAACCTGAATAGACTGATTACCACCAGGGAAATTGAATCAGTAATGAACACTCTCACAACAAACTAAAACCCTGGACCAGATGGCTTTACAGGTAAATTTTACAAAACTTTCAAAAAACAATTATTACCTATTCTCCTCAAGCTCTTCCAATAAATCCAGGAGGAGGGAAGACTCCCAAACACTTTTTACGAAGCCACTATCATCCTGATCCCAAAATCAGACTAAGACACCACAAAAAAAGAAAACTACAGGCCTACATCTCTAATGAACATAGATTCAAAAATCCTCAACAAAATGTTAGCGAACAGATTTCAGCAATACATTAAATAGATCATACACCATGATCAAGTGGGATTTATCCCTCGTTTGCAAGGGTGGTTCAACATTCACAAATCAATTAATATGATACACCATATTAACAAAATGAAGAATAAAATTCACATGATCATATCAATAGATGCAGAAAAAGCATTTGATAAAATGCAGCAGCCATTTATGATAAAAACCCTTAAGAAAGTGGGAATAGAGGGATCATATCTCAACATAATAAAGGCCACATATGACAAACCGACAGCTAACATCATACTCAATGGGGGAAAGCTGAAACCATTCCCCCTAAGATCAGGAACAAGGCAGGTTGTTCACTATCTGCACTTCTATTCAACATAGTGCTGGAAGTTCTAGCCACAGCAATTAGATAAGAAAAAGAAATAAAAGGCATCCAAATTGGTAAGGAGGAAGTAAAATTATCACTATATACAGATGATATGATACTATATATGGAGAACCCTAAAGATTCCACCAAGAATCTATTAGAGCTGATAGATGAATTTAGTAAAGTAACAGGATACAAAATTTATATTCAGAAATCAGTTGCATTTGTGTATATCAATAATAAAATTTCAGAAGAAGAAATTAAGAAAACAATCCATCTACAATTGCTCCAAAGACTATAAAATACCTGGGAATAAATTTAACCAAAGAAGTAAAATATCTGTACTCAAAAAATTATAAGACACTGAAGAAAGAAATGAAAGAAGACATAAATAGATGGAAACACATATCATGTTCATGGATAAAAAGAATTAATATAGTTAAAATGTCCATACTGCCTAAGGCAATATACATATTCAATGCAATTCCTATCAAACTACCAACAACGTTTTTCACAGAAATAGAACATAAAATCCTAAAATTTACATGGGATCATAAAATACCGTGGATAGCCTCAGCAATCTTGAGAAATAAGAACAAAGTGGGAGGTATAACAATACCTGACTTCAAATTATACTACCAGGCTACAGTAATAAAAACATCATGGTACTGGCATAAAAACAGACACATAGATCAATGGAACAGAATAGACAGTCCAGAAATAAATCCATACCTATATGGCATTTAGTCTACAACAATGGAAGCAAGAATGTACGATGGGGTAAAGACAGTCTATTCAATAAATGGTGCCGAAAAACCTGGACAGACACATGCAAAAAAATGTAGCTGGACCACTTTCTTACACCATATACAAAAATAAATTCAAAGTGGCTTAAGACTTAAATGTAAGATCTGAAACCATAAAATACCTAGAAAAATATATAGGAAAAAACTTCACAGATATTACCCGGAGTAGGAATTTTACTGATATATCCCCTCATGCCAGGAGAGTAAGAGAAAACATAAACATGTGGGATTACATCCATCTAAAAAGTTTTTTCACAGCAAAAAAAAAAAAAACATCAATAAAACAAAAAGGGTTTCTACTGAATGGGAAAAGATATTTGCCAATGATATATCTGATAAGGGGTTAACATCAAAATCTATAAAAAAACTAACTCAACTCAACTCCAAAAAAAAATAAAACAAGCCAATAAAAAATGGGCAGAGGACTTGAAGAGACATTTTTCTAAAAAAAACATACAGATGGCAAACAAACATATGAAGAAATGCTCAACCTCAGTAACCATCAGAGAAATGCAAATAAAAACTACAATGAGATACTACCTCACCCCAGTCAAAATGTCTATCATCAATAAATCACCGAACAACAAGTGCTGGCGCAGATGTGGAGAAAAGGGAACACTTGTGCAGTGTTGGTGGGATTGCAGATTGGTGCAGCCACTATGGAAAACAATATGGAGGTATCTCAAAAATCTGAAAATGGATCTACCCTATAATTCAGTAATTCCACTCCTAGGTATCTGTCCGGGGAAACCCAAAACTCCAATTCAAAAATCTTTATGCACTCCTATGTTTACTGCAGCACTATACACAATAGCCTAGACACAGAAACAACCAAATTGCCCATTGGTAGATGACTGGATTAAGAAACTGTGGTGCATTTATACAATGGAGTATTACGCAGCCATAAAGAAGAAAGAAATCTTATCATTTGCAACAACATGGATGGATCCAGAGAACATTATGTTAAGTGAAATAAGTCAGAAAGAGAAAGACAAGTACCATATGATCTCACTTATATGCGGAATCTAAAGAAAAGAATATGTGAATGAACTAATCAGAGACAGTTTTGAGGGCACAAAGAAAAAACCGAGAGTTGTTAGATGGGCGGGGGAGGGGGGATTGGGGATAAGGGGAAAGGTGAAGGGATTAGGAAGCAACTGGTAACCACAAGATGGCCTCAGGGTTTTTTTGAAAATTAATTTGGGGAACTTATTCAATAATGTTGTAAAGTATTTGTTGGTTATCCGATGGACATGCGTCCTATTTGGGAGACCTCCTCAGAGATACTGTGGTTGCCTGATCATGGCATTGTATACCAGAAGCTAAACATTAATGAATGCCAACTATAATTTTATATATATAATGTGATGTCTCGGTGTGAGGTCGGAGGGATAGTAGGTGGGGGGAGGGGGTCCACAGTGTGAAGGATATAAATGATGAACGTCTAAGTATTACCTTGTCTTGTACGCCTGAAACTAATAAAAAAAATAAAATTAAATTAAAAAAAAAGAAACTGTGGTACATTTATACAATGGAGTATTAACCAGCCATAAAGAAGAAAGAAATCTTACCATTTGGAACAACATGGATGGACCTAGAGAACATTATGTCAAGTGAAATAAGTCAGACCGAGAAAGAAAAGTACCATATGATGTCACTTATATGCGAATCTAAAGAAGAGATTAAGTAAATGAACTAATCAGAAACAGTTTTGGAGACAAAGAGGAAAAACTGAGGGTTGTTAGATGGGCGGGGGTGTGGGGATAAGAGGGAAGGTGAGGGGATTAGAAAATAGTCGTTAACCACAAGATTGTTTGGGGAACGTAATCAATAATGTTATAAATATTTTGTAGGGTATCCGATGGACACTTGTCCCATTTGGGAGACCACATCAGGGAAGACGTAGATGCCTGATCACTGCAATGTACACCTGCAGCTGAACAATAATGAATGCCAATTATAATTTTATATATAAAATTAGTTATGAGGATGTTCTGTATAGCATAAAGAATATAATCAATAATATTGTAATAAATATGTATGGTGTCAGAGGGATACTAGATTTCTTGGGGTAAAAGATGGGAGAGGGTCTAGGAACAGGGTGAAAAAGGTGAAGGGATTAAGAAATACAAATTTGTAGTTACAAAATAGTCATGGGGATGAAGGGTATAGCATAAGGAATATAGTCAGTAATATTGTAATAACTATATATGGTATCAGATGGTTACTAGATTTATTGGGGTGATGACTTCGTAAATTATACAAATGTCTAATCTCTGTTATACACCTGAAACTAATATACTATTGTATATTAACTGTAATTGAAAAATAAAACAATTATTTTTAAAAAAAAAAGAAAGTTTGATATTTAGAGTATTCCATTTTCTTCAGCATGCTTACTTTCTCCATTCCCATATTCGTGTTCAGGCCTTTACTCTCCCCCTTTATATGTTTTGGTTGCCACAAATTGTCCCTGTTGATTGTGGTAGAATAGCCTCCTTTAGTATATTTTATAGTGTAGGTCATGTGTTAGAAAATTCCCTCACCTTCTGTATGTCTGGAAAGGTCTTTATTCCTCCTTGATATCTAAAGGATATCTTCGCTGAGTATATTATTCTTGGCTCATAATTTCTCTCTTTCAATAGTTTGAATATTGGGTTCCATCCCTCCTGGCTTGTAGAGTTTCTGCTGGAAAATCCGATGATAATCTAATGGGCTTTCTTTTGTAGGTTACCGTCTTTTGTTTTCTGGCTGTCTTGAGGATTCTTTCTTTTGTCGTTGATTTCTGACATCTTCAATACAATGTGTCCTGGAGAAGGCCTGTTTGGGTTGAGGTAATGAGGTGTTCTATTTGCTTCTTGGATTCGAGGATCCAGTTCTTTCCACAGTTTGGAAAGTTCTCTTCGACTATTTGTTTGAATATACTCTCTGTTCCCTTCTCTCTTTCTTCCCCTTCTGGTATGTCCATTATTCTTATATTGCTGTTCTGATGGAGTCAGAAAGTTCTTGTAGAGTTCTTTGATTTCTTTTAAGTCTCAAGTCTCGTTCTTCTTCCATTCGTGTCATTTCCATGTTTCTATCTTCAATGTCACTGATTCTTTCCTCCATGTGGTCAATTCTACTTCCTAAGCTGACTATTTCATTCTTAATTTCTTCTATTGAGTTCTTAACCTACAGAAATTCTATTTGGTTTTTTATCAAAATTTCAAATCTTCGGTAAAATGCTCATATTGTTCTTTGGTTGTGTTTCTGAGTTCATTAAACTGCCTTCCTTTATTTTTCTTTCATCTTGTTGAGTTTTTTCAGAACTGCAATCTTGAATTCTCTGTCATTTAAGTCACATATTTCCATATCTTTAACTTCATTTCTGGAGACTTTTCACTTTCTTTCTGAGTTGTCTTGTTCCCTTGGTTATTCATGGCAATTAATGGTTTATTATTTTTCTTCCTACATCTACAGGATTGGGTTCTGCAACAGGTTGATAAGGAGAGGGCTTTCTTTTGTTTTTCAGTTCCTGTTGGTAGAATGTTTTATTTTTTCTCCGACTGCAGCCTTTTTTTCTCTCTCACACTGTAGTGTTATGTTTTCTCTGCACTATTCCAGTTTCTCACACAATGGGGGTATTCCCTGAAAGTCAGGCTTCTCCTCTGTTAATAGTTCACCTGGGTTATAGGGCCCTGCATCCCTTTGGGGATGCAGAGAGGTTTTAAAATTCCAAAGCTTTTCCTGCACCAGATTCAGAGCCCGTGTGTGTCAGCAGTTCTGTTTACTCCTGCAGGCATCTGCCCAGATAGGTGGGGACAGGGGCAGGGTGAGTTGTGAGAGGTGGCCCGGAGGAATGGCGGTGACCACCACCACAGCCAGTCCTGCTTCCACAGCTCCCTCCCCTTTGCTGGAACTAGTTGTGCTGTGAATCTGTGTCTGTGGACCACACTTCTCAGAACTGCAAATACTCTGTTATTTTGATCAGATACTGCTACTGTTCTGCTTGTAGCACTGGGCAGTTGGAGGCAGGGCATACTTTGGGAGGGTATGGAGGGTGTGGTTAGTCTCGGTTCCTAAGGCTTATGTTCTATGTGGCAGTGAGGGCTTAAATCACCGTTTTCTGCCTTCTTTCCTCAGTCTTTGCTCCGAGGTGTCTGCTGTGAGCATTGGGTTCAGCCATGTTATATGCTGTCCACTTAGCCCTGTGGTCTATAAATGGAGCCCTAGCAATCTGAATTCTTCCCTCTCCTGCTGCTGTGGTAGTTCCGCGATGCAACGAGCTTGGAGAACTGAGGTAGGTCTGTGTCCTGTGCCCTTGTGGCTCCGTCTCCGCACTTCTCCTTTCTTTCCTCCCCTGCTCGTGCATTTTGCCCATTTTTAGGTGAATTCAGTCGTAAGAGACCTCGTCTTGCCTGTCTGCTATGCAGGGAGTCTTTTTTGGAGTTATATTTGTTCAATTTGTTGTAAATTCTCGGGGAGATTTCCAGAGGCACACCTCATGCCGCCAGTTTGATGACATCTCTATATGTTTACTTTTCTCATTAGACTTTGAGTCTTTCAAAGATGAAATTATGTTTTACCCATCACTATATTCCCAGTGCCCAGTATTGCATCTGGAGCCAGTACATGTGTAATAAGTAAATGAAAAATAAATAAATAAATAAACAAACAAAATTGTGTAATTCTACCCAGAATCCTGTGAGAAAGAAGGGCTGATTGTTGGTGAGTGGTCTGGTCATATTGGTTGTTTACAGCTAGGGTCAGTGCACTCATTCTGTTTTATCAGGATTCATACTTTACTAGTTATAAAACATTTTTAATACCACCCTGGAGATAGTTGTTATCATTCCTAAACTACTAAATAGGATATAGATTGTGGGGACAGAGCCCCAGAAAGCAGTTTCCAGGCTCTCAGCTTCACATAGAAAGGTGCTGGCTCAGGTAGTAAATGGCCATCAACTGTGATCAGATGGCCATCAGCTGTGGCTAGTCGGCCATCAGCTGTAACCTGTAAGCCATTGGCCACTAATATAACTGCTGTGGCTATGCTAGCAGAAAAAAATGGAGGCTAGCAAAAGCGGATTGCAGAGAGGTGGATGCCGCTGGTGAGAATATATTGGTTTGACTCCCCTACTTATGGTTCTGTGGGTGTTTCTGTTTGGCCTTACCGTGTCCTGCGTTCTTATGTGGGGAGCAGGAGCTGACACCCCACCTGACACCCTGAGCAACACATGGCACAGCGAGCAGGATCCCCTGCGTGACATAGATGTTTAAAGAGTTTGAGAATTTTTATAATACATAAACCAGTAAGAACTAGAGATGAGCTTCATATCTATTCTTCTCAGGTTGTCTGACTACCAAACTGCCTGTCTTTCATCAGCATTTTCTCACACTTCTCAACAAGATAACTAAGGGGGGTGGGGGGAGGGAGATGAAGGTAAGGGGGATCAAATATATGGTGATGGAAGGAGAACTGACTCTGGGTGGTGAACACACAATGGGATTTATAGTCGATGTAATACAGAATTGTACACCTAAAATTATGTAATTTCATTAACAATTGTCACCCCAATAAATAAATTTAAAAAAAAAAAAGGTAAGATGGTTTAGCTGAGGCTATACATTGTTGAAAATATTTTATTTTCAACAAAGCTGGATCTGTCTTCTTTAATACACACAGACACACACACATACACAACAATTTTATTGAGCTTTGCTAATTTTAATTTCCTAATAAGGTTGGATATCCCAGAACTGCCTTAAATTTCACAAAATAGCAAAATATTCTGTAATACTTCATTTTGTTAAAATGACTGAATAGGGTAAAATATACTTCTCTAACTAAATTTGTTATAATACATGGTATATGAAGATTTCAGAATTAGAAAGATTAACACTCACAGCAAGAACACTCAGAATTTAAGCTCCTAGTTTGGTTGATTTTTCACCCTTATCTCTATTGATAGTCCAGTTAGCTCTTCTCTTTCTCTCTCTTTCTCTATTTCCCACAGTTTTGACACCTGAAACATTAATTCTGCATCTTGCATTAAAGAGTATTTCCTAGAGTTTCTTTGCTTTCCTTCTATGCCTTTCTCAGATTGTTTCATATAATAATACTTCCTGTTACTGGACTACTTCAGGACTTTATCAAGTTTCTCCATTCTCAATGCAGTCGATGTAGTTTTCTAGACACCAGTGATTCACATAATCTTTGGTCTTTATTCCTGTACAAATTTTGATTTTTTTTCATCTGCTGTGTGACCTAGGATTTTCCTTGATATTTCCTCTAAACATCTTTTTACTCCTTTTCTTTTTTTTTCTCCCAGATTTGTTTTCTCTTGAGGACTGTTTTGCTTTAGTTTCTAGCTCTGTTTGTTTGCTTTTGGTTATCTCCTACCTTTATTTCTATTATTTTGCAGAGTCATTGCAATACTTTCTGATCAAACTAAAAATCCAAGTACCTATAAAGTAGTTTATTTAGAGACTTGTTCACTTCTACTTCATTTTTTAAAAATCTCATGTTTATAGACTAGGATTTCTCAACAATGGCACTATTACATTTTGAACCAAATAATCACAGTTGCGGGAGATTTCCTGTGCATTTTAGGATGTTTAGCAGCATCCTTGACTTGACCAATATATGCCAGTAGCAACCTCCAACACAGACACGCACAAATGACAATCAAAATTATTTTCAGACATTGTCCAATGTTCCTTGGAGAGTAATATTGTCCCAGTTGACAACAACTGCTACAGAGGATGATAAGGCTAGCTTGTCTGAGATAATTTGGCAGGCATTTACGAAGGGCCACAGAATCTTGGGTTGAGTACTGGCTCATTAATTTATTAGCCTGTAACCTTGAACACATAGTTTCATTTATACGGGCCTTCAGCTTTCTTATCTGTTAAACAGGGTGTTAAAAATTACACTAATTGGCTCAAAGAAGTATATTGAGGATACAACGAAACAATGTGTATAAAATCTCACTGCACACTGTATAGCAGGTCATCAAAATGACAGGCCATTCTCTAATTTTCTTTTTTCCTTTTGAACTATGAGAGAAGACAGGAAAAAGAGTCTTTAAAATTAGATTGGATCAGACAATGAAGTTTTCTATTTAAGAGGAAAAATTGTATCAGTTGGCAGGTCCACCAACTCTTGACTTCTAATTTCCTAAACTATGAAGAAAACACTCAAAGAGCTTTGTTTCCACTGAAAAAAAATTCAAACCCACAAAGTTCTCTTGGGTTTTCTAATCCCACTTGTCCAAAACAATTAGTATGTTGAGAACCAGAAAGAGTTCTGTTTATGATGGCTCAAAGTTGAAATATCATTGTTTAGGCATTGATATTATTTTCATATGGAGCAAATAGGTTGATAGTAATTATTATGTGCTACCCACTGCATTTCAGGTCTAAAACATTTGTATATAAACATTTGAACACCCGAGTTTCATCACATTAATATGAAATGTAAAGGGAAAAGTGCATAACATGAAGAAAGTGTGCTCCTTCAAAGTAACAGAGGATCAAAAGCAACATCCTCTAGATGTTTGGTTCTCTTATGAGATACTCTTGATTACAAAGAGAATGAGAGGTGCCACTTAGTAAGAAAAGAAATCCAATTCCTTGCATTTCATTTATCCCTTGTTCACATTATATTGTAATTTAGTTGCCACTTTAGCTAAGTGATCCCTTAAATAATTTCATTTACACCTACACACATTTTTTAAACTAAGTCTGATTTTCTTATACCAACCTGTGTTGTTTACATGTGTAAGTTGCTGAGATTTTCATACAATAGGGATAATTTCAAGGTCATAATGATACCCCCTGAAATAAATTATTTAATATATTTTTTGAAAAAAGAAGTAAAGCAATTCTTCTGGGTAATTGATATAAGGCAAGCTACAGCATCTGTTGTATATTCATTTTTTCTCCAATGTATGCAATTATCCACTCAGCTATACCCATTAATATTATTTTTCTTTCTAAACTGGAATTATTTAAAGCCATTAGAAAAGAATCCAAAGAATTCTATTTGCTGAATAAATTTTAATTTGCTTGGCACCAGGAATTTTTTATTAATGGGAAATAAATTATTGCAATCTTTGGGAAGGAGACAAGTTAATAGCTTTGTGAAAAGCGATGGAGAGAAATGATCTTGAAAAGGTTAGGTCTCCTGTCACAATGTCTTTATGCACAATTAAAACGAGTCAAGAAAGTGGCTTTATAATCAGGACCATGAATATGCATTATATCCTAATGAGAATGCGAAGATGTAGCAGGTTTAGTGCTAAAGTCATGGTGGGGTGGTGACATATAAATGGTAATTTGTGATGTAGTATTTAACTGTATTTCTCTTTCCTATTGAAAACTTAACTCTTTGGTAGCTAGTGCATCCTAACTTGGTTTATTTAGGCTCTTCCTACTTTTCATGGAACAAAACAACAACAAAAATTTGAAAGGACAATACTGTAAATTCTGTGAGAGAGAAATAGACAAACTATCTACTCTCATGATTGAATTAATTAATGGACTGACTCTTTTATTTCTTCAACTGCTTTGGTCTTTCAGATAGTTGTGTATATCTTTGTGTATCTAAACGTGTGTGTAAATACATTTGAATTCAATATAAATTCCTTTACCAGTCATACCCTGAGCTACCCATATTGCTTCTGTTTTGCTGTCACTCTTCCTCATTTTGTTCCCCCTGTAGATGTAAATTCCTAACAAACAAAAAAGAAAAAATAGCATCATGCTTTGATGAAATTTTAAAAATCATGATCAGTTTTCATCTTATTACAGTGTATGTTGTTTATAAGACTGCTCTTTCTGTAGAAAAACCCTTTAGAAATGACATTAGCAGAAATAACTGGCTGCATCAAGAACTTAAGTTCTTAAGTGGTCAATTACCTCTGGGTAATGGCTGCTTCACTGGGTCGTATTACTGCTGCTCTGTATGCTATTGAATCCATTCTGCCTATTCTACATTTTAATTGAAAAGAAGTATGAACATTCTGATTCAGTGGTCATTTAACAAAATCTAATGATCACTGAACAATGATTCTGATTAGCTAATGGCAATTTAAAGGCTTATAGAATCTTTCACAATTCTGCCTGCTTATTCTAGAATATTAATAGAAGACCTTGAACTAAGATTTCTGTTTTTGGTAGGAAGAAAAATGACTTTGGAGAAAACCAGGAGTTTATTTTCAACCATTTTTTACAGCAACTGTAAAGAGATAACTGAGTATCTTGACAATCAGAACCAATGTGGGATGGGCCTCTCTCTCTATCGCTGCTGGAAGTAAACACCAGCCATCCTGTTAGCCTAGTTCTATTTTTCAAAGAATTGTTTCAGTGTTTCTGCCTAGTATCACAGTTTATACTCTGTAGTCATTTAAATTTGAGACCTTACCTCTAGGATTGAAGCAAGTGTTGGAGTTCACCCTTTCTCACAAACAGTAGAGAATCCTACCTTTGTGTTGCGATTTCAGAACAAATCAACCAGCCTCCAATATCTCATTCTATTTTATGCATTTCAACAATTAGATATTTATTAATTTGGCTATTTAAATGTTTGATCATTAAGAATAATAATATGTGATATAGAATGCTACAAACAACTGAGAAAGCAAGAGCTAAGGATATTGAAAGGATAGTTTTATCCCTTCATTATTTTCACAAGGGTCAGTCCTGAACACACTATAAATTGTATAACATTATGTACTGCATAGGGTGTTTTTTTGTGGGTAGGACTTAAATACATGGAGGATGAAATATTTTCTTGCATTTCACAAATGCTATTCTTGCTTTGTATTAATCATGAAGTACATCTTGCTAACTATACAAGCGATGAGAATGATAATTAGAAGACTAGAACCAAAAGAAGTGTTTACACTGGAACATGCTTTGGAATAGAATTCATCCCTAGCAAAAGTGAAAATAGTGTAATATTTTTACAGGGGAGGTATTAGGTAAACATATTCAGCAATATTTATTAGGTGTACTCAAAACTAAACTTGACTAAGTAAAATGCAAAAATATTATCTGGACTAAGTATCATGACTGCCTGTGAAATTGGCCCTTGGTCAGTGCCTATTAACATTTAATATACACACAATTCTAAAACATACCTTACTTCAGTCATTTTGGAGAGTGTATATATCTATGAGGTCAAACAATTAAGTTCACAAACTCATCCTAGAAAAAGTGCTACATACCTCATTGCTGAATATCACTATGGTCACCTTCAAAGTACTACTCTTGGGAAGCTACGCATCAATGACAGTACCTAGTCCATGCTTCAAAGCAATTTTGAAACTCTTTCTGGAATGGCCATCAGAACTGTAATCCGTTTATCCTTGATGTCATCAAATATCTTCTTTTCAATATTTCTTTTATCTTTGGGGAAAGAAAGAAGTAATTGGAGGCCAGATCAGGTGAGTAGGGAGGGTGTTCCCACACAGTTATTTCTTTACTGGCTAAAAATTTCCTCACAAACAGTGCAGTGTGAGCTGGTGCATTGTCGTGATTCAAGAGTCATGAATTGTTAGCGAAAAGTTCAGGACATTTTTGTCTAACTTTTTCACACAGCCTTTTCAGCACTTCCAAATAGTAAACTTGGTTAACTGTTTGTCCAGTTGGTACAAATTCATAATGAATAATCCCTCTGATACCAAAAATTTGGCAACATTGTTTTGACTCTTGATTTGGATTGATGGAAATTTTTTGGTCATAGACTTCCATTGTGCACTTTTACGCTGTGTTTCAGGGTTGTATCGGTACACCCATGTTTCATCGCCAGTGATAACATGGCCCAAAACATCATCTTGCTTCTCCAAAACTTCTTGCCAAATTTTGACTCTTTTTTTGCTTTTGTTCATCAGTGAGCTCCTTCAGGACCATTTTTGCACACACATTTCTCATGTCAAGATTTTCAGTTAAGTGCAAAAAAAAATGGCGGCGTGAGGTGAGCCTCTGTAACGCTCCCCTGGAATTTACAACGAATCGGACAACAATAACTCCACAAAGGACTCCTTGCACAGCAGACAGGGAAGACGAAGAGGCCAACTACTGAATTCACCTCCAGGTGGGTGAATCGCGCGAGCGGGGGAGGAGGGAGAGGAGAAGTGCGGAGACGGAGCCGCGCGGGCGCAGGACACACACCTAGCTCAGTGCTCCAAGCCCGCTGCTCCCGGATCTTGCGCAGCTGCGGGAGAGGGAAGGATTCGGACTGCTAGGGCTCCGCTTACAGCCCACAGGGCTGAGGGGGCAGCATACAAAACCGCTGAACACAACGCTCGCTCATGGCAGACCTCGGAGCAAAGACTGAGGGAAGAGGGCTGAAATCGGTGGTTTAAGCCCTCACTGCCGAGCGGAGAATGGAAGCCTTAGGCACAGACACTAGCCGCCCGCTCCCTACCCTCCCAGAGCTCGCCCCGCCCCCACCTGCCCCGTGCTAGAAGCGATAAAGTAGCAGTGTCGGATAAAGGACAGAATATTTGCTGCTCTGAGAACTGTGGACCACAAACACAGATTCGCAGCTCAACTAGTTCCGGCAAAGGGGTGGGAGCTGTGGAAGCAGGACTGGCTGTGGTGGTGGTCGCCGCCATTGCTCTGGGCCACCTCTCACAACTCACCCCACCCCTGGCCCCACCTATCTGGGCGGATCCCTGCAAGAGTAAACAGAACTGCTGAAACAAACGGGCTCTGAATCTGGTGCAGAAAGAGCTTTGGAACTCCAAAAGCTCTTCGCATACCTATCAACCTGTTGCAGAAGACACTCCTGTAGATGTCTAGGAAGAGAAATAGTAAATCAGTGATTGCCATGAATAACCAAGGCAACAAGATAGCTCAGAAAGAAAGTGAAAAGTCTCCAGAAAAGGAACTTAGAGATATGGACCTTTGTGATTTAAATGACAGAGAATTCAAGATCGCAATTCTGAAAAAACGAAATGAGATGCAAGAAAACACGGAAAGGCAGTTGAATGAACTCAGAAACACATTCAAAGAACACCATGAGCATTTTACAAAAGAGATTGAAATCTTGAAAAAGAACCAAATAGAATTTCTGGAGATTAAGAACTCAATAGAAGAAATTAACAATAAAATATCCAGCTTAGGTAGTAGAGTTGACCAGATGGAGGAAAGAATCAGTGACATCGAAGATAGGAACCTGGAATTTACACAGAGGGAAGAAGAAAGAGACTTGAGACTTAAAAGAAATGAAAGAACTCTACAAGAACTTTCTGACTCCATCAGAAAGAGCAATATAAGAATAATGGGCATACCAGAAGGAGAAGAAAGAGGGAAGGGAACAGAGAATATATTCAAACAAATCGTTGATGAGAACTTCCCAAACTTGTGGACAGAACTGGATCCTCGAATCCAAGAAGCAAATAGAACACCTAATTACCTCAATCCCAACAGGCCTTCACCAAGGCACATTGTATTGAAGCTGTCTAAAATCAATGACAAAGAAAGAATCCTCAAGGCAGCCAGAAAAAAGAAGACTGTAACTTACAAAGGAAAGCCCATTAGATTATCATCAGATTTTTCAGCAGAAACTCTACAAGCTAGGAGGGAATGGAACCAAATATTCAAACTATTGAAAGGGAGAAATCATGAGCCAAGAATAATATATCCAGCAAAGATCTCCTTTAGTTATGAAGGAGGAATAAAGACCTTTCCAGACATCCAGAAGCTGAGGGAATTTTCTAATACACGACCTGCACTACAAGAAATACTAAAGGAGGCTATTAGACCACCATCAACAGGGACAACTTGTGGCAACCGAAACATAAAAAGGGGGAGCATAAAGGCCTGAACTGGAATATGGGAATAGAGAAAGTCAGCGTACTGAAGAAACTGGAATACTCTAAATATCAAACTTTCTTTTACATAAACTCAAGGGTAACCACTCAAAAAACATCCAAATCTGAAATATATACTGTAATAAAAGAAGAAACAGAGGGACACATCATAGAATACCACTACACAGAAATAACAGACAACAACAAAAAGGCAAAGAAACAATGGAGACACAGCCTTACCAGAAAACTAAAGACAGAATGACAGGAAATTCTCACATATCAATAATCACCCTAAATGTAAATGGACTGAACTCACCAATAAAGAGACACAGAGTAGCAGATTGGATCAAAAAACTAAACCCAACCATATGCTGCCTACAAGAGACACATCTCAGCTACAAGGACAAGCATAGACTCAAAGTGAAAGGGTGGAAATTGACACTCCAAGCAAATGGTACCCAGAGAAAATCAGGTGTAGCCATAATGATTTCCGATGAAACAGACTTCAGGGTGAAAAGGATAACAAGAGACAAAGATGCAGATTTCATAATGGTAAAGGGGACTATACAACAAGAAGACATAACAGTCATCAATATTTATGCCCCCAATCAGGGAGCACCGAAATATACCAAGCAACTACTAACAGAACTAAAGGGAGAAATTGACCAAAACACAATTATACTAGGGGACTTAAATACATCATTGACAGCTATGGATAGATCATCCAAACAGAAGATAAATAACGAAATCGCAGCCCTAAATGACACATTAGATGAATTGGACATAATTGACATATATAGAGCACTTCATCCTAAAACATCAGACTATACATTCTTTTCTAGTGTACATGGAACATTCTCAAGGATAGACCATATATTGGGACACAAAATCAGCCTCAGCTAATTTAAGAAGATTGAAATCATACCAAGCATATTCTCTGATCACAAAGCTTTGAAATTGGATATCAACTGCAAAAAGAAAGCAGGAAAAAACACAAATACATGGAGATTAAACAACATACTTTTAAAGAATGACTGGGTCAAAGAAGAAATTAGAGGAGAGCTCAAAAGATACATAGAAACAAATGACAATGAAAATACATCCTTCCAAAATGTTTGGGATGCTGCGAAAGCAGTTTTAAGAGGGAAATTTATATCATTACAGGCCTATCTCAAGAAACAAGAAAAATCCCAAATAAATAACCTCATGTTACACCTCAAAAAACTAGAAAAAGAAGAACAAGCGAAACCCAAGGTCAGCAGAAGAAAGGAAATAACAAAAATCAGAGCAGAACTAAATGAAATAGAGAACAAAAAGACAATAGAAAAAATTAATGTGACAAAAAGCTGGTTCTTTGAAAAGATTAACAAAATCGACAAACCCTTGGCTAGACTCACTAAGATAAAAAGAGAGAAGACACTAATTAACAAAATCAGAAATGAAAAAGGGGAAGTTATCACGGACACCACAGAAATACAAAGGATTATCCAAGAATACTATGAAGGACTATATGCCACCAAATTCAATAACTTAGAAGAAATGGACAAGTTCTTAGAAACATATAGCCTTCCAAGGCTGAATCATGAAGAACTGGAAAATCTTAACAGGCCGATCACCAGTAACGAAATTGAATCAGTCATCAAAAACCTTCCCAAAATCAAAAGTCCTGGACCAGATGGCTTCACCAGTGAATTCTACCAAACCTTCAAAGAGGATCTAATACCAATCCTGCTCAAACTCTTCCAAAAAATTGAAGAGTCAGTACTCCGTAACTCATTTTATGAGGCCAACATTACCCTGATACCAAAACCTGGTAAGGACAACACAAAAAAAGAAAACTACAGACCTATATCTCTGATGAATACAGATGCAAAAATCCTAAACAAAATTCTAGCAAATCGAATACAACAATGCATTAAAAAGACTATTCATCACGACCAAGTGGGGTTCATCCCCAGGGCACAAGGATGGTTCAACATTCGCAAATCCATCAATGTGATACATCACATAAACAAAATAAAGGACAAAAATCATATGATTCTATCAATTGATGCAGAAAAAGCATTTGATAAGATACAACATCCATTTATGATTAAAACACTTACTAAAATTGGTATAGAAGGAAAATACCTCAACATAATAAAGGCCATATACGACAAGCCCTCAGCTAATCTCATAATTAATGGTGAAAAGCTGAAGCCCTTTGCTCTACGTTCAGGAACACGACAAGGTTGTCCCCTATCACCTCTGCTTTTCAACATAGTGTTGGAAGTCCTCGCCAGAGCTATCAGGCAAGAGAAAGAAATAAAAGGCATCCAAATTGGGAATGAAGAAGTTAAATTGTCACTCTTTGCAGATGACATGATGCTATATATAGAAAACCCTAAAGACTCCACCAAAAAGCTATTAGAAACAATCAATGAATACAGTAAAGTTGCTGGCTACAAAATCAACGTACAAAAGTCCATTGCTTTCCTATATACCAACAATGAAATCTCAGAAAAAGAGATAGAAAAAACAATTCCTTTTGCAATTGCAGCAAAAAGAATAAAATACCTAGGAATAAACTTAACCAAGGATGTGAAGGATTTATATGCTGAAAACTATAAGACATTTTTGAAAGAAATTGAAGAAGACACAAAGAAATGGAAAGACATTCCGTGCTCATGGATTGGAAGAATCAACGTAGTTAAAATGGCCATATTACCCAAAGCCATATACAGATTTAATGCAATCCCCATTAAAATCCCAATGGCATTTTTTAAAGAAATAGAACAAAAAATCATCAGATTTGTTTGGAACCACAAAAGACCCCGAATAGCCAAAGCAATATTAAAAAAAAAGAACAATACTGGAGGTATCACACTCCCTGATTTTTCCTTGTACTACAGGGCTACAATAATCAAAACAGCTTGGTATTGGCGGAAAAACAGACACATAGACCAATGGAATAGAATTGAGAACCCAGAAATAAAACCACATAAATATGGACAGATAATTTTTGACAAAGAAGCTAAAAACATACAATGGAGGAAAGACAGCCTCTTCAATAAATGGTGCTGGCAGAATTGGATAGCTACGTGCAAAAGAATGAAACTGGACTGCTATCTGTCACCATGTACCAAAATTAATTCAAAATGGATCAAAGACTTAAGCATAAGACCTGACACAATAAACTGCATTGAAGAAAACATAGGTACTAAACTTATGGACCTTGGGTTCAAAGAGCATTTTATGAATTTGACTCCAAAGGCAATGGAAGTAAAAACTAAAATAAACGAATGGGATTATGTGAAACTGAAAAGCTTCTGCACAGCAAAAGAAACTATTGACAAAATAATGAGGCAACAAACTGAATGGGAGAAGATTTTCGCAAACAGTTCCTCTGTTAAGGGGCTAATATCCAAAATATACAAGGAACTCATGAAACTCAACAACAAAAAAACAAACAACCCAATTGAAAAATGGACAGAGGACCTGAAGAGACATTTCTCCAAAGAGGATATACAAATGGCAATTAGACATATGAAAAAATGCTCAACATCGCTAATCATCAGAGAAATGCAAATGAAAACCACAATGAGATATCACCTCACCCCAGTCAGAATGGCTTTCATCAACAAAACAAATAGTAACAAGTGTTGGAGAGGCTGTGGAGAAAAAGGAACTCTCATACACTGTTGGTGGGAATGCAGACTGGTGCAGCCACTATGGAAGGCAGTGTGGAGGTTCCTCAAGAAATTACGAATAGAATTACCATATGACCCAGCAATCGCTCTCCTGGGTATCTACCCCAAAAATATAAAAGCATTTCTCTATAGAGACACATGTACGCCAATGTTCATTGCAGCTTTGTTTACGGTGGCCAAGACATGGAAACAACCAAAATGTCCTTCGATAGATGAATGGATAAAGAAGTTGTGGTACATATACACAATGGAATACTATTCGGCGTTAAGGAAAGATGATATAGGAGCATGTGACAACATGGATGGATCTCGAGAGAATAATGCTAAGTGAAATAAGTCAGACAGAAAAAGTAGAGAACCCTATGATTTCACTGATATGTGGTATATAAAACAAAAAGAACAAGACAAACAAATGAGAAACAAAAACTCATAGACACAGACAATAATTTAGTGGTTACCAGAGGGTAAGGGGGTGGGGGGTGGGTGATGAGGGTAAAGGGGATCAAATATGGTGATGGAAGGAGAACTGACTCTGGGTGGTGAACACACAATGGGATTTATAGACGATGTAATACAGAATTGTACACCTGAAATCTATGTAAATTTACTAACAATTGTCACCCCAATAAAATTAATTAAAAAAAAAAAAAGAAGTTGTGGTACATATACACAATGGAATACTATTCGGCGTTAAGGAAAGATGATATAGGAGCATTTGTGACAACATCGATGGATCTCGAGAGAATAATGCTAAGTGAAATAAGTCAGACAGAAAAAGCAGAGAACCCTATGATTTCACTGATATGTGGTATATAAACCAAAAAGAACAAGACAAACAAATGAGGAACAAAAACTCATAGACACAGACAATAATTTAGTGGTTACCAGAGGGTAAGGGGGTGGGGGTTGGGTGATGAGGGTAAAGGGGATCAAATATATGGTGATGCAAGAACTGACTCTGGGTGGTGAACACACAATGGGATTTATAGACGATGTAATACAGAATTGTACACCTGAAATCTATGTAAATTTACTAACAATTGTCACCCCAATAAAATTAATTAAAAAAAAAAAAGATTTTCAGTTAAAATTTCCCTGTTTCTCTATCAAAGTTTACTTGGTCTGCTATGCTTCTCACAGTCAGCTGACTATTTAAATGCACAATTCAATGAATTTTTGCAATGTTTTTTGTCATTTCTGCTGGTTACTGGCCACCTTGGCCTCTCTTCATAAGTGAAGTGTTCTCTCCCTTCAGAAAAACATTTAATCCATTTTTACACTGCCATTTTCTTCATGGCATTATCCCCATAAACTGAGACTAACATGTCCCTGATATATTTCCACTTGCTCTAAGTTTAACAAGAAATTTAATGTTTGTTCATTGCTTTAACTCAAGTTCAGACATTCTTATGACATTACACAAAAACACAGAACAGCAATAATGAACACCACTCGGCAAGACACCACCACAGGTCAACATGGATGCAGCTGTGAGACACTGATATACCAAGGTTATGAAACCTTACTGAGCTGTTTACACAGTGCTGCCAATGTAAGCGCACCATGACAAGTTCGCTAACATAATTGTCACACCTCGTATATGAATTTTAAGTCATTTAACACTGAATTTGATTCTGGCTCTTACATTTAGTTTAACTATAGTTCTATTTCTTACTTGTTGGGTGACATGGCCATCTCGATTAAATTCTTAACTTAAATTATTTCCTTTCCAATGAAGAAGTAACAATAACCACTTCATAGGGCTGAGGCAAAAATATGTAAACTCCTTAGCAGAGTATCTATTCAATAGCAGAAGACTGATACAAAGTGGTTTCCTTCTTTTTCACTCAGTCCAGAACAGATTAGAGGTAGGATACCTGCTTCATTGCCTGTGGCACTTCCTTATTGATCAAGTGACACCCAGTGATGGGGTTGAGGGTGGGGTCTAATGTTCTGAGTGCACCCCCTCCAATTCTGGAGTTCCCCAGGAAGAGATATAAATCAACATTTCCTGACAACTGCCTCCCTTCCATATCCTGAGAGATGGGCCTGAACGCAGCATCCTTGAATTGCAATGGTACCAGAATAGGATCTACATGGAAGCTGTAAATGTGCTCCCCTTTCCTTCCCACTGGTCCTTTTCCTCCCTTCCCTTTTCTCTCCGAATACCTTGGGAATGTGAACAGGATGGAAAAATATCCAGACACCAAACAGGTCAAACTGATCCTTCTCAGCCTTGTCCTGGAAAAAATAAGGGGACAGAGAGAAAAAACAACAAACAACATCCATAGAAAAAAAATTGTAAGATAAAAAGCAAATTTTAAGAACTGAAGAAGGATGAGTATCTATAATCTGTTATTGATAGAATAAATACAAGATCATAAGTTTGATAGTAAATCCTGATGGAGTGGATAATTTTTTAAATGTTACTACTGTCATGATAAAACAAATTAGCAATATACTGAAAAAGTAAAAGTACACTTTCTAAAACTATATAATAATTGATAATAATATGGAATAACTCTCAAAATATCAGTTTTAAAAAGGCTTGGGTGCCATGAAAACAGCTTGTATATTTTGCAGGAAAAGAGTCCAACATCATACCATTCACTCATTAACTAGACAGTTATTAAAGGAGAAAAAGATTTATAGATTTTGAACCAGAAACTACTTAATTAAATACTACTGATAAAAATATAAACAAGTAACTGATATTTTGGTACAGATTTTATTATTAAGTGTATTTGAAGAAATACTATTTTTCCAAACTATTTTCCATATTATACCATATTTAATATTTATAACAAACCCCTGAAATAGGAATTTCCATAGGTATGTTCCCCATTTGAGAGATAAAATCCTTGAGGAACAGAAATGATATAAAATTGGCTAAACCACACACGCAATTAATCTTAAGGCTAGAACCTGATGAAATTTTTAAGAAAACAATAACTAATTACAAGACCTTTAGGACCAGGATAAAAATCAGAGGTCTGAATAGCAAGTACCCTCCTTGACATGTCTGCTTTTTGAAGTTACTAAATAAAACATACAATTTAGTTCAATGTCTATCTTCTGAACTCCTATATCATGTTGTTGAGCTTAGATGATGCTGAAGTTTTCACTTTTCCTTCAAGAAAATTACAGTCTAACAAAAGTCACTAACTTGCAGGTTTATAAGCACCTTCATGATGCTCACTGTTTTCCAAATTTTGCTCAATGAGAAGGTACGTTAAATTAAAAATTCTCTCAATATTATACTTTAAAATATATATCATGACACACGTTTTCTAATTTCTGTCTGAGAATCTAATGGGCTGGTGAGTCAAGTAAGATTCTGATTTAGTAAGTTGCAAGGATTTGAACATTCAACAAGTACCCCAAATGATTCTGATGGCTGCAATGAGGGCCCCACTTTCAGAAGCTCTGCCTTTCGCTTCCTTCCTTCTCCTGCACTTACTCTGCCATTGCATTAATTCTGATGAAATGTAGGTAGCCAGAGTTTCAGCCATAGGTTATAGCACTCACATCAATGGTAAAGAAGCACCAATTATAGTGTAAAGGGAAGTCTGTCAAGTTAGAGAAGATTTTTATTTTAAGATGAGACACTGTGGTGAAAAGATAAAGACAACAATAAGAAGGAAGCAAGAACACATCTAAAATGGAAGAAGTAAGTTGTCATAAAAAAAGAAGGAGATAGGGTTGGCCAGAGTAAAGTATGGTGACAGAGCAAATACTTTTAAATGTAGAACTGAAATCACCAAGAGGAAAGGCTGCTCAAGCCCTGGCTAGTCAGGCCAGTGGAATAAAGAACGTCCATCCACTCCATTCTTTCTTCCCTAACCTTAGAAAAAGAAATAAGTGCATGACAAGTGATATTGAAGTATTTTCCAGCTGTACTAATTTCAAAGACTGTTACTTATTGAACTAATATTAACATAATGAAGGAAAATTCTTGATTAGGGCTTTAGCACTCAACTCTCACCGACCTTATGCTAAACAAATTATGGAAGATTTTAAGTGACTTGTATATACGCCAAATCTCATAGTGAAATGACAGAGTTCTTTTAATGACTTTATTATGGGGGAACCAGAATATCTTTTTATTGCAAGATAATTTTTTGTTATAAGTAGTTCACCTGTGTGTGCTTTTTCACATTCAAATCCATTTATTCATTTGTTCACTCATTTATTTGAGAATTGTGTATTGTGTGCTACTGTACATAAAACATTGTGCAGGAAAAGAGGAATTTAAAAATTAAAAGCTATGTTTTCTCCTAAAGGAGCTGAAATCTAGATTATACAAAAAAAGACAGATTTTAAAGTAAATAAGTATAAGAAGTAATCTCTTTATTGGAGACCTAGACAATATGTGGAAGAGAATCACACCTGGTATGCATCAAAAAACTCAGGGAAGATGAAACTAGAATGAGGGTGGACAGGAAAGAAGAAGGCATGCCAGGCAGTGTAAATATTAATAGTAAGTGCAAGTCAAGGAAGCCTGAGAGAACATGATGTGTTTGGAGACTTGGAGAGAGATGAGGTTGAACAAGTGAGTAGAGGCCAGTTCATAGATGTTCTTGCATACTGTGCAAAGAAGTTTAAATGCTATTTCTCTATGGGTGTGCAGAGATACTGAGCAAATTTTAACCACAATTTTACATTGTATTTTGGGGCTAGGAAGATCATTCTAGTGAGTCTGTGAAGAAAAGATGGAATGAGAGTGAATAGCAAAGATTGATCATGAAAGACTTGGTGCATTGTTATTAAGTTTTCATGAGACCATGGAGAGCCGCTGAAACATTTTAAGCAGGTGAATAATCTCATTCTGTTTGCATTTAGAAAGTAATCTTATTTTTTTATGGAGGGAATATGAAGTATGGATTGAAGGTATCAAAACTGGAGCAGGAAATGGTCAAGGAGGCTTGAAGTGAGAGCAGTGAGGATAATGGGGAGAGATACCTGAGCTATTTATGAGATAAAATCCACAGGACGTGGCCTTGGTTGTATGTTGGTGTATTCAAGAGATCCAACTGTAGGATAACTCTTAGCATCCCTAGATTTCAAAAATCTAAGTACTGTCATGTACCAAATATGGGCTCAGATTTTTAACAGGAAGAGTACGGATTATTTTTTTAATCTGTAGAGTTCAATGCAACTTAGAAAATTAGATGTTATCTGTTAGGCAGAGGCAGATTTGCCCAAAGCTGAAAATACTTAAACTTCAGGACCCCTCCCGAATACAGGCCCCTTCCAAGGTCTCAACATCTGACATAGCAAATTTGTAGTCATAGTTTTATTTCTCATAGAGTGCCAAAGTTGTAGAAGGATCACTGAATTGATGAGTAATTGGGTTACAGAACTTTCAAGTTTCCTTTTAGCTTAAAAATTCCACAATTCACATGGTAACATAGTGGATATGCACTATGGCCCAGTCATTCCAAACCAGTTGTAGTCTCATGGAAATGTTAGGCTGTCATTTCCTATCCTAATACACTTAACAGAAACCTATTCATTTTTCATGCCAAGTTTTTCCTCACCACCTTCTGCTCCAGAGAACTGATACTTTCTTCTTAATGCTCTTGTACGTATTACTGAAATATTACTTATAATACTTTACTGCACTTAAATTTTATATCCCTCAATTATATAAAGCGGGGTTATCAAACTACAACCCAGGGGCAAAATCCAGTCCACCGCCTGTCTCTGTAAATACAGTTTTACTGGAAGACACTCACACCAATTTATTTATGTATTTTCTAGGGCTGTGTCTAGACAGGTTTTGTGTTGTATAGACAGATTTGTGTAGTTGCAACAGAGACCTTATGATAAGCAAATAGTTACTAAATGGTCTAAAACATTTACTATCTATTTTTTTACAGAAAAATATTGCTAACTCGTAATATAGAGAGTTCTTTGAGAGAAATAAACATGAAGTATTTTTTGTTTTTTGTTTTGTTTTTGTTTTCGTATCCTCAATACTTAACAAGTTTCTGGAATAAAGGAGGTCCTCAATAAACATTTGCTGAATGGATGAGTGAGATAGTTTCATCACCATCATTCATTTCATCACATTGGACAATTATATATCACTGTACAATATTCCAAAATGTTTTAGAATAATAACATGTTTCCAAAAATGACAGTGAAAGCCACTGAGTTGTTTTTTTTTTCCAGAGATTTTGGAGACTCATAATTGAATACTTAAGTTAAACAGGATGGTCTCCAGAAAGCAAGAAGAATTTAAATAAAATAAGGATGAAATCAGTACATGTGGGATGAATAGAGCATCTTCATTCTTTCCTCTCTCTCTCTCTCTCTCTCTCTCTCTCTCTCTCTCTCTCTCTCTCTCTCTCTCTCTCTCTCTCTGTCTCTCAGGCATTCATAGACATATACAATATATACACCACAACTTGATTACTATCTATTGATTACTATCTATCATCTAGAGATCACTATCTATTTACACATGATAAATACTATAGATGATATCATCATTTATAGATAAATGATAAATACTATAGATGATATCATCATTTGTAGATGATAAATACTATCTTGATTACTATCTATTTATCATCTAAAGATTATTATTTATTTATCATCTAAAGAATAAAAGACAAGAGGAAGAATTTTAAAAGATAGTTGTGTGATACGATCATTAGCAAAAGACCTTCTAAATGATAGTCTAGTAGATTTTGTTAAGATTTATAGTCGCTTTTTTTCCAGAATATCAGAAGTGTAATCTACTTTAACAAAGCCTATTTATTAACCAATTATTCTATTTGTTGTCCTAACTTGTAAAGAAGTATTGACACAGGCACAAGAAACTTGTCAGTCAGTTCTCTTTCCATCACCATATATTTGAACCCCTTTAATATAGATGATGTATTAAAAAAATTATACACCTGAAATCTATGTAGCTTTACTAACAATTGTCACCCCAATAAACTTTAATTAAAAAAAAAACAAAAAAGAAAAAAAAAAACTTGTCAGTCTTTGTAGCCTGTTTGGCCATTTGGAAGACAACAATAAAAAATAAAAGGAATGAAAATATGAATATCAACTGTATTTTGCTTTATGTAATTCACAGTTCAAAAGCTCACCTTGTTAATAGTTTATCCTGATCCTGGCAGCTGACTGAAACCTAAAGAGTGAGAAAGATGAGAACAGAAAAGGACTGTCCAGTAAATACAAGCAATAACTTGAAGTTTTAACCCACTAAGGTTTGAGTTGGTTTGTTATGCTGCAACAGATAACTGATATGTCAACAATATTGGAAAACTAAATAATATAATTAAAACAATTTTAGAATTAAAATATGCTGGCTTTTTTGATGGTTAAAAGATTATATTTTGGAAAGAGAGCAAGGTAGATGGGAACTATTCCTTTTAGTTTATAAATTATAAAGTGGAGAGTCAATTTTTTAATAAAAAGCTAGCACAAACTGAAGAAATTCATTTACTTCCTGGATGCATATGTATAATACAGTTCTACCACTTACACATCAATATAAAAATTACAGTCAACATTACCAGATGAATGGCCCATGGAGGTCAAACTCTAAAATTCCAGATTTTAAGCATGAACAAGGCAAAATTATTCTTTAGAAAAAAAAAAAAACTTCTGTCTATCCATCCTTTTATTTTTAATTTCCCTCTTACTCCTCAGAAATTTCTTAGGGTCTGTGGTAGATTATTTACAACGATTACTACAAAAATGTCTTTTTTAAACATGTACTTTTTTGCCATGTGGTTTTGCCAGCCACTCAAGAAATGGACTCTATTTCCCCTCTCTGAAGGTGGGCTGGATTTGTAACTTGTTTTGATTAATGAAATGTGATGGAAGTGATGCTATGAAACTCCCAGCATCTGTCTGAAAAGACCTCACAGTTTCTGCCCTTGCTGCCTTGGAACCTGAGACTACCATGCTGTGAAGACCCCGGAGATGCAAAAACAACATAGAAAGAGAGTCCCAGCCATTGTAACCTTATTAATAATTTATCCTGATCCTGGCAGCTGACTGAAGCCTAAAGAGTGAGAAAGATGAGAACAGAAAAAGGACTGCCCAGTAAATATAAGCAATAACTTGAAACTTTAAGCCACTAAGGTTTGAGTTGGTTTGTTATGCTGCAACAGATAACTGATACAGAGGTCAATAATATTACAAACTACACAAAAGGACCTATCACCAAGACTATCCATGTAACAGTGGTAGAAGCGACTACAATACTTATTTTTATTGATCTGCTTTCATGTTATTTTTAAGTGCCAAAATATAATTGTTTTTATTAGTGACATGTTATTCTTTTTTTTATTAAAATATCTAAAACCCAAATTATTTATGCCTTTAGTCTTTCCAAAAGAATCAATCCTACAGTAAAATTTTGATTCCAACAATTTTGTCCTCATTTAAAACGTATTCTGAACTGTTCCTTCATGTGTTTAAAACCTTTTCAGTTATCTTATTATTTTAATTTGTCATTTCTAAGGTTGGCTGGGAATCTTTTCTCTTTTATGTTTATAATTCATTTTTAACTACTCAAAGTCAATTTGGGCTACCTTCAATTCCAAGGTCTCTGATGGAGTGGTCTTAGAATGGAGGTGGGAGACAATACTGAAAGCAGAAAATATGGTTCGGGTTTAGGAGAGGAGAAAAGAAGAGAAGAGGGTCAGGTAGAAGAAAGGGGGGAGATTTTCTCTTTTTACTGCCCAGAGATGGTGGTGCTGTTTCTTGGTTGCTACATCTCTTTTCCTAATCATAATGATCTGCTTGTTATCTGCTGTCTGGGTTCTGGATGATCTGTTTTCTCTTTGTGATATAGGGAGGGTGCAGTCCTTAAACCATTTGGCAGGAAACATAACTTGCTGATATACATCTAAACTGGGGAATGAGTCTTTCCTTAAGTAGAAATATAGATACCAGAACATTTTCTTTTGAACACTTGCCTGCAGCAGCTAAGTTCTAAAAGATGAGGTATCTACTCCAAACATTCCCAGTGATTTTCATTTTTATTTGAGGACAGACTATCCATAAAAACATGCTATATGTCTGAAGTTCTGCATTGTCCAACAGTAATCCTTTACAGAGATAATCCAAGGTGATCTCTAAAGACATTGGTGCATGATTGATACTGCTAAGAAAAGAACCAAAAGAACCACTACAAAGCCGTTTAACAAATATATCTCCTTACCAGGAGCTATATTAAAATAAAATTACAGATGGTTCAGTGTGAGGTCGGAGGGATAGTGGATGGGGGGAGGGG
This sequence comes from Rhinolophus hipposideros, assembly GCF_964194185.1. Lineage (NCBI taxonomy): Eukaryota > Metazoa > Chordata > Mammalia > Chiroptera > Rhinolophidae > Rhinolophus > Rhinolophus hipposideros. The sequence goes on from NC_138059.1 coordinate 41,998,377, forward strand.
GGTTCACAGTATGAGGGATATAAATGATGAACGTCTAAGTATTACCTTGTTTTGTACACCTGAAACTAATAAATAAATTAATTAATAAAAAAAAAAAAGAAAAAAAAATAAAATAAAATTACATTTTAATTTTACCTGTGATTTTGGTGGCATTTTAATGTCATTTTGATCCACTTAACACCAATAATGACCCTGCCTATATTGTGGTAGATCTGAACTAGCAGATATTTCCTAAAGCAATATAAAATCATAAAGGAAGAAATTCATGTCAAATTTTAAAATTTATTTAATTTTAATTAAATTGGAATTTATATTGCCACATGTGGCTAGTGGCTACTATATTGAACAATGCAGCTTTAAGGAGTTACAGCACAGTTAGCCAATAGAAGTATTAAATCAAAAGGGTTCATTGCTACTGTTTTCCAAAATTAATAAAATTAAGCGGAAAATGCACATATCATAAGCTGTAGTGTGCAAGCTATGTTTCTGTTTATAGCAATGTTTAAGTGTAAGTTGTCTGTGTGAGACACATAGCAACTGGAGGTCATCAAACATATATTATCTAGTAGGCACTATGCCTTGTACTCGATGCAGAAGAAAATAGCAAATATCAAGATAGGCAAGGATGCAAAAAGCAATTTACAACATCTGGGATAAATTGGTTGTGAAATAAGAAACAAAGCAAATAACTAAACAAAACAGTCATTAATGTACTAATGGAGAATACTAAATACTAACACACTAAAATGTTTAAATGATTTGGGGTTCCTTTCACTGATCACAAAACAAAAAAACGAAAACTTAGAACTAGTAAGGAAATCTATATCTTGGAATTGTCTTGTGATGATCTCTTGTCGCTGTTCTTATGCCCTAACAAAGAGAACTCAACATTCAAATCTTGATTGATTTGAATGTTCTGGATCCTAATGTGTCCAGAAGTTGATGTTTTCAACAAAACTAAAGTCTTCCCAAACATTACTACAATGTAAATTAAGCCTGGGTTGGCTCGGGTTTAACTTTCAGTAGTTTGTTTTCTTGTAACTTTAGCCCATTGCATAACAAAACTGAAATATCAATAAAAATATATATTACCAAATATATCAGAACATTAAAAAGACCAACAGCAGAGAATTTGACAACCAGTGATAAAGTTAAACTTAAAATGACATATATACATACAATTAGCTGAAGTATAATTTATTTGTCAATATAACAGCCCTTTAAAAGATCACAAAATCAAGAAGTCATAAACGATTACACAGACACTGAGTTCTAAACATTAGCAGAGTAAATTGAACTGGATGAAGCAAAAAGAAAATGTACAGATGTAGGGGGAAAAATGAAGGAAAAGTAAAACGTAATACAGGAGGAATAAAGTAATTGAAAATATTAGAGTGAAATAACCAGACTCCAGAGGGAGATGGATTCTTTAATGTGACCTATCCATAATGTAATTTTGGTTTAAATGCAAAGTAAAAATAGGCAAAAGCTTGGATTTCATAATGTATTCTCTTTGCAGATGTTTAAATTAGTTCTTACATGATGTAAGAGATGTGGGTAAGTCAAAAACAAAACACAACACAACACATGGCCTCTAGTTTTATCTCCTCTGCAAGTCATTAGCCAATCTTTTTTCTAAAGTCCAATATTAAATGGATACCAAGAAACCTAGTTTCATTCATTTTGTTATGAATGACATTTCATAACTTTAAAGTTCCCTAACATGAAGCATTTTTCTTGTACTTTAGTCTAAATGTCACTTGATTTTGCTTTATCTTATTAAATACCCTTAGTACATCCCTTAATTTGTCTATGTTGAAATGCTTAGGAGAATCACTTAATTTCTTCATTAAGCAATTTTCTCTTTCCCAAAATAATCCTATTGCATTGTATTTAGCTTCTCATTCAAATGTGTTGCCAATTTCTCCCTTTCTTATCATTTACTTACTGATATGTAAGACACAGGATACAATAGTATTTTTTTTCTCATTTTAAGTTTGTCCTATTCTATATATACAAAATAAATCAAGAACTTTATATCTGACAACTTACACAAATTACACAATTTTTTTATTTTGTTTGATCTGTTTGTTCTTCAGCTATTTCTTGAGTTAATCCCTACCTGTTCTGGTAACCTGAAGTCCTCTAACAAGCAGCCCTATGAGTAGATTGCATGGTCAATTCCCTGAGTAAATTTAGATATATTGGCCACCCAGTTCCCACCAAATAAGATGATAACTTCCTAATTTTCATCTAGCAAAAGAAGGAGTTATACCAGTCCAACATTTGAGTAACTCAACTAGCTACAGATGTAGTGGCAGGGACCATGGACTGCATACTGCTAATGGCCTGTATAATTTTGTTGCATGTATAAATTACAGTCATTAAGGGAGATACAGGGTGGCAGATTAAGTAAACGCTATGCCTACTGCATCCCAGGATCACACCAAAATTACAGATAAACTACAGAACAATCAACCTCGGAATCACCTGAACACTAGCTGAACTAGCTGAATTACCTGAACTTGCCATACTAACTAATCATATAACTTATAATATAAAGAAGTCCCATTGAGACTAACATGGGGAGGGGAGATGTGAAGTGGGCTGAACCCAAGCCCATGGATGGTTGTTGAATGCCAGGAGAAACACCTTGATGGCAGAGGACCCCCAGGGCACTCTGGGCACCCTGAAAAGGGCAGGGTCCCAACCCCATGCCAGATGCCCCAGCCCAGTGGTCCAGTGCCAGGAAAAGAAATTCCCACAGCACCTGGCAGTGAAAATCAGCAAAGACTCTGTCTGCTCTTCCTGGTGGGGTAAACAGCAGCTGGAAACCCAGAAGCCATCTTGTAGAGCTGGCACATGGATTTGTTCAATTGAGGGCAATCACCTGGTCTCTGGTGGAGGGGCAGCAACTCAGAAGGCCGAGGGACATGCAGGGAAGAACTGAGTTGTGTGACTTCAGGGTGGGAGCTGGAGGGACAGGAGCCACTGTTGTCCTTCTGTAGAGCCTGTCACATGTGTAGCCTTTAGGAGAGAGACATCTTTTCAGTGTTAAGCTCTCCCTGAAAGAGCCAAATCTGGGACCACATTGGTCTGATGGAATCTGTGCATGCGTACCACCTTGGTGATGCCCTGGTTCCCCACAGCGGGTGCTACAGCTCCTGAGACATTTTTTTTTTAATTAAAGTTTATTGGGGTGACAATTGTTATTAAAGTTACATAGATTTCGGTGTACAATACTGTATTACATCATCTATAAATCCCATTGTGTGTTCACCACCCAGAGTCAGTTCTCCTTCCATCATTCTTGACTGCTGGCCCCACCTCACAGGCAGCAGAGCCTTTTAACAGTGGGCGGATGGCCCACAGTGGCCTGGGAAATGTTTTCTGGTGGGTGGTAAACCAAGAACTGCACTGCAGTGTCTCTTGGGCAGCTGTCAGAAACCTGAAGGACTGAGACAAGTGGTGGCTTGCCATGGTGTTCTCAGGGTATACTTGACAATGGTCATGGGCAGCAATGGTGTGGGAGCCAAGACTGCATTGACTTTGTAGATATCACTGATAACAACCCCTAGCACCCTGGAACCCCACCCTGTCCACTTATAGCTGCATTGCCAAGGGCACTCTGGGCACCTGGGTGGCCAACCCCACCCCACATGCTGCAGAGGACTTTTGCAGGAATGGACAGCCAACAACAGCCCAGGGAGATTTTGGTGCTGGACAGTGATGCAAAACTTGTGTCACAGACACTCTTGGGCAGCTCTCAGGGATTTGCAAGCCAGAGGCAAGCAGTGGCTGGCTGCAGTGTTCTGCAGGCATATCACAAAATGGTCACAGGACAGACACTGCCCCAAGGCAAGTAGTAGCTAGTTGCAGTGTTCTCAGGGCACTGTACAAACTGTTCACAGGCCAGGCATTGGTACAAGAAATGAATCTGCATTAACTTTGTAAAATCCACTGGGCATGTCTTGTGAACCCCTGAGAATCCACCCCACCCAGCTAGTGCTGCATTGTGGAGGGCACACTCATCACCAGGTCAACTAGCCCTGCCTGTGCATCTAAAGAGATGCACAGGGCCTGATGGTTGGGCCTGATAGGCAGCGGGAAGGTAGAAATAGGCTTAGGGGGGACCTTAGCCTTTTGATAAACTGCCTAAGGCCCACTAATGGTGGTAGCCACCCACAGTTCACTCGACACACCTCCAGGTCCAACACAGGCAGCAGCCAAACACATATAGCTTTCTGAGTTTCCTACCAGGTAGCTGCAAGCTGGTCACAAGAAAGGCTGAAATTGAGCTGCACAGGAGACCCTCCCAAGACACACCAGAAAAAACAAATCTAGAAGCCAACTTCAGACCACACGAGAGCACTACCTGCTTATCCCCACAAGAAGCACACCCAAATGGGGAGTCACAACAGGCATAAGAGTCTTTGGGGGCAAATCCTCTTCTGAGGAATCAACCTCCACAAACAGCTCATACATTGGGCATAGCCAATCCTCACAATCATTTAGGGATAGTAGTCAATCATACCCACTGATACGACAAAAACAATCAAGCGTCAACTATACCAGAAGAACACACACAATACCTTCAAGGGACACTCCTGGAACACACCCATAGGAGATCAGAGTGACTGCACCATTGGACCACACAAAACACATACTACATAAGACCCCCAGCAAAGACTGAGAGACATAGGAGATCTACATAATACATAGAAGCAAACACAGGGAGGCATCTACAATGAGGAAAAAAAGAAAACATGTCTCAAGTAAAAGAACAGGAGAAACTTCAGAACTAAATCTAAATGAAATGGAAACAAGCAAACTACCAGAGACAGAGTTTAAACCACTGATTATAAGAATACTTTAAAAACTTAGTGAGAATTTTAACAAAGCTATAGCAAGCGTAAAGGACACAGAAAAACTAAAAAAAAAAAAAAAAGAAAAAAAGAATCAGTCAGAAATAAAGAATATAATAACTAAAACGAAAAATACATTAGAAGGAATCAACAGCAGATTAGATAAAGCAGAGGATCAAAACAGCGATTTAGAAGACAAGATAGCAGAAAACAACCAATTGGAACAACAAAAAGAAAATATTTTTTTAAAAATGAAGATAGCTTAAGGGATCTGTGAGAGAAAATCAAGCACACCAACATTTGCATCATACAAGTGCAAGAAGGAGAAGAGAAGGAGCAAAGATTGAGAAGCTATTTGAAGAAATAATGACGGAAAAGTTTCTTAACCTGGTGAAAGAAATAAACATAAAAGCCAAGGAAGTGCAAAGAGTTCCAAAGAAGATTAGCTCAAACAGGCCCACACTAAGACACACCGTAATTAAAATGTCAAAGGTTAAAGGCAAAGAAAATCCTAAAAGCAGCAAGAGAAATAAAACTACTTACTTATAGTGGAGCACCCATAAGACTATCAGCTCATATCTCAAAAGAAATTTTGCAGGCAAGAAAGGAGTGACAGAAAATATTCAAAGTGATGAAAAACAAGGGACTACAGCAAAGCTACTCAAAGCTACAACAAAGACTACTCCACCGAAGAAGGCAATCATTTAAAATTGAAGGAGAGATAAAGAGCTTTCCAGACAAGTAAAAGCTAAAGGAATTCAACACCATCAAGCCAGTATTACAAGAAATGTTAAAAAGACTTCTTTAAGCAGAAGAAGGGAGAAAACAAGCAAAGATCAAAAATAAGAATAATTCCTGCATTTTTGGATTGAAAAAAATGGCGACGTGAGGTGAGCCTCTGTAGTGCTCCCTGGAATTTACAACGAATCGGACAACAATAACTCCACAAAGGACTCCCTGCACAGCAGACAAGCAAGACAAAGAGGCCCACTACTGAATTCACCTACAGGTGGATGAATAGCTCGAGCAGGGAAGGAGGGAGAAAAGAAGTGCGAAGATGGAGCCGCACAGGCGCAAGACACAGACCTAGCTCAGTGCTCGGAGCTCGCTACTCCCGGAACTAAAGCAGCTGTGGGAGAGGGAAGGACTCGGAATGCTACGGCTCCGTTTATGGCCCACAGGGCTGAGGGGGCAGCATGTAACACGGCTGAACCCAACGGTCATGGCAGAGACCTCACGGAGCAAAAACTGAGAGAAGAGGGCTGTAATCGGTGGTTGAAGCCCTCACTGCCAAGCAGAGAATGGAAGCCTTAGGCACAGAGACTAGCCGCCCCCTCGCTACCCTCCAAGAGCTCGCCCTGCCCCCACCAGCCCGATGCTAGAAGCAATACAGTAGCAGTGTCAGATCAAAGGACAGAATATTTGCTGCTCTGAGAACTGTGGACCGCAGACACAGATTCGCAGCACAACTAGTTCCGGCAAAGAGGAGGGAGCTGTGCAAGCAGGATTGGCTATGGTGGTGGTCACCGCCATTGCTCTGGGCCACCTCTCACAACTCACCCCACCCCTGACCCCACCTATCTGGGCGGATCCCTGCAGGAGTAAACAGAACTGCCGAAACATACAGGCACAGAATCTGGTTCAGAAAGAGCTTTGGAACTTCAAAAGCTCTTCTCATACCTATCAACCTATTGCAGAAGCCACTCCTGTAGATGTCTAGGAAGAGAAATAGTAAATCAGTGATTGCCATGAATATCCAACGCAACAAGATAGCTCAGAAAGAAAGTGAAAAGTCTCCAGAAAAGGAACTTAGGGATATGGACCTTTGTGATTTAAATGACAGAGAATTCAAGATCGCAATTCTGAAAAAACTGAACGAGATGCAAGAAAACACAGAAAGGCAGTTTAATGAACTCAGAAACACAATCAAAGAACATGAGCATTTTACCAAAGAGATTGAAATTTTGAAAAGAACCAAATAGAATTTCTGGAGATTAACACCTCAATAAAAGAAATTAACAATAAAATATCCAGCTTAGGTAGTAGAGTTGACCATATGGAGGAAAGAATCAGTGACATCAAAGATAGGAACCTGGAATTTACACAGATGGAAGAAGAAAGAGACTTGAGGCTTAAAAAAAATGAAAGAACTCTACAAGAACTTGCTGACTCCTTCAGAAAAAGCAATATAAGAATAATGGGCATACTAGAAGGAGAAGAAAGAGAGAAGGAAACAGAGAATATATTCAAACAAATAGTCGATGAGAATTTCCCAAATTTGTGAAAAGAACTAGATCCTCGAATCCAGAAGCAAATAGAACACCTAATTACCTGAATCCCAACAGGCCTTTACCAAGGCACATTGTATTGAAGCAGTCTAAACCAATGACAAAGAAAGAATCCTCAAGGCAGCCACGGAAAAGAAGAAGGTAACTTACAAAGAAAAGCCCATTAGATTATCATCAGAATTTTCAGCAGAAACTCTACAAGCTAGGAGGAAATGGAACCAAATATTCAAACTATTGAAAGAGAGAAATCATGAGCCAAGAATAATATATCCAGCAAAGATCTCTTTAGATATGAAGGAGGGATAGAGACCTTTCCAGACATCCACAAGCTGAGGGAATTTTCTAATACACGACCTGCACTACAAGAACTACTATAGTAGGCTATTAGACCGCCAGCAACAGGGACAACTTGTGGTAAACAAAACATAAAAAGGGGGAGAGTAAAGGCCTGAACTGGAATATGGGAATAGAGAAAGTAAGCGTGCTGAAAAAATGGAATACTCTAAATATCAAACTTTCTTTTACATAAACTTAAGGGTAACCACTCAAAAAACATCCAGAACTGAAATATATACTATAATAAAAGAAGAAACAGAGGGAAACATCATAGAATACCACCACACAGAAATAATAGACAACAACAAAAAGGCAAAGAAACAATGGAGGCAAAGCCTTAACAGACAACTAAATATAGAATGACAGGAAATCATCACGTATCAATAATCACCCTAAATGTAAATGGGCTGAACTCACCAATAAAAAGGCACAGAGTAGCACAGTGGATCAGAAAACTAAACCCAACCATATGCTGTCTCCAAGAGACATATCTCAGCTACAAGGAAAAGCATACACTTAAAGTCAAAGGGAGGAAATTGACACTCCAAGCAAATGGTACCCAGAGAAAATCAGGTGTAGCCATAATGATTTCCGATAAAACAGACCACAGGGTGGAAAAGATAACAAGAGACAAAGATGGACATTTCATAATGGTAAAGGGGACTATACAACAAGAAGACATAACAGTCATCAATAATTATGCCCCTAATCAGGGAGCACAGAAATATACCAAGCAACTACTAACAGAACTAAAGAAAGAAAGTGAGCAAACACAATTATACTAGGGGTCTTAAATACATCATTGACAGCTATGGATAGATCATCCAAACAGAAGATAAACAACGAAGTAGCAGCCCTACATGACACATTAGATGAAATGGACATAATTGACATATATAGAGCACTTCATCCTAAAACATCAGACGATACATTCTTTTCTAGTGCACATGGAACATTCACAAGGATAGACCATATATTAGGGGAAAAAAATCAGCTTCAGCAAATTTAAGAAGATTGAAATCATACTAAGCATATTCTCTGATCACAAGACTTTGAAATTGGATATCAACAGAAAAGAAAGCAGAAAAAGCACAAATACATGGAGATTAAACAACATAATTTTAAAGAACGACTGGGTCAAAGAAGAAATAAGAGGAGAGATCAAAAGACACATAGAAACAAACGACAATGAAAATACATACTACCAAAATTTTTGGGATGCCGCGAAAGCAGTTTTAAGAGGGAAATTTATATCAATACAGACCTATCTCAAGAAAGAAGAAAAACCCCAAATAAGTAACCTCATGTTACACCTTAAAGTTCTAGAAAAAGAAGAACAAGCGAAACCCAATGTCAGCAGAAGAAAAGAGATAACAAAAATCAGAGCAGAACTAAATGAAATAGAGAACAAATAGACAATAGAAAAAATTAATGTGACAAAGAGCTGGTTGTTTGAAAAGATTAACAAAATTGACAAATTCTTGTCTAGACTCATTAAGATAAAAAGAGAGAAGAAACTAATTAACAAAATCAGAAATGAAAAAGGGGATGTTATCAAGGACAAAGAAATACAAAGGATTATCCAAGAATACTATGAAGGACTATATGCCACCAAATTCAATAACCTAGAAGAAATGGATAAGTTCTTGGAAACATGTAGCCTTCCAAGGCTGAATCATGAAGAACTGGAAAATCTAAACAGGCCGATCACCAGTAACGAAATTGAATCAGTCATCAAAAACCTTCCCAAAGTCAAAAGTCCTGGACCAGATAGCTTCACTAGTGAAATCTACCATACCTTCAAAGAGTATCTAATACGAATCCTGCTCAAACTCTTCCAAAAAATTGAAGAAGAGTCAGTACTCCCAAACTCACTTTATGAGGCCAACATTACCCTGATACCAAACCTGGTAAAGACAGCACAAAAAATGAGAACAGCAGACCACTATCTCTGATGAATACAGATGCTGAAATCCTAAACAAAATTCTAGCAAATCGAATACAACAATGCATTAAAAAGATAATTCATCACGACTAAGTGGGGTTCATCCCCGGGGCACAAGGATGGTTCAATATTTGCCAATCCATCAATGTGATACATCACATAAACAAAATAAAGGCAAAAATCATATGATTCTATCCATTGATGCAGAAAATCATTTGATAAGGTACAACATCCATTTATGATAAAAACAGTTAATAAAATTGGTATAGAAGGAAAATACCTCAACATAATAAAGGGCATATACGACAAGCCCTCAGCTAATCTCATAATTAATGGTGAAAAGCTGAAGACCTTTGCTCTACGTTCAGGAACACGACAAGGTTGTCCCCTATCACCTCTGCTTTTCAACATAGTGTTGGAAGTTATCACCAGAGCTATCTGGCAAGAGAAAGAAATAAAAAGCATCCAAATTGGGAATGAAGAAGTTAAATTGTCACTCTTTGCAGATGACATGATGCTATATATAGAAAACCCTAAAGACTCCACCAAAAAGCTATTAGAAACAATCAATGAATACAGTAAAGTTGCTGGCTACAAAATCAACGTACAAAAGTCCATTATTTTCCTATATACCAACAATGAAATCTCAGAAAAAAAAAATAGAAAAACAATTCCCTTTGCAATTGCAGCCAAAAGAATAAAATATCTAGGAATAAACTTAACCAAGGATGTGAAGGATTTATATGCTGAAAACTATAAGACATTTTTGAAAGATATTGAAGAAGACACAAAGAAATGAAAAGACATTCGTTGCTCATGGATTGGAAGACTCAACATAGTTAAAATGGCCATATTGCCCAAAGCCATATACAGATTTAATGCAATACCCATCAAAATCCCAATGGCATTTTTTAAAGAAATAGAACAAAAAATCATCAGATTTGTTTGGAACCACAAAATACTCCAAATAGCCAAAGCAATATTTAATAAAAAGAACAATACTGGAGGTATCACACTCCCTAATTTTTGCTTGTACTACAGGGCTACAATAATCAAAACAGCTTGGCGGAAAAACAGACACATAGACCAATGGAACAGAATTGAGAACTCCGAGATAAAACCACATAAATATTGACAGATAACTTTTGACAAAGAACCTAAAAACATACAATGGAGGAAAGACAGCCTCTTCAATAAATGGTGCTGGCAGAATTGGATAGCTACGTGCAAAAGAATGAAATTGGACTGCTATCTGTCACCATGTACCAAAATTAATTCAAAATGGATCAAAGACATAAGCATAAGACCTGACACAATAAACTGCATTGAAGAAAACATAGATACTAAACTTATGGACCTTGGGTTCAGAGAGCATTGTATGAATTTGACTCCAAAGGCAATGGAAGTAAAAAGTAAAATAAACGAATGGGATTATATGAAACTGAAAAGCTTCTGTACAGCAAAAGAAACTATTGACAAAATAATGAGGCAACAAACTGAATGGGTGGAGATTTTTGCCAACAGTGCCTCTGATAAGGGTCTAATATCCAAAATATACAAGGAACTCATGAAACTCAACAACAAAAAAACAAACAACCCAATTGAAAAATGGACAGAGGACCTGAAGAGACATTTCTCCATCTGGATATACAAATGGCAAATATACATATGAAAAAATGCTCCACATCGCTAATCATCAGAGAATTGCAAATGAAAACCACAATGAAATATCACCTCACCCCAGTCAGAATGGCTTTCATCAACAAGACAAATAGTAAAAAGTGTTGGAGAGGCTGTGGTGAAAAATGAACCCTCATACACTGTTGGTGGGAATTCAGACTGTTGCAGCCACTATGCAAGGCAGTTTGGAGGTTCCCGATGAAATTACGAATAGAATTACCATATGACCCAGCAATTGCTCTCCTGGGTATCTACCCAAAAAATCTGAAACATTTCTCTATAGAGACATGTGTACTCCAATGTTCATGGCAGCTTTGTTTACGGTGGCCAAGACATGGAAACAACAAAACTGTCCTTCGATAGATGAATGGATAAAGAAGTTGTGGAATACACAATGGAATACTACTCGGCATTAAGGAAAGATGATATAGGAGCATTTGTGACAATATGGATGGATCTTGTTAGTATAATGCTAAGTGAAATAAGTCAGACAGAAAAAGCAGAGAACCCTATTATTTCACTGATATGTGGTATATAAACCAAAAAGAACAAGACAAACAAATGAGAAACAAAAACTCATAGACACAGACAATAGTTTAGTGGCTACCAGAGAGTAAGGGGTGTGGGGGGAGGGAGATGAGGGTAAGGGGGATCAAATATATGGTGATGGAAGGAGAACTGACTCTGGGTGGTGAACACACAATGGGATTTATAGTTGATGTAATATAGAATGGTACACCTGAAATTATGTAATTTCATTAACAATTGTCACCCCAATAAACAAATTTAAATTAAAAAAAAAGAGAGAGAAAGATAAATACCAAAAAAATAAAAATAGAAAAACTCAGAGACACAGAAAATAGTTTAGTGGTTAACAGAGGGTAAGGGGGTAGGGGGTGGATGATGAGGGTAAAAGGGATCAAATATATGGTAATGGAAGGAGAACTGACTCTGGGTGGTGAACACCCAATGTGATTTATCGATGATGTAATACAGAATTGTACACCTGAAATCTATGTAAATTTACTAATAATTGTCACCCCAATAAATTTAATTAAAAAAATAAGAATAATAAAATGGCAGTAACTAAATACCTATCAAAGAATATCTTGAAAAAAAAATTCCATTTACAATTGCTCCAAAGACTATAAAATATCTGGGAATAAATCTAACCAAAGATGTAAAAGATCTGTACTCAGAAAACTATACGACACTGAAGAAAGAAATGAAAGAAGACATAAATAGATGGAAACACATTCCATGTTCATGGATAGGAAGAATTAATATAGTTAAAATGTCCATACTGCCTAAGGCAATATACATATTCAATGCAATTTTTATCAAACTACCAACGACGTTTTTCACAGAAATAGAACATATAATCCTGAAATTTATATGGGACCATAAAAGACCCCGGATAGCCTCAGCAATCTTGAGAAATAAGAACAAAGTGGAATGTATAGCGGTACCTGATTTCAAACTATACTACAAGGCTACAGTAATCAAAACAGCATGGTACTGCCATAAAAATAGACACATAGATCAATGGAACAGAATAGAGAGTCCAGAAGTAAATCCATGCCTATATGCCCATCTAATCTACGACAATGGAAGCAAGAATGTACGATGGGGTAAAGACAGTCTGTTCAATAAGTGCAGTTGGGAACCCTGGACAACACATGCAAGAAAATTAAGCTGGACCACCTCCTCACACCATATACAAAAATAAATTGAAAGTTGCTTAAAGACTTAAATGTAAGATCTGAAACCATAAAATATCTTGAAGAAAATATAGGAAGAAACTTCATGGACATTACCCGGATTAAGATTTTCACTGATATATCCCCTCGCGCAAGGGTGGTAAGAGAAAAAATAAACATGTGGGATTACATCAAACCAAAAAGTTTTTTCACAGCAAAGGAAACCATCAATAAAACAAAAAGGGATCCTACTGAATGGGAAAAGATATTTGCCAACGATATATCTGATAAGGGATTAATATCACAAATCTATAAAAAACTTACTGAACTCAACTCCAAAAAAACAAACAACCCAATTAAAAAATGGGCAGAGGACTTGAGAAGACATTTTTCTAAAAAGGACATACAGAAGGCAAGAAGACATCTGAAGAAATGCTCAACCTCACTAACCATCAGAGAAATGCGAATAAAAACCACAATGAGATACCACCTTACCCCAGTCAAAATGGCTATCATCAATAAATCAACAAACAACAAATGCTGGCGGGGATGTGGAGAAAAGGGAACGCTAGTGCACTGTTGGTGGGATTGCAGATTAGTGCAGCCAATATGGAAAACAGTATGGAGGTATCTCAGGAATCTGAAGATAGAACTATCCTATGATCCAGTAATTCCACTCCTAGGCATCTACCCGGAGAAATCCAAAAATCCAATTCAAAAATCTGTATGCACTCCTATGTTTATTGCAGCAGTTTACACAATAGCCAAGATATGGAATCAACCGAAATGCCCATTGGTAGAGGACTGGATTAAGAAGCTGTGGTACATTTATACAATGGAGTATTACACAGCCATAAAGAAAAAAGAAATCTTATCATTTGCAACAACATGGATGGATCTAGAGAACATTATGTTAAGTGAAATAAGTCAGAAAGAGAAAGACAAGTACCATATGATCTCACTTATATGCGGAATCTAAAGAAAATAATATGTGTATGAACTAATCAGAAACAGTTTTGGGGACACAAAAAACCTAGAGTTGTTAGATGGGCGGGGGGGAGGGGGTTGGGGATGGAGGGAAGGGTGAAGGGATTGGGGGGCGGCTGGTGACCACAGGATGGCCTCAGAGTTTTTTGAGAATTACTTTGGGGAACTTATTCAATAGTGTTTGGGGATTTTGTTGGGTGTCCGATGGACATGTGTCCTGTTTGGGAGACCACCTCAGGGATGCTGTGGATGCCTGGTCATGGCTTTGTACACCAGAGGCTGGACATTAATGAATGCCAACTATAATTTTATGTGTATAATGTGATGTGCGGTGTGAGGTCGGGGTGGTGGTGGATGGGGAGAGGGGGGTTCACGGTGTGAGGGCTGTAAAAATAAAATAAAATAAAATAAAACTAAAAAAAAAATCTCTTGAAATGTAAATGGATTAAATCTTTTAATCACAAGATACAGGGTAACTGAGTGAATAAATAAACAAGACCCATGCATATTCTATCTATGAGAGACACACTTCAGATCAAAAGACACAAACAGACTGAAAGTAAAGGTATGGAATGAGATATTTCATGCATATGGAAACTAGAATAAACTGGTGTAGCAATACTTATATTGAACAAAAAAAGAGTTTAAAACAAAGGCTATAATCAAATACAAAAAGAGTCATTACATAACAATAAAAGGATCAATCCAACAAGAGGACATAACCCTAGTAAAAATCTATGCTCCCAATATAGGAACACCTAAATATATAAAGCAAATATTGACAGAAATAAAAGCAGACATCAACAGTAACACAATCATAGTAGGGACCTTTAAACACTCCACTGAGAGCAACGGACAGATCTTTCAGACAGAAAATCAACACAAAACAGCAGCCTTAAATGACACACTAGACCAGATGGATTTAATTGATATTTTTAGAGTGTTTCACTCCAAAGCAGCAGAATATACATTTTTTACAAGTGCACATGGAATATTTTTCCAATATAGGCCACATTTTGGGCCACAAAACAAGTCTTAATAAATTTAACAAGATTGAAATTATACCAAGTGTCTTCTCTGACCACAGTAGTATGAAACTAGAAATCAATTACAAATGAAAAACTGGAAAACATACAAAAATGGGAGAATAAATAACATGCTGCTACCATGTATCCTCGAAAATAAGACTGGGTCTTATATTAATTTTTGCTCCATTAGGTCTTATTTTCAGGGAATGTCTTAGTTTTTCATATACAACAATCTACATTTATTCAATTACAGTCATGTCATATTCTTCTGAAACATTATCTAAACGTACTAAATGCGTCCATCTGGCTGAGATGTTAACTGGGGCTTATTTTCGGGATAGGTCTTATTTTCAGGGAAATGCAATAAATAAAGAATGGGACATTAATGAGAGTAAGGAAGAAATCAGAAGCTACTTTGAGACAAATTAAAATAAAATCACAATGACAGAAAATCTATGGGACACAGAGAGAGTGATATTAAGAGGGAAAATCATAACAATGAAGGCCTACCTCAAGAAACAAGAAAAATCTCAAATAAACAACTAACTTTACACCTAAGGGAACTGGAAAAATAGCAAAGAGGAGGGAAGGCTCCTAAGCTGATTTTATGAGGCCGCCATTACCCGGATTCCAAAACCAGACAGACATTACAAGAAAAGAAAACTATAGGCCAATATCCATAATGAACATAGATGCAAATATACTCAATAAAATATTAGCAAACTAAATTCAGCAATATATTAAAAAGATCATACACCAGGATCAAGTGAGATTCATTCCTGGTATGCAGGTTGGTTTAATATCTGCAAAACAATTAAGATGATACACCACATAAACAAAATGAAAAATAAAAATCCTATGGTGAAATCAATAGATACAGAAAAAACACTTGACAAAATCCAGCATCAATTTGTGATAAAAACTGTCAGCAAAGTGGGAATAGAAGGAATGTATCTTAACATAATAAAGGCCATTTATGACAAATCCACAGCTAACATCATACTCAATGGGGAAAATGTAAAAGCATTCCCCTTAAGAACAGAAGAAGACACCCCACTACCCAGATAATCCCAGTTAGCATGTTGATATATATCTTTCCAGTAGTTTTTCTTTATATATTTTTTAGTTTTTCTTTATATATTTCCATATATAATTGTTTTCACTAAGTATAGTACACATTTTCACTTATAGATATTTCTGTTAAATTGATTATGGCCTAAATTTTTCATGCCATCCTATATTTTTGCTCTTTCATTGTACCTTTACACACTGACTCTGGGCTTGGCCATGACTTGCTTAGAACTGCAACACACTTGAAGCAATCAGAGGCCTGTAAAAACATATTTTCCCTTTCTTCCTCTTCACAATGATCCTGACACATACATGAGAATATACCTAGGCCAGCCCAGACACTTCCTTTACCTCAGCCAATAGACAACCATCCACCAGATATGGAAGTGAGCCCAGCCAAGACCAAAAAACAACAGCGCTACGCCTAACTCAACAGAATTTCCTAGCAGACCTCTCTGTAGACTTTGAGAGATGACTTGTTGTAAGCAAATAGATTTGGGGGTAGCTTATTATGCAACATAAGTTAATGGACACAACATTCTATAATAGATAAATGCATACACACTCATGTTAAATTTATTCTTGACCTGTCTATTATTCTATACATATCAACCAGGGTGATCATCCTAAAATGGAAATCAAATCATGTTATTTCCTTGTGTAAAATACTTTCATAGCTTCCTTATTGTTTTGGAATAAAATTCAATGAAATCAGCATGGCCTATAAGCCCTGGATGATCTTGCACCTACCAGTTGTCCAGCCTCATTTCTGGGCTCTTCTCCCTCATACACTACACTCCAGTCACATTGATCTTTTATAAATAGCTCTTTCCAATAGTAGAGCCTTTTCATAGGGTATTCTCTCAACCTGCTATCTTCTCTCTATGCTACTGCTCATCCTACAATTCTGATTTTAAATATTATCTACTCAAAAAAGCTTCTTTGACAATACTATCTAAAGACGAATCCCTCAAACTCCCCCACAGTTATTCTCAGATACTTTATTATTTTTCTCTTAACACTTGTCACAAAAATAATAACTTCGTTTAATTGTTTATTTGTTTCTTGTCTATCTACCCTTCTTAGTTATAAAATCAGTGAGACCAGGAACCATGCCTGTTTTGTTCACCATTAAATACCCAATACCCAATATCTATCTCAATATCTAGAAACTTGTGGATTCAACATATTTTGGTTAAATGTATGAAAATCTATAACATAAGTTAATTTTTAAGTTCTGTATTATTGGATATATAGACAGTTTTTATATGTACATATTTGCCAAATGCACTATGTATTTTTTATGAAGTATTTTCTTTTTTTATTTTATTTATTTTTTTAATTTATTGGGGTGACAATTGTTAGTGAAATTACATATATTTCTGGTGTACAATTCTGTATTACATCATCTATAAATCCCATTGTGTGTTCACCACCCAGCCTTTTAAAATCAATAAGAAATAAAGGAAACTCAAGAAAATCAGAAAATAGTATGAATAGGAAATTTCAATAATTTAAAGAAATGCCAACAAACAAAAGCATATTTATAAATGTCCTACCTCACCAGAAATGCAGAGTAAAATATTATACAAAACATTATATACCATTGTTTATACTTTCATAAGTGGAAATCAGTGTTACAACAATTCAGGAATGGTACACAGCTGACACAAGCACAGATGAATACATAGATATCGAGTGTATTAAAAATGTGCAGTTCTTTGACTTTACAATTCAACTTCTGGGAAGTTATCCTAAGCAAACAGTACTGGGAGGTTACCACCATTATAAAATACTACCAATATATACATAGGGTGACACCAAAGAGTCTGCCCTGCATTGACTATTCTAAGCAGCCCCCAAAAATGATGTATAAGGGACAAAATGGCAGAATCTAGTCTTCTTTTATATATTTATTTGTTTACTGGGAGGTTTTTGTTTATTTGTTTGTTTCAGGACACAGGCTTTGCAGAACAGTCTTGCCTCCATTAACCATCTATTTTACATTATTTAGAAAAACAAAAAGCTTCATTGTTCTACTAATGATTACCTACTTTCCAGTCTCCTAAAGAATAAGTCACTTAAATAATATTGAAATGCATAATAGTTTCAGTTCCATAGAACAAAACTTAAGTACTCCACCTCTTAGAGTCTCAAACTATTTAAATGGGGATTTAAAAACGATACTGTATATAAAATTGCTTTGTCAATTCTAGTTGATGGTTTTACTAAAGATTTTGTGGTTGATTCTTCCCCAGCTCTCTGATGTTTCCTTTTTAGTCATCTTTATTAAGAACTCTCCTTGTACTTAGATGTTGGTGTACCCCACAATTATATCCTGGTTTTCATTTATTTTCACACTAAAGAGGGTGCCAAAAAATGTGTACACATTTTAAGAAGGAAAAACTGTATTAAAATTATGCTGATGGTGACCACTTTGAGCGCCTCTTATAATTGTAGAAGTCAAATGTGACTTGTATTCATCTTTCGTTATCAGTATATATTGAGTATTACAATTTTAATACAATTTTTTCTTTTCTTAAAATATGTATACATTTTTTGGCACCCTCTGTATGTATAATTCCTGAGTTGATTTTATCTACTGTAATATCTGCAAAGAGCACTTACCATTATTGATGCTTCCCAGTTTATGTGACTGACCATCTTTGTTCTGGCTCTGCACTCTTTTTCTAGGCATGTGTATGAATGGGATCATGCTTCCCCCCTCCTCTGAAGTTACATCTGCTTGTGTGACTTGCTTTGGGTAGTAGAACTTTAGCCAGAAGAAACATATGGTACTTTCAGGCAGAAGTCTCTAAAAGACTGTGAGATTTTATAAAATTCTCTCCCCATCAAGGACAAGTAACTTTCCAGTTGATGAAGTCTCCTTCATCTGATGTGTTTGAGTGAGAACTAGAGAGATATGTCACATGAAGAGAAAAAAACAAAAAAAAAACTGTTGTTTTTAAGTCACTAAGATTTTAGTTGTTGCTGCAGGACAAGCTAGACTGTCTGAATGACACTGCCTCAATTCCAATTTTGTTTTCAGCCTACGTGCCTGTACTTTGATACTTCACAAAGTGTAATATAATTTTCCCCTCAAAATTGATAATCCTGTAATGTTTCTATATTTGTTAATGGTACTACTGTTCACTTAGGAGTCCTAGGATTCATCTTAGTCCTTCTCTATCACAACTATATCTAATTAATCACAGAATCCACTTATTAGCTCCTAAATACCTTCATATGAAAACCACACTTCATTTTTATCTGGTGCTACCTTGGTTCATGCCATAGTTATTACAAATCCTTCCTAGTTAGTTTCTAATTCTTAATTTGCCACCCCTCCAATGTGTCCTTCACACAACAACAGTGTGGTTAAGCTTCTTAAAACATAACGCTGATCAGACAACTTCTCAACCTAAAATGATTAAATGTTTTCCTTTGTCATTCAAGATTAAGTCCAAAGGTTTAAATAGTATACAAGGCTCTTCAAGCTATCATCTTTGGCTACCTTTCAAGCATTATTTATCTTTTATACATAGACTCTATGCTCTAACTGTACTAAACTCCTGGGATTAATAAGCCCTATTATTTCCAAGTTTGGTGCTTTTCCTTTGCTTTCTTTCTCTGTCTGTAATGCTCCCCCACTCCCCAACCCCATCATTCTCTTTCTCTGTTTGCTACCTTGTATTCAGCCTTCAAAACTGACCTCAATCAGCATCTCCTCTATGAAGTCAATTTGGGCTGCACACCAGCCTCATGTCAAATTAGGCAATTTTTTTTTAGCATGTACTCAAATAGTTCCTCAACAGCTATTTCTGAATACCTCTAATGTATTTCTATGGTATTAAAAATATAGGGAGGGGGATTCATCTTTTAACAAACACAACTTTAATGTCTTAAACAATTATTTATCTATGTATCTGTCTTCTCTTCTAAACTATAAGACGGCAAGAACCATTTATGATTAATCTTTGTATTCCAGAAACTAAACATATAGTACAAATAAACAGTTTGAATACAATGTTGTAAAATTTAGTTCAATACTTCTGAATAGTAAAACCAACAATATGAAGCCAGAAGAAATCAAGAGTTAAAGGAGTACAGTGGTTTAAGGTACTTGTTGACTATTTCATTTTCTCCTTCTTATCTCCACTCTCAAACATCTCTATGTCAAGTTAGCTAGTACTAGAGTATTCTGAAATTAATCATACAGTTTTTACTATTTCTTAGAAGGTAGCTTGATTTCTTTTGAAAAATTAACTAACAATGGAAGTGAACCAACACATGTTTTAATAAGAAAATATTGTCTATCTTCCCATGGACTCTAAATATTTTTTAATCATTGCTCATCTTAGAGTTCTTATTGTAAATCTGAAAACTAAAATGTAACTCATTTCTAAATTGCAATTAATAGCAGAATTTTTAAGACTGGAATGGGATACATTTGGAACACTTAAGTTCCCATATATCAACAGTCTCCCAGTGCAGTATCTTCTGGATGGAAATAATGTGTACTACTTAACACCCAAGCCAAAAATGGATTTCAAAACAAAACACAATAACTTTGATTCCATAGAGTTGCTGAGACTCTCTCCATATTACCACTGACTTCAAGATGACATCATTCAAAAAAAAAAAAAAAAACCATCAGTGAGGAAGAAGTTACTGTCAGCAAGCTCCAGGTACAATAGCCTGTCTTCTGGAAGGTGAAATACATTCAACTTCTGCTATCTGTCAGTCAGACCAGGAGTAAGATTGCTAAGAGTTGGAAGAGGGTAACATATTTAACAGAAAATATTACCACAAGTTTTCATTACCACAAAACGCAAGATGATTTGTATAAATGATGTACTTCAACTTGAAAAACTACCCCAAATTGATTCTATAGTCCCAGACTTCTCATTTCCACCTCTCACTTGTCAGTGTTTCAAAGAGCTGAGCAGAATCCATTCCTACCACTAAGTTTCATGGGACTGGTGATGTAAAACTCCTGCAGAACACTGTCACCAAGGTGATCCAAATATTTAATTCAGCATATTTTAAATACTTTGTGATTTAAGGTATCTCAGAACTTGTGTTCCATCCAATAAAAATGATAAGAAAGAAAATGCACTTGCATCACCAATTATCTGACTTCAGGCAGCTTCGATTCTTAACATTTTTTTGTCAAACTTACAGTAAAAATAAAGTAAAAACCATTTTTTTTTTACTTTTTAATTTTTTTAATTAAATTTTATTGGGGTGACAATTGTTAGTAAAGTTACATAGATTTCAGGTGTACAATTCTGTATTACATCATCTATAAATCCCATTGTGTGTTCACAATCCAGAGTCTGTTCTCCTTCCATCACCATATATTTGATCCCCTTTACCCTCATCTACCACCACCCCCCTTACCTTCTGGTAACTACTAAACTATTTTCTGTGTCTATGATAAAACAACCATTTTTAAGAGGAAAGTTTTGGTAGTATGTTATTTGTAATGGAGACTAATTTGTCTTAAAAATTGTTTTGTTTACTTTTAGTAATAATTAACCAGAAAAAAAAAATCTGGCAAAACGAAACAAATATGTAAACAGTTTGGGGTTATACCTTGCTGGTGCCTATTCAAAAAAGGCAAATCCCAAATGCAGTCAGTCTACAGAGTCTTAGGACAGCCCTATGAAAAGAAATACAATATGTATTGGTCAATAGGCCCATCCAGGAAGAACAGGACAACAAGCAGATGACATATTTGGTGGAGTCATATTCCATTATATTTTAAATTATTAAATTAGTTTTCAAAATATGTAGGAAATAATAATTACATCATTTAAATGGACTTGGATGCCCAGAGATTTTTTTTTTTTAGTTTACTTTTTTATTTTATTTTATTTATTAGTTTCAGGTGTACAAGACAAGGTAATACTTAGACGTTCATCATTTATATCCCTCACACTGTGAACCCCTCACCCCCCATCCACTAACCCTCCGATCTCACACCGAGCCATCACATTATATATATAAAATTATAGTTGGCATTCATTAATGTTTAGCTTCTGGTGTTTTATTTGTCAAAGTTTAATGTCATCTGCCATTCTGGGTTTAAGATTGTTTACCTTCTAAGACAGAAACTGGTGGAAGGAAGCATGTATTTGTGAAGTGGTATGTTTGTAATTTTTAAAGCTGTTTCTCCTATAATTTTATGATTCTGATTGCAGCCTCCTTGCCAGCCTAACTCCCCTGCTCATGGATTTCAGTCTTGAGCTATACTTCTAGTTTTTAGTACTATTGCAAACCCAGGAGTTTCATGTCTTCTACTAGCTTTCATGAAATTTGTCAAGCAAACTTACTAGCTTACAAGTAAAGTTAAAATATGAAATACTTCACAGTTCTTGACAACCAAATGAGTCACATTGAGGATGGGTTTCAAACAAACAGTTGGGCTTAGTACAGGTTGGTAATGAACCTATTACTTTATAAATTTAGACTAGAGGGTCAGCCAACTTTTTCTTAAAGGGCCAGATAGTAAATACTTTAGGTTTTGCAGACCACACGTTCTCTTTTGCAGCTATTCAATTCTGCTGTTATAGCACAAAAGCACCATAGATAATACATACATGAATAAGCATGCCTGTGTGCCCATAAAGTTTATTAATATACTGAATTTTGAATTTCATATAATTTCACATGCAATAAAATATTATTTTTCTTAAACATTTTTCAGTTATTTAAAAATTTTAAAACCACAGTTAGCTCATAGGTTATACAAAAGCAGGTGTCAGTCAGACTGAATTTAGCACATAAAGCATAGTTTGCCAACCTCTGGTATGAGGTATGATCAGAAAATACGGTGAATGTTTAAATTTTAAGAACTTTATTATGCTGAAAGACACACTGTCATTAACCCCTTCCCCTCAATATACTTCCCCTCACCTCGAACCCATTTATCCCCTCATTCTTGCCACTTTCTGAAGCAGTTCTGGAAGTCCTCTTTTGTGAGTGTCTTTAGTTACATTGTCATGGTTGCCTTGATGCTCTGAATCATTTTGACTCTGGAGAAGAGCCAGAAGTTGCATGGTGCCAGATCCAGTGAATACAGTGGATGATGACACACTGTAATGTTTTTATTTGATAGAAATTGCTATTCCAGGAGTGATGTGTGACACAGAGCATTGTCATGATGGAGGATGAAGTAAAGATATGAAAAAGGACTTCCAGAACTGCTTCAGAAAGTAGAGGAAAGACAGAATAAGTTTATTTGACGCAAAGGGGAGTATTTTGAGGGGCATTAATGACAATGTGTCTTTTATTGTAATAAAATTTTTATTTAAATATTCACTGTAGTTTTTGATCACACCCCCTATATAAAAAGTTTACCAAATGAAAATTAAACATAGTTTATTTTTTGTGTTTTCTGTTCTAATTGGTCTGGAAAAACCACAGTCGTGTGGAGGATCTGAGACAAAAAATGTTTTTTAATCAAAATATAAAAATTTTCTGTCTCTTGGATCTTTTTTTCCACCCTCAGATTCTTATGGTGTTCAGTTTGCCTTTTTTATTGCTTAGAGTGCTGTATGAATGCTAAGGAAATTGACCATGAAAGGGGCAGTTATTAGCATTTAACATTTAGATGTCCTTTGAGGTATAATTATTTTAATTATTTTTGCATGTATTCTTTAGGCCTCTTTTTGTCTTAGTCTTCCATGAAACCCTCTCACAGATAGATATATTCATACCTATAATAAATTTGTAATGCTTTACAAAGTTTTGTGCCCATAAAGAACAGAATAAACGAGTGGAAGATTTCATTGCCATTTTATATTATATTAAATTGTATGATTCATTCAAGGCCAAAAATTATTTGAACCACTTTGATAACTTGAAGAAAGCACCTAGAACAGTGCATAGCAGTATATATAGTATAGGCCCAAGATATGCTATATATATTGTGGGCTAAAAATAAATGTCGGCTATTGGTATTAATATTATATCTTGAATTTTGATTCCAACTTTCTGAACCAAATTGTATAAGCTTTTCCACATCTTTCATTTATTTACACAGACAAGAAAATAAAACATGCATTAATTTGTATAATGCTTAAGGTTGAATTTGGATTCACACCTATGTGAAGATTGCTTAGGTGAAATAGATAACTCTGTTCCTTCTCAAGAAGAAATTTGTAAATAATTAGCAAATATTGAATGAATGAGTGAACCTATCACAATCAACGTTCAATTCACTGGCTAACCCTTAATGTAAGCTACAGAAGGCAGATTTTATAGACAGTTAAACTGCATAGCTGTATTTTACTTTTCTGTTTAAATTATCAAGCATTTTTTAAATCCTAAACACATATTGGAGAGTGACCCAGCAGAACAAGATCCCACAATTTGACCCTAATCAGCACTAGATAATATCTCTCAGTGAATATATTATTTAATTTGCTGCGTAACAGGCATTAAGCAATACCCAAGTCTGAAGTACACACTCAGGTTTGCATGCTTCACACACATTCCCTCAATCTAGACAGTATTTTTAGTCAGAACTTAAGATTTTCTGCAGGTCTGGAAGAAAACTCTTTTGTAAATCAGTTAGTCCAATAGCATTAGCAATTTGGCAAGAAAAGAGTAATAACCCTAATGTAGCCTCTTTGACAACAAACACTTTTGTAATTTCTTAGGAAAAGTATTTCCTGTTGATCATTAAAAGCCAAATTTTTCATCACTTTCCTCTCTGGATTCAATAAATACTGTTAGTTTTTCACCTGTGTACAGTCAATACAAGTTTCAAGACTTCTTTGTCTGCATTTCTTAAAACATTTATGAACATTGAACAGATGAATTTGTTTTAAACATATTTTTTCATTTGAACACTTTTCCCAATGGTTTTTAATATGGATATTGTTCATCACATATTGAATAAAGCAACTTTTACTTTATTTAATGTCTTGATCCAAATCACATTGTCTCCATAAATATTTTACAGTCTGTGTGCAGCAAAAGCATGATTACCAAAGTCATGTCTGCACTTCTAGGTAATATACCATAAAAAATAAATTACTTTCTCTTTCTCTTGTTTTAGAGAGAGGGAATTAGTGCTTGCATTTGCCCAAGTGGATTTTTTCTTATTCTCTTTTTTTATACTAACTAGCTCCTTAGGGGTAAGATGTTGGGAATATGTGTCTGTGCCAAGTTACTACCTCTATACAATTCACAAAAGAACAAGAAAATATTGCTTACTTTAAGCTCTTTTCAGCTGCTTAGCCATGAAATGAAAAATTTTGAGACTTCCATTATCTTTTTTTTTTTTTTTGATACTTCCATTATCTTGATAAATAGAATTAAACTATTCCATGACTGATTGGGAAGAAGTGACACTGCTATTCAAAGGAAGAAAGTAAAATAAAATAAAACTTAAATATTTTTCTTTTGAGAACTAACAACCATCTTACTTATTTAGCAGCGGATTTATCACATGCTATGAAATTAGAGTGTTTCGTATAAACATTAATACTTTTGAAATGCATTAAAGAGATTTAAAACAAATAAGATGGTTTACAAATTCCATAGATCACCTTCTGCTTCTATAGTGTAAAAGACAGACACACTTGATCTCTCAATGAGGTGCAACTATCATTTAAAACTAAACAGGGTGGGTTTTTGCATTAGCATTTTTCTCTCCCCTCCCAACAGTGGTACAACAATTTTATTTCTGATCATTTCTTATCTACTGAGATAAACTAAATAAAATTTGTGTACTTAATAAAGGACATCCCTAAGTTTCTAGGGACCAAGAAACCTTTTCACAGAGAAGCCCCTTTAGCATGTCTCAATTAACAAATGGTCAGTCTAGCCAGAAAGCACCCTGTCTAAATGTTTTTTTTTTTAATTAATTTTATTGGGGTGACAATTGTTAGTAAATTTACATAGATTTCAGGTGTACAATTCTGTATTACATCGTCTATAAATCCCATTGTGTGTTCACCACCCAGAGTCAGTTCTCCTTCCATCACCATATATTTGATCCCCCTTACCCTCATCACCCTCCCCCCACCCCCTTACCCTCTGGTAACCACTAAATTATTGTCTGTGTCTATGAGTTTTTGTTTCTCATTTGTTTGTCTTGTTCTTTTTGGTTTATATACCACATATCAGTGAAATCATAGGGTTCTCTGCTTTTTCTGTCTGACTTATTTCACTTAGCATTATTCTCTCGAGATCCATCCATGTTGTCACAAATGTTCCTATATCATCTTTCCTTAACGGCGAATAGTATTCCATTGTGTATATGTACCACAACTTCTTTATCCATTCATCTATCGCAGGACATTTTGGTTGTTTCCATGTCTTGGCCACCGTAAACAAAGCTGCAATGAACATTGGCGTACACGTGTCTCTATAGAGAAATGCTTTTATATTTTTGGGGTAGATACCCAGGAGAGCGATTGCTGGGTCATATGGTAATTCTATGCGTAATTTCTTGAGGAACCTCCACACTGCCTTCCATAGCGGCTGCACCAGTCTGCATTCCCACCAACAGTGTATGAGAGTTCCTTTTTCTCCACAGCCTCTCCAACACTTGTTACTATTTGTTTTGTTGATGAAAGCCATTCTGACTGGGGTGAGGTGATATCTCATTGTGGTTTTCATTTGCATTTCTCTGATGATTACCGATGTTGAGCATTTTTTCATATGTCTATTTGCCATTTGTATATCCTCTTTGGAGAAATGTCTCTTCAGGTCCTCTGTCCATTTTTCAATTGGGTTGTTTGTTTTTTTGTTGTTGAGTTTCATGAGTTCCTTGTATATTTTGGATATTAGCCCCTTATCAGAGGAACTGTTTGCGAAAATCTTCTCCCATTCAGTTGGTTGCCTCATTATTTTGTCAATAGTTTCTTTTGCTGTGCAGAAGCTTTTCAGTTTCATATAATCCCATTTGTTTATTTTAGTTTTTACTTCCATTGCCTTTGGAGTCAAATTCATAAAATGCTCTTTGAACCCAAGGTCCATAAGTTTAGTACCTATGTTTTCTTCAACGCAGTTTATTGTGTTAGGTCTTATGCTTAAGTCTTTGATCCATTTTGAATTAATTTTGGTACATGGTGACAGATAGCAGTCCAGTTTCATTCTTTTGCACGTAGCTATCCAATTCTGCCAGCACCATTTATTGAAGAGGCTGTCTTTCCTCCATTGTATGTTTTTAGCTTCTTTGTCAAAAATTATCTGTCCATATTTATGTGGTTTTATTTCTGGGTTCTCAATTCTATTCCATTGGTCTATGTGTCTGTTTTTCCGCCAATACCAAGCTGTTTTGATTATTATAGCCCTGTAGTACAAGGAAAAATCAGGGAGTGTGATACCTCCAGTATTGTTCTTTTTTTTTAATATTGCTTTGGCTATTCGGGGTCTTTTGTGGTTCCAAACAAATCTGATGATTTTTTGTTCTATTTCTTTAAAAAATGCCATTGGGATTTTAATGGGGATTGCATTAAATCTGTGTATGGCTTTGGGTAATATGGCCATTTTAACTACGTTGATTCTTCCAATCCATGAGCACGGAATGTCTTTCCATTTCTTTGTGTCTTCTTCAATTTCTTTCAAAAATGTCTTATAGTTTTCAGCATATAAATCCTTCACATCCTTGGTTAAGTTTATTCCTAGGTATTTTATTCTTTTTGCTGCAATTGCAAAAGGAATTGTTTTTTCTATCTCTTTTTCTGAGATTTCATTGTTGGTATATAGGAAAGCAATGGACTTTTGTACGTTGATTTTGTAGCCAGCAACTTTACTGTATTCATTGATTGTTTCTAATAGCTTTTTGGTGGAGTCTTTAGGGTTTTCTATATATAGCATCATGTCATCTGCAAAGAGTGACAATTTAACTTCTTCATTCCCAATTTGGATGCCTTTTATTTCTTTCTCTTGCCTGATAGCTCTGGCGAGGACTTCCAACACTATGTTGAAAAGCAGAGGTGATAGGGGACAACCTTGTCGTGTTCCTGAACGTAGAGCAAAGGGCTTCAGCTTTTCACCATTAATTATGAGATTAGCTAAGGGCTTGTCGTATATGGCCTTTATTATGTTGAGGTATTTTCCTTCTATACCAATTTTAGTAAGTGTTTTAATCATAAATGGATGTTGTATCTTATCAAATGCTTTTTCTGCATCAATTGATAGAATCATATGATTTTTGTCCTTTATTTTGTTTATGTGATGTATCACATTGATGGATTTGAGAATGTTGAACCATCCTTGTGCCCCGGGGATGAACCCCACTTGGTCGTGATGAATAATCTTTTTAATGCATTGTTGTATTCGATTTGTTAGAATTTTGTTTAGGATTTTAGCATCTGTATTCATCAGAGATATAGGTCTGTAGTTTTCTTTTTTTGTGTTGTCCTTACCAGGTTTTGGTATCAGGGTAATGTTGGCCTCATAAAATGAGTTAGGGAGTACTGACTCTTCTTCAATTTTTTGGAAGAGTTTGAGCAGGATTGGTATTAGATCCTCTTTGAAGGTTTGGTAGAATTCACTGGTGAAGCCATCTGGTCCAGGACTTTTGATTTTGGGAAGGTTTTTGATGACTGATTCAATTTCGTTACTGGTGATCGGCCTGTTAAGATTTTCCAGTTCTTCATGATTCAGCCTTGGAAGGCTATATGTTTCTAAGAACTTGTCCATTTCTTCTAAGTTATTAAATTTGGTGGCATATAGTCCTTCATAGTATTCTTGGATAATCCTTTGTATTTCTGTGGTGTCCGTGATAACTTCCCCTTTTTCATTTCTGATTTTGTTAATTAGTGTCTTCTCTCTTTTTATCTTAGTGAGTCTAGCCAAGGGTTTGTCGATTTTGTTAATCTTTTCAAAGAACCAGCTTTTTGTCACATTAATTTTTTCTATTGTCTTTTTGTTGTCTATTTCATTTAGTTCTGCTCTGATTTTTGTTATTTCCTTTCTTCTGCTGACCTTGGGTTTCGCTTGTTCTTCTTTTTCTAGTTTTTTAAGGTGTAACATGAGATTATTTATTTGGGATTTTTCTTGTTTCTTGAGATAGGCCTGTAATGATATAAATTTCCCTCTTAAAACTGCTTTCGCGGCATCCCAAAAATTTTGGTAGGATGTATTTTCATTGTCATTTGTTTCTATGTATCTTTTGAGCTCTCCTCTAATTTCTTCTTTGACCCAGTCGTTCTTTAAAAGTATGTTGTTTAATCTCCATGTATTTGTGTTTTTTCCTGCTTTCTTTTCGCAGTTGATATCCAATTTCAAAGCTTTGTGATCAGAGAATATGCTTGGTATGATTTCAATCTTCTTAAATTTGCTGAGGCTGATTTTGTGTCCCAATATATGGTCTATCCTTGAGAATGTTCCATGTACACTAGAAAAGAATGTATAGTCTGATGTTCTAGGTGAAGTGCTCTATATATGTCAATTATGTCCAATTCATCTAATGTGTCATTTAGGGCTGCAATTTCATTATTTATCTTCTGTTTGGATGATCTATCCATAGCTGTCAATGATGTATTTAAGTCCCCTAGTATAATTGTGTTTTGGTCAATTTCTCCCTTTAGTTCTGTTAGTAGTTGCTTGGTATATTTCGGTGCTCCCTGATTGGGGGCATAAATATTGATGACTCTTATGTCTTCTTGTTGTATAGTCCCCTTTACCATTATGAAATGTCCATCTTTGTCTCTTGTTATCTTTTTCTCCCTGAAGTCTGTTTCATCGGAAATCATTATGGCAACACCTGATTTTCTCTGGGTACCATTTGCTTGGAGTGTCAATTTCCACCCTTTCACTTTGAGTCTATGCTTGTCCTTGTAGCTGAGATGTGTCTCTTGTAGGCAGCATATGGTTGGGTTTAGTTTTTTGATCCAATCTGCTACTCTGTGTCTCTTTATTGGTGAGTTCAGTCCATTTACATTTAGGGTGATTATTGATATGTGAGGATTTCCTGTCATTCTGTCTTTAGTTTTCTGGTAAGCCTGTGTCTCCATTGTTTCCTTGCCTTTTTGTTGTTGTCTGTTATTTCTGTGTGGTGGTATTCTATGATGTTTCCCTCTGTTTCTTCTTTTATTACAGTATATATTTCAGATTTGGATGTTTTTTGAGTGGTTACCCTTGAGTTTATGTAAAAGAAAGTTTGATATTTAGAGTATTCCAGTTTCTTCACTACGCTTACTTTCTCTATTCCCATATTCCAGTTCAGGCCTTTACGCTCCCCCTTTTTATGTTTCGGTTGCCACAAGTTGTCCCTGTTGATGGTGGTCTAATAGCCTCCTTTAGTATTTCTTGTAGTGCAGGTCGTGTATTAGAAAATTCCCTCAGCTTCTGGATGTCTGGAAAGGTCTTTATTCCTCCTTCATATCTAAAGGAGATCTTTGCTGGATATATTATTCTTGGCTCATGATTTCTCTGTTTCAATAGTTTGAATATTTGGTTCCATTCCCTCCTAGCTTGTAGAGTCTCTGCTGAAAAATCTGATGATAATCTAATGGGCTTTCCTTTGTAAGTTACCGTCTTCTTTTCCCTGGCTGCCTTGAGGATTCTTTCTTTGTCATTGATTTTAGACAGCTTCAATACAATGTGCCTTGGTGAAGGCCTGTTGGGATTGAGGTAATTAGGTGTTCTATTTGCTTCTTGGATTCGAGGATCCAGTTCTGTCCACAAGTTTGGGAAGTTCTCATCGACGATTTGTTTGAATATATTCTCTGTTCCCTTCCCTCTTTCTTCTCCTTCTGGTATGCCCATTATTCTTATATTGCTCTTTCTGATGGAGTCAGAAAGTTCTTGTAGAGTTCTTTCATTTCTTTTAAGTCTCAAGTCTCTTTCTTCTTCCCTCTATGTAAATTCCAGGTTCCTATCTTCGATGTCACTGATTCTTTCCTCCATCTGGTCAACTCTACTACCTAAGCTGGATATTTTATTGTTAATTTCTTCTATTGAGTTCTTAATCTCCAGAAATTCTATTTGGTTCTTTTTCAAGATTTTAATCTCTTTTGTAAAATGCTCATGGTGTTCTTTGATTGTGTTTCTGAGTTCATTAAACTGCCTTTCTGTGTTTTCTTGCATCTCGTTCAGTTTTTTCAGAATTGCAATCTTGAATTCTCTGTCATTTAAATCACAAAGGCCCATATCTCTAAGTTCCTTTTCTGGAGACTTTTCACTTTCTTTCTGAGCTATCTTGTTGCCTTGGTTATTCATGGCAATCACTGATTTACTATTTCTCTTCCTAGACATCTACAGTAGTGTCTTCTGCAACAGGTTGATAGGTATGCGAAGAGCTTTTGGAGTTCCAAAGCTCTTTCTGCACCAGATTCAGAGCCCGTTTGTTTCATCAGTTCTGTTTACTCCTGCAGGGATCCGCCCAGATAGGTGGGGCCAGGGGCGGGGTGAGTTGTGAGAGGTGGCCCAGAGCAATGGCGGCGACCACCACCACAGCCAGTCCTGCTTCCACAGCTCCCTCCCCTTTGCCGGAACTAGTTGAGCTGCGAATCTGTGTCTGCGGTCCACAGTTCTCAGAGCAGCAAATATTCTGTCCTTTGATCCGACACTGCTACTTTATTGCTTCTAGCACCAGGCAGGTGGGGGCGGGGCGAGCTCTGGGAGGGGAGGGACGGGGCGGCTAGTCTCCGTGCCTAAGGCTTCCGTTCTCCGCTCGGCAGTGAGGGCTTAAACCACCGATTTCAGCCCTCTTCCCTCAGTCTTTGCTCCGAGGTCTGCCGTGAGCGAGCGTTGGGTTCAGCGGTTTTGTATGCTGCCCCCTCAGCCCTGTGGGCCGTAAGCGGAGCCCTAGCAGTCCGAGTCCTTCCCTCTTCCGCAGCGGCGGTAGTTCCGGGAGCAGCGGGCTCCGAGCACTGAGCTAGGTCTGTGTCCTGCGCCCGCGAGGCTCTGTCTCCGCACTTCTCCTCTCCCTCCTCCCCTGCTCGCGCGATTCACCCACCTGGAGGTGAATTCAGTAGTCGGCCTCTTCGTCTTCCCTGTCTGCTGTGCAAGGAGTCCTTTGTGGAGTTATTGTTGTCCGATTCGTTGTAAATTCCAGGGGAGCGTTACAGAGGCTCACCTCACGCCGCCATTTTTCTCCTCTCTTCTCGTTTCCTTGATTTCTTATTGCTTTCCAGCCCCTCTAGAATCCTGATTATATGTTTCTTGAGTTGTTGTAGTAAATTCCCCTTTTCTCGGTCCCAGAAAGTTTCTAATGCCCACAACCTAATGATATGTCTAAATGGTTTTAAAACTAATAGAGAAGTAGTAGAATGAATACACATTTATGTGTCAAGCTTCTTATATAAGCTCAAAATAAAAAAGCTATGTTACATTTATGTGAGATAATCATAAAGTATACTCATGAAAGTCTTTGTTTGTTTGTATAAGTATACAGAGGAAGTTTGGCTACGATATTTTACAAGTGATACAACATGGCTTTTTGAAAGCAACAAGAAAAACATCTCTATAGTGTCTTACAACCAAACTAAGATTTATATAGTGCTATTGTGTGTGGCCTTCCCAGTCTTTTATTCCTATTACCATCTTCCAATAACAGACACTACTTCTCTTGGATAAGGATTACATAGGCAAAGCAAAGCCTGGCTAAAATGAGAACTGCAATGGACAGGCACCAGTATCTATCCAGTTTGATCAGAATTGTTCCCCTGGGGGAATTTTTCACACAGGTGCTAACAGAGAAAATAATCTCTTTTTCTAATGTACAAAGTACTAGAAAGATGCAAGTTTGGAGCTACCAATCACTTAATTCCTACAATGGTTTCAGCAAGTCTGAGAAATTAACACTGACAACAAAGACGAGAGATGAAGCAAAGGAAAGTTTGATGGTATTTAAATTACCATTTTCATTTGTCTACAAAGTCAGCTCTACTCCTCACTAACACATAATCTGTCATGTGAAGCAACATATTCTTCATTTTGACTAAAATATTTTGAACTGGGTTTCTCTCTTTTTCACCAAAAAGGATCCTGACCAACACAATGAATGGATGAATGAATATAATTAGTAGCCTCTGACAGATGTCAATTTGGAAAGATTGAAAGTGCCCCTGGCCAAAATCTCTCTTCCATCAGTTTTTCATGGTATCAGGAAAACTTTGAGATTCCAGTTAAAGTATAAATGTCTCCTACAATAAACGAGTATTAAGAAATGATTTCTGACTTCTTGTTTGAGGATGATGAACAAACACAATGTTATGTTCCTCTCTTCTAAAAAATTACTCCAATTAGAAGTGTTTAATATTTTGCATTTGTACATGCAAATGAATTTTTAGTTCTATAAAATTAGGATTCTCTACAAAAAACAGACACGTCTATATGCTGCTCACACGAGACTCACTTTAGATTGAAAGACACACAAACTGAAAGTGAAGAAATGGAAAAAAGTATTTCATGCAAATAGAAGCTAAAAGAAAGCTGGGATAGCAGTACCCATATTACACAAAATAAACTTCAAAACAAAGAATGTAAAAAGAGACAAAGAAAGACATTGCATAAAGGGGTCAATTCAAGAAGAGAATACAATAATTGTAAATATGTATGTACCCTACATAGGCACGAACAAGTATATAAAGCAAATGTTAATGGGCATAAAGGCAGAAGTGAACAGTAACACAATAATAGTTGAGGAGTTTAATACTCCACTTACCTCAATAGACAGATCATCCAGACAGAAAATCCGTTAGAAAATAATGGCCTTAAATGCCACATTAGACCAGCTTGACTTAATAGAAAACTATAGAGTACTTCATCCAAAAACGGCAGATTACATAATTTTCTCAAATAAACTAGGAACATTTTCCAGGATACATCACAAAATAAGCCTCAATTAATTCAGGAAGACCGGAATTCTATCAAGCATACTTTCTGACCACAATAGCATGAACTGTAAATCAACTACAGCAAAAACACAAATACATGGAGATTAATGACATGCTAATAAATGACCAATGGATCAAAGAGGAAAACAAACACAAAATTTAAACTACCTTGAGAAAAATGAAAATGAAAACCCAACATTAAAAACTTATGAGATACAGCTACAGGTCTATCTCAAGAAGCAGGAAAAATCCCAAATAAACAATCTAAATTTAAATCTAAGGAAACTAGAAAAAGAGGACCAAAAAGAAAAAAAAAAACAAAAATAAAGTAAGTAGATGGAAGAAAATAATAAAAATCAGAAAGGCAATAAACAAATTAGAAAAACAATAAAAAAGATTAATGAGACTAAGAGCTGATTCATCGAAAAGATAAATAAAATCGGCAAGCCTCTAGCAAGACACATCAAAACCATCCCTATTTGCAGATGACATAATACTATATATACTATATTATCGAAAACCCTAAAAATTCCACCAAAAACTTGTTAGAATTAATAAAAGAATTTGGTAAAATAGC
Organism: Rhinolophus hipposideros; assembly: GCF_964194185.1. Lineage (NCBI taxonomy): Eukaryota > Metazoa > Chordata > Mammalia > Chiroptera > Rhinolophidae > Rhinolophus > Rhinolophus hipposideros. Next base: position 42,032,667 of record NC_138059.1, read on the forward strand.
AAGGAACAAAATTAATATTCAGAAATTTGTCAAATTCCTGTACACTAATAACAAACAATCAAAAGAAGAAATTAAGAAAACAATTCCATTTACCATTGCATCAGAAAGAATAAAATACCTACGTATAAATTTAACCAAAGAGGTGAAAGATCTGTACTCTGAAAACTATAATACATTAAAGAAAGAAATTGAAGAGGACACAAATAAAGTGAAAGATATACTATGCTCATGGATTAGAAAGATTAATATCATTAAAATAACCATACTACCTGAAGCAATCTCCAAATTCAATGCAAATCGTATGAAAAATATCAATGACATCCTTCTCAGAACTAGAATACTCCTAAAATTTATGTGGGACAACAAACACCCTGAATAGCCAAAACAATCTTAAGAAAGAAGAAGAAGGTTGGAGGTATCACAATCCCTGATTTACTACAAAGCTATAATAATAAAACAGTATGGTACTAACACAAAAACAGACACATAGAACAATGGAACAGGATAGAGAGTCCAGAAACAAACCCTCGCTTATATAGTCATTTAATCTATGACAAAGGAGGCAAAAATATACAATGGCGTAAAGATAGTATCTTCAACAGGTGGTGTTGGGAAAACCGGACAGATACATGTAAAAAAATGAAACTGGACCAGTCTCTTATACCACCTACAAAAATAAACTCAAAATGGAATAAACACTTAAATGTAAGACCTGAAACCATAAAACTCCCAGAAGAAAACATAGGAAGTAAACTACTTGACATCAGTCTGACTAGTATCTTTTTGGATATATCTCCTCAAAGCAAGGGAAACAAAATCAAAAATAAACAAATGAAACTTCATCAAACTAGAAAGCTCTGCACAGCAAAGGAAATCATTAACAAAACAAAAAGACAATCGGCAAATGGGAGAATATATTCTCAAATGATATATCTGATAAGGGGTTGATATCCAAACTATGAAAAACAGTATGGAGATTCCTCAAAATAAAAAAGAAAAGAAAAAAAGAAAAACTAGATCTACCATATGACCCAGCAATTACACTTCTGGGTATTATCCAAAGAAAACAAAAACACTAATTCAAAAACATATGTACCCCTGTGTTCACTGCAGAATTATTTAAAATAGCCAAAGATATGGAAGCAACCTAGGTGTCCATCAATAGATAAATGGATAAGGAAGATGTGGTGCACAAATACAATAGAATATTACACAGCAATAGAAAGAATAAAATCATGTAATTTGAGACAATAGATATGGACCTAGATGGTATTATGCTAGGTAATATAAGGCAGACAGAGAAAAAAAAAATTACTATATGGTTTCACTTATATGTGTAATCTAAAAAATAAAAATAAAAATAAAATGAACAAAGCAAGAAAGAGCTAACCTACAAGTTATAATAAAATATAATGAAATTTTCGTTATTATTAACAGTAATAGTTAAGTAAATGTAATATAGATTTAGCTAGCACCAACTAATTTTTTTATGTTTCTTTTTTTTCTTTTTTTATTTTATAATAGTTTTATTTTATTTTATTTTATTTTTACATCTCTGTAACCAAATAATTTAAAAAAAATAAAAATAAATAAAAATAAAAAATAAAAAATACAATGCAATATATACATGATACATTATAGAACTGTACACTTGGAACCTGTAAATTTTACTAACCAATGTCACTCCAATAAATTTAATTAAAAAAATAGTAAAAAAAAAAGAAAAAAGAAAAAAAAAGAACAAACAAAACAAAACTAAACTCTAAGAAACAGAAACAGAAGAGATGGTTACCAGAGGGGTGGGGGTTGAAGGATGGTGAAAAAAGTGAAAAGGAATACAGTCAATAATATTGTGAATAGTTTGCAGGGTGGCAGATGATCTCTAGAATTAGTGGTGTGATCACATTGTAAGGTATAAAAATGTGAATCCCTATATTATATACCTAAAACTAATAAACTAATATAATATTATTTACCAACTACCTTAAATAAAAGAAATAAAGATTAAGGTTCTCTGGGAGTAGTAGTAAAAACACAAACTATATCTTAAACAAAAGTAAGTGCTGTCTGTTGTCCCCAAGTATAATAGAGTGTTAAAGATTAAGCAGATGTACAGCAGAAAGACTTATTTACAGATGTACAGCAGAAAGACTTGCAACTACTAATGAAGATAGGAGAACTCAATTCTCCAAAATAGTCAATGTACCCTGAAGATGAAAACAAAGAAGCAACAGTACCTATTGGACCAAGGGTGCAGAGTGCATGGATTTCAATTAATAACTTGTTAGGACCTCACTGACATGAAAAGGAGCAGTCAGTGCTGGGCAGATTAAGGAAATGTACGGTCAGGATATTTTTTTTAGCAAGCAGCCTATACATGAGACATCATAGAGGAGAGTGATTCGAAGTTGCATATTTTTGTTAGTTGGGAATAAGTAAAGGGTAAAACAACCCCATACCCCCAGTATGAGCACACACATGCAAACACACACACACATATATACTCGCAAATCCTGAGCATGAGCCAAGAGTACTATCTAGAACATCTGATTAGTCCCTTCCCTTCATGAAGCTCATATAAACAAAAGATTCAGGTAAAATTTTTATGATTAAAAAATGAATAACTATCCAAAATTATGAGAACAGTAGCTATATAAAAATATTACAAATAAAAGGATAAACAAATGGCAGGCAAAGAACAGTCAGCACCATATATATATATGGTGTGATCAAACAATATGGTGATGGTTTAAAATTTAAAAATTATTAGAGTAAAAGACACATTGCTATTAATCCCCCTCAAAATACTCTCCCTTGCATCAAACATACTTATCCCATCATTCTTGCCACTTTCTAAAGCAGTTCTTTAAGCCCTCCTTCATGAGTGTCTTTAGTTGCGTTCTCGTGGCTACCTTGATGTCCTAAATCATCTTGACTTTGGGGAAGAGCAAGAAGCTGCTTGGTGCCAGATCTGTTGAATAAGGTGGGTGAGGACAAACTGTAATGTTTTCATTTGACAGAAATTGTCATATACCAGAAGCATTGTGTGGCACAGAATATTGACATGGTGGAGGATGGTTTAAGGTACACTTTAAAACACACCTTCTCTCAATCATAACTCATACCCAAGTGACTGCACTGAACAAGTTGAAACTGGTCACACACTGTTACTAAGGTTCAAAGCATCGCTCCCATGTTTGAAGATTCCTGCCTTTCCATTGGATGGCACTCAGCAGCACTTTTCACGGTATTTTGTGGTCACCACAGAAAGTCTCCATATCACATATGGCTTCTGCTACAGCAATTTCTATCAAATAAAAAATAAATAAATAAAAAATAAAATAAAAAAATCATTATGGTGTGTTCTCATCCACCTTATTCACTGGATCTGGCACCATGCAACTTCTGACTCTTCTCCAAAGTCAAAATGAGCATGAATGAATACATGTTGTGAATTGATTCAGAATATTGAGGCAGCCACCACAGTGCAACTAAAGACACTCACAAAAGAGGACTTACAGAACTGCTTCAGTAAGTGGCAAAAACGATGGGATAAGTGTGTTCAAAGTAAGGGGTAGTAGTTTGAGGGGAATTAATGGCAATGTTTTTTTTTACTGTAATTTTTTTTTTATTTAAACATTCACCCTAACTTTTATCACACCTGGTAAACAACACAAAAGAAAATAAACATTGCTGATAATACAGCTAGATATATGGAAGTTAGAAATGAGAAAATTGAACAAAAGTAAATGAAAATGAACCTAGATTTTAAAATAGAGTGTAATAATAGATATAAAATACAACAAAGGAGATTCAATATACTTGTATGTATAATTGATGCTCCTAAAAAGTGAAATCTGAACAAATGAAATAGAAAAAAAAATTTCAAAGATGTAACAAAGGAAAACTTTTCAGGAAAAATGTTTGAATTTTCATATAGAAAAGGCATACTGTGATGTAGACAAGGGGAAACAATGACACAATGGACATAGACTGGTAAAGATACCAGTCTTCAAATATAAAAAAAGGATTCCTTAAGCATCTTGGCAAAAAGAAAAGATCATCTACAGGGATAGAAATTCAGGTTAACCTCAGACTTCTCCACAATAAACTTAACCTGGAAGTGAGTGTTGCAACGTTTTTAAGTTTTCAGATAAAGTGCAATTCCAAAAACTAATGATGTGATTCTCCTGACCTGGGAAGAGCTCTAGAGGTATATGAGGGATACCTTAGTAATTTGAGGTGTTAACAAGATACTGTTGAAGTCAGAGTCACCTCTGATTTCTGGATTGCCTATATGTCTATTTTTCTTACATTAAGAACCTACATGCTTCTCTCTCCATTTCCATCATCTGTAATTTCAGACAGAATTTTTTCCCTGCCATTTATAAGGAATGGACAAAATGTTTTAGTTCTATCTAACACCAGTTCTTATATTCCTATGCCAGATTCTAGCCCTGTCCCCTTTATTCAAGGTTTTTATACTTGAATATAAAATATGTTTTTCCCCTGAATCATCATATTTTTTTTATTGGTTCATTTCATCATCATTAGAACATAGTGTCATTTTACCATTTGCGTTTACTTTGCCATCTCTCTCCTCAACCCACTTAAGTCAGGTTTTTCTACCACCAAGCCACTGAAAACACTGTTAATATCCTCAACCACCTCCACCTTGCCAATTACAATCAACTGCTTTCTCGTCACACTATACCTTTTTGCCTAACAAATATGATTATAGTGTCAATAGGATTTATACCCTATTTTGGATTTATCGAGGTTAAATAAACTTCTGTGGGGATGACCTGAAACAATAGCCTCTCAAGACCCACAGCCTATACAGAGCTTTCAAAACAATCTTTCTCAGACAACCTTAGCCTTGTCACTCTTGCACTTTAAACTCTTCAGCAGCCTTCAATGTCTTACTGGGATAGCAAAGCATATAAGATCTTTTGCTATCCAAGCCTTGGTACCTAATGACTTCATTTTTTTAGCACTCTGCACTGCACAAAATACCGTGGCAATACTGAGCTCCCTACAGTTCTCTGAGCACATGATGCTCTGTCATGTTGTCACATCTTTGTGTATGTCTTTAAGTTTCCTCTGTGTGTAACACCCTTGATCTGCCTGAAAAATTTCTGCTTATCCTTTAAAAAGAAATTTAAATATTAGATCTTTTTTTGGAAATCCTCACATGATAATATTTCTCTCTCTCTCTCTCTCTTTACACACCACCAAGCGGAATTTATTACTTCCTCCTCTGTATGGCAATAACCGGACACCTCCATTATGATTACCCTTTTTGTGTTATGTTGTAGACAATTTAAACGTGTTGCTGAATTTCACTGGGCTGTGAGGCTCTTGAGGATCAAGATTTTCAGCATTGTATCCCAGCACACAGTCCACGTAGGAATTTGGAGAAAGGAGCAAGTGAAGAGAGGACAGTAAACTAAAGGTGAATGAATGAATGAATGAATTTTCATTAATATTATTTCAATGAAAAAGTATTTTTCCAATTTCCAAAATTCAAATTACAAATAAACATTTAAAACACAGTTCATTGAGAATAGTGTCAGCAAGATGGAAGAAGTCCCAGTCCTCATCTTGTCCCTCCACAAAAAAACCCAATTTAACAATGCTATATGGACAAAATACCTTTATAAAAGCAGTTCATTCTGTAATTAGGAACTTTACTTCTATTTTTGAAGTCTTTGTTGTTTAGTTTCTGTGCTTAAGCCAAGTGTTCTTAAATTGGTGATATAGACGTCTCAAAAATTCACAAATGTTCTTTAGGGGGACTGTAAAACCCCCTAAATTTTTGTGCAAACTTTTGTATAAATTGACATATGAGCTTATTTTTCTGGGCTGAAGCCCTACAGCTTTCAACAAATTGACATATATTAATTAAAGCAAGATCAGGGAGAACCACAGTGCACATGAGAACCTGTTTTTAAAAGTACAAAATACTATATATAATGGAATATCACTCAGCTATAAGAAAATATGAAGTACTGCTATTTGCAACAACATAGATAAATCTTGAAATTATCAAGATGAGCAAAATAAGTCAGACAGAAAAAGTCGAGAATCATATGATTTCATTCATATGTGGGATATAAAACTGAAAGAAACAAATGAATAAGACAAACAAACAAATGAAAACTCATAGAAACAGACAACAGTTTAGTGGTTACCAGAGAGAAAGCGGGGAGCCTGGGAGGTATAAAAGGGGGGCCAAATATATTGTAACAGAAGAGGATTTGGCTTTGGGTGGTAAACACAATGCAATACACAGACTTTGGGTGGTAAACACAATGCAATACTACAGAATCGTACACCTGAAACCTATGTAATTATATTAACCAATGTCACTCCAATAAATTTAATAAAAATATGAAAGATTTAAACAAAATTATGCTAGCAATTATGTTAAATGTAAATGAATGTAAATGAAATAAATACCCCAATTAATAGACAATGATTATGTGTGTGTTTGTGTGTGTGTATATATATACATATATATGTGTATATATATGTATGTATATATACATATGTATATGTATATATATACACACACATATATATACATGTATACATATACATATACATAATACTTACAAGAGTCATACTTTAAATACAATAACACAAAAAGTTTCAAAGCATATGGATTAAAAAAGATATACTTTGCAAGTGTCAATGAAAATAAAGCTTGTATAACTATAATAATATTAGATAAAGTAAACTTTAGGACATATATAATTAGACATAAAGAAGGATATTTCATTATGACAAAAGTATCAATTTAACAAGAAGATACAGCAATTCAAGTTTATATGTGCCTAACAACAGATCATCAAAACATGTAAAGCAAAAATTAACATTGAAAAGAAAAATAAGTAAATAAAAGTACAAGATACGAAAAATAATTATGTTCTTTCTTAGAAACTATTTTGACCCTTTATGTTAAAAAGCCAAACTTACAGGGGATCACTTCTATAAGTGAAACATTTTTATGGCTTGAAGAATCCAGTTATGTGAAGTATCATAGCAGAAGGAAGAGCAGCATGCTTTAAAAATCAAGGTACATAGGCTGGGCTGGGCTGGGCTGGGTTGTGAAGTGTCATTTCACTGAGTCTGGAAATTGGAGATCCAGCAACAGTCTTCTGTCTTCTTTTTCCTTTTTTGTCTCCCTTTATTTCAAAGCATTATTTGAGAAATAATAGTTATTTAGCATGGAGAATCAGCCCCACTTCCCCAATCAATCTCTTTCTCTGCCAAGAGTGGGGGAGGAATTGCTGGGTTTGGCAGCTGTCAGCCCATCATTATGGGCTCACTGTCCCATCTGCACTACTTAGATTGGTGCAGTCACAGGGGGTTTTACCCAAACAAGCTCTCAGAGGAACAGTAACATACCTCTTGATTTGGCTGTGAAGTTATACTTGTGATTATTAATAGACAAGATAAGAGGCTGGTACACTATTCATTCACGCTAGAGCCTATTATTCAGTTTGATCTAAGCTGATTAGAATACTGATAGGAACCACACCATGTTTATAGCTACAGCAAGTAGTGGCCAAGAGCCTTGACACAGTGCTGCCATTTGGTTTATCAGATAGGAAAGAGTGTGGAGGGAAAAAAAGAAACTGCTTTAGTTGATTAGCAATGTGCTGCATGGGACCATTTATAATGAAGCATATCATTTAAATTTTCCTTTACAAATAAGTCCAACATGTGTTGCAGACTGTAGGCTCTGTTAATTGTCAAAAACATTTTTTTTAACATTATTAGCTCTTTGGCAGGATCCCCATTGTTGACTAAAACTTGGCATGATCAGGGCTTGCTGAATAATTTAGGCGGTTGGCAGCTGGAGAAAGAGAACACACACATCTAGGCAGACAGACATGCTGCTTACGCTCTTTATATAATAAGACTGTATACAAAGCAGAGTACAGTCGGCAGTTACTTCTGTGTCTGTTTACAGGTAAACACTGATGTTCGTTTTATAGAAAAATTGAAGGGATACTTCTCACAAATCTCACAAATGCAGCATATGAGACAGAAGCACTGGAGGACTGTTCAGATGACTTGTATCATCCCTGACTCTCACAGAATATGATTGCTAGAGTTTTCACACACCACTTCTTGTGCTTCCTCTGTAATTTGGCATTTGAGCCCCTGATTGCTACCCATGACAACACTAATAAGAGATAGAGCCACCTAAAGCTCTGAAAGCTTATAAGCTGCAGACCAGCAAGACTTACGGATCACAAAGACTATGAAACACATTTACTAAGGAAGCCTATGTATATGATTATGGTTTGTGGACATATACAATCAATGCCTTAGGTGGAGAGACATGGACAAGGTCATAAATAAGACAACAAATGCTTAATGTGTACGTATGACATTTTGTGCATCAACAAGACCCATCAATTCTCCTTCAACTGGGCATGCTATACTATTAGGACTCTACAGGGTTCAAGAGAAAAATATTTAACTCAAATTTTCTTATGCCGCAAGATTTATTGACTCAGGTAACTACAAGCACCTGAGGGGTAGAACCAACTGGATAAAGACTTAAATAGTGTCACCGGATACTGGTGTTTTGGTTTTTTGCCTACCATTGGAATTTCATTCAAATATTCTGCCTTCACTCTCAAAAAGTTTCATCCACTTGACAAATTGGCCACTACAGATCCATCATCACACCAACCCCTGTTGAAGGCCTATAAGAAAGAGTGAGTGTCATGGTGCCAATGAAAGTTCTGAGATTGGGTCTTAATGTTCTGCTGACCAAGCAGAATAACAAGGTCATTCCTAAAGCATTCACCACAGAGCCACGGGCAAGATTTAGGAAGAGTGATATACTCAAATAAAAATTAGGAGGCAAGTATACTAGGCAAACCAGAACAACACAGTTAAAATAAAAAAATATAATGGGTACATTTGCCCTTAGCTTGTTGCATATTAGGATTAGAAGTCAATTTCTGCTTATCTGTCATATTCACTGGCCAAGAGATAAGTTTTGAACAATAAAATATATGAATGAAATACCTGGGCAGGTGGGTAGCCATAGTCAGACCTATGCCCATACTGATGATACAGCAAAAACTAGGCTATAGAAATGCATATAACTGCTGTGCAGTTAGAATTGTCTTATAAAGTAATAAGTTGAGCACTTGGGTGCTGATATGGCTGCACCCCCAAGCTACAGGGAGTAAAGTCAGCCACCTTTAATCTCATGCTCCACAGTGAGTTACTCTCTGTGCTAAATATACTGATCACTGAATTTTAGGAATTCTTCTTAGAGGAGAGAAACTATGGAGCCATTGAAAAGCTATGTCCACTCTCACATATTTTTTTTCCAGTGTGCTTGTTTACTAGTTTAGCAGTAAATTGAGGTGAAAATTATGTTTAACTGAGTCAGAGTCCTCTCTTGTCAACTTCTGTATTAGAACCATCCTTTATGGTTTGTGTAGCACATGCAGAATATCACAACAGAGCTAAGCCAATTCAGCCTAATTAAAATAGAATCCATGATTATAGATATACCTAACTGCATGAATCTGCCATTCATGGAGCTTTCATAGTACATCATGAGAATATTCAAATTGTGCAGCTTCCAATAAATGGATCTGCTACATGTTCTTACCAGAAGGATCTTTCTTGATCTTCACCTTTCAAGATTCCTGTTTTAAAAAAGCAATTTTTGGTGACCAGGGATGTGTTCCACCATGTTTAGCACCCTCATCTACCTTTTCACGGACTGTTAGCCCATCATATGATTTTTATCAGTAAATGTTTAATAGTCTTCTCACAATCAATTTTATATCAAGGTTCATGAACTAAGATTCATGTAGACAAAAAAAATTGATATGTAAATAAGGCATGATTCTGACAGCACAAAAAAAGTGAGGGACACTGGTTACCATCTCTTCAATGACCCCAGTGTTAGTCTGGGACATTTGTTTGGATCACCCCACACCAGAACAGAGCATAGTGGCATACTTGTTTGTTAACAAGTCCTGTATTTTCCATTTGGAAGTAATCTGGGACATATTGTATTTCTCCCAAAGCTAATAAATAGCAAAAGTCTTAGAATATTAATATGAATTTTAAAAAGCTTTTAAAGAAAAAATCAATGAAGTCACTGTTATTATTGTGCTCATAAAATAATTTTCTGATACCAAATATGTATGTATACATATATGTGTCATAGTGTTTCACATTTATTAATTGCTTAAAACTCATTTGTAAAGTGAATAAGCAGATGAGTGAATAAATAGAAATCTTTCTAGAAAGATTCTAGAAAGCAAAAGAGGGGAAAAAAGTCTTACTTTTGGTAAACTTCAAGATGATAACGATGTAAGATCTATATCTATATTTATACATAAAATATCCTGGAGCTGGTCTGCTGCACTATGATATATATATATATATATATTTATATATATATATATATATATATTTGTCATATATATATATATAAAATCATCTATATACCTATCTATATATATAATCATCTAGATATATACATATATAGACATATATAATAATATATATATATTCATATATATAATCATATATATATATACACACATATATATATATGATGAATCAGGACATTGAAGCAGCCATGAAGACCCTCACGAAAGAGAACTTCCAGAACTGTTTCAAAAAGTGACAAGAATGGTGGGATAAGTGTGTTCAAAGTAAGGGGGAGTATTTTGAGGGAAATTAATGGCAATGTGTCTTTTACTGTAATAAATATTTTATTTAAACATTCACCGAAAGTTTTTATCACACCTTGTATACACATATATACATATATCCTACATGTTCTTTGCCAGCTTGAAACAAGGGGGAAGATATTGTAACTAGCATGACAAAATCAAAAATATTAAGACATACTAGGAGGATCCAAGATGGTGGATTGGATAAATGCTTGGCATGCCTCGTCCCAGTACCACATTAAAATTACAACTAAATTATATAACAGTCAACGTGGAGAACCATCTGAAATCTGGATGAACAGAAATTTTATTTCTCAGAATATAAAGAAGCCACATCGAGAATGGTAGAGGGGTGGAAAGGTGGAACAGACAGCCCCACACTTGCATGTGGTCCTTGGGAGTAAGGAGGGATATCTCAGCCAAAGAGATCCCCCCCAACCAGAAAAGAGAGGGACCCCATCCTCACACTGGGCTCCACAACCCCAAGTACCAGTGGCAGGAAGAGGAACCCTCACAACATCTAGTTGTGATAAAAGTGGGGATTCTGACTGATTGAGTGGGATGGAAGGCTGCAGGGGAAACAGACATCTTATAGAGATCACACACAAACTCACTCACTCACAGGCACTCACTTGGGCAGATGGACAGTGACTTGGAATGCATCAGAGATGCACAGGGAGAGAGTCAGTTGTGTGGCTACAGGATGAGAAGTGGAGGGACTGTCACCATTTTTCCTGTGTAGAATCCTCCCATGCAGCTGGCAGGCAGGTGCAATTGTTCCTGTGTTCAGACCCCCAAAACACACACACAGCAAAATCTAAATCTGTATTGGTCTGGTGAACTTTGCTCAATCATCAGCTTCTTCCACCCTGTGACTCCCTGGAACCCCTGCCGCACATAACTTGTTCAAACCTGAGGCACTTTCTCTCAGAAAAGCCATCCCTGCCTCATTTCATTCTTTCTGGGACAACTCTTGGGGGTCCATGGGACCCAGGCAGGCAGAAGCTGGTATCAATATGCTCTGATACTTTGGTAGAGTAGCTCCAGGATCAGCACTAGCAACAAAACAGCATATACATTAACCTAGTGACCATGACGTGTCCCTCCTTGGTGATTGGTTCCTTGACAATCCAACTATCCCAACTTGTGTACCACATCAAACTCTATCAGCAGCTCAGCCTTATAGGAGCTGTCAGGCATCAGCAGGCCTCGGGGTGTCCTCAGCTTTTTGTGGAGCTACCTCAGGTCCTGCCCTGGTGGCAGTTATCCTTGGTTAGCAATGTGACCTCTTCTACATTTCTTTAGGTCCAGCAGAGGCTGTGACCAACCATAGATCACTTTTTAGCTCCTACCAGGTAGTCCCCAGCCAATCACATTCAGTAGCTGACTTGGGCTTGCATCAGTGCATGCCCTGAATCAACATGGGCCTGAATCAACATACCTGGAGGTCTGCTTCAGACCACAGCAGAACACCACCCAATTAACCCCATAAGTGGCACACCCAAGGAGCAGTCTCAACAAGCACCAGAGCCCACTGGACCAATCCTGCTCCATGGGGTAAACCTTCCCTCACTGTACCCCATAAGATGTGGAAGTGGCCAAATGCCACAGCCACTCAGCCTGAGGGTCAGTCCCACACGCTGACATACCAAAAGCAATCGAAGCTCAACTATAACAGGAGGGCACACACAACACAAACAAGGAATACTCCTGGAACACCTAGAACAGGTGACCAGGAATGCATCATAACATATAAGGCCACCTGGCCAAGGCTGGGAGACATAGCAGATCTACCTAATGCACAAAAACAAACACAGGGAGGCAGCCAAAATGAGGAAACAAATGCATCCCAAATGGAAAAACAAGAGAAAACTCCAGGGAAAAAAACCAAAAAAAACCTAAACAAAATGGTGACAAGCAACCTACCAGATACAGAGTTCAAAACAATGATTATAAAAATGCTCAAGGAACTTACAGTGAGAACTTCAAGAAAGAGATAGCAAGCATTAAAAAAATTATATAGAAAACATAGAAAAGAACCAGTCAGAAGTGAAGAATACAATAACTGAAATGAACACTGCACTAGAAGGAATCACCAACAGACTATAGGAAGTAGTGGATTTTCCTGGAGGAAGTGATGTCAAAGCCAAGTCTTAAAGCTCTAGTCGTGTTAAATAAGGATGGGGAGTTTGCAGAGGACTGAGAGGAAAGAGCAGCACCAGTGTTAGGAAAAGTTCTAGTAATTATTCTTAAAGTCTAGAATGCCAAGACTGAATGAAGCTGGAAAGGTAACCAGAGCCAGGTTGTAAAGGAATCTGAGTATACCCCTAATGTATTTGGATTTTATCCTGAAATATTACTCTGATTTGAGACTGGAGGCTGCAAAAATTACATAAATGATAAAAGTATGGAAGAACTAAAACAGTGGCAGAAAGGAGGTATGGGAAACACAGATGGAATCCAAGGATTTAAAGACATAAAATCAATAACGTCTAATTCATTCACTGTTCTGCCAGTTTCCAACATAAAATATTCTTTTCACTTGGCTTTCTTTTACATTTATTTTTCTAAAACATGACAGCCCCTCTATTATCAAGTGTGTCTCTTTTACACTTCCGACAATTAAATGGGGGGAAAATATGGCTCATTGATTTACCTGATAGCCCATTGACTATGATGCAACATTTATTTTATTTTACTTACTAAATTTATTGGGTTGACATCAGTTAGTAAAATTACATAGGTTTCAAATGTACATTTCTAAAATATATCATCTATATATTGTGACTTCACCATTGTGAATTCACCACCCTTAGTCAGTCTCCTTCCATCACCATATATTTGACAGCTCCCTCCCGTTGTTTTACCATCCCTCTCCCCACCATACCCTCTGGTAACCATAACCTGTTGTCTGTGTCTATGAGTTTGTGTTTCTTTGTTTGTCTTCTTCATTTGTTGCTTTCAGTTTTATATCCCACATATGAGTGAAGTCTTATGGTTCTCCACTTTTTCTGTCTGATTTATTTGGCTTAACATAATAATCTCAAGACCCATTGATATTTTCACAAATGGCACTATTTCATCTTTTCTTATGACCAAGTACTATTCCATTGTATACACGACCACATCATCTTGATCCAATTATCTATTGAAGGACATTTTTGTTGTTTCCATGTTTTGCTAAATAATGCTGCAATTAATATAGGGGTACATATATCTTTATGGATAAATGTTTTCAGGTCTGTGGGGTAGACACACAGAAGAGGGATTGCTTAGTGTTGTGGAAATTCTATTCTTAATTTTTGAAGGAAACTCCATTCTGATTTTCATAGTGGCTGTACCAATTTACATTTCCACCAGCAGTGTATGAGGTTTCCTTTTTCTCCACAGTCTCTCCAATACTTGTTATTACTTGTCTTGTTGATAATAACCATTCTAACAGGTGTGAGGTGGTATCTCGTTGTGGTTTTGATTTGCATTTTTTCTAATAGCTAGTAAAGTTTAGCATTTTTTTCATATATCTGTTGACCATTTCTGTCTTCTTGGGAGAATTGTCTGTTCAGGTCCTCTGACCATTTTTTTTAATTGGGTGGGGGTCTCGTTGCTGTTGAATTGTATGAGTTCTTTATATATTTTGGATATTAGCCCCTTATTGGAGGTGTTGTTTACAAATATGTTCTCCCGTTCAGTGGCTTGCTTCTTTGTTTTGTTGATGTTTTTTTGTTTGTTTGTTTGTTTGTTTGTTTTCTGTGCAGAAGCTTTTTTGTTTGATATATTTCCGTTCAATTGTTTTTGCTTTTACCTCCCATGCCTTTGAGGTCAAATTCGTAAAATCCTCTCTGAACCCAAGCTCTATAATTTAGTGCCTATGCTTTCTTTTATGCAACTTATTGTTTCTGGTTTTATGTGTAGGTCTTTGATCCATTTTCAGTAAATTTTGGTATATGATTACAGTCTAATTTCATTCTTTTGCATGCAGGTTTCTAATTTTCTCAGCACCATTTATTAAAGAGGCTGTCTTTACTCCATTGTATGTTTTTGGCTCCTTTGACAAAAATTATCTGCCCATATATATGTGGGTTCATTTGTAGGTTTCCAATTCTTTTCCATTGGTCTGTGTGTCTGTTTTTCTGCAATAATATGCTGTGTTGATTATTGTTGCTTTACACTATAAATTGAAGTCAAGGAGTGTGATACCTCCAGTCTTGTTCTTTTTTCTTAGGATTTCTTTGCCTATTCAGGATCTTTTGTCATATTAAAGCCATACTAAAGCCATATGAATCTGATGATTTTATGTTCTATTTTTAGAAAACAAGCCATTGAGATTTTGATGGGGATTTCATTATATTACATTAGGTCATATGCCATTTTCAGTATTTTGATTCTTCCAATATATGAACATGGTATATCTTTTCTTTTTTTTTCCCCAAATTTTTCAATTTCTTTTAATAATGTCACATAGTTTTCAGTGTATAAGTCCTTCACATTCCTTGTTAAGTTTATTCCTGAGGTTGTTTTTTTTTTTAATTCTTTTTATTGTAATTGCAAAAGGAATTGGACTTTTTTTTCTTTTTCTCAAATTTTGTTGTTAGTATATAGAAAGGCAATGGATTTTTGTACATTGATTTTGTTTCCTGCAAACTTACCGTATTTGTTTATTGTTTCTTACAGTTTTTTGGTGGGATCTTTGAGGCTTTCTATATAAAGAATCATTTCAACTGCAAAAACTGACAATTTAACTTCTTTATTTTAAATTTGAATAGCTTTTATTTTTTTCTCTGGCCTGATTGCTCTGGCTAGGACTTCCAATACAATGTTGCAAATAGTGCTAAAAGGGGGCATCACTGTCCTGTCCCTAATTTTAGAAAAAAGGTTTACACTTTTTCACCATTAAGTATGATATTAGCTGAGGTTTTCTCATATATGGCCTGTATTATGCTGAGGTGCATATCTTCTATACCCATTTTCTTTTTTTTTTTAATTAAATTTATTGGAATGACAATTGTTAGTAAATTTACATAGATTTCAGGTGTACAATTCTGTATTACATCATCTATAAATCCCATTGTGTGTTCACCACCCAGAGTCAGTTCTCCTTCCATCACCATATATTTGATCCCCCCTACCCTCATAACCCACCCCTCACCCCTTACCCTCTGGTAACCACTAAATTATTATCTGTGTCTATGAGTTTTTGTTTCTCATTTGTTTGTCTTGTTCTTTTGTTGTTTTTCGTTTATGTACCACATATCAGTGAAATCATAGGCTTCTCTGCTTTTTCTGTCTGACTTATTGCACTTAGAATTATACTCTCAAGATACATCCATATTGTCAAAAATGCTCCTATATAATCTTTCCTTAATGCTGAATAGTATTCCATTGTGTATATATACCACAATTTTTAAAAAAATTTTTTTTTACATCCCTCACACCATGAACCCCCCTCTCCCCATCCACCACCACACCGACCTCACACCGAACCATCACATTATACACATAAAATTATAGTTGGCATTCATTAATGTCCAGCCTCTGGTGTACAAAGCCATGACCAGGCATCCACAGCATCCCTGAGGTGGTCTCCCAAACAGGACACATGTCCATCGGACACCCAACAAAATCCCCAAACACTATTGAATAAGTTCCCCAAAGTAATTCTCAAAAAACCCTGAGGCCATCCTGTGGTCACCAGCCGCCCCCCAATCCCTTTACCCTTGCCCCTATCCCCAACCCCCTCCCCCCCGCTCATCTAACAACTCTCGGTTTTTTGTGTCCCAAAAACTGTTTCTGATTAGTTCATACACATATTATTTTCCTTAGATTCCGCATATAAGTGAGATCATATGGTACTTGTCTTTCTCTTTCTGACTTATTTCATTTAACATAATGTTCTCTAGATCCATCCATGTTGTTGCAAATGATAAGATTTCTTTTTTCTTTATAGCTGCGTAGTACTCCATTGTATAAATGTACCACAGCTTCTTAATCCAGTCATCGACCGATGGGCATTTCGATTGTTTCCATATCTTGGCTATTGTGTAAAGTGCTGCAATAAACATAGGAGTGCACACAGATTTATGAATTGGAGTTTGGATTTCTCCGGGTAGATGCCTAGGAGTGGAATTACTGGATCATAGGGTAGTTCCATTTTCAGATTCCTGAGACACCTCCATACTCTTTTCCATAGTGGCTGCACTAATCTGCAATCCCACCAACAGTGCACTAGCGTTCCCTTTTCTCCACATCCGCGCGCCAGCATTTCTTGTTTGTTGATTTATTGATGATAGCCATTATGACTGGAGTGAGGTGGTATCTCATTGTGGTTTTTATTTGCATTTCTCTGATGGTTAGTGAGGTTGAAATTTCTTCGTATGTCTTCTTGCCTTCTGTATGTCCTTTTTAGAAAAATGTCTCCTCAAGTCCTCTTTCCATTTTTTAGTTGGGTTGTTTGATTTTTCGGAGTTGAGTTGAGTAAGTTTTTTATAGATTTGTGATATTAATCCCCTATCAGATATATCATTGGCAAATATCTTTTCCCATTCAGTAGGATCCCTTTTTGTTTTATTGATGGTTTCCTTTGCTGTGAAAAAACTTTTTAGTTTGATGTAATATATATATATATATATATATACACATATATATGCAGATGATATGATACTATATATAGAGAACCCTAAAGACTCCACCAAGAAACTATTAGAACTGATAGATGAATTTAGTAAAGTAGCAGGATATAAAATTAATATTCGGAAATCAGTAGCATTTGTATATACCAATGATAAAATAGCAGAAGGAGAAATTAAAAAAACAATTCCATTTACAATTGCTCCAAAGACTATAAAATATCTGGGAATAAATCTAACCAAAGATGTAAAAGATCTGTACTCAGAAAATTATACGACACTGAAGAAAGAAATGAAAGAAGACATAAATAGATGGAAACACTTTCCATGTTCAAGGATAGGAAGAATTAATATAGTTAAAATGTCCATACTGCCTAAGGCAATATACATATTCAACGCAATTCCTATCAAACTACCAACGACGTTTTTCACAGAAATAGAACATATAATCCTGAAATTTATATGGGACCATAAAAGACCCCGGATAGCCTCAGCAATCTTGAGAAATAAGAACAAAGTGGGAGGTATAACGATACCTGATTTCAAACTATACTACAAGACTACAGTAATCAAAACAGCATGGTACTGGCATAAAAATAGACACATAGATCAATGGAACAGAATAGAGTCCAGAAGTAAATCCATGCCTATATGCCCATCTAATCTACGACAATGGAAGCAAGAATGTACGATGGGGTAAAGACAGTCTGTTCAATAAGTGCTGTTGGGAAACCTGGACAGACACAAGCAAGGAAATGAAGCTGAACCACCTCCTTACACCATATACAAAAATAAATTCAAAATGGCTTAAAGACTTAAATGTATGATCTGAAATCACAAAATATCTAGAAGAAAATATAGGAAGAAACTTCATGGACATTACCTGGAGTAAGAATTTCACTGATATATCCCCTCGCGCGAAGGAAGTAAGAGAAAAAATAAACATGTGGGATTACATCAATCTCTTTTATCTTAGTGTGTCTAGCCAAGGGTTTCTCAATTTTGTTAATCTTTTCAAACAACCAGCTTTTTGTCACATTAATTTTTTCTATTGTCTTTTTGTTCTCTATTTCATTCAGTTCTGCTCTGACTTTTGTTATTTCCTTTCTTCTGCTAACCTTGGGTTTCGCTTGTTCTTCTTTTTCTAGTTCTTTAAGGTGTAACATGAGGTTATTTATTTGGGATTTTTCTTGTTTCTTGAGATAGGCCTGTAATGATATAAATTTCCCTCTTAAAACTGCTTTCGCGGCATCCCAAAAATTTTGGTAGGATGTATTTTCATTGTCATTTGTTTCGATGTATCTTTTGAGCTCTCCTCTAATTTCTTCTTTGACCCAGTCGTTCTTTAAAAGTATGTTGTTTAATCTCCATGTATTTGTGTTTTTTCTTGCTTTTTTTTTGCAGTTGATATCCAATTTCAAAGCCTTGTGATCAGAGAATATGCTTGGTATGATTTCAATCTTCTTAAATTTACTAAGGCTGATTTTGTGTCCCAATATCTGGTCTATCCTTGAGAATGTTCCATGTACACTAGAAAAGAACGTATAGTCTGATGTTTTAGGATGAAGTGCTCCATATATGTCAATTATGTCCATTTTATCTAATGTGTCATTTAGGGCTGCTATTTCTTTATTTATCTTCTGTTTAGATGATCTATCCATAGCTGTCAATGATGTATTTAAGTCCCCTATTATAATTGTGTTTTGGTCAATTTCTCCCTTTACATCTGTTAGTAGTTGCTTGGTATACTTCAGTGCTCCCTGATTGGGGCATAAATATTGATGACTGTTATGTCTTCTTGTTGTATAGTCCCCTTTACCATTATGAAATGTCCTTCTTTGTCTCTTCTTATCCTTTTCACCCTGAAGTCTATTTCATCTGATATCATTATGGCTACACCTGATTTTCTCTGGGTACCATTTGCTTGGAGTGTCAATTTCCACCCTTTCACTTTGATTCTATGCTTTTCTTTGTAGCTGAGATGTGTCTCTTGTAGACAGCATATGGTTGGGTTTAGTTTTTTGATCCAACTGCTACTTTGTGTCTCTTAATGATGAGTTCAGTCCATTTACATTTAGGGTGATAATTGATATGTGAGGATTTCCTGTCATTCTATCTTTAGTTTTCTGGTAAGGCTGTGTCTCAATTTTTTCTGTGCCTTTTTGTTGTTGTTTTTTTATTTCTGTGTTGTGGTATTATATGATGTTTCCCTCTGTTTCTTCTTTTATTACAGTATATATTTCAGCTCTGGGTGTTTTTTGAGTGGTTACCCTTAAGTTTATGTAAAAGAAAGTTTGATATTTAGTGTATTCCAGTTTCTTAAGTACGCTTACTTTCTCTATCCCCATATTCCAGTTCAGTCCTTTACTCTCCCCCTTTTTATGTTTTGGTCCCACAAGTTGTCCCTGTTGATGGTGGTCTAATAGCCTCCTTTAGTATTTCTTGTAGTGCAGGTCGTGTATTAGAAAATTCCCTCAGCTTCTGGATGTCAGGAAAGGTCTTTATTCCTCCTTCATATCTAAAGGAGATCTTTGCTGGATATATTATTCTTGGCTCATAATTTCTCTCTTTCAGTAGTTTGAATATGTGGTTCCATTCCCTCCTAGCTTGTAAGTTTGTGCTGAAAAATCTGATGATAATCAAATGGGCTTTCCTTTGTAAGTTACCGTCTTCTTTTCCCTGGCTGCCTTGAGGTTTCTTTTTTGTCATTGATTTTAGACAGCTTCAATACAATGTGCCTTGGTGAAGGCCTGTTGGGATTGAGGTAATTAGGTGTTCTATTTGCTTCTCGGATTCGATGATCCAGTTCTGTCCACAAGTTTGGGAAGTTCTCATCGACGATTTGTTTGAATATATTCTCTGTTCCTTTCTCTCTTTCTTCTCTTTCCGGTATGACCATTATTCTTATATTGCTCTTTTTGATGGAGTCAGCAAGTTCTTGTAGAATTCTTTCATTTCTTTTAAGTCTCAAGTCTCTTTCTTCTTCCATCTGTGTAAATTCCAGGTTCTTATTTTTGATGTCACGGATTCTTTTCTTCATCTGGACAACTCTACTACCTAAACTGGATATTTTATTGTTAATTTCTTCTATTGAGTACTTAATCTCCAGAAATTCTATTTGGTTCTTTTTCAAAATTTCAATCTCTTTTGTAAAATGCTTTTTGATTGTGTTTTTGAGATCATTAAACTGCCTTTCTGTGTTTTCTTGCATCTCGTTCAGTTTTTTCAGAATTGCAGTCTTGAATTCTCTGTCATTTAAATCACATATTTCCATATCTCTAAGTTCCTTTTCTGGAGACTTTTCGTTTTCTTTCTGAGCTATCTTATTGTCTTGGTTATTCACGGCAATCTCTGATTTACTATTTCTCTTCCTAGACATCTACAGGAGTGGCTTCTGCAACAGGTTGATAGGTATGCGAAAAGCTTTTAAAGTTCCATAGCTCTTTCTTCACCAGATTCAGAGCCCGTATGTTTCAGCAGTTCTGTTTACTCTTGCAGGAATCCGCCCAGATAGGTGGGCCAGGGGCGGGGTGAGTTGTGAGAGGTGGCCCAAAGCAATGGTGTCGACCACCACCACATGCAGTCCTGCTTCCACAGCTCCCTCCCATTTGCCGGAACTAGTTGAGCTGTAAATTTGTGTCTGTGGTCCACAGTTCTCAGAGCAGCAAATATTCTGTCCTTTGATCTGACACTGCTACTTTATCGCTTCTAGCACCGGGCAGGTGGGTGCAGGGCGAGCTCTGGGAGGGTAGGGAGAGGGCGGCTAGTCTCTGTGCCTAAGGCTTCCGTTCTCCGCTCCGCAGTGAGTGCTCCAATCACCAATTTCAGCCCTCGTCCCTCAGTCTTCACTCCGAGGTCTGCCGTGAGTGAGCGTTGGGTTCAGCCGTGCTATATGCTGCCCCCTCAGCCCTGTGGGCCATAAGCGGAGCCCTAGCAGTCGGAGTCCTTCCCTCTCCCACAGCTGCGGCAGTTCAGGAGCAGGGAGCTCTGAGCACTGAGCTAGGTCTGCGTCCTGCGTTTGAGCAGCTCCGCACTTCTCCTCTCCTTCCTCCCCCACTCGCGGGATTCACCCACCTGGAGGTGAATTCAGTAGTGGGCCTCTTCGTCTTGCCTGTCTGCTGTGCAGGGAGTCCTTTGTCGAGTTATTGTTGTCTGATTTGTTGTACATTCCAGGGGAGCACTACAGAGGCTCAGCTCACGCTGCCATTTTTCCCATATTTTCCCCCATTTTCTTAAGTGTTTTAATCATAAATCATTGTCGTATCTTGTCAAATGCTTTTTCTGCATCTATTGATAAAATCATATAATATTTATCCTTTATTTTGTTTATATGGTGTATCACATTGATTGATTTGTGTATTTGAACCATCCTTGTGTAACAGGAATAGACACCACTTGATCATAATATACATAATTTTTTAAATGTATTGCTATTAATTGTATTTGATTTGCTGGTATTTTAAAATTTTTGTGTCTGTATTCATCAGAGATATTGTCCTGTAGTTTTATTTTTTGTGTGTGTTATGCTTACCACATTTTGGTATCAGAGTGATGTTGGCCTCATAAAATAAGTTAGGAAGTATTAAGTATTTTTCAACATTTTGTAAGAGTTTGAGAGGACAGGTATGAAATTATCTTTGAATATTTGGTAGAATTCACTACTGAAGCCATCTGGTCGTGAACTTTTGCTCTTTGGAAGTTTGGATAATTGTTTCAATTTTCTTAGTGTTGATCAGTCTATTTACATTTTCTAGTTCTTCATGATTCAATCTAGGAAGGTTATATATTTCTAAGAACTTGTCCATTTCTACTAAGTATATAGTCTTTCATAGTATTTTTGTATGATCCTTTGTATTTCTGTGGTATACATAATAACTTCTTCAATTTCATTTCTGATTTTTTTCCTTTTTTTTAAAGTTTATTGCAGTGACAATTGTTAGTGAAATTACACAGATTTCAGGTGTACAATTCTGTATTACAACATCTATAAATCCCATTGTGTGTTCACCACCGAGTCAGTTCTGCTTCCATCACCATATATTTGACCCCTCTTACCCTCATGTCCCACCCACCACTCCCCCTTACCCTCTGGTAACCACTAAACAATTGTCTGTCTCTATGAGTTTTTGTTTCTCATTTGTTTGTCTTGTTCTCTTGTTGTTTTTGGTTTATATACCACATATCAGTGAAATCATATGGTTCTCTGCTTTTTCGGTCCGACTTATTTAGCTTAGCATTATTCTCTCAAGATCCATCCATGTTGCCACAAATGGTCCTATTTCATCTTTTCTTACCGCTGAATAGTATTCCATTGTGTATATATACCACAACTTCTTTATCCATTCATCTATCGAAGGAAAGTTTCGTTGTTTCCACGTCTTGGCCACTATAAGCAAAGTTGCAATGAACATTGGAGCACACGTGTCTTTATGGATAAATGTTTTCAGATTTTTTGGATAGATACCCAGGAGAGGGATTGCTGGGTCATATGGTAATTCTATTCGTAATTTTTTGAGGAACCTCCACACTGCCTTCCATAATGGTTGCACCCGTCTGCATTCCTACCAACAGTGTATGAAGGTACCTTTTTCTCCACAGCCTCTCCAACACTTGTTACTATTTGTCTTGTTGATAATAGCCATTCTGACTGGGGTGAGGTGATATCTCATTGTGGTTTTCATTTGCATTTCTTTGATGATTTGTGATGTTTAGCATTTTTTCATGTTTATTTGCCATTGTATGTCCTCTTTAGAGAAATGTCTCTTCAAGTCCTATGGGGACAGAGCCCCAGAGAGCAGTTTCCAAGCTCTCGGCCTCACATAGAAAGGTGCTGCCTCAGGTAGTAAATGGTCATCAGTTGTGATTGGATGGCTATCAGCTGTGGCTAGTTGGCCGTCAGATGTAACCAGTGAGCCATTGGCCACTAATATAATTGCCATGGCTATGCTAGCAAAAAATGGGGGCTAGCAAGTAGATGGTGGCTGAGCTTGCCAGCAGAGCAGTAAGGGTTGAGAATATTGTGGCTCCTGTTTCCTGTTTCTCCAACCCAGCCGCCAGCGAGACTATAGTGGTATGACTCCCCTACCTATGGTTCAGTGGGTGTTCCTTTTTGGCCTCGCCATATCCTGCGTTCTTATGTGTGGAGTGGGAGCTGAGACCCAGCCTGCGGCCCCTCATGACAGTCACCATTCCTCTGCCGGAGCCCAGGGTGAGTACCTGCAAGTCAGTCTGTGTGGGTCCCTTAAGAGGATATCTGGTTTTCCTGGAGCCTTCCATCCCACCCGGATCGTCAGAATCCCCACTGTTTTTCAGCCAGAAGTTGTGTGTGCTCTTTTTCCTGGCATCAGTTCTTGAGGCTGGGGAGCCTGGTGTGGGGCTAGGATTTCTTGTTCCTTTGTGGGGAACCTCTGTCCCTGAGATTTCTCTCCCAATTTTCAACCTCCACATATGGGTGTGGGACCAGCCTGTTTTGCAATTTCCAGCCTCTCGGCCTCACAGGTCCTCTGCCCATTTTTCAATTGGGTTGTTTGTTTTTTTGTTGTTGAGTTGCATGAGTTCCTTGTATATTTTGGATATTAGCCTCTTATCACAGGCACTGTTTCCAAAAATCTTCTCCCATTCAGTTGGTTGCCTCTTTATTTTGTCGATGGTTTATTTTGCTGTGCAGAAGCTTTTAAGTTTGATATACTCCAATTCATTTATTTTAGCTTTACTTCCCTTGTCTTTGGAGTCAAAATCATAACACGCTATTTGAACCCAAGGTTATTAAATTTAGTACCTATGTTTTCTTCTATGCAATTTATTGTGTCAGGTCTTATGCTTAAGTCTTTGATCCATTTTGAATTAATTTTGGTACATGGTGATGGATAGCAGTCCAGTTTCATTCTTTCACACGTGGCTATCCAATTCTCCCAGCACCATTTATTGAAGAGGCTGTCTTTCCTCCATTGCATGTTTTTGCTTCTTTGTCAAAAATAATCTGTCCATACTTATGTGGTTTTGTTTCTGGGTTCTCAATTTTATTCCATTGGTCTATATGTCTGTTTTCATGCCAATACCATGATGTCTTGATGACTGTAGCCCTGTAGTACAAGCTAAAGTCAGGGAGTGTGATACCTCCAGTATTGTTCTTTTTTCTTAAGCTTACGTTGGCTATTTGGGGTCTTTTGTGGTTTCAAACAAATCTGATAATTTTTTCTCCTATTTCTTTAAAAAATGCCATTGGGATATTGATGGGGATTGCATTAAATCTGCATATTACTTTGGGTAATATGGCCATTTTAACTATGTTGATTCTTCCAATTCACGAGCATGGAATGTCTTTAAATTTCCTTGTGTCTTCTTCAATTTCTTTTAAAAATGTCTTGTAGTTTACAGCATATGGGTGTTACACATACTTGGTCAAGTTCATTCCTAGGTATATTATTCTTTTTGCTACAAGTGCAAAAGGAATTGTTTGTATTTATTTTTCTGAGATTTATTTGTTAGTATATAGGAAAGAAATGGACTTTTGTACATTGATTTTGTAGCTGGCAACTTTACTGTACTCGTTGATTGTTTCTAATAGTTTTTTGTGGAGTCTTTAGGGTTTTCTATACATAGCATCATGTCATCTGCAAAGAGTGATAATTGAACTTCCTCATTTTCAATTTGGATGCCTTTATTTTTTCTCTTGCCTGATGGCTCTGGCAAGGACTTCCAACACTATGTTGAAAAGCAGAGGTGATAGGGGACAGCTCTCTCATGTTCCTGAACGTAGAGCAAAGGGCTTCAGTTTTTCACCATTAATTATGAGATGAGTTGAGGGTTTGTCATATATTGCCTTCATTATGTTAAGTTATTTTCCTTCTCTACCTATTTTATTAAGTGTTTTATTTATAAATGGATACTGTATTTGTTAAATGTTTATTATGTATAAATTGATATAACCATATGATTTTAGTCCTTTATTTTGTTTATGTGATGTATCACATTGATGGATTTGCGGATTTTGAACCATCCTGGTGCTTTGGGGATGAACCCCACTTGGTTGCGATGAATAATCTTTTTAAAGCATTGTTGCATTCGATTTGCTAGAATTTTGTTTAGGATATTTGAATCTGTATTCATCAGAGATATTGGTCTGAGTTTTCTTTTTATGGTTTGTCCTTTCCAGGTTTTGGTATCAGTGTAATGTTGGTCTCATTAAATGATTTGGGGAGTACTGTCTCTTCTTCAATATTTTGGAAGAGTTTGTGCCGGCTTAGTATTATATCCTCTTTGAAGGTTTGGTAGAATTTACTAGTGAACCCATCTGGTCCCAGACTTTTGTTTTTGGCAGGGTTTGGATGACTAATCAAATTTTGTTACTGCTGATCAGTCTGCTTACATTTTCCAGTTCTTCATGGTTCAGCCTAGGAAGGCTATATATTTCTAAGAACTTGTCCATTTCTTCCAGCTTGTTGAATTTTGTGGCATATAGTCCTTCATAGTATTTTTGGATGATACTTTGTATTTCTGTGGCTTCCATGATAATTTCCCCTTTTTCATTTCTGATTTTGTTAATTAGGGTCTTCTCTTATCTTAGTGAGTCTAGCCAAAGGTTTGTCAATTTTCTTAATCTTTTCAAAGAACCAGCTCTTTGTCACATTAATTTGTTCCTTTGTCTTTTTGTTCTCTATTTCATTTAGTTCTGCTCTGATTTTTGTTATTTCCTTTCTTCTGCTGACCATGGGTTTCATTTGTTCTTCTTTTTCTACTTCTTAAAGGTGTAACGTGAGGTTATTTGATTTGGATTTTTCTTGTTTCTTGAGATAGGTGATATAAATTTCCCTCTTTAAACTGCTTTGGATGCATCCCAAAAATTTTGGTAGGATTTATTTTCATTGTCATTTGTTTCTATGTATCTTTTGAGCTCTCCTCTAATTTCTTCTTTGACCCAGTCGTTCTTTAAAAGTATTTTGTTTAATCTCCATGTGTTTGTGTTTTTTCCTGCTTTCTTTTTGCAGTTGATATCCAATTTCAAAGCTTTGTAATCAGAGAATATGCTTGGTATGATTTCAGTCTTCTTAAATTTGCTGACTTTGATTTTATGTACCAATGGAAGGTTCCATGTACACTAGAAAAAACGTATAGTCTAATATTTTAGGATGAAGTACTTTATATATGTCAGTTATGTCCATTTCATCTAATGTGTCATTTAGGGTTTTATTTCGCTATTTATTTTCTGTTTTGATGATCTATCTTTAGCTGTCAATGATGTATTTAGGTTCCCTAATATAATTGTGTTTTGGTCAATTTCTCCCTTGAGTTCTGTTACTGGTTGCTTGGTACATTTCGGTGCTCCTTGATTGGGGGCATAAATATTCATGACTGTTATATCTTCCTGTTGTATAGTCCCCTTTACCATTATGAAATGTCCATCTTTGTCTCTTGTTATTTTTTTCACCCTGAAGTCTGCTTCATCTGATAGCATTATGGCTACACCTGATTTTCTCTGGGTACCATTTGTTTGGAGTGTCAATTTCCACTATTTCACTTTGAGTCTATGCTTGACCTTGTAGTTAAGATGTGTCTCTTGGAGACAGCATATGGTTGGGTTTAGTTTTTTTATCCAATCTGCTTTGCCTTTTTATTGGTTAATTCAGTCCATTTACATTTAGGGTGATTATGGATATGTGAGGATTTCCTGTCATTCTATCTTTAGTTTTCTTCGTTTTCTTGTAAAGCTGTGTCTCCATTGTTTCTTTGCCTTTTTGTTGTTGTCTATTATTTCTGTGTGGTGATATTCTATGATATTTTCCTTCTGTTTCTTCTTTTATTAAAGTATATATTTCAGTTCTGGATTTTTTTGGAGTGGTCACCCCGAAGTTTATGTAAAAGAAAGTTTGATATTTAGAGTATTCCATTTTCTTCAGCACGACTTACTTTCTCCATTCCCATATTCCAGTTCAGGCCTTTACTCTCACCATTAATGTTTGGTTGCCACAAATTGTCCTTGTTGATGGTGGTCGAAATGCCACTTTTAGTCTTATTTTCTTTTTATTTTTATTTATTGGGGTGATAATTGTTAGTGAAATTACATACATTTCAGATGTACAATTCTGTATTACATCATCTATAAATCTCATTGTATGTTCACTATCCAGAGTCCGTTTTCCTTACATCACTATATATTTGACCCCCCTTACCCTCTCATGCAGGTCGTGTATTAGAAAATTCCCTCAGCTTCTCTATGTCTGTAGAAGTCTTTGTTCCTCCTTCATATCTAAAGGATATCTTTGCTGGATATGGTATTCTTGGCTCTAAATTTCTCTATTTCAATAGTTTGACTATTTGGTGCCACTCCCTCCTGGCTTGTAGAGTTTCTGCTGAAAAATCTGATGATAATCTAATGGGCTTTCCTTTGTAGGTTACCGTCTTCTTTTCCCTGGCTGCCTTGAGGATTCTTTCTTTGTCATTGATTTTAGACAATTTCAATACTATGTGCCTTGGAGAAGGCCTGTTGGGGTTGAGGTAATTAGGTGTTCTATTTGTTTCTTGTATTCAAGGATCCAGTTCTGTCCACAAGTTTGTTAAGTTTCCATCGACAATTTGTTTGAATATATTCTCTGTTCCCTTCTCTCTATCTTCTCCTTCTGGTATGCCCATTATTCTTACATTGCTCTTTCTGATGGAATCAGAAAATCCTTGTAGAGTTCTTTCTTTTTTTTTTTTTTTTTTAAGTCTCAAGTCTTTCTTCTTCTATCCATGTCATTTCCAGGTTTCGATTTTGGATGCCACTGATTCTTTCCTCTATCTGGTCAACTCTACTACCTAAGCTGGCTGTTTCATTATTAATTTCTTCTATTGAGGTCTTAACCTCCAGAAATTCTATTTGGTTCTTTTGAAAAATTTCAATCTCTTTCGTAAAATGCTCATGTTGTTCTTTGATTGTGTTTCTGAGTTCATTAAACTGCCTTTCCGTGTTTTCTTGCATCTCATTGAGTTTTTTCAGAACTGCAATCTTGAATTCTCTGTCATTTAAGTCACATATTTTCCTATCTTAAGTTCCTTTGTGGAGACTTTTCACATTTTTTCTGAGCTGTCTTGTTACCTTGGTTATTCTTGGCAATTACTGATTTATTATTTCTCTTCCTAACATTTATAGGAGTGGCTTCTGCAATAGGTTGATAGGAAGAGGTCTTTCTTTTGTTTTCCCGTACTTGTTGGTAGAATGTTTTATTTTCTCTCCGACTGCAGCCTTTTTTATCTCTCTCACACGGTAGTGCTATGTTTTCTCTGCACTATTCCAGCTTCTCACATAATGGGGGGATTCTCTGAGAGATGGGCTTCTCCTCTGTTAATAGTTCTTCTGGGTCACAGGGCACAGTGTCCGTGTGGGTATTCGAAGAGTTTTTGAAGTTCCAAACCTTTTCCTGAAGAGTCAGAGCCCATGTGTTTCAGCAGTTCTGTTTACTCCTGCAGGGATCTGCCCAGATAGTTGTGGCCAGGGGCAGGGTGAGTTGTGAGAGGTGGCCCAGAGAAATGGAGGCGACCACCACCAGAACTCTCCTGCTTCCACAGCTCCCTCTCTTTTGCTGGAACTAGTTGGGCTGCGAATCTGTGTCTGAGGTCTACAGTTCTTAGAACAGCAAATATTCTGTTCTTTTGATCTGACACTTCTAGTGTTCGGCTTCTAGCACCATGCCGGTAGGGGCAGAGCGAGCTCTGAGAGGTGTGGAGGGGGCGGCTAGTCTTAGTGCCTAAGGCTACCATTCTGTTCTCAGCAGTGAAGGCTTAAACTACCGGTTTCAGCCTTCTTTTTTCACTCTTTTCTCCGAGGTCTTTGCCATGAGCATTGGGTTCATCCGTGTTATATGCTGTCCTCTCAGCCCTGTGGGCCATAAACAGAGCCCCAGCAGTCTGCGTTCTTTCCTCTCCTGCAGCCATGGCAGTTCCAGGACGCAACAAGCTCCGAGCTCGGAGCACTGAGCTAGGTCTGCATCCTGCACCCCCGCGGCTCTCTCTCCGCATTTCTCTTTTCCCTCCTCCCCTGCTAGCCCGATTCGCCCACCTGTAGGTGAATTCAGTAGTGGGCCTCTTCGTCTTGCCTGTCTGCTGTGCAGGCAGTCCTTTGTGGAGTTATAGTTGTTCCATTTGTTGTAAATTCCAGGAGAGATTTACAGAGGCTCTCCTTAGGCCACCATTTTCATGACCTGATTATTTTTTAATTTGTGTTTTTTACGTTTTTTCTTAGTGAGTGTGACCAAATGTTTGTCAATTTTATTAATCTTTTCAAAGAACCAGCTGTTTGTGGCATTAGTATTTTTTTTTTTTGTATTTTTGTTTTTTATTTCCTTTAGTTCTGCTCTGATTTTTATTATTTCCTTCGTCTGCTGACTTTGAGTTTCATTTTTATTCTTTTTTTCTAGTTCTTTAAGATGTAATGTAGGTTGTTTATTTGGGGTTTTTCTTGTTTCCTGGGATAGCCCTATAGTGACATAAGTTTCCTTCTCAACACTGCTTTTGCTTCATCCCAATAATTTTTATATGATGTATTTTTGTTTTCATTTGTTTCTATGCATCTTTTGATCTCTCCTTTTATTTCTTCTTTATTCCAGTTGTTATTTAATAGCATGTTGTTTAATCTCCACATATTTGTGATTTTTCCTGTTTTCTTTATACAGTTTATCTCAAATTTCAAAGCATTATGGTGGGAGAATATGCTTTGTCTAATTTCAATCTTCTTAAACTTGTTGAGACAAATTTTGTGTCCCAACACATGATCTGTTCTTGGTTGTGCACTAAAAAGGAATTTACATTGTGATGAAAGACTTGGATGAAAGACCCTATAAATGTCATGTCCATTTAATCTAATGTGTCATTTAGGGTTGATGTTTTCTTACTTATTTTCTGTCTTGATGATCTATCCATAGCTGACAATTATGTATTTAGGTCCCCTACTATAATTGTATTTTTGGCAAATTCTCCCTTTAACTCTGTTCGTAGTTGCTTTGTATATTTTGGTGCTCCCTCATTGGGAGAATATATATTGATGGGTTTTATGTACCATCCCCCTTATCATTATGAAATGTCCTTTTTTACCTTTTTATCCTGAATTGTGTTGTATCTGAAATAACTATCACTACACCTGCTTTTCTCTGGGTTTAATTTGATTGGAGTATTAATTTATACTCTTTCACCTTGAGGCTATACTTCTTGTAGCTGAGATGTGTCTCTTGGAAGCAGCATATTGTTTTGTTTTTGTGTTTTGATCCAATCTGCTACTCTATGCCTTTTTATTGGTGAGTTCAATCCATTTACATTTAAGGGGATTATTGACATATGGGAATTTCCTATAGCCATTTTATCTTTTGTTTTCTGGTGGCTCAGTGCCTGCATTGTTTCTTTGCCTTTGTTTTTCTGTTACATTAGTTTTGTGGTATTCTATGATTTCTTTTTTCACTCTGTTTTGTCTTGTTTCATGTTATGTGTCTTAGTTCTTGGTTTATTTATTTATCCATTTATCTATTTATTTATTTATTGTTTATTTATTTTTGAGTGTTTATCATTAAATTTATGTAAAAGGAAGTTTCAGGGGTGACGTCATAGGAATGGCGTCAGCAGGGCGCACTTTTTGAGTTCTCTTCCAGATTTTATCACAAATGGGACATATAACCAATCAAAGGACTCTCTGCTCATCCCACAGAACAGCTAAGAGACTCGTGCAAGGATTACTTGAAAGTGCGCAAATTGAGCGAGCAGGGGAAGAGGGAAGAGAGCAGAGTGGAGACGCTGCCTGCATCTGCAGTGGTGGAAAACTGGTCTGCACCTGTGGCTGTGGGGACGTGGTCCACATCTGCAGCTGTGGAAACTCGGCCTGCATCTGCGGTGCTGGAAACACAGCCCGCATCTGCGTCAGTGGAAACACGGCCGGCATCCACAGCTGCAGAGACACGGGGGATCCCAGGACGGAGCAGAGAACAAAAAAGCCAGGAGATGGGCTCTTTCCCTGTGTCCCACAGATGATCTCTCCTTCTGAGGGGGCAGCTAGTTGTACTCTAGGTCAGACAAAGGATACAAATTACATAACTAGGCCCCCGCCCCACCCCCGCTCTTCCAATCCTACCCCCACCCTTCCAGAGACTTAAACTGGCCCCTAAACTGAAGAGTAGTGTCAGATTACAGAGGAGCCTTAGTGCTCAGGCTTTGGGAAGACTGGCGGGCAACTCTGACTCAAGGAAGAGTCTGGGAAGAGTGTAATTTTTGCTGGGCATGGAGAGAAGGGTCTCCTATAACCCCAGCCACCACCTTTTCTGGCTATTGGAAGAGTGTGACACGGTTGAGCTTGGAGAGAGATGACTCCTCCATCCCCAGTCCCCACCCTTTCTGGCCTGCCTAGGGCAGGGCAATTACAACAGCGGACGCACCCCCAGGGATCAGCAGTAAGGGGCAGACACAGCTCCCGGCTTTCAGCAGCTCAGAAATCTCCCGGCCGACACACACACACACACACACACACACACACACACACACACACAATCACATGGAAGGAGTGCCCTAAGACTCAGGAGAACTGAACACATGGCTGGTGGTGCTACTCTCAGTGTGCATGTGTGCAGGCAAGGGCAGAAACTGCACTGACTTTGTAAAAACCACTATTCACATCACTCAGCCCTACGCATCTAAATCTACAGTCCCAAAGTCACTCTGGGTGCCAGGTGACTGGCTCTGCCTGCACAATACTCAGGGGACTCTTTGGTACAGCAGAGGACAAACTGGAGATTACTTGGTGGGCTTAAGCCAAGACTGATGCTGCTTTTTGTTTTGCTTTGTTTTGTTTTGTTTCGTTTTCACATATTTGATGTCTTTGCCTGTGTTGAGTGGGGGTTGTCGGTTGTTTTTACATGTGAATATATTTGATTTTTTCTTTGTTGTTGTTGTTGTTGTTGTGCTTGGAGATTTGCTTTGTTCTAAAATTGCCCTACCAGGGCCCAGCTTAAGAGGCACAAGATTCAACAAATTCATAGGCCAACTCCAGGCCTAACCAGAGAACTAGCAGGTTTAACCTACAATTCACACACCCAGAGGGAATTCTGTACAGGCACAAAAGCCCCTAGAGGCCAAAACACATTTAAGCAGTCAACGCTCATGGAGCAGAACACCCTGCAGTAGGCAGAGTCAAGTCTCACAACTAGTCAGCCTAGAGTTAACCCCACCTACTCACAAGTGAAAACCAATTAAAGATCTTCTTTAACAAGACAATATACACAACCCAAGAGTCACCTTTAGAGCACAGGCAGAGAGGAGAACGAAGTAATGCAAGTCAAATATAAAGGACACATACTACATAACATAACCCAGCAAAACCTAAGAATTCTAGGGGATCTACCTAATACATCAAAGCAAATACAGGGAGTCAGCCATAATGGGGAAACAAAGAAACAAGTCCCAAATAAAAGAACAGATGATACCTCCAGAAGATAAACCAAATGAAACAGAGGTAACTTAACTATCAGAGACAGAGCTCAGAACACTGATGATAAGAATGTTTAAGGAGCTTAGATACAACATAAACAAGGATGTAGAAATCATAACAAACAACCAGTTACAACTAAAGAACATAATTACTGAAATAAAGAACTCAATTGAAGGAATTAACAGCAGGTTAGATGAAGCAGAGGATCGAATCAGTGACTTAGAAGACAAGTTAGCAGACATCACCCAAACAGAACAACAGAAAGAAAAAAGAATAAAAAACAATGAAGATGGTTCAAGAGGCCTCAGGGATAAAATCAAGCACAACAACATGCGCATCATAGGAATACAAGAAAGTGAAGAGAGGAAGCAAGGGATTGAGAACATATTTGAAGTAATAATGTCCAAAAACTTCCCTAACCTGATGAAGGAAACCAACATACAAGCTCAGGAAGTGCAGAGAGTTCCAACCAGGATAAACCCAAACAGGTCCACATCAAGAAACATTATAGTTAAAATGGCAAAGCTTAAAGACAAAGAGAGAATCCTAAAAGCAGCAAGAGAAAGACAGAGGGTTACATGCAAGGGAACTTCCATAAGACTATCAAATGACTTTTCTACAGGGACATTGAAGGCCAGGAGGGATTGGCAGGAGATACTCAAAGTGATGGAAAACAAAGGCCTACAACCTAGATTGTTTATCCAGCAAGGCTATTATTTAAAGTTGATGGAGAGATAAAGAGCTTTCCAGAAAAGAATAAGCTAAAGGAATTTACTACCACCAGCCAGTATTGCAAGAAATACTAAAAGGACTTCTGTAAATAAAAGAAAGATGAAAATAAGCTAAAGACAAATTTAAAAATGGCAATAACTATGTACCTATCAATAATCACTTTAAATGTAAACGGATTAAATGCTCCAATCAAGAGACATAGTATGGCTGAGTGGATAAGAAATCAAGACCCTTGTATATGCTGTATACAAGAGTTTCACCTCAGATCAAAAGACACACACAGGCTGAAAGTGAACGGTTGAAGTAAGATATTTCATGCAAATGGAAATGAGAAAAAAGTGAGGTGCAATACTTATATCTGACAAAATAGACTTTAAAATGAAGAACATATTAAAAGACAAAGATGGGCACTATATAATAATAAAAGGATAAATCCAACAAGAGGACATAACCTTAGTAAACATCTATGCCCCCAACATAGGAACACCTAAATATATAAAACAGGTACTGACTGACATAAAGACAGAGATCAACAGTAACACTATCATAGTAGGGGACTTCAACACACCTCTGACAACAAGGGACAGGTCTTCCGGAGGGAAAATCACTATGAAAACAACAACCTTAAATGATGCATTGGACCATTTGGATTTAATCAATATTTTCAGAGCATTTCACCCAAATGCTGCAAAATACACGTTTTTCTCAAGCGCACATGGAACATTTTCCAAGATAGACCCTATGTTAGGTCACAAAACTAGTCTTTAAAAAGACAATATACACAACCCAAGAGTCACCTTTAGTTGTAACTGGTTGTTTGTTATGATTTCTACATCCTTCTTTATGTTGTATCTAATATGATAAATTTAAGAAAATTGAAATCATACCAATTGTCTTCTCTGACCACAGTGCTATGAAATTAGAAAGGAACTACAGGAAAAAAAACTGGAAGACACACCAATTCATGAAGGCTGAATAACATGTTACTAAATAAAGAATGAATCAAGCAGGAGATCAAGGAAGAAATCAAAAGATATCTCGAGACAAACGAAAATGAAAACACTACGACACAAAATCTATGGGATGTGCGAAAGCAGTCCTAAGAGGGAAATTCATAGTATTGCAGGCCTACCTAAAGAAACAAGAAACATCACTAATCAACAGTTTATCTACACTTAAGGGATCTGGGAAAAGAACAACAAAATAAGCCCAAAGGGAGCACAAGGAAGTGATAATAAAGATCAGAGTGGAAATAAATGAAATGGGAACAAGAAAAACAATACAAAACATCAATGAATCCAAGAGTTGGTTCTTAGACAATATAAAGAAAATTGACAAACCTTTAACCAGACTCATTAAAAAAAGGGAGAGAGGACCCAAATTAATAAAATCACAAATGAAAGAGGAGAAGTGACAACAGACACCACAGAAATACAAAAAAATTTAAGAAATTACTATGAGGAACTATATGCCAACAAATTTGACAATCTGGAAGAAATGGACAATTTTCTGGAAGTGTGTAACCTTCGAAGGCTAACTCAAAAAGAAACAGAAAACCTGAACAGACTGATTACCAACAGGGAAATTGAATCAGTAATCAACAACCTCCCAACAAACAAAAGCCCTGGACCAGATGGCTCTACAGGTGGATTTTACAAAACATTCAAAAAAGAGTTATCACTTATTCTCCTCAAGCTCTTTCAAAAAATCCAGAAGGAGGGCAGACTCCCAAACACTTTTTACAAAGCCAGTATCACCCTTTATCCCAAAATCAGACAAAGACACCACAAAAAAGAAAAATACAGGCTGATATCTCTAATGAACATAGATGCAAAAATCCTCAACAAAATGTTAGTGAACAGATTTTAGTAACACATTAAAAAGATCATATACCATGATTAAGTGGGATTCATGCCTGGTATGCAGGGGTGGTACAACATCCGCAAAACAATTAATGTGATACACCACAGTAACAAAATGAAAAATAAAAATCACATGATCATATCAATAGATGCAGAAAAAACATTTGATAAAATCCAGCAGCCATTTATGATAAAAACCCTTAAGAAAGTGGGAATAGAGGGATCATATCTCAACATAATAAAGGCCATATATGACAAACCCACCGCTAGCATCATACTCAATGGGGAAAAGCTAAAACCATTCCCCCTAAGATCAGGAACAAGGCAAGGTTTTTCACTATCTCCACTTCTATTACTACATAGTGCTGGAAGTTCTAGCCACAGTAATCAGACAAGAAAAAGAAATAAAAGGCATACAAATTGGTAAGGAGGAAGTAAAATTATCACTATATGCAGATGATATGATACTATATATAAAGAACCCTAAAGACTCCACCAAGAAACTATTAGAGCTGATATATGAATTTAGTAAAGTAGCAGGATACAAAATTAATATTCAGAAATCAGTTGCATTTGTATATACCAATAAGAAAACATCAGAAGGAGAAATTAAAAAAGCAATCTCAATTACAATTGCTCTAAAGTCTACAAAATACCTGGGAATAAATTTAACCAAAGAAGTAAAAGATCTGTACTCAGAAAATTACAAGACACTGAAGAAAGAAATGAAAGAAGACACAAATAGATGGAAACACATACCATGTTCATGGATAGGAAAAATTAATATAGTTAAAATGTCCATATTGCCTAAGGCAATATACATATTCAATGCAATTCCTATCAAACAACCAACAACATTTTTCACAGAAATAGAACATATAATCCTAAAATTTATATGGGACCATAAAGGACCCGGGTAGCCTCAGCAATCTTGAGAAATAAGAACAAAGTGGGAGATATAACAATACCTGACATCAAATTATACTACATGTCTACAGTAATCAAAACAGCATGGTACAGGCATAAAAACAGACACATAGATCAATGGAACATAATAGAGAGTCCAGAAATAAATGCATGCCTACATGGCCATTTAATCTACGACAATGGAAGCAAGAATGTACGATGGGGTAAAGACAGCCTGTTCAAGAAATGGTGTTGGGAAACCTGGACAGACACATGCCAAAAAATGAAGCTGGACCACCTCCTTACACCATATACAAAAATAAATTCAAAATGGCTTAAAGACTTAAGTGTAAGATCTGAAACCATAAAATATCTTGAGGAAAATATAGGAAGAAACTTCACAGACATTACCTGGAGTAAGATTTTCACTGATATATCCCCTCGAGCAAGGGAAATAAGAGAAAAAATTAACATGTGGGATTACATCAAACTAAAAAGTTTTTTCACAGCAAAAGAAACCATCAATAAAACAAAAAGGGATCCTACTGAATGGGAAAAAATATTTGCCAATGATATATCTGATAAGGGATTAATATCACAAATCTATATAAAACTCACTCAACTCAACTCCAAAAAATAAACAACCCAATTAAAAAATGGGCGGAGGACATGAAGAGACATTTTCTAAAAGGCACATACAGATGTCATACAGATATATGAAGAAATGCTCAACCTCACTAAATTTCAGAGAAATGCAAATAAAAACCACAATGAGATACCACCTCACTCCAGTCAAAGTGGCTATCATCAATAAATTAACAAACAACAAGTGTTGGCACGGATGTGGAGAAAAGTGCTTGTGCACTGTTGGTGGAATTGCAGATTGGTGCAGCCACTATGGTAAAGTGGCTATGGTAAAGTGGATATGGAGGTATCTCAAAAACCTGAAAATGGAACTACTTTAAATCCAGCAATTCAACTCCTAGGTATCTATCCGGAGAAATCCAAAACTCCAATTCAAAAATCTTTATGCACTCCTATGTGTATTGCAGCACTATACACAATAGCCAAGACATGGACACAACCGAAATGCCCATCAGTAGATGACTAGATTAAGAAACTGTGGTACATTTATACAATGGAGTATTACACAGCCATAAAGAAGAAAGAAATCTTACCATTTGCAGCAACATGAATGGACCTAGAGAACATTAAGTGAAATAAGTCAGACAGAGAAAGACAAGTACCATATGATCTCACTTATATGCGGAATCTGAAGAAGTGAATAAGTGAATGAACTAATCAGAAACAAGTTTTGGAGACAAAGAGGAAAAACTGAAGGTTGCTAGATGGGCGGGGGTTAGGGTAAGGGGGAATGTAAGGGGATTAGAAAACAGTCTGTAACCACAAGATGGCCATGGGGTTTTGAAAATTAATTTGGAGAACATAATCAATAATGTTTTAAAGATTTTGTAGGGTATCCGATGGACACGTGTCTGATTTGGGAGACCACCTTAGGGATGATGTAGATGCCTGATCATTGCACTGTACACCTGAAGCTGAACAATAATGAATGCCAAGTATAATTTTACATATGTATGTATATATATATATGTATGTATATACTTACAAGAAGCGGAGTACAGCGTTAGGAATAGAGACAGTGGAAATATAATTGCTCTGTGCAATGTCAGAGGGATAGTGGATGGGGGGAGGGGTGTTCATACAGTGTGAGGGATATAAATGATAAACGTCTAAGTATTACTTTGTCTTGTGCACCTGAAATTAATAAAAAAAATTCTTGTGGAAAAAAAGGATATCAAACTTATGTTTGATATCTAAAATATGTGAGGCTTATATTTACACCGTAAAGAGTAAAACACAAAAAAAGGAAAAAAAAGAAAGTTTCATACATAGAGTAGTCTTTTTTCTTCAGCATGCATTTTATCTCATTGTCCTTTGCAAATTCAGACTTTACACCTTCCCTTTTTATGTTCTTGTTGTCACAGTGATATTTATGTTTGAGTTCATTTCTGAGTTGCAATAGCAAATTGTCTTCTTCATCTCTTTTTCTCTTTTATGTTTTTCTCTTCTTTATCCTTTATTTAAGTATATAGTGCCCTATTTCCATTTCCTGCTTTTGTCTGTCTGTTAGCAATCTTCCTCATAGTTTTGTACCCTTTCTTCTTTTTGTTTCAGGTCGAACAGCATCCTTCAGTACTTCCTATAATGCAAGACTTGTAATGGAAAATTCCCTTACCTTTTGTATATCTGGAGAGGTCTGTATTTTTCCTTCATCTCTAAAGGATAACTTTGCAGGATATATTATTCTTGGCTGGTAATGTCTCTCTTTCAGTAGTTTGAATATTTGATTCTACTCTCTCTTGGCTTGTAATGTTTCTGCTCAAAAGTCTAATGATACTCTAATGGGTTTTCCTTTGTAGGTTACCATCTTCTTTGCCTTGGCTACCTTGAAATTCTATCTTTGTCACTGATTTTTGACACTTCAATATAATGTGCCTTGGAGAATGCCTATTGGGATTGAGGTAGTTAGGTGTTCTCTTTTCTTCTTGGATTCTAAGATCCAGTTCTCTCCATAGGTTTGGGGAGTTCTCCTTTATTATTTGTTTGAAGAGACTCTATGTGTCCTTCTCCCTCTCTTCTCCTTCTAGTATACCCATTATTCTTATATTGTTCTTTCTGATGAAGTCAGAAAGTTCATGAATTTAAGAGTTCATTTGTTTATTTTAACTCTTAAGTCTCTCTCTTCTTCCATCTGTGTCATTTCCAGGTTCCTATCTTTGATATGACTAATTCTTCCTCTATCTGGTCAGCTCTATTTCCTAAACTGGCTATTTCATTTTTCATCTCTTTTATTGAATTCCTCAGCTCCAGAACTTTTATTTGGTTCCTTTTAAAATTTCAATCTCTTTGGCAAAATATTCATTTTGTTCATTGATTTTGTTTCTGTGGTCATTAAACTGCCTGAGTTTTCTTGCATCTTGTTGAGCTTTTTGAAAACTTCAATCTTGAATTCTTTGTCATTTAAATCACATATTTTCATGTTTATAAGTTGATTTTCTGGAGACTTTAAATTTTTTTTTTCTAAATTTCCTTGTTACCTTGCTTATTCATGGCAATTATTGGATTATTTCTCTTCCTGAGCATTTGTCCTTTTGCAGCAGATTGATATGAAGGTGTTTTTCTTTTGCTTCCCAGTTAGTAGCTCTGGAACATTTTATTTTCTCTTGCCCTGTTCTGGCTTCTCATGTGGAGGGAGATTTCCTGGGGAGATGGACTTCTTCTCTGTAACCAGATCACATTGGTCTCAAAACACCACCCTGATGGAAGGACATGGTAGGTGATAGGGTTCTGAGCCTCTGAAATCCCAGTGCTACCCCTTCAGCCAGATACAAAACTGTTTGCCTCAGTATGCCTGGGTGCCCTCACTGCAATCAGCCATGAAAGGAGAGCACAGGGAGGGCTGGGACATGTGGCTGGTGTGTTTTTGTTTTTTGTTTCTTCTGAGTAATGGCAACTGTCAGACCACAACTGCCTTACTCTTGTATCTCCTCCTTTGTCACTGGAATTAACTGCACTGTGCATCTGCCATTCAGGGACAGTCTGTCAAATTCTCAGAGCTGTAGATATTCTGCTCTTTAATCTGACACTACTACCAATTTTTCCTGGGCCTGCTGCTCACACTGGGAGAATATGGGGAAAGCAAGGACTGGGAGGTTAGGGCTAGGCAGCCAAAATCCATGGCTTTGTTTCCTGCTTAACAATGAGGGCTGTTAGACCGTAGTTGTCACTGTTTTGTATTCGGTCTTTGCCCCAAGATCTCTTCACCAATCACAGAGTTCAGCTGTATTATATGCTCATCCATCAGGCAGAATTGCTGGAGCTACAGAGAGTGCTCCTGTAGTCTCAATTCTCCTCTCTCCTGGGACTGCAGTGAGCTGTGGACTGTGTGTCCCACAGCCCTGGTTTGTGCACTTCTCCCTTCCCTCCTCATAAGCCCACCTTCAGATGTTTTAATGTATAGATCTCTCAGATGTGCTTGAACTGTATAGGGCATCATTTGTTGAATTATAGTTGTTAAATTTTTTGTAATTACAAGGGGAGACAACAAGGAGTATGCCTTATGTTGCCATGTTTCTGACATCACCTACAGCATTTGAAAATACATTAAAACCACTCACCTTAGTAATATGAAAAATATCACAGGCTTAAATATACTACGGAAATCAAATGCTTTTGCTTAGGTAATGCTGCTGTATTGCACAAATGAAGGGTGTCATCAAACATTATATAATGCAGCAGCACTACACCTAAGTTTGGGTTGCTAGGACAGTGAGCAGGTATTATCATGACGTCCATGGAATTCTCTATGGAACTTCATTCTGGCTTCTAGAGCTAACACTCAGAACCCAGGAAAGGATTAATTGAAAAGACACACACAAAAAATCAATTTTTCCTGCTTTATATATTCTGGATATTACTCTCTTTCTACACCAGCCAAAACCACAGGTTGAATATAAAGCAAATATTTGAATGTCATTTCCGACAGTATTATTACTATTCTTGTGTTCCCACAATGAATATCTGATTACTATTAAAGTTGATTCTCCTGGAAAAGTAATCCTCTTCAGTCATATAAGTATTCTTGAATTATAACCACATAAATATCTTTCAAGAGTTTCTTACAATATATATTTCATTATGTATTAATGAGTCAACCAAATCAATGTTCTAATGACCACTGGATGACTTTTTAGTACATGTATCCATCCTTCTAAACATGCAATAGAATGAAGTCAGATTCACATCATGTCTGCATGTTAAAGCATCACAACTCCTAACTGTATCCAGATATAAATTTAAGTAAAGTTCAAGAAATGTGTATACCAAAATAATACTGATGAATTCCAAAAATCCCACATTTACTTTGTCATGTTATTCTATTCTGCCATCCCATCTTTGTAGTAATTAAGTGATTACATTGAAACAACATAACAAACTAACCAAAGGACTTGGAAAACTATGTATAGAGAGCCAAGTAAAAGGGACATGTCCATAACTTTTAGTGAATAATTGATGGCATGTACATATGTGAAATATTCTACTAACAAAACATTGTAAGAAAAGAGAGATGAAAGAACTGACATTTATAGTCAATTAAGAAAATTTCACTACAATAATTTTAGTAGCCCTTTTGCCTACTTTGAAAAATAATGTGAAGGCCATATTATGCAGATTTCAAATTGTGACATATATTTGAAATGAGGCACTAAGTACTTCAAAAATCTTTTTTAAATATCTTATTATAAAATGGAAATAAGATTGTATTTGATAGTCTAAATAAATGCCTTCTTAAACCTAGCTTTATTTTAAGTAACAGTTTCTGAATGTGGGTAAATTGGCATGATGTCAGGCCCCTGCTTCTCTACCGCACCCTTCTCTTACCCTCTACCTCTTGATCACTGTAGTCCAAACTCCTGGCCTTTTCTTCAGGCCTTCAAAGTAGTAGACTCCTTCTGCCTCAAGGTCTTCATTCACTCCCAGATGACTCTGATATAATTTTGGGGTGTGGATCTTTTTATAAATAAATCTCCAATGATTCTAAGATGCAGCCCACTTTGAGAACCATTAATAACTTGTTGAAGGCAGAAACTGCCAGTTTTATTCACCTCTCTAGCAAGGCCTAGAACATTGTAACATTCGAAAAATATTTGTTGAATGAATAAATGAAAGTGATTAGGGAAAAGAAACAAAGGGAGATGAATATAGGAAAAATTAAGACTACCCAACCAATTGATAATCTTTCCATGGCTTCTTTATTTCTCATGAATAAACATTCCTTTTTCTAATACAATAATGGTAACACTTAGCTATTTGAGTTCACAAATGACTCTGGAGCATGCGAATCTTGTAATAAAGTAGCACCTGGTAGTTAGAGAAAATTCATGGAATAAGGTAGTCCCACAGAATGACCAGTATTACTCGCTTTGATAAATATCATAAGAATTTTAACAACAGACTCATAAAAAGGTAGTTCACGATGAAGTCCTAAGGCCTATGGCTAGTTGTATAGACATGTTCTAGAACGCACAAGTTGAAAAAAAATAAATAAACTGGAAGTTGATTATCATGCTCAAATAATTTTTTTTTTTTTTTTTTTTTTTTTTTTTTTTTTTTTTGTTGAGAGCCCGCTGGCCCATGTGGGAATCGAACCGGCAGCCTTCGGAGTTAGGAGCACGGAGCTCCAACCGCCTGAGCCACTGGGCCGGCCCCCATGCTCAAATAATTTAATGAGTTAAGCTTCAATAATTCTTTTTGAAACGATAGGTAGTTCTTCACACAGCCATGAGGTCTCCAGAAACATATTGTTGTAAAAAAAAAAAAAAAAAAAAAAAAAGGTCTCTGATAGAAAGAGAAATTTTAAATGTATAATGGTATATTCTCTTCCATTTGTTTTCCTTTCAGGAAGGGAAGTAGATGCCTTCAAGAAAGATCCCCTTAAAGGAAAGGATGAATAATTGTATTGAGATTTAAACCATCTCTTGAATGTTAATCACATTCCAGTGACCTTGCCAAGATTTTATATGTATTATCTTATTTGATTCTCAAAATAACTCTTAGATAAATGCCACTATTCATGTTTGTGAGGTTAATCAACCTGCTGAAAGTGTTGTAGTAGTAAGTAGTAGAAGTGGCTCTCAACCCAAATTCGTTGACAATAGGACTACACTCTACACTTTTCTCCTCTTTATACCCCCTCAGAGGCCTCTAGGAATGTCTTATGTGCCTTAGAAATTTAAAAAAAAAAAAAAATCAAAAAAAAAAACAAAAAAAACAAATCCTAAATGCATGTCAGTTTCTTGCAGAAACTTTTCCTGCACTGTTTTGTTACTGGGTTATGGGCCTGTTTGATCATGAGGGCTATTTTGGAATAGCTTTAATGTATAACACGATCAGAATTTTTTATAGAGTTAATCTATAAAAATCTAGCACAATCTAACACAAATTGTTTTCTCAATTCACATATAAA
Source organism: Rhinolophus hipposideros (assembly GCF_964194185.1). Taxonomy (NCBI): domain Eukaryota; kingdom Metazoa; phylum Chordata; class Mammalia; order Chiroptera; family Rhinolophidae; genus Rhinolophus; species Rhinolophus hipposideros. The sequence continues at coordinate 42,076,013 of NC_138059.1, forward strand.
AACTTAAAAATCTAAATAATGAGAATATTCTGATATTTGTTTTATTATTTTTCCATGAACTTAAAATGCCATCTTAAGCACCAGTAGCTTCACTGAGTGTTTACTATATTCCACTTAACTAGAGATTCTAAATTTGTCATTTTTATATCAATTTCAAAATTGTTATTTTAATTATCACCATTTACCAGATGAGGAAATTTAGGCATCAAGAGTTTATGTAACTTTCTCAAGAAAAATGAACTAATAGGTACCAGAGCTAGAATTCAATTGCAGATTTGTCTTCCATGACACCAACTGTATACCAGGAAAATAACTGGATATTTCTGCATTAGACAATGAGGTATTTAATTTTTTTCTTTGACTTAATTAGCAATTTAAGATTTTTTTTTCCTTGACCAAAAGAAGTAACGAATGTTAGAATAGAATGGATGTTTGTGTGTCTGAAAATTAGTAAAATATTGGAAAGTAAGGAAACTTCTCTTCTAAAATACCAATTAAATAAAAAGAAGAGATTTTCCACTCAAGATGATAGAGTAGGTAAACGCTGTGCTCACCTCCTCTCAGAACCACATCAATTGCAACTAAACTACAGAACAACCATCATTGAGAATTGCCTGAAGTTTAGCTGAACTGAAGACTTGCAACTATGGAAATACAGCAGAAGCCACCTCAAGACTGGTAAGAGGGGCAGAGACACTACCAGGCAGGTCCCACACCTGCATGTGACCACTAAAAATTGGGAGGGATATCTTGGCTGCAGAGGTACCCCTTGGAGGAGCGAGGGGTCCCAACCCCATACTATGCTCCCCAGTCCAGTGTTCCAGTGCCAGCAAGAGAAGTCTCCATAACTTGTGGTTATGAAAACCAATGGAGATTGTGGCTGAGTGAAATGAAGGGTGGTTGTAGTTCCAGGTGCTCCTCTTAAAAGAACTACACAGACTTACTTGCTGACAGACAAAATCACTCTAAGCACCAGTTCTGGGGAAGCAGCTTGAAAGATGTCAGGGACATACAAGAAGGAATTGATTTGTCTGGTTTCAAGGTGAGGGTTTGTGAGGGAGTTTTCTTCCAAGTGGAGGAGCTGGAGGAAGCCATTGTTTTTCTGTTGAGCCCTCTCCTCTCTCTGTATACATATGTAGGCTGATGCCATATTTGAATCTCCATCAAACTGGCTGCCCATTCCCAGTGAGTCCCGGAGACCCTGTGCCACCCAAATTTCAGGCACACCCAAGACACTTCCAGTGATGTTTTTGTGTAAAAAACCTGTCTTGTCTCATATTACAGACTTTCATAATATCTCTCAAAGGTTCACAAAACCCAAACAAGCAGCATGTGACTTTAGTGTGTCCCATGCCTCTACTTAGCAGTCCTAAGCCTGGCACTAGTGATAGCCAGCCTTTGTTTGAAGATTGGACTCTTTGGGGATCTCTAATCCCAGTGCAAGTGGTGGCCATCTGTGAATTCCTTTTTGACTTATACCAGGTGGTCCTGAGCTGTGGCTAAATTTGGTTTGCAGCAGGTCCTTTCTCAAAATGCCCTCGGGCTGGCATGCCTGATGGCCAGCTTCAGACCAAGCTGGAACATCACACACCCACTTCCAAGGTCAACAACCCAAAAGTCAGAGTAGGCAGGCACCATAGCCTTGCTAAAGCAAACTGCTCTATAGGGTCAACCATTATACTGTAGACATGGCCAGTCCTCACAAGTCAGCCTGAGGGTTAATCCGTCTGATTGACGTTCAAACAGCAACCAAGGCTTAACTACAACAGGAGGGCACACACAACCTATACAAGGGACACAACTGGAGCACCCAGCTCTGGTGACAAGGGAGACTGCAACATTGGGTTCCACAGGACAGCTACTACATACAACCACTTTACTAAGACTGGAAGGCCAGGCAGTCCTACCTAATACATAGAAACAAACACAGGGAGTCAACCAAAATAAGGATACAAAGAAACATGTCTCAAATAAAATAACAGACCAAAGCTCCAGGAAAAAAAAAACTAAATAAATGGAGACAAGCAATCTACCAAATGCAAAGTTCCAAACACTGGTTATTAAAATACTCAATGATTTCAGGAGAACTTCAACAAGGGAAGGGAAACATAAAAATGGACATAGACAACATAAAAATAAAATAGTCAGAAATAAAGAATACAATAACTGAAATGAAGAATACATTAGAGGGGATCAACAGTAGATTAGATGAAGCAGAGGATGTATCAACAATTTAGAAGATAAGGCAGCATAAAACACCCAATTATAACACCAAAAAGAATCCAAAAACAATGTGGAGAGTTGAAAGGGCCTCTGGGACAACATCAAGCATACCAATATTTGCATTATAAGGGTATCAGTAGGAGAAGAGAAACAGCAAGGATTTGAAAATCTAGTTGAAGAAATAATGACAGAAAAAGTCCCTAACCTGGCTAAGGAAATACACAGATATCCAAGCATAGATAATATAGTCAATAATGTGGTAATAATTATGCATAGTACCAGGTGGGTACTAGCTAGTGAGAGGAATCACTACTTAAATTATAAAATTGCCTAACTACTATGCTGTACACCTGAAATTAATATAAAATAACATTGAATGTTAAAATAAATAAATAAATGCCAAGGTGCTTGCATGGGAAATGATGCCATTCATGATCACTTAGCTCTAAGCAAAGATGAGTTTCAGAGAAAAACCAGTACTTGAGTAAAACATTTTTTATCTGATCACAGCCAAGTGTTTTATTTCTTCATGCAAAACCAAGTGCAAATTGTTTGTTTCTGAAATTATAATCTCTACAAGTTAAATTCCACACACCAAGTGTGAGTTTACTTTGACAAAACCACATATCAGATTCCACATGCATATCTAAAATCAGGATATGTCATGTGGGATTTTCATAAAAGTCAAAATCCGGCAATTAGCACCAAAACTGTTCTGTGAAATTTGAAAGTATTAGTGATAATAGAAATAAAACTCATGAAAATGCCAAAAATTTCTGTTTTTGCTAAATTCTACCCAAATTCTACGAAGCTCTAAAGTGATACTCGTTTTGAATCTATTATGTCTTGCTCAGAAAAAAAATATAGATCAAAATGGCAGCGTGAGGTGAGTCTGTGTAAATCTCCCCTGGAATTTACAACTACTTGACCAACTATAACTCCAAAAAGGACTCTCTGCACAGAAGACAGGAAACACGAAGACGCCCACTACTGAATTCACCTTTAGGTGGGCGAATCGCAGGACAGGGGGAGGAGGGAAGGCAGAAATGTGGAGATGGAGCCTCGTGGACTCAGGTCACATACCTAGCTCAGTGCTTTGAGCTCTCTGCATCCCATAACTACTGCAGCTGTGGGAGAGGGAAGAACTCAGACTGCTAGGGCTCCATGGACAGCATATAACAGGGCTGAATACAATGCTCATGGCAGAGACCTCAGAGAAAAGACTGGGGGAAGAAGGCTGAAAACAGTGGTTTAAGCTATCACAGCCAAACAGAGAATGGAAGCCTTAGGCACTGAGATTAACCGCCCCCTCCCACCCTCCCAGAGCTAACTCCGCCCCTACTGGACCAGTGCTAGAAGTGGAAAATTAGCAGTGTCAGATCAAAAGAACAGAATATTTGCTGTTCTGAGAACTGTGGGCAGCAGACACAGATTCACAGCCCAAATAGTTCCGGCAAAGGGGAGGGAGCTGTGGAAGCAGGACAGCTGTGGTGGTGGTCGCTGCCATTATTCCTTGCCTGTGACCAAGGAGAACTATTAACAGAGGAGAAGCTCGTCTCCCAGGGAATCCCCCATTATGTGAGAAGGTGGAATAGTGCAGAGGAAACATAGCAATATCGTGTGAGAGAGAAAAAAAGGTTGCTGTCGGAGAGAAAATAAAACATTCTACCAACAAGTACTGGAAAACAAAAGAAAGACCTCATCCTATGAACCTATTGCAGAAGACACTGCTGTAGATGTCTAGGAAGAGAAAAATAAATAAATCAGTAATTGCCATGAATAACCAAGGCAACAAGACAGCTCAGAAAGAAAGTGAAAAGTCTCCAGAAAAGGAACTTAAAGATATGGAAATATGTAACTTAAATGACAGAAAATTCAAGATTACAGTTCTGAAAAACTCAAGATGCAAGAAAACACAGAAAGGCAGTTTAATGAACTCAGAAACACAATCAAAGAACAACATGAGCATTTTACGCAGAGATTGAAATGTTAAAAAACAACCAAATAGAATTTCTGTAGATTAAGAACTCAATAGAAGAAACTAAGAATGAAATAACCAGCTTAGATAATAGAGTTGACCAGATGGAGCGAAGAATCAGTGACATCAAAGATAAAAACCTGCAAATGAAATGGATGGAAGAAGAAATAGACTTGACACTTAAAAGAAATAAAAGAATTCTACAAGAACTTTCTGACTCTATCAGAAAGAGCAATATAAGATGAACGTCTAAGTATTATCTTATCTTGTACACCTGAAACTAATAAAATAAAAAAACAACCTACATCAAGAGGAGGAGGGAAGGAATGGAATGACAATAAAATAATTTTATTGGCAAAAAAACAAAAAACAAAAAGAATAAAGGGCATACTAGAGGGAGAAGAAAGAGAGAAGGGAACAGAGAATATATTCAAACAAATTGTCAATAAGGACTTCCTAAACTTGCGGACAGAACTGGGTCCTCAAATCCGAGAAGCAAATAGAACACCTAATTACCTCAACCCCAACAAGCCTTCTCCAAGGAACATTATATGGAAGGTGTCTAAAATCAACGACAAAGAAAGAATTCTCAAGAGAGCCAGGGAAAAGAAGATGGTAAACTACAAAGGAAAGCCCATTGGATAATCATCAGATTTTTCAGCATAAACTCTACAAGCCAGGAGGGAGTGGAACCAAATATTCAAACTATTGAAAGAAAGAAATTATGAACCAAGAATAATATACCCAGCAAAGATATCCTTTAGATATGAAGGAGGAATAAACACATTTCCAGATATACAGAAGCTGAGAAAATTTTCTAGTACACGAACTGCACTACAAGAAGTACTAAAGGAGGCTATTTGACAACCATCAACAGAGACAATTTGTGGCAAACAAAACATAAAAAGGTGGAGAGTAAAGGCCTGAACTGGAATATGGGAATGCAGAAAGTAAGCGTACTGAAGAAAATGTAATACACTAAATGTCAAACTTTTTTTACATAAACATAAGGGTAACCACTCTAAAAAAATCCAGAACTGAAATATATACTGTAATAAAAGAAGAAACAGAGGGAAACATCATAGAATTTCAAAACACAGAAATAATAGTCAACAACAAAAAGGCAAAGAAACAATGGAGACCCAGCTTTACAAGAAAACTAAGGAAACTAAAGATAGAATGACAGGAAATCCTCACATATCAATAATCACCCTAAATGTAAATGGACTGAACTCACCATTAAAAAGGCACAGAGTAGCAGATTGGACAAAAAAACCTAACTTCTAGCATATGTTATCTCCAAGAACGCATCTCAGCTACAAGGACAAGCATAGACTCAAAGTAAAAGGGTAAAAATTGACTCTCAAAGGAAATGGTATCAAGAGAAAATCAGACGTAGTCATACTGATATCAGATGAAACAGACTTCAGGTTGAAAAAGGTCACAAGAGACAAAGATGGACATTTCATAATGGTAAAGGGGACTATACAACAAGAAGACATAACAGTCATCAATATTTATGCCCCTAATCAGGGAGCACCAAAATATACCAAGCAACTATAAGACATTTTTGAAAGAAATTGAAGACACAAAGAAATGGAAAGCCATTTCATGCTTATGGATTGGAGGAATCAACATAGTTAAAATGGCCATATTACCCAAAGCAATATACAGATTTAGTTCAATACCCATCAAAATCCAATGGCATTTTTTTTAAGAAATAGAAGAAAAAAAATCATCAAATTTGTATGGAACCAGAAAAGACACCGAATATCCAAAGCAATCTTAAGAAAAAAGAACAATACTGGAGGTATCAGACTCCCTTACTTTAGCTTGTACTCCAGGGTTACAATAATAAATACAGCATGGTATTGGCAGAAAAACAGACACATAGACCAATAGAATAGAATTGAGAACACAGAAATGAAACCACATTAATATGGACAGATAATTTTTGACAAAGAAGCTAAAAAACATACAATGGAGGAAAGACAGGCTCTTCAATAAATGGTGCTGAGAGAATTGGATAGCCATGTGCAAAAGAATGAAACTGAACTGCTCTTGTCACCATGTACCAAAATTAATTCAAAATGGATCAAAGACTTAAGGGTAAGACCTGACACAATAAACTGCATTGAAGAAAACATAGGTACTAAACTTATGGACCTTGGGTTCAAAGAGCATTTTGTGAATTTGACTCCAATGGCAATGGAAGTAAAAGCTGAAATAAACGAATGGGACTATATGAAACTTGAAAACTTCTGCATAGCAAAAGAAACCATCGACAACATAAAGAGGCAACCAACTTAATGGGAGATTTTTGGAAACAGTACCTGTGATAAGGGGCTAATACCTAAAATATACAAGGAACTCATGAAACTCAACAACAAAAAAAAAACAACAAACAACCAAATTGAAAAATGTGCAGAGGACCTGAAGAGACATTTCTCCAAAGAGGACATACAAACCGCAAATAAACATATGAAAAAATGCTCAACATCACTAATCATCAGAGAAATGCAAATGAAAACCATAATGAGATATCAACTCACCCCAGTCAGAATGGCTATCATCAACAAGACAAAGTGTTGGAGAGGCTGTGGAGAAAAAGGAACCCTCCTACACTGTTGGTGGGAATGCAGACTGGTGCAGCCGTTATGGAAGGCATTGTGGACGTTCCTCAAAAAATTACGAATAGAATTACCATATGACCCAGCAATCCCTCTCCTGGGTATCTACCCAAAAAGTACGAATACATTTATACATAAAGACCCGTGTGCTCCAATGTTCACTGCAGCTTTATTTACGGTGGTCAAGACATGGAAACAACCAAAATGCCCTTCGATAGATGAATGGATAAAGAAGTTGTGGTATATATACACAATGGAATACTATTCGGCGGTAAGAAAAGATGATATAGGAACATTTGTGACAAAATGGATGGATCTTGAGAGTATAATGTTAAGTGAAATAAGTCAGAAAAGCAGAGAGCCATATTATTTCACTGACATGTGGTATGTAAACCAAAAACAACAAAAGAACAAGACAAACAAATGAGAAACAAAAACTCATAGACACAGACAAAACAAAAACTCATAGACACAGACAATAGTTTAGTGGTTACCCGAGGGTAAGGGGTGTAGGGAGTTGGAGATGAGGGTTAGTGGGATCAAATATATGGTGGTGGAAGGAGAACTGACTCTGGATGGTGAACGCACAATGGGATTTATAGATGATGTAATACAGAATTTTACATGTGAAATCTATGCAATTTTGCTAAAAATTTTCACCCCAATAAATAAAAATTAATTAATTAGTTAATTAATTAAATTAATAATAAAAGTAAAAAACACAATCAAAAAGACATGGACATGCTGTTGCAATTTATTTTTAATTTTTATAAATGTTTCTCCTGGTTTTAAATAGCTCAAATTCAAAGTTAAGCTTTACAACTGGAGACTATAATATAGACCTGACCTTTGTAATAGAGACTTTGGTCTTTAGCCAGAAAATAAGCAACATTGCATAAAATACTCAAAGGTAGTTTCATTGCATCTGAATATGTATCTTGATGTGAGGGGCAAGCAAATGATGCAAAGAGTTACTTAGAATGGATTATAGAAGAAACTGGATTTCCAAAGTCCCTGGTCCCTTGGCTGGTATTCATTTTTGTCCCTATTTGTAGAATGTTTCATGTGTACATTTTAATTCTGCCAGCTTTAACAGTAGTTAAAATAATGAAATAAAATCTACCTCGGCAATTTCCAGCTCAAATTGATGACTGTTGGATGCATTGTTCTGTTGATTTCAATACCTGCATCATCTGTTATTCTCCAGTCCCCCTCAAGCTTATATGATCATTTAGTAGAGTAGTAAGGTTTAATATTTCAAGAATTGGCAGCAGATTGCACCAGCAGTCCTCAAAGAGCAGCATACTCTGCTCATTTGTACACTTTATTTAATCCAATGTATGTATGTAATTCTATCCCTGTTTAACATTTGTTGAACATTAAATAAAGAAAGAGTCTGTTTAAGTCAAAACAGGAACAGTGCTGTTTTATAGCTTAGATGTGATCTAAACAGTTGATACCAATATTTTTTGGAAAACAGCTAACAGCTTTTGTTTTGAATAATACAGCCTATTTTTATAGAAAGTAAGTCAAACATTTAGTTTGTAAGAAAACCATAGCTTGCAATAAAATATTTCAAAATAATTTCTTAGCAGATAACATCACCTATGAGACTAAGAGTAAAAAATTCTAGTATATGTATGAGAAACATCTGAATATCATCATCAATTTTCATTTAACATTGTTAACACAATTAACATTTTATATGTATGTATGTATTATGTACAAATGGAGTAGTCGCAGAATTTTGTTGGCTAAAGGAAAAATGTTTTAAATACCGTTAAATACCTAAAGGTTTTAAACTATTTGAAGTTACTTAGATTTGAAGATATAAAATATAAAATTGATCTGTATTTAGTCTTTGTACAGCAAGACGTAAATGCATTTCATTAATTAAAGGAGCCCAGATTATTTATGTTGTAGGTTTCAGATTATTTGTCCCACCCAAATTACATCATTCTATTGTCTTGACATTGAGTTTGGGCAAAATCATTTAGCCAGGAACTGGGCATGTGAAATCATGCTACCATCTGGGACTACCAGAACAAAATGTGGAGAGCCAAGAATCACCAGCCAAATGCTGGTTCCACTGCCCAGAATCTCTTATGATGTCTTCGGGTGGCCTCATATGCTTAATGTGGTCCTCTTTGGTTGAGTCTGCACAGCACAGAGTGAGCAAATCATCTGTGGTAGAAAAAAATAAAACTGGATTTTAAAACTCTTCAGCAGAGTAGAAGGACATTAGCACTTGGAAACTTGGGCAAATCATTTCACCTTTTGGAGCTGGTTCCATAAAATGAAGAAGCTGAAGTAGAGGATCTTCAGTTCAGTTTGGTTCAAGGAGCATTTCTTCACCACCCATTGGTTTCAGTTCTAGGGGTGCAATGATAAATAAGACATGCCTATCCTGGTAGAATCTTCACTCTAAAGGGGAAGTTATACATAAATAAGTCATTTTGAGATAATAATGGGTTAAGGGAACCCAGTATTCATAGGCCTCTATAGAAGCCTAAGGTTTATTTTATGTTTACTAGTAATTTTTTCATTTTCCTTAATAAGAAAAGATGAAATAGTGCCATTTGTGACAACATGGATGGATCTTGAGATTATTATTCTAAGCGAAATAAGTCAGACAGAAAATGTCAAGAACCATATGATTTTACTGATATGTGGGATATAAAACTGAAAGCAACAAAGGAACAAGACAAACAAATAAAGAAACAAAAACTCACAGACACAGACAATAGTTCAGTGGTTACCAGAGGGTAAGTGGGGATGAGGGATAGAAGAGAGTAAAGGGGGTCAAATATATGGTAATGGAAGGAGAACTGACTCTGGTTGTGAACACACAGTGTGATATATAGATGATGCATTACAGTATTGTACACTAGCAACCTACATATTTTACTATCCATTGTCATCCCAATAAATTTTAATTTTAAAAAAAGAAGAGATATTATGTTGTTACCTCAGGCAGAAGAAGGAGATGTTTAAAAAGAGATGGAGGAAAGAGCTGGGACAAAAGCCATGGGTTTTGATTCCAAGAAGAAACAAAGGGAAAATGGTAAAGGGAGGCCAAGAAAGCTCATATTCAAATGGCTTAATCTCTCAGCTGGCTTGCACAATGCTGAAAGACTCTATCCAACTTGGCCTCTGAGCAGCCAAAGAAACACCCTGTCTCCTTTCCTAATGAATACTACTTTAGTGCCGAAAAAATTGATCAGATAATTTTGGTAATCATTAAAATGGCCAAAGAACAATGTTTGACATTGTTCCAGCCAAAATGTCATGTATGTTACTGAAGATTTTGTATGTTGAGTAACCTTACCTCTGCCAACCATTTCATTTTTAAAATCCATGTATCTTTCATGTTGAAATTCTTGTAAAATGAAGTTTTTGATATTCTGTAATTTAATACTGTGACATCTGACCCCCTTTTCTTTACAAAACTCCAAGTAAATGTGAAGTACTGCCTGGATAGCTCTGTATGCATATATGTTTTCACTCTTTTGGATGACTCCAAATAGTGAAGTACACACTGATAATTTATGCTGCCAAGCTTTTTAAGATAAAAATAATACTTAAATAAGATTGGATATTTTCCTGAAAATAAATTGAGATATAGTTTTGGTGTTTTCAATATTTTTTCTTGCTGTGTGCTGGATTCAGTGCTTTAAAATGGGAAAATATATATCTGACGGTTAAGGGAAAGTCCTTGCCAAGCAGATGTTGGTAAATTGCCAGCTGAAACAAAGTTGTGATGCTGGTGACAACAAGATTGGTGTCTAGAGGATATTTAGAAAGCAAAGTCTGGCTTTGCTATCTCTTCCCTCAGAAAAGGCCTGGATTATGAGCTATAGCACATTACTAACTAGTATCTTGCTTCCAAACATCTGGATTCCTAGTCTCATCCATTTAAAAATGATTTACTCATTGTAGCTTATTGTTTGTTCAGATGTCAGCCAAGACAGAAAGCATTCAGCCACATCTTCACCAGACAGCCATTTCTTAGCTTGCTATACAAAAATATTTTTAAAAGATTCAAAAATCTTGCCTTAAATCTCTTTCTCTTATAAACAAGTCTCACCTTTAAATTTCTATTTCTTTTATTTCTATTTCTTTTTTTCTATTTCTTTATTTTATTTCTATTTCTTTCATTTATTATAAATAAATCTGACATTTAAATTTCTATTGGTTGTCAACTGTGTAACCTAACCAAATTAAGGATAAAAGGAAATTCAAGCAAACATGTTGAAAACTGAATACTTTTGCCACAGTTACTCAAAGAGTTAAGGACAAAATATATTCAGGGCTTGAATTATACAAAAAATTCATTTACATTTTACATCATTTCGGAACAGTGGTTCACAACCAAATGTTTACATTAGAATCATTTGGGCAATTTTTCAGAATACATACACTTAGGCTGTAGCCCAAAATTATGGAAGGAGGTAAGACATGCATGAGGCTTCTGGGATATTAGCTGACCTGTTCAGTGGCTACCTAATTGTTTACTTTGTAATGCTTTGTAAGTTGTACATAATGTGTTCTGTACATCTCTGTATATGTATTCAATTTCACAATTCTTAAGTGTAAAATAAAAATAAGAAGAAATGTTTCTTACCAAAATCATCCATAAAAATTGATGATATAGACAATGAAAAACTTCATTATTTACTAAATGCTCTAAACAAAAACCAGAATCTGATTTAAAAAAAAAAAAAATGGCGCCATTAGGTGAGCCTCTTGAAATCTCCCCTGGAAGTTACAACAAATTCAACAACTATAACGCCACAAAGGACTCCATGACAGCAGATAGGCAAGATGAAGAGATACACTACTGAAATCACCCAAAGGTGGGCAAATTGCGAGAGCAGGGAAGGAGAGAGGGGAGAAGTGCAGAGATGGGTCCGGGAAAGCGCAGGACGCAGACCTACCACAGTGCTCTGGGCTCAATGCATTGAAGAACTACTGCAGCTGCAGTAGAGGGAAGAACTTGCACTGCTAGTGTGCCGCTTATGGCCCACAGGGCTGAGGGGATACATATAACACGGCTGAATCCAATGCTCATGGCAAAGACCTCAGAGCAAAGACTGAGGGAAGAGAGCTGAAAACAGTGGTTTAAGCCCTCACTGCTGAGCAGAGAAAGGAAGCCTTAGGCACTGAGCCTAGCTGCCCCCTCCCTACCCTTGCAGAGCTCACCCCTCTCCTTTGCCTAGTGCTAGAAGGAGAACAGTAGCAGTGTCAGATCAAAAGAACAGAATATTTGCTGTTCTGAGAACTGTGGTACATAGACAAAGATTCGCAGTCCAACTAATTCCAGCAAAGGGTAGGGAGTTGTGGAAGCAGTACTGCCTGTGGTAGTAGTCGTGGCAATTGGTCTGGGCCACGTCTCAAAACCAACCCTGCCCCTGTCCCCACCTATCTGGATGGATTCCCAACAGGAGTAAACAGAACTGCTGAAACACACGGGCTCTGAATCTGGTGCAAGAAGAGCTTTGGAACTTCAAAAGCTCTCCAGATACACACACAGACATGGGGCCCTATGACAGGTGAACAGTTAACAGAGGAGAAGCCCGCTTTCCAGAGCATCCCCCCATTGTGTAAGAAGCTTGAATAGTGCAGAATAAACATAACACTACAGTGTGAGACAGAGAAAAAAGGCAGCAGTGGGAGAGAAAATAAAACATTCTACCAACACCTACTGGAAAAAAAGAAAGACCACTTTCCATTAACCTGTTAAAGACCAAACAACTGTAGATGTCTAGGAAGAGAAATAATAAATCATTAATTGCCATAAATAACCAAGGGAACAAAATAGCTCATAAAGAAAGTAAAAGTCTCAGGAAATGAACTTAACGATATGGAAATATGTGACTTAAATGACAGAAAATTCAAGAGGCAGTTCTGCAAAAAACTCAAAGAGATGCAAGAAAACACAGACAGGCAGTTTACTGAAATCAGAAACATAATCAAAGAACAAAACGAACATTTTACCAAAAACATTGAAATTAAAAAAAAAAAGTAAAATTGTTGGATATTAAGAGCTCAGTAAAAAAAAATTAAGAATGAAACAGCTGGCTTAGGTAGTAGAGTTGACTAAATGGAGGAAAGAATAAGTGACATCAAAGATAGAAATCTGGAAATGACACAGATGGAAGAAGAAAGACACTTGAGACTAAAAAGAAATGAAAGAACTCTACAAGAACTTTCTGACTCCATCAGAAAGAGCAATATAAGAATAATGGGTACACCAGAAGGAGAAGAAAGAGAGAAAGGAACAGAGAATATATTCAAACAAATAGTCGATGAGAACGTCCTAAACTTGTGGAAAGAACTGGATCCTCGAATCAAAAAAGTAAATAGAAAACCTACTTACCTCAACCTGAACAGGCCTTCACCATGGCACGTTGTATTGAAGCTGTCAAAAATCAATGACAAAGAAAGAATCATAAGGGCAGGAAGGAATAAGAAGACGATAACCTACAAAGGCAAGCCCATTAAAATATCATCATATTTTTCAGCAGAAAATCTACAAGTCAGGAGGGAGTGGAACCAAATAGTCAAACTACTGAAAGAGAGAAATTATGAGCCAAGAATAATATATCCAGCAAAGATATCCTTTAGACATGAAAGAGGAATAAAGACCTTTCCGTACATACAGAAGCTGAGGGAATTTTCTAATACATGACCTGCACAACAAGAAACACTAAAGGAGGCTATTAACCAGCATCAACAGGGACAATGTGTGGAAACCGAAACATAAAAAGGGGGAGCGTAAAGGCGTGAACTGCAATATGGGAATAGAGAAAGTAAGCGTGCTGAAGAAAATGGAATACTCTAAAAATCAAACTTTCTTTTACATAAACTCTAGGGTAACCACTCAAAAAACATCCAGATCTGAAATATATACTGTAATAAAAGAAAAAACAGAGGAAAACATCATAGAATACCACCATACATAAATAATAGACAACAAAAAGGCAAAGAAACAATGGAGACACAGCCTTATCAGAAAACTAAAGACAGAATGACAGGAAATCCTCACATATCAATAACCACCCTAAATGTAAATGGACTGAACTCACCAATAAAGAGACACAGAGTAGCAGATTGGATCAAAAAACTAAACCCAACCATTTGCTGTCTAAAAGAGACACATCTCTGCTACAAAAACAAGCATAGACTCAAAGCGAAAGGGTAGAAATTGACACACCAAGCAAATGGTAACCAGAGAAAATCAGGTGTAGCCATAATATTACTGATGAAACAGACTTCAGGGTGAAAAATATAACAAGAGAGACAAAGATGGACATTTCATAATGGTAAAGAATACTGTACAACAAGAAGACATAACAGTCATCAATATTTATGCCCCCAATCAGGGAGCACCGAAATATACCAAGCAACTACTAACACAACTAAAGGGAGAAATTGACCAAAACACAATTATACTAGGGGTCTTAAATACATCATTGACAGCTATGGATAGATCATCCAAACAGAAGATAAATAACGAAATCAAAGCCCAAAATGACACATGAGATGAAATGGACATAATTGACATATATAAAGCACTTCATCCTAAAACATCAGACTATACATTCTTTTCTAGTGTACATGGAACATTCTCAAGGATAGACCATATATTGGGACACAAAATCAGCCTCAGCTAATTTAAGAAGATTGAAATCATACCAAGCATATTCTCTGATCACAAGGCTTTGAAATTAGATATCAACTGCAAAAAGAAAGCAGGAAAAAACACAAATACATGGAGATTAAACAACATACTTTTAAAGTACGACTGGGTCAAAGAAGAAATTAGAGGAGAGCTCAAAAGATACATCGAAACAAATGACAATAAAAATACATCCTACCTAAATTTTTGGGATGTGTGAAAGCAGTTTTAAGAGGGAAATTTATATCATTACAGGCCTATCTCAAGAAACAAGAAAAATCGTAAATAAATAACCTCATGTTACACCTTAAAAAACTAGAAAAAGAAGAACAAGTGAAACCCAAGGTCAGCAGAAGAAAGGAAATAACAAAAATCAGAGCAGAACTAAATGAAATAGAGAACAAAAATACAATAGAAAAAATTAATGTGACAAAGAGCTGGTTCTTTAAAAAAATTAACACAATTGACAAACCCTTGGCTAGACTCACTAAGATAAAAAGAGAGAAGACACTAATTAACAAAATCAGGAATGAAAAAGGGGAGGTTATCAAGGACACCACAGAAATACAAAGGATTATACAAGAATACTATGAAGGACTATATGCCACCAAATTTAATAACTTAGAAGAAATAGACAAGTTCTTAGAAACATATAGCCTTCCAAGCTGAATCATGAAGAACTGGAAAATCTAAACAGGCCGATCACCAGTAACGAAATTGAATCAGTCATCAAAAACCTTGCGAAAAGCAAAAGACCAGGACCAGATGGCTTCACTAGTAAATTCTCCCAAACCTTCAAACAGGATCTAATACCAATCCTGCTCAAATCTTCCAAAAAATTGAAGAAGACACAATACTTTGTAACTCATTTTATGAGGCCAATATTACCCGGATACCAAAACCTGATACGGACCACACAAAAAAAGAAAACCACAGACCAATATTTCTGATGAATACAGATGCTAAAATCCTAAACAGAATTCTAGCAAATCGAATGCAACAATGCATTAAAAAGATTATTCATCATGACCAAGTGGGGTTCATCCCTGGGTCACAAGGATGGTTCATCATCCACAAAACCATCAATGTGATACATCACATAAACAAAGTAAAGGACAAAAACCATACGATTATAACAATTGATGCAGAAAAAGCATTTGACAAGACACAACATCCAATTATGATTAAAACACTTAATAAAATAGGTATAGAAAGAAAACCTCAACAAAATAAAGGCCATCTATGACAAGCCCTCAGCTAATCTCATAATTAATGGTGAAAAATGAAGCCCTTAGTTCTACGTTCCGGAACAAGACAGGGCTGTCCCCTATCACCTCTGCTTTTCTTTTTTTTTTTTTTAATTAAATTTATTGGGGTGACAATTGCTAGTAAATTTACATAGATTTCAGGTGTACAATTCTGTATTACATCGTCTATAAATCCCATTGTGTGTTCACCACCCAGAGTCAGTTCTCCTTCCATCACCATATATTTGATCCCCTTTAACCTCATCACCCACCCCCCACCCCCTTACCGTCTGGTAACCACTAAATTATTGTCTGTGTCTATGAGTTTTTGTTTCTCATTTGTTTGTCTTGTTCTTTTTGGTTTATATACCACATATCAGTGAAATCATAGGGTTCTCTGCTTTTTCTGTCTGACTTATTTTACTTAGCATTATACTCTCAAGATCCATCCATGTTGTCACAAATGCTCCTATATCATCTTTCATTAACGCCCAATAGTATTCCATTGTGTATATGTACCACAACTTCTTTATCCATTTATCTATCGAAGGACATTTTGTTTGTTTCCATGTCTTGGCAAACAAAGCTGCAATGAACATTGGAGTACACGTGTCTCTATAGAGAAACGCTTTTATATTTTTGGGGTAGATACCCAGGAGAGCGATTGCTGGGTCATATGGTAATTCTATTCGTAATTTCTTGAGGAACCTCCACACTGCCTTCCATAGCGGCTGCACCAGTCTGCATTCCCACCAACAGTGTATGAGGATTCCTTTTTCTCCACAGCCTCTCCAACACTTGTTACTATTAGTCTTGTTGATGAAAGCCATTCTGAGTGGGGTGAGGTGATATCTCATTGTGGTTTTCATTTGCATTTCTCTGATGATTAGCGATGTTGAGCATTTTTTCATATGTCTATTTGCCATTTGTATATCCTCTTTGGAGAAATGTCTTCTCAGGTCCTCTGTCCATTTTTCAATTGGGTTGTTGGTTTTTTTGTTGTTGAGTTTCATGAGTTCCTTGTATTTTGATTTTAGCCCCTTATCAGAGGAACTGTTTGCGAAAATCTTCTCCCATTCAGTTGGTTGCCTCATTATTTTGTCAATAGTTTCTTTTGCTGTGCAGAAGCTTTTCAGTTTCATATAATCCCATTCATTTATTTTAGTTTTTACTTCCATTGCCTTTGGAGTCAAATTCATAAAATGCGCTTTGAACCCTAGGTCCATAAGTTTAGTACCTATGTTTTCTTCAATGCAGTTTATTGTGTCAGGTCTTATGCTTAAGTCTTTGATCCATTTTGAATTAATTTTGTTACATGGTGACAGATAACAGTCCAGTTTCATTCTTTTGCACGTAGCTATCCAATTCTGCCAGCACCATTTATTGAAGAGGCTGTCTTTCCTCCATTGTATGTTTTTAGCTTCTTTGTCAAAAATTATCTGTCCATATTTATGTGGTTTTATTTCTGGGTTCTCAATTCTATTCCATTGGTCTAAGTGTCTGTTTTTCCGCCAATACTAAGCTGTTTTGATTATTGTAGCCCTGTAGTACAAGGAAAAATCAGAGAGTGTGATACCTCCAGTATTGTTCTTTTTTTTTAATATTGCTTTGGCTATTTGGGGTCTTTTGTGGTTCCAAACAAATCTGATGATTTTTTGTTCTATTTCTTTAAAAAATGCCATTGGGATTTTAATGGGGATTGCATTACATCTGTATATGGCTTTGGGTAATATGGCCATTTTAACTATGTTGATTCTTCCAATCCATGAGCACGGAATGTCTTTCCATTTCTTTGTGTCTTCTTCAATTTCTTTCAAAAATATCTTATAGTTTTCAGCATATAAATCCTTCACATCCTTGGTTAAGTTTATTCCTAGGTATTTTATTCTTTTTGCTGCAATTGCAAAAGGAATTGTTTCTTCTATCTCTTTTTCTGAGATTTCATTGTTGGTATATAGGAAAGCAATGGACTTTTGTACGTTGATTTTGTAGCCAGCAACATTACTGTATTCATTGATTGTTTCTAATAGCTTTTTGGTAGAGTCTTTAGGGTTTTCTATATATAGCATCATGTCATCTGCAAAGAGTGACAATTTAACTTCTTCATTCCCGATTTGGATGCCTTTTATTTCTTTCTCTTGCCTGATAACTCTGGCGAGGACTTCCAACACTATGTTGAAAAGCAGAGGTGATAGGGGACAACCTTGTCGTGTTCCTGAACGTAGAGCAAAGGGCTTCAGCTTTTCACCATTAATTATGAGATTAGCTGAGGGCTTGTCGTATATGGCCTTTATTATGTTGAGGTATTTTCCTACTATACCAATTTTAGTAAGTGTTTTAATAATAAATGGATGTTGTATCTTATCAAATGCTTTTTCTGCATCAATTGATAGAATCATATGATTTTTGTTCTTTATTTTGTTTATGTGATGTATCACATTGATGGATTTGCGAATGTTGGAATATCCTTCTGCCCCGGGGATGAACCCCACTTGGTCGTGATGAATAATCTTTTTAATGCATTGTTGTATTCGATTTGCTAGAATTTTGTTTAGGATTTTTGCATCTGTATTCATCAGAGATATAGGTCTGTAGTTTTCTTTTTTGGTGTTGTCCTTACCAGGTTTTGGTATCAGGGTAATGTTGGTCTCATAAAATGAGTTAGGGAGTACTGACTCTTCTTCAATTTTTTGGAAGAGATTGAGCAGGATTGGTATTAGATCCTCTTTGAAGGTTTGGTAGAATTTACTGGTGAAGCCATCTGATCCAGGACTTTTGACTTTGGGAAGGTTTTTGATGACTGATTCAATTTCCTTACTGGTGATCGGCCTGTTTAGATTTTCCAGTTCTTCGTGACTAAGCCTTGGAAGGCTATATGTTTCTAAGAACTTGTCCATTTCATCTAAGTTATTAAATTTGGTGGCATATACTCCTTCATAGTATTCTTGGATAATCCTTTGTATTTCTGTGGTGTCCTTGATAACCTCCCCTTTTTCATTCCTGATTTTGTTAATTAGTGTCTTCTCTCTTTTTATCTTAGTGAGTCTAGCCAAGGGTTTGTCAATTGTGTTAATCTTTTTAAAGAACCAGCTCTTTGTCACATTAATTTTTTCTATTGTCTTTTTGTTGTCTATTTCATTTAGTTCTGCTCTGATTTTTGTTATTTCCTTTCTTCTGCTGACCTTGGGTTTCGCTTGTTCTTCTTTTTCTAGTTTTTTAAGGTGTAACATGAGGTTATTTATTTAGGATTTTTCTTGTTTCTTGAGATAGGCCTGTAATGATATAAATTTCCCTCTGAAAACTGCTTTTACGGCATCCCAAAAATTTTGGTAGGATGTATTTTTATTGTCATTTGTTTCGATGTATCTTTTGAGCTCTCCTCTAATTTCTTCTTTGACCCAGTCGTACTTTAAAAGTATGTTTTTTAATCTCCATGTATTTGTGTTTTTTCCTGCTTTCTTTTATGCAGTTGATATCCAATTTCAAAGCCTTGTAATCAGAGAATATGCTTGGTATGATTTCAATCTTCTTAAATTAGCTGAGGCTGATTTTGTGTCCCAATATATGGTCTATCCTTGAGAATGTTCCATGTACACTAGAAAAGAATATATAGTCTGATGTTTTAGGATGAAGTGCTCTATATATGTCAATTATGTCCAATTCATCCAATGCGTCATTTAGGGCTGCGATTTCGTTATTTATCTTCTGTTTGGATGATCTATCCATAGCTGTCAATGATGTATTTAAGACCCCTAGTATAATTGTGTTTTGGTCAATTTCTCCCTTTAGTTGTGTTAGTAGTTGCTTGGTATATTTCGGTGCTCCCTGATTGGGGGCATAAATATTGATGACTGTTATGTCTTCTTGTTGTATAGTCCCCTTTACCATTATGAAATGTCCATCTTTGTCTCTTGTTATCTTTTTCACCCTGAAGTCTGTTTCATCTGATATCATTATGGCTACACCTGATTTACTCTGGGTACCATTTGCTTGGAGTGTCAATTTCCATCCTTTCACTTTGAATCTATGCTTGTCCTTGTAGCTGAGATGTGTCTCTTGTAGACAGCAAATGGTTGGTTTCAGTTTTTTGATCCAATCTGCTACTCTGTGCCTGTTTATTGGTTAGTTCAGTCCATTTACATTTAGGGTGATTATTGATATGTGAGGATTTCTTGTCATTCTGTCTTTAGTTTTCTGGTAAGGCTGTGTCTCCATTGTTTCTTTGCATTTTTGTTGTCTATTATTTCTGTGTGGTGGAAGATCCGGGAGCAGCGGGCTCCGAGCACTGAGCTAAGTCTGTGTACTGCGCCCACGCGGCTCGTCTCCGCACTTCTCCTCTCCCTCGTTCTCCGCTCGCGCGATTCACCCACCTGGAGGTGAATTCAGTAGTGGGCCTCTTCGTCTTGCCTGTCTGCTGTGCAGGGAGTCCTTTGTGGAGTTATTGTTGTCTGATTTGTTGTAAATTCCAGGGGAGCGTTACAGAGGCTCACCTCACGCTGCCATTTTTTTTCCCTCCGGTCGCTTACTATCTTTCTATTGAAATTCTTACTAAGCTCCTTATGCATTCTTATAATCAGTGTTTTAAATGCTGTCTCTGATAGGTTAGTTGCTTCCATTTCATTTATTATCATTTCTGGTGGTTTCTTCTGTTGTTTTACTTGGGATATGTTTTTTGTTTCCTCATTCTGCCTGCCACCCTGTGTTTGTTTTTATGTATTAGGTATATCTCCTATGTCTCTCATTCCTTGCTGGGTGGCCTTATGTACTATGTGTGCGGTGCAAATTGTGTGATCTCCCTAATCTCATGTGCATGTGTTTCAGGTGTATCCCTTGTGTGTTGTGTGTGTTCTCTTGTTGTAGTTGAGCCTTGATTACTTTTGTTGCATCAATTTGTGGGATTGACTACCAGGATGACTGACTGACTGTGAGGATTGGTTGTGTCCAGATTGTATGAGCTACTGTTTGGGGACTGTACCTCAGAGCAGGTTTCATCCCTATAGGCTGTTGTGCCTGTTGAGAACCCCTTTAGGGTGTGCTACTCGTGGGGCTAACTAGGTAGTGCTTTGTTGTGGTCTGAAGCTGGCCTCTGGGTATATTGCTTCTAATATCACTTGAGCAGGGCTCCTCTGCAGGGTAATTTCAGCCTTGCCTTTGACCAGCTTGTGGCTACCTGTAGGAGCCTCAAAGCCATAAAGAGTTTGCTTCTGCCTGTGCTGAACATGGATGTATTTGGGGGCAGCCTTACTGTGAACTGAGGCAGGCTGCCACCAATAGTGGACCTGAAACAGCTTAGCAAAAGGGCCTGCTAGGTCCATTGCCCCTGCCAGCTGCCCATAAGGCCCAGCCATTGAAAGAGACTCTTTAGGTATGCACTCTGGGATGGTTGACCTGTTGAGGTTGACCTTGTCAATTCAACTTAGCTTGGTGGGGTGGAATTTAAGGTAGTCGTGAGACATGACTGGTGGCTTTTATAATGTTAATACAGATTCAGCTCTTACGCCACTACGCAGCCTGTGATCACCTTGCCCAGTGCCCCAAGAACACTGAAGTTCACCACCACCTCAGGCTTACAAATACCCAAAAGCTGCTCCTGAGTGACTGCAGTACAATTTTTGGGTCACTATCAACCACCAAAATATCCCTGGGCTGTTACAGATTGTCTGCTGCTGTAAAAAATTTCCTCCATGGCTTGTCAGGGTGGGGCAGCTGTTCAGGTGCCCAAAGTGCCCCTGGCAATGCAGCTCTAGGTGGATGGGGTGGGGTTCCAGGGAGATAAAGGGTGTGGTCGGTGGTTTCTACAAATTCAATGCAGTCTGGGCTCCCACACCCATGCTGGACCCCTGATCACTCCACAAAAATGCCCTGAGAACAATATGGCCAGCCACAGCCTGTCTCAGGTTTGCCATGCCATCACACTTCTATGTTGTAGCACAGGTCTTGGCTTAATGCCCTCTATTAAAGTTTTCCCAGGCCACCATAGGCCCTCCACCAGCTTTAATCTGCAGCCTGTGGGGTGGGGCCAGCAGCCCAGCAATCAAGAGTTTCTCTGGCAAGGTAGTACCAGTTGCCTGAAGGGCAGGGACCCAGAGTGTTACCAAGGCAGTGTGCATGTGCGGATTCCACCAGTCCAACACAAACTTGTTCCTTTGGGGGAGTACTTAACCCTGAAAAGATGGAACCACTTCCCCATAAGCCACACATTTGCAGGCTCCACCTATTGTCAAAAATATATTGGAAGCTGTCCCTCCAGCTTCCACCCCATAGCCATACAACTCAGTCCTTCCCTGCATATCCCTAGACCTCCCAAGCTGCCACCCCCTCCACCAAAGACCAGAACTCACACAGGTGAATCCATGTGTTGACGCCACAAGACAGCATCTGGGTTCCCAGCTGCCTTCCATCCCATTGGGAAGGGCAGACACAGTCCTCACTGATTTTCATTGTCAAGTGTGATGGGAACTCCCCTTCCTGGCACAGGACACTTGGGTTTGGGAGCTCACCATGGGGCTGTGAGGACCCCTTCCTCTTTGGTGAGACCTCTGCCACTGAGATAACCCTCCCAGCATTCAACCTCTCTCTGTGGGTTTGGGGTCAGCCATTTTGTGTCTCTGTCCCTCCTACCAGTCTCAATGTGGCCTCTTATTTATATCCTTATATAGTGCAACTGTTCAGCTAGCGTCCAGATGATTCTTAAAGTTGATTGTTCTATAATTTATTTGTAATTTTGGTGTAATCCTGGGATGCAGTAGACATAGCATTTACCTAATCCACCATCTTGAATCCCCCTGTGTTGTTTTTTATTCAATTCATTCATTTATTCCACAAACATATTTTATAGAATGCCATTAATAGAACCAAACTTTACATTGAGGCCTTCTGATGGTTGTGATCACAGTAGGTAAATTCTCAGAGTACTTTATGTATGACCAATTTTGAGGATAAAGAGAACTAATAGTAATTACATCAATTAATCATACTTCAGAAATATAATTTTCTTACCTAGATCCACAGAAATGTCATTGTGGTGATAGAGCCAGGAGTGCAGTTTCCGAGCTCTCAGCCTCACATGGAAAGGTGCTGACTCAGGTAGTAAATGGCGATCAATTGTGATTGGATGGCCATCAGCTGTGGCTAGTTGGCCATCAGCTGTAACCAATGAGCCATTAGTCACTAATATAACTGCCATGGCTATGCTAGCAGAAAAATGGGGGCTAGCAAGAAGATGGTGGCTGAGCTAGCAAGAATGGATTGCAGTTAGAAAGTGGGTTGGTTGGTTGGCAGAAAAGCAAACAGCAGTTTGCAGATAGGGTGGCTCCTGCTTCCTATGTCTCCAACGCTGCCACCAGCGAGAATATAGTGGTATGACTTCCCTATCTATGGCTCCATGGGTGTTCCTTTTTGGCCTCACCAGGTCCTGTGTTCTTATGTGGGGAGGGGGACCAGAGACCCCGCATGACACCTGGCATGACGCCCTGCATGACAGTAGTATTAGGGCAGACATATATCCCAGTGTCACTCACAAATATCCTTTCTTACAATTCATTCAATAAGCATTGTTAAGCACTTAACAGATGTTTGATATTGGTTCTAAATGCCCACATGAGAAGAACGATCTGGCCCCTGTCTATGAGGATCTGTTGGAGTCCAATTGTAATATTGTGATATAATAAGAAATATATATATTTGGTCTTCGTTGACTATTCCTGGCACATAGCTCCTAAAACCCTAGCAATTTGTTATATAAGAGCAATAAAGGCATCTTTTGTTATAACATTTGATCTTTTGTCACTGTTCCTAAAAGAGCTCCAGAGCCATAAAATTGAAAGGAGTGTCTTGTTATATTCATAACAAACCCCTTTCAAACACACCTGAATTTATGTTAGCGAGGTGACTTTTGGAAATCCCCTAAGGATGGGGGCTGGATGCCAGGGAGAACAACCATGAGTATAGCATTGGAACTGTCAGTCCCACCCAACTCCTTCCATTCCCATCCCCCATCTCAGAGGAGAGGAGAGTGGCTGGAAATTGAATCAATCAAAATAAACAATGATTTAATTAATCATGCTTATGTAATAGTGCCTCCATAAAACCCCAAAATGAGGGGATTTGGAGAGCTTCTGAGTTGGTGAACATGTGGAGGTGCTGGGAGAATAACAGGCCCAGAGAGGGCACAGAAGTTTCATGCTCATTTCCACATACCTTTCCCTATCTGTGTCTTCCATTTGTTGTTTTTGAGTTATATCCTTTTACAAGAAACCTGTAAACTAGTAAATAAATGTTTTCTGAGTTCTGTGAGCCTTTCAAGAAAATGAATTGATACTGAGGTATATAGATGTGGCTGTGAACAAAAAAAAACCTCATCTTTGTGTCCTGGATTTTTAAGTCTTCATGCCTTTAACCAACCTTACTGTCCTTAGCAAGTATACCGAATACTTCTGATGTTATCTGTGTTCCTTAAACTTACACAATGTAACCATAAATATGTTTGTGGAATGGAATGACAACCAAGCCTCTGGAATGGTATGACAACCAAGATAAAAATATAATTGGTGATAGTATCAATTATAAACAATCTTCCATCACAAGATCACCAGGAGGTATGAACCCAGGCATGTATTGCATTCTTTATCCCTTTGTCTTATCAATCGTTAGTTCTCAGTTATACTTTTAAAAAAGTACTGTAACAGCAGAAATAATCTGCACAGGTTGCAGTGTCCTCTGTCTGATCCAAACCTCCATCCCTGTAAGTAAATTATCCTATAATAAATTCTGTTATATCCTATGAAGTTGCCTGATAATTCTTCAATCTTAAGATACCTTCTTGTTATGGTGGCCATTAGAACTTTGCCCCACTGTTAGACACTGAAAGTATAGTGGGTCAGTCACAAAGTTCAGGTGACAACTTGCAATTGGCATCTGAAGTGTGTGTGTGTGTGTGGGGGGGTGTTAAAAGATAAACTGAGGCATATAAATTAAGAGTTTATTTGAGCAAAAATTGATTCCCATTGGGCAGCACCAAACTGGAAGTTGTTAGAAATTCTCACCCACAAGAGCTAGAGGAAAGACTTAACATATAGAATGTGTAGAAGCAAAGAAATGCAAGTAATTGATTGGCTGTAATTTCAAGCCTAGTTGGCTGCTTGTGACAGGTTTTCCTTAGATTTCAATTCCATTGCCTTGAGGCATTTACATACTTAGACTTTAGCTGGCTACTACCACATTAAAGCCATCTTAATCTAATGACCTCCTTGTTTTAATTTAATAGGGGAGAGGGGAAAGTCTTGCTAAATTGAGCCTTTAACCTGTGGGATCCAACTCTTATCTATAAGTAGATAGTGTCTGATTTGAGTTAAATTGTAAGACACTGAGAAGAGCTTTCAAATATGCAGGAGCAGATAGAGAGATGAAGAAGCCAGAGTTTTAGACACCAAGGAAGGGAAGAACATTGAGAAGTAGAATGTATTCAATAACATACAGGGCTACAAGTTGTACAATGAGGTCAGAACTAGGGTTTGGATGTGTCTGTTCTACCATGGTTTCCTTAGCATGGGTGGTTGCAGTTGTGTGAGCAGTGGCAGCCAATGTAACTGGATCCCTGATCAGTTCTGGTTATAGAGGAGTGGTAAGATATTATTCGCGCTCCTAAGAGGTTTTCTGACTCTGGAGAAACTAGACAGTTAGAAAAAGTCATTCACTTATTCAACAAATACTTATTGAGCATCTCTATATGCCAGACATTAAGCACAGGGGACAGAATAATAGACACAGAAGCCAAAACCTTTGCTGCATGGATCCCCATAGTAAAAATCATATAATGTCAAATTCTGAAAGTGCTATGAAGTAAAATAAAACATAAGGGGAGAGATACTGGTGGAAATTGCTATTTTAGCTACAATGGTAAGGGATGAGAGTTGGGCAAAATCCCAAAGGGAGCAAATCATATGCATATCTCAAGGACTCATGTCCCAGGCAGAGACAACTTCAAGTGTAAAAGAGTTCCCTCCTGCAGAAACTTGCTCAATGTGTTCCAGAAACAGCCAGGATACTAAAGTAGTTCAAAAAATTGAGCAAGGAGAAAGGTGGTAGAAAAGACAGTCAAATGACTATAACTATAGTGTGTCAGTCAGCTTGGGCTATTTGAACATACCATAGACTGGGTGGTTTAAAAAATTGACATTTATTTCTCACAGTTCTGGTGGCTGGGAAGCCTAAGATCAAGGTGCTGGTAGTTCCTAGTGAGGGCCAACTTCCTGGCTTGCAGACACCTGGCACCTTTCTATGTCTTTCCATGGCCTTTTCTTGGTGCATATGCCTAGAGATTCTCTCTGTCTCATTTATAATGGCACTAATCCCATCATGATGGTCCTACCCTCATTACCTAATCTAAACCAAATTCCCAAAGGCCCTACCTCCAAATCCCATCACAATGAGGTTAGGTCTTTAACATATGGATTTTGGGTGGACACAAACATCTAGTCCATAACATACAGCAATCCAAAATAAGACAGCATAAGTGCTATAGGAATCTAGATAAGAGAGGAATCACTGATAGCTGACAGAGTTCAGAAGATTTCAGAGAATAAGTCAGTTTTGACCCAACTTTTATAAGAAAGAATTAAGCTATGTGCATAGGACTGCAATGGTAAACAACAGTGGGAAGGCTATCATAAAGAAAAAAAAGCAAAAGAAAAATGCATATAAAGCCAATTCAACTGGCAAGAAACATCAGGGCAAGGGTGATTGGGGAAGAAACTTTAGAGGTTAGTCTGAATATGGGAGATCTTGAAAGCCAATTTAATAGGCAGCATAAAGATTTTTGCACCTTGTCATATTAGATGACAAGGTGCTTTGGAAAGTTGAAGATAACATTGGAATGTGTCTAAGATGAATGGAAAAAAAATACTCAGATACAGAGAAACAAATTAATAAATTTTTACAGTAACACAGATGATGAGCTGATAAGGTTTATAACTAAGATCTTTGCCACCAGAGTAGAAAGACAACAGCAAACATTATGAAAGGACAATGGCCAAGTTGAGAGATTTGCCAATGAAGAGGGTTGACTGAAAAGATGATGGCCCCATTGACAGAAAACCACAAAGGAAGAATCAGTTTAAAGAGTGGGTGAGGATACTGGTTATTGTAATTTGAGGAAATGTAGGACATCAAGATGATGTCTTGCAGCAGTTGAAAATGCAGGATGAAAATTTGGGAGAAAGTTAAGGACCACCAGATAGGGTAAAAAATCTGGTCTGATTCACTTTGAGTAACCCCCACCTCAAGCATAGTAACTAAAACACTACAATAAATGATTGTGACATGAATGAAAGGTAATCACACAACAAGCTTCTCCTTGCTTTTACAGAGAAAAGCAGTAGGTAAAGTACTAACTTTGGAATGTGACAGTATTTTGTAGAAGGACAAAGAAAAAGATAACAAAGTTATGCTAAGCTCATTTTAGAAAAGAACCAAGTGTTGGCCACCATAAATAAAGTTGCAATGAACATTGGAGCACATATATAATATATTTATGGATAAATGTTTTAATTTAAGAAAAAAAAAGTAAAAGAAACAAATGGATAGGAATTCCCAATAAAAATTCAAGGTTCGAAATTAGAGACTACAACTGGGCCCACAAGGAAAAAGCACCATTTATAACCTCATTTAGGTTTCACAAGTACAATGTAAGTAGAGGTCACTTTCTCTGGCACAGGTGAAAGGGGTGAATGTTTCTTAAAGAAAGAGTCTCCAAATAGCATCAGAAAAATTGCAAGCTTTTTGTCCTGTCTCCCCCCATGGATGCGAGGAGAGGCTTAAATCACTTCCACAGCTTCGTTTAGGACTGGAGAGGAGCCAACTGTCTATTGTTCAAGTTCACATTTTAGCTGATGATGGAAATTCACACATTCTGTATGAGGCCATCCTGAGGACCAGTCCTCAGTGTGGGACTTATGCAAAAATACTGCATTCTAGGACAAATATGCGTCGAAGGATTGAGAGTAATAATAAGCATCATTTCCTCCATTAATTATTCTGTTAGATTAAAAGAGAAAAACCACCTCACTGTCCTGGCATTTTCCTGTAATTATAGGGGAAGGTGCACCTTGCTCTCCATAAACTATGAGCTCTTTTAAAACTCAGAATATTGAAACAAAAAAGAGAAATCTCCAGTATCAAAATGTATAAAAAAATCTCGAGTACAACATGAATTTGAAAAGGGGAAAATAATAGCTGTGTGAGCTTTGCCATGGCAAAGATAAAATAAAATACTGTGCATACATTGTCATCTCCACAGGAAAATCATCCTTATCCGCACCATCTAAATTAGACAGCTAGCCACTCTGTATAACACAGTCTGGTTCAAGTCTTTGCTGAGCATTTATTTCTATCTAAGCTTGCTGATTTATCTGTTTAATATCTGCCTTTCCTGAGCAGATTATAATCTTCAAGAGAACACTGGATTTGCATTATTGACATCTCCATCCCTAATACCTACAACAGTCTCAGCACATAGTAAGTGCTCAATAAATATCCGTTCAATAAATGAAAATGGTTTTCTCATCAAATACTAGTTTTCTTCTCTCTCCTCCATTCCAAATTCACATGGTAAATATACAGTTTATATATATATAGAAATAGATGTTCCCTTTCAAATGGGAACCTTACAAAACTGGGAGACCCAGAATGAGGATACATGAATTATTGCTCTTGCAGTCAACATTGAATTTATTCTATTACATTTACATTGTACATGGTTTGAGTTGTTATAGTAACTCTGTCACTCATATTAAATGAGATACTACATGTGTACCCAGTATGATGTTGGCCCACAAAATAGGCGCTTAATACATGCTGGTTTCCATTGTATGTACTTACACTGCTCATAATATATTTTGGATTAGAAATCAAAAGCTTATAAGAAAAACATTCAGAGGAATCTCACAAACTCTGATTCCTGCAAAAACTATATAATAAGAGCTAGCAGAAATCTCACGACCTCCACACCCCCTGATGGAAGAAGTGCCCTAAAACCCAGGAGATCTGTGAACGGGGAAGAAACCCACCTCCCGGTGACTGGCTGTGGTGCTTTCCGAGCACATTTGTGCAGGCGAGAGCACAAACTGCACTAACTTTGTGTAAACTACCAACCACACCCCATAGATCCACTCGTCTAGAACTGCATTGCCACAGTCACTCTGGGACTCCGATGGCAAGATAGGCCTCTATAAGATGCAGAGGGGTTTCTGTACAGCAGAGGACAACCTGGAGATTGCGTGATAGACTTCAGCCAAGATTAGTGCTGTTTTTTTGGGTTTTATTTTATTTTATTATTATTATCATTTTTAGTTATATACATATATTTTCCCCTTTCTCTCTCTCTTCTTTTTTATTTTCCTTGCTCTACTTCCTCCTTCTTTCTATTTTTCTGTATTGATTTTTGGTGGGTATTGCTATTTTTTGTTTTGTTTCTTTTGGTTTTTGTATTTTTGATATTTTTTTTTGTGTTGAGTGTTGGTTGTCGGTTGTTTTTACATGTGAGTGTATTAGGGTTTTTGTTGTTGTTGTTGCTGCTGTGCTAGTTTGTTTGTGTTGTTCTGAAATTGCACTGCACCAGGACACAACCCAAGAGGCACAAGAATCAACACACCCAGAAGCCAACTCCAGAACAAACCAGAACATTACCAGGGTTGACCTACTAGTGACACACCCAAAGAAAATTCTCTGCAGGACAAGAGCCCATAGTGGTCAAGCCTCATCTGAGGGGTCAACCTCACACAGCAGCACAAACAATGTGGGCGTAGCCAGTTCTCACAGCTAGTCAGCCTGGGAGTCAACCCCACCTACAGACAAGACAAAAGCAATTAAAGCTCAATTTAAACAGGAGAATACACACAACATAAGGGATACCTCTGGAACACATGCACAGGAGAATAGGGAGACTGTGCAATTCAAATATAAAGGACACATACTACACAGAACAGCAAAGACTTAGAGACATAAGGGATCTACTTAATACATCAAAGCAAAGACAGAGAATCAACCAGAATGAGAAAACAAAGACACATGTCCCAAATAAAAGAACAGAAGAAACCTCCAGAATTGGAACCAAATGAAATAGAGGTAACCAACCTATCAGAAACAGAGTTTAGAACACTAATGATAAGACTGTTCAAGGAACTTAGTGAGAACATAAAGAGGATAGAGAAATCATAAAAACAACCCGTTAGAACTAAAGAATACAATAACTAAAATAAAGAACACACTTGAAGGAATTACCAGCAGAATAGATGAAGCAGAGGATAGACTGAAAGATTTAGAAGACAAAGTAGAATAGTTCACCCAAGCAGAATAATAGAAAGAAAAAAGAATTTAAACAAATGAAAATAATTTAAGAGACCTGTGGGATAACATCAAGTACAATAATATGCACATCATAGGAATACCAGAAGGAAAAGAGAGGGAGCAAGGGATCAAGAACATATTTGAAGGAATCATGACTGAAAACTTCCCTAACCTGCGAGGAAATTGAAATAAAAGCCCAGGAAGTGCAGAGAGTTCCAACCAAGATGAACCCAAACAGGCCCACACCAAGACACATTATGATCAAAATGGCAAAGGTTAAAGACAAAGAGAGAATCCTAAAAGCAACAAGAGACAGACAGCGAGTTACTTACCAGCGTGCTCCCGTAAGACTATCATCACAATTTTCTACAGAAACTATGCAGGCCAGATGGGACTGGCAGGGAATATTCAAAATGATGAAAACCAAAGGTCTGCAACCTAGACTGCTTCATCCAGCAATGTTATCATTTAAAATTAAAGGAGAGATATAGAGGTTTCCAGAAAAGAATAAGAGAAAGGAATTTGTTACCACGAAGACAGCATTGCTGGAAATGTTAGAATATCTTCTTTAAGCAGAAGAAAGATGAAAACAATCTAACTAATGAAGACCAGAAATACAAATAACAAAATGTCAATAACTGTGTACCTATCAATAATCACTTTAAATGTAAATGGATTAAATGCTCCAATCAAAAGACATACGGTGGGTGAGTGAATAAGAAAACAAGACCCTTGCTTATGCTGTATACAAGAGAGTCACCTCAGATCCAAAGATGCACACAGATTGAAAGTAAAGGGATGGAGTAAGATATTTTATGCAAATGGAAATGAGGAAAAAGTTAGAGTAGCAATACATACATCTGACAAAATAGACTTTAAAATGAAGAACACAATAAAAGACAAAGAAGCAGAATAAATAATAAAAAAGGGATCGATCCAACAAGAGGACATAACCCTAGTAAATATCTATGCACCCAACATAGGAGCACCTAAATATATAAAACAGATATTGACTGACATAAAGACTGAGATCAACTGTGACACTGTTATAGTAGGGGACTTCAACACACCACCGGCAACAAGGGACAGATTGTCCAAACATAAAATCAATATGGAAAAAACAGCCTTAAATGACACATTAGACCAGTTGCATTTAATAGAATGTTTACAGCATTTCACCCTAAAGCTGTAGAATATACAATCTTCTCAAGTGCACGTGGAACATCTATTTTCTAAGATAGACCACATGTTAGGGCACAAACAAGTCTCAATAAATTTAAGGAAACTGAAATCAGATCAAGTGTCTCCTCTGACCACAGTGCTATGAAATTAGAAATCAATTACAAGAAAAACACTGGAAAACACAAAAATACATGGAAGCTGAATAACGTGTTACTAAATAATGATTGGATCAACAATGAGATCAAGGAAAAAATAAAAAGATACCTTGAGACAAACAAAATGAAAACACAATGACCAAAATTTATGGGATGCAGCAAAAGCACGCCTAAAAGGGACATGCAGGGCAATGCAGGCCTACCTAAAGAAACAAGTCTCAAATTAATAGTTTATAGTTACACCTAAGGGAACTGGAAAAAGAACAGCAAAATAAGCCCAAAGAGAGTACAAGGAATGAGACATTAAAGATCAGAGTGGAAATAAATGAAATAGAGAAAAAAAATATATAAAAGATCAATGAAACCGAGAGCTGACTTTGTGAGAGGATAAAAAAATTCAACAAACCTTTAGCCAGACTCATCAAAAAAAAAAAAGAGAGAGAGAGAGAGAGAGAGAGAAGACCCAAATTAATAAAATCAGAAATGAAAGAGAAGTAACAACACACAGCACAGAAATACAAAAAAAAAAAAAAAAAAAAAGTTAAGAAAATACTATGAGCAACTATGTGCCAACAAATTAGACAATATGGAAGAAATGAATAATTTTCTAGATGCATACAACCCTCCAAGGCAAACTCAAGAAGAAAAGGAAAATCTGAATTGATTACTAGCAGTGACATTGAATCAGTAACCAACAAGCTCCCAACAAACAAAAGACCTGGATCAGATGGCTTTACAAGTGAATTTTATCAAACATTCAAAAAAGAATTATCACCTAGTCTCCTCAAACTATTCCAAAAAATCCAGAAGGAGAGAATACTCCCAAAAGCTTTTTATGAGGCCACTATCACCCTGATCCCAAATCAAAGACATTACAAAAAAGAAAACTACAGTCTGATATCCTTAATGCACATAGATGCAAAAATTCTCAACAAAATATTAGCAAACAGAATTCACCAATACATTAAGAAGATAAAGGAGAAGGGGAAAAAATGGCTGCGTGAGGTGAGCCTCTGTAGCGCTCCCCTGGAATTTACAACAAATCGGACAATAACACCAAAAAGGACTCCCTGCACAGCAGACAGGCAAGACCAAGAGGCCCACTACTGAATTCACCTCCAGGTGGGTGAATCACGGGAGCGAGGGAGGAAGGAGAGGAGAAGTGCGGAGATGGGGGGGAGAGGGGGGTGCAAAGGACGCAGACCTAGCTCAGTACTCTGAGCCTGCTGCATCCCGGAACTACCACACCTGCGGGAGAGGGAAGGACTTGGACTGCTAGGGCTCTGCTTACGGCCCACAGGGCTCAGGGGGCAGCATATAACATGGCTGAACCCAACGCTCACGGCCGAGACCTCATGGAGAAAAGACTGAGGGAAGAGGGCTGAAATCGGTGGTTTAAGGCCTCAGTGCCGAGCGGAGAACGGAAGCCTTAGGCACGGAAACTAGCCGCCCCCTCCCTACCCTCCCAGAGCTCGCCCCGCCCCCACCTGCCCGGTACTAGAAGCGATAAAGTAGTAGTGTCAGATCAAAGGACAGAATATTTGCTGCTCTGAGAACTGTGGACCGCAGACACAGAGTCACAGCACAACTATTTCCAGGCAAAGGGGAGGGAGCTGTGGAAGCAGGACTGGATGTGGTGGTGGTCGCCACCATTGCTCTGGGCCACCTCTCACAACTCACCCCGCCCCTGGCTCCACCTCTCTGGGCGGATCCCTGCAGGAGAAAACAGAACTGCTGAAACATATTGGCTCTGAATCTGGTGCAGAAAGAGCTATGGAACTTTAAAAGCTCTTTGCATACCTATCAACCTGTTGCAGAAGGCACTCCTGTAGATGTCTAGAAAGAGAAATAGTAAATCAGTGATTGCCATGAATAACCAAGGCAACAAGATAGCTCAGAAAGAAAGTGAAAAGTCTCCAGAAAAGGAACTTAGAGATATGGAAATATGTGATTTAAATGACAGAAAATTCAAGACTGCAATTCTGAAAAAACTGAACGAGATGCAAGAAAACACAGAAAGGCAGTTTAATGAACTCAGAAACACAATCAAAGAATACCATGAGCATTTTACAAAAGAGATTAAAATTTTGAAAAAGAACCAAATAGAATTTCTGGAGATTAAGAACTCAATAGAAGAAATTAACAATAAAATATCCAGCTTAGGTAGTAGAGTTGACCAGATGGAGGAAAGAATCAGTGACATCGAAGATAGGAACCTGGAATTTACACAGATGGAAGAAGAAAGAGACTTGAGGCTTAAAAGAAATGAAAGAACTCTACAAGAACTTTCTCACTCCATAAGAAAGAGCAATATAAGAATAATGGGCATACCAGAAGGAGAAGAAAGAGAGAAGGGAACAGAAAATATATTCAAACAAATCGTCGATGAGAACTTCCCAAACTTGTGGAAAGAACTGGATCCTCGAATCCAAGAAGCAAATAGAACATCTAATTACCTCAATCCCAACAGGCCTTCACCAAGGCACATTGTATTAAAGCTGTCTAAAATCAATGACAAACAAAGAAACCTCAAGGCAGCCAGGGAAAAGAAGACGGTAACTTACAAAGGATAGCCCATTAGATTATCATCAGATTTTTCAGCAGAAACTCTACAAGCTAGGAGGGAATGGAACCAAATATTCAAACTATGGAAAGAGAGAAATCATGAGCCAAGAATAATATATCCAGCAAAGATCTCCTTTAGATATGAAGGAGGAATAAAGACCTTTCCAGATATCCAGAAGCTGAGGGGATTTTCTAATACACGACCTTCAATACATGAAATACTAAAGGAGGCTTTAGTATCAACAGGGACAACTTGTGGCAACCAAAACATAAAAAGGGGGAGAGTAAAGGCCTGAACTGGAATATGGGAATGGAGAAAGTAAGCGTGCTGAAGAAACTGGTATACTCTAAATATCAAAATTTCTTTTACATAAACTGAATGGTACCACTCAAAAAACATCCAGAACTGAAATATATATTGTAATAAAAGAAGAAACAGAGGGAAACATCATAGAATACCACCACAAAGAAATAATAGACAACAACAAAAAGACAAAGAAACAATAGAGACACAGCCTTACCAGAAAACTAAAGATAGAATGACAGGAAATCCTCACATATCCATAGTCACCCTAAATATAAATGGACTGAACTCACCAATAAAGAGACACGGAGTAGCAGATTGGATCAAAAAACTAAACCCAACCATATGCTGTCTACAAGAGACACATCTCAGCTACAATGGCAAGCACAGACTCAAAGTGAAAGGGTGGAAATTGACACTCCAAGCAAATGGTACCCAGAGAAAATCAGGTGTAGCCATTATGATTTCCGATGAAACAGACTTCAGGGTGAAAAAGATAACAACAGACAAAGATGGACATTTCATAATGGTAACGGGGACTATACCACAAGAAGACATAACACTCATTTTTATTTATGCCCCTAATCAAGGAGCACTGAAATATACCAAGCAACTACTAACACAACAAAAGGGAGAAATTGACCAAAACACAATTATACTAGGAGACCTAAATACACCATTGACAGCTATGGATAGATCATCCAAACAGAAAATAAATAAAGAAATAAAACAGCCCCAAATGACACATTAGATGAAATGAACATAATTGACATTTATAGAGCACTTCATCTTAAAACATCAGACTATGCATCTGTTTTCTAGTGTACATAGAACGTTCTCAAGGATAGACCATATATTGGGACATAAAACTAACCTCAGCAAATTTAAGAAGATTTAAATCATACTAAGCATATTCTCTGATCACAAGGCTTTGAAATTGGATATCAACTGCAAAAAGAAAGCAGGAAAAACCACGAATATGTGAGATTAAGCAACATACTTTTAAAGAACGACTGGGTCAAAGAAGAAATAAGAGGAGAGATCAGAAAATACATAGAAACATAGATAGATACATAGAGAATGAAAATGCATCTTACCAAAATTTTGGAGATGCAGCAAAAGCAGTTTTAAGAGGGAAATTTATGTCATTACAGGCCTATCTAGAGAAATAAGAAAAATCCCAAATAAACAATCTAACATTACATCTTAAAGAACAAATGAAACTCAAACTCAGCAAAAGGAAATAATAAAAATCAGAACAGAATTAAACGAAGTAGAAAACAAAAATATAATAGAAAAAATAATGCCACAAAGAGCTGGTTTTTTGAAAGATTAATAAAATTGACAAATCCTTGACTAGACTCACTAAGATATAAACAGAAAAGACACAAATAAACAAAATCAGAAATGAAAAAGGAGTAGTTACCATCAGTAACACAGAAATACAAATAATAATGCAAGAATACTATGAAGGTCTATATGCTACCAAATTTAATTACCTTGAAGAAATGGACAAGTTCTTAGGCCTTCCTAAACTGAATCAGGAAGAACTGGAAAATCTAAATACATCAATCAACAGTATGGGAATTGAATCAGTTATTCAAAACCTTCCCAAAAGCAAAAGGCCAGTACCAGATGGCTTCACTAGTGAACTCAACCAAACATTCAAAGAGAATCTAACACCTGCCCTTCTCAAACTCTTCCAAATAGTTGATGAAGAGGCGATACTTCCTAACTCATTTAATGAGGCCAACATTACCGTGATACCAAAACCTGGTAAGGACAACACAAACAAAGAAAATTACAACCAATATCTCTGATGAATACAGATGCAAAAATCCTAAACAAAATTCTAGAAATTGAATAAACAATGCATTAAAAAGATCGTACATCACGATCAAGTGGTGTTCATCATAGGGGCACAAGAAAGGTTCAATACATGCAATTTGATCAATATGATATACCACATAAAAAAATAAAGGACAAAAATCATATAATTATATCAATAGTTGTAGAAAAAATATTTGATGAGATACAGCATCCATTTATGATTATAACACTTAATAAAATGGTATGAAAGAAAAATACCTTAACATAATAGAGGTCATATATGACAAACACTAAGCTAATATCATAATTAATGGTGAAAAACTGAAGCTTTTATCTCTAGATTTAGGAAAAACACAGTGTTTTCCCCTATCACCACTGCTATTCAACCTAGTATTGGGAGTCCTAGCCAGAACCATCAGGCAAGAAAATGAAATAGAAGGCGTACTGAGGAAGTTAAATTGTCACTTTTTGCGGATGACATGATTCTTTATATAGAAAACCCTAAAGACTCTACCAAAAAGCTATTAGAAACAATAAATGAATACAGTAAAGTTGTCAACTACAAAATCAATGTATAAAAGTCCATTGCATTCCTCTATACTAACAATTAAATTTCAAAAATAGGAATAAAAAACAATTCCTTTTGCAATTGCAACAAAAAGAATAAAACACCTAGGAATAAACTTAACAAAGGATGTTAGTACCTATACACTGAAAACTATAAGACATTTTTAAACAAAATTGAAGAAGACACAAAGAAATGGAAAGATATTACATGTCCATGGATTGGAAGAATCAACATAGTTAAAATGGCCATATTATCCAAAGCAATATACAGATTTAATGCAATCCCCATCAAAATCTCTATGGCATTTTTTAAGAAATAGAACCAAAATATCATCAGATTTGTATGGGATCATAAAAGGCCCCAAATAGACAAAGCAATCCTAGGAATAAAGAATAATGCTGGAGGTATTACACTTCTTGTCTTCAGCTTGAACTACAGAGCAATCAAAACAACGTGGTATTAGCAAAAAAACAGATACACAGACCAGTGGAATAGAATCGAGAACCCAGAAATAAACCCACATAAATATGGACAGATAGTTTTCAATAAAGGAGCCAAAAAAACATACAGATGGCCAATAGACATGAATAGATGCTGAACATCACTAATCAGAGAAATGTAAATAAAAACCACAATGAGGTACCGCCTCACACCAGTTAGAATGGCTAGCATCAACAAGACAAACAATAAGTGTTGGAGAGGCTGTGGAGAAAAAAAGAACCCTCATACACTGTTGGTGGGAATGAAAATTGGTGCAGCCACTATGGAAGGCAGTGTGGAGGTTCCTCAAAAAGTTAAGAATAGAATTACCATATGACTGAACAATCCTTCTCCTGGGTATCTACCCCAAAAATCTGAAAACATCCACAAAGATATATGTACTCTGATGTTCATTGAAGCATTATTTACGATGGCCAAGACATGGAAACAAGCAAAGTGTCCTTCAATAGATGATTGGATAAAGAAGATGTGGTATCAGATAATAATTTAGTGGTTACCAGAGGGTAAGGGGGTGGGGGGTGGGTGATGAGGGTAAAGGGGATCAAATATATGGTGATCTGACTCTGGGTGGTGAACACACAATGGGATTTATAGACGATGTAATACAGAATTGTACACCTGAAATCTATGTAAATTTACTAACAATTGTCACCCCAATAAAATTAATTAAAAAAAAATAAAAAAAAATGAAAAAATAAAAAAAAAAGAAGATGTGGTGTATATACACAATGGAATACTCTCTGCTGTAAGAAGAGATGAAATAGTTTTCCTTCTACTATTCTAGTGGCTCCTTTTCAGAATCTTTTGCTGGTTTCTTTCAGCTTCCTGTCCTATAATTATTGATGTGTTCAGGCTCTATTTAGGGACAACTTTTCTTTCCTTTACATTTATTCTAGTCTTTTCATTTTAAATATTATCAGTATGCTTACACTTCCAAATGTATATCTCAAACCCAGGCCCCTCACTTTAATTTGCTTGTTTGCGACAACATGGATGGATCTTGAGATTATTATGCAAAGTGAAATAAGTCAGACAGAAAAAGTTGAGAACTATATGACTTCAGTCATTTGTGGTATATAAGACTGAAGGCAACAAAGGAACAAGACAAGCATATAAAGAAACAAAAACCCATAGACACAGACAACAGTTTACCAGAGGGCAAGAGGGAGAAGGATGGTAGAAAAGAGGTTTAACAGGGATCAAATATATGGTGATGGAAGAACTGACTCTGTGAAGTGAACACATAATACCTATGTAGTTTTGCTGTACATTGTCACCAAAAAAAATTTTAATAAAAAAAAAAGAATGATGGAAAGAGAACACACAATGTGATATATATGGATGATCTACTACAGAATGGTACACCTGAAATCTATGTAACTTTACTAACAATTGTCACCCTAATAAACTTTAATTAAAAAAATAAAAAGACTTGTAGGTATAATTCATTGTGTAGGTGAATTAAATGGCTATTTTTAAATCCTTCTGTTATTGTTTGTGATGTTATGAAACTGCAGTTGAATTACTATGTGACCCTGGAAAGTCTATCTAAGCTCCTGAGCCTCAGTTTTTTTTAAATCTATAAATGAAGGTAAAAACAGCAGGAGTATGATAAAGGCATATTAGATTACATGCTTATAAGGCTTTTTGCAAAATATGAAATGTTGGTAATCACTTCCCTAACAAGAACTCACTTGCTATAAAATTATGTGGCTTGTTCAGTTCTTTAGAAACTGCTCAGGCCAAGTGGCATTCTCTTCCCTAAATGCATAATGTGTTGAACATTCTCCCTTCACTTACCAGAATCTGAAACCAAATGAATGTTCGGTTAGTCTGACACTTCTCTCTAGGATGAGACCATATTGACTAGGATAATAAGCTGAAATTCTCTGAGGATATGGTTATGTATTACTAATGTATAAAATTCTGTACTAACTGTAAAATTCTGCTAACTGTTGATTAAGTCTGAGAGACTCATTCTCTTCATTTTCCATTTTCGTTTCTCCCTACCAGAAATTTTAATCATTTTCTGATGACCCAAGACTATACAAACTAACACCATGCCCCAGAGTTTCCTCTTGATAAAATTCCTGATAGTCCAACCTTGCTCTACATTTTCAGTATGCCATTTGCTAACATTTTACATGACCAGCTGAGCCACAGAGCTAGAATAAACAGAATGTACTTTAGGATATAGGGATATTTTGCAAGAGATTTATTCTCAAGTCTTGGAAACTTAACTGTGTGTTACCATATTGTCTTCCTTATGCTCCTTCTGTTTCTTAATTTCACACATCACTCCATTCTTTGAAGAAATTTCCTCCCGATGTGTTAAGAAACTGAGTCATGTCCTAAATTCTGTGAAAAAGTTGGGAGGGTGGGAGGAGTTTTAGATCTGCAAAGAGCAATCTTGTTTTCTCTCAATAAGTTAATTGACTTGGTCATGGAGGGAAAGGTGCTTTAAAAACTCCAGAGCCATAAAAATATGTATTATTCCATGACTCTTTTTCAGTTGTGGGCTACAAGTGGGTCACATGCCAGTCCTTTTGTATGTACTATATTTATTTTATGTACTATATTTATTTTAGGTGAAGTGGTTTCTCTGAAGTTCTTCAGCTGAAGGCATTTCAGCTTTAATAGGTCACTTTATGATTTAAATAGGTCCTTATTTGACCCTTATGAACTTTGTTCAAACTACAAAGCTGGGGATGGTCCACTAATCAGTTGATAAAAAAAAAAATCAAAGTGTATCTTTATGAATGTTAAAATACATTTGTTTATTCTAAATCAGTGGTTTTGCTAGTCATATAGCATGCCAGCCTTTCAGGCTAATATTCTCTTACCGAAACAATTTCTTTTAAAAGAATGGAGTCTCTTTGATCTCAGAGATAGAGAACTTAGCTACAACTAAAACTTTTATTGAAGTCAGTAAAATTTTTCACCTTCATAATTCTGTGTTTCTCAGCTACATTCTGTGCTGTCCTGACATATGTTAATCAATGCATTTGTTATCACACAACTTGACTATTGCATTTCTCTGGTGTCTGACTTATCATCTATAATTATTTCAACTGCAATTAATTGTGAACTTCTTTGCAAGGTTATTTACTTGTTTTAAACAATAAGACAACATGATATCTCTTTGATTTGTA
Source organism: Rhinolophus hipposideros (assembly GCF_964194185.1). Classification (NCBI taxonomy): domain Eukaryota; kingdom Metazoa; phylum Chordata; class Mammalia; order Chiroptera; family Rhinolophidae; genus Rhinolophus; species Rhinolophus hipposideros. The sequence continues at coordinate 42,116,372 of NC_138059.1, forward strand.
AGCATCTGGTCCAATACGAATTCAATTGAATGCCCTCTTCTTTGCCTGAGCAGTCTATTTCAGTGACCCTTGTCATTAAATCAATGGTATTAGTGGTCACTAAACTACCAAATTGTAAAAAAAAAAAAAAAAAAAAAAAAAAAAACTGATGAGAGAAATACTCTCACCATGACTGTCTTAAAAGCTACAAAAGCAATACTAGGAGTAACAGTAGAACTGATGAGGGGAACAGATGAAAAACAGTATGGGGGTGTGTTCCTCCATGAGTGCAAAAAGAGAGTCAAACAGTCTTGGTTTGGGACCCATCTTAGGGAAAGAAGAGAAACCTGTTATGTTCCAGGTTTAAGTTTGGGTCCTTTCTCATTCACCACCATTCTTGAGAGGTAAGAATTGTTAATTCTTCATAACTGATAGGCAAAGGGAATCTCAGAGAGCATAAGGACAGATTTGCTCAAGGACACAAAGTAATAAATAGCAGTGCTCAGAATGGAATTGAAACTTTCTGACCACAATACCACTACAAAAAGAGCTAGAAGCAGCAAACAAAATTTTAGAAGTTTATGTGTATGGAGAAGTGCACTCAAGTATAAATGCAAGGAATCAGAATCAAGAAAAAACAAGAAAATGCAAGTCTTAAAGCAAGGATATTAATTAATAGGCAGAATAATATATGAAGATGGCTCTAGATGGGCCTAGAGTCTTTTTTTGTTAAGGAACAAGACAGTAAATATTTTCAGCTTTGCACCCCATGCAGTCTCTGTCTTAACTACTCAACTCTGTCCTTGTAGTACAAAGCAGCCATAAATAATATGTAAACAGATGGGATGACTATGATCCAAGAAAATTTGATTTGTAAAAATAGAATGTGATTCTCAGGCCATACACAATTTGCAGAACCCGTAGTCTAGATTAATGTTTTCTTTCTTTTTTTTTTTTTTTTCCAATCACAAGCTGATACCGTCCCCCTAGTGGTTGTTGGAAATGGGAAGCTTTTCTGATTATCAATCATGGGTGCTCAGAAACAGCTACTAGCATTTAGCAGATTCTGACCAGGGATATTAAAGAACCTGTAAAGATCTTTAGTATCCTGGGGCAGTCTCATCTAAACTAGAATTTTCCCCATCCTAATGACAATAGCATCCCTATCAAAAAACCATGTGAATTAAAAAAAAAAGTTGACAACGAATGCATTAAAAGTCAAAACTTTTATTCTCATTTCAACTCACAGGAATCAATAGGATATGAAAGTAGCAAGATCTTCTGGAAAGAACTTGAATGAAATCAAACTGTTCTGTATAGTTTTCCCACCTAGTAGCTGTGTGCTTTAAACAAGTTCCCTGAGGTTTCTGAAACTTGGTTCCTGTCCATAAATAGGAAATAATCATAACACCCTCATCAAGCTGCTATAAAGATTTAAAGAGAGAATACATATGAAGTGACTAGTATAGGATACAGATTATACAGGCCCATGTTGCCCAGTAGAAATATAATGCGAGCCATGTGTATAATTTTAAATTGTGTAGCAGCCACCCTAAAAAAATAAAATAAAAATAAACAGATAAAAATAACTTTAATAAGGTATTGTGTTTAACCCAGTGTATCCAAAACACTATCATTTCAACATATAATCAGTATCAAAAAGTATTAATTATTTTTTTTTAAGGGGAACAGGACTTTATTGGGAAATAGTGTGTACTTCCAGGACATTTTTCCAAGTCAAGTTGTTGTCCTTCAATCTTAGTTGTCGAGGATGCCGTCTAGCTTCAAATTCTTTGTCCTTTCAGTCTTAGTTGTGGAGGGGTGCAGCTCAGCTGCAGGTCCAGTTGTCATTCCTAGTTGTAGGGGGTGCAGCCCACCATCCCCAGCGGGAGTCCAACCGGCAACCTTGTGGTTGAGAGGACACACTCCAACTGAGCCATTCAGGAGCTCAGCAGCAGCTCAGCTCAAGGTGCCATGTTCAATCTTAGTTGCAGGGGCCACTGGCCACCATCCCTTGAGGGACTCGAGGAATTGAATGGCAACCTTGTGGTTGAGAGCCCACTGACCTATGTGGGAATCGAACCAGCAGCTTTTGGAATTAGGAAGATGGAGCTCTAACCTCCTGAGCCACCGGGCCGGCCCTATTAATTAAATTTTTGCATTCTATTTTTCTTTTTAAGTTTTCAAAATCAGGTGTATTCCTTAAAATGATAGCACACGCCATTTCAGACCAGCCACAGTTTAGGTGCTCAGCAGTCACAAATAGCTAGTAGCTACTGTATTGTATAGCTCAGGTGTAGACTCAAGTAAGAAGAGTACATCCTTCCCATTCCTTCAGTTCCCAGCAGGACACTGACTTCTAGTAAATATGGAGTCTTTCTTTCCCAGACCTGCAGAGAGAATAGTCCCCTGCCCTTGCAGAATGGGGTCTGCCAATACTTCCCAAGTCTCAGTTATAAAGCATTTCCCAGACTGTACTAGCAAATTTAATTGAAAGCAAAACTAAAATAACTAAACTTTCTTCATATTAAAATCCCCTGATGTCCAAGAAACAAATACAGCCAGGAAGCCTGTATTTGGTGATACCTCTTTAGCTACCTAAAGAGAGAAGGCAATTTTCTGAATATCAATGCAATAAATATTAATTACCCAGGAGTATCCTGTGACTTTAATATTCCAATTCCAAATAAGAAAATACTTTTAAGAAGTCTAGCAAAAGGGTAGTCACAGAATCACACAATTGTTTAAAAATGATTAAACAAGCCCCGCTGGTGGCCCATCGATGCTGATGATTAATGCAGGTTTAATCATCAGCATGACATAAGAATTCAGATATTCTAATTTGCTTTTTTTCCTACTGAAACAAATGAATTCCTTCCCTGGTAGTGTTTTGAATCTTACCAGTCAAAGAAATGTATGTAAATAATATACATGCATATAGATGCTATATATCTAAATGCCTATTTATCATAAATGTATCCCCATTGTTCCCTGATACTTAATTTGGCACAAGTAGTTCAAGACTAAAAAATGGAAATCCAGAAGTTATGCCCCTCACTTTTTCCCTAATTACTTTGAGCTGAATTCACTGAGAATGAATATGAATACACTTGTAGCTTTCAGGGTTGTAAAGGTGCCTAAAGCTTGCAGTAACTTACTTTCATTAAAACAGATGCATTTATACAATGGAGTATTATGCAGCCATAAAGAAGAAGGAAATCTTATCATTTGCAACAACATGGATGGATCTAGCGAACATTATGTTAAGTGAAATAAGTCAGAAAGAGAAAGACAAGTACCATATGATGTCACTTATATGCGGAATCTAAAGAAAAGAATAAGTGAATGAACTAATCAGAAACAGTTTTGGGGACAAAAAGGAAAAAACCGAGAGTTGTTAGGTGGGCGGGGGGGGTGGATAAGGGGAAAGGTGAAGGGATTAGGAAGCAGCTGGTAACCACAAGATGGCCTCAGGGTTTTTGAAAATTAATTTGTGGAACGTATTCATTAATGTTGTAAAGATTTTGTTGGGTATCCGATGGACATGCGTCCTATTTGGGAGACCACCTCAGGGATACTGTGGATGTCTGATCATGGCATTGTACACCAGAAGCTAAACATTAATGAATGCCAACTATAATTTTATATATATAATGTGATGGCTCGGTGTGAGGTCGGAGGGATAGTGGATGGGGCGAGGGGGGTTCACAGTGTGAGGGATATAAATGATGAACGTCTAAGTATTACCTTGTCTTGTACACCTGAAACTAATAAATTAAAATAAAATAAATATATTAACAAAAGGTAAAAAAAAAAAAAAAAAAAAGATGCTCTCACTGAAGTTGCTGTGCAAGTGGCTTGCCTCTGTGGGTTCCAAGCCCACTGACTGAAGCTGGTACCACTGAAGAGAGGCAGGTCTTTTAGGGAACATCAGCAATTCTGGGGAAAATTCTGTTTTGTTTGATTCTGTTTTCTACCCTAGTAAAATCCTATCTCCCCTGAAGACTTTCCTGTCTATCTTTTTGTTTATTTGTTTGTTTTGAATAAAAGCCAAGATAAGGAAGGATAATATTTGCTTAATTAAAAGGATGTTTGTTCAAAAACTTGCACCTCCAAATATAGTGGTGGTTATACCAATCGATGCAGTTGGGTAAGACTCTATCAACCTCCCAAGCCATGGCCCTGCAACGATCTATGCTCTCTCTCTCTCTCTCTCTCTCTCTCTCTCTCTCTCTCTCTCTCTCTCTCTCACACACACACACACACACACACACACACACACACACACACAAATCACAAACACCCCAACAGCTATTGGTTAGGAAGTATATCAAACAAATATTATTACAAACATTGACTTTGGGACAGTTCCTAGAAATATTGATCTGGTAAAAGGCAAGAGAGGCCAATGAATTTCAATGCATATGGTCTACTAATAAGGGTCTTGCAAAGGCTGGAACACCTATTGATTAACCTGTTTAATATCTTAAAGCCAGTGCCTTGATATGGATAATGACCACTATGCTGCTTATCCAGAAGAATAGTGTCATTGTTTGTTTTGCACAAGCCAGAAGGAAGTCTCTGCTGATTCCCTAGATGACAAAGGTGCAGCAAGGGCTTTCTTTCACCTCTTTGCCAACAAGAAAGCAGCTCCTCGAGATGATAGGGTCCTTCCCTCTTCCTACAGGTGACTGTCAGTCAGGCAGGGTGAGAGGTATGATAATTCTGTCTGCGCCATTTGGATTGTCGGCTGCATTGTTCTGTTCAGTGTGCTGTGGATTGTGAAAAACAACCAGGACAGATGATTTTAAGTAACTACTCTGACACAGACTGATTTCTACAGCAACAACAGTCAGTTATAGTTAAGGAATAGCCTTGGCATATGGTTTACATTTGATGTGGGAAGGAGAGTAGGGGAGAGGAAGGAAAATGCTTTTGAATTTTACAGATTGCTTCATGCTTTGCAATGACTGAGTTTTCTTTTCCTTTACTTGATTTGGAAAATATCACCAACAGAAGCACTGAAAAAAAAACCTAAATATTGTTACAGATAAAGGAATTCAAAGAATATATTTAACTGCAGTTAAGATAAACCATAAAATGATTAGGATTTATGAAACTGATAATTATTCATTGCCACAGCATATACCGTTCTGTGTATTGGGGTTTGTTTACAACTTTGTGCATTCAGTTTTCACCCTTTGTGAAATCTTGGCCATTCACTGATTGCATAAATCTACTGTATTTATTTTGAAAGATGAACCATTAATATCAGTCGATTACCTCCAAACTATCTGATATTTCATTTATGAAAAATACTTTCACAAAACAAATAATTCAATTCATACATCTTTTATAAAATACTATATGTCTAATCTTTAATGTCATAAAATAGAGACATCTGTTTTTGTTTAATGAGAGAAAAACAAAGATAATCACATTATTTCACACACAAAAAAATACACATTTACCTTAAACAAACTTAAAAACAGAGATCTATTTACTTTTCCTTTATAGTAAATAGAGAAACAAAGCAACTAACAGTTTTCATTAGTTGTGTTTTTAATTTTTATACAATTCTTACTTTTTTTTATAACACCCAAGAAGTGGTACATGAAATTATATGCAGAGCAATGAACTGAAAAGCTACTTTAAGAATAACTGAAATGATAGTAATTTTTAAAAATAAATGGTAATATACTCAACAAAATAATTCAATACCAGGTAAATAAGAAAGTCTTTGGAATAAAAATTAGGGTAATAATTTAACAGTGTGAAAAGTAAGTATGATAAAGTACATCCAGAGGACATTAATTACTTATACATGTGTGAGCTATTGTTGGGTACATAATGGCTGATCCATTTGCCAGCACAGTCGCGCTGCACCCAGTATTTTAACTCATTACTTCGTAAATCTCTTCTGCGATACCTTGAGGGGAAAAAAAGTACTATTTTAAGCTTACTCTTATTTAATATTAATTAGTGTTGAGCAAAATAATTTTCACCAATTATTACTTAAACAAAGTAAAGTGCTGAGCCAACTAATATTTTCTAATATGTTTGGTACTGTTGTTTTAGAACTTCCAATGGGGTTATGAATATCACCTTTATTTCCAAAAAAGAAAATGAGACAGTCTGTGATTGAACCACTTGTCCAATCAGGCTTTAGAAGCTATTCCCAAGTAATAAGAAGTCTGCGAGTCTAGGGAAGTTTAGAAAAATAGAGGGCCTTCTTTTTTTTCAGTGATTTGTGTCATGATCTGCCGATAAAGCAAGTCACATTGCAAGTTAACCTTCCAGTTAGTGTAAACTATCCATACTGAATAAAATTCTCTGCAGCAAAAACCAGCAATTATTCAGGAACACTATATGGCAATTGGTTCTAAACAGCTCAGCTACTTGGAATTTTAGGTTTCTAAATATCACTCTTCTCAAAGAAGCTTGTCAACCTTCTAAACACATCCATGTTTCAAACAGCTGACGGCTTACACATTTAATTGAGTAAGTAAATAGGTCATAATTAATTCAAATTAAATATCTTTCCTCTTTGAAAATCTTTAAGGCATAATGTAGTACTGAATTTTTTTTCAGTTAAATGAAAATTATCTTAATAAATTATGAACTAAATATATTCATAATAAGAATAATACTTCATTAACTTGCTGAATCTAAAACCTGATATTTTTCCCTGGGCATTAAAGTCATTTGGGGAAGACCAATTTCATAGTTCATTTTTTTAATGGTGTAAAGAGCATTAACATTTTGAAAAGTATTTCTAATATTTTTTACAACTGGACAAATTCATAAATGCCTAGTCCTTGTAGACATTTGGGTTTGAAATGCCTGGATCAAATAATGTGCAAGTCCTTTCTTATAAATTGCATTTATCTAAACTTCTCTTTTTGGGATAAGGGCCAAAAAAAAATTTAAAAAACCCCACAAATTTAAGGAAACTTGTAGCACTTTTGGTAACCCTCTGAATTTTTTAATTGTTAACCCATTTGAGGGCCTTGCACACACATACATATTTACAGACTATAGTTAAGAATTTAAAGCACTCTATAGCATTTAACTCTTTTAACTCAGCCTTTTCTCCCAATTATCTGTTGCATTACAATTCATACCAAAATGTAGAGGCTTTAAAGAACACCAATACATTATTTCTTATAATTCTGTTGATCTAGAATTTGGGCAGAGCTTAATTGGTTGCTTCTTCTGCTCCATCTACCATTGATTAAGGTCACTCACTCAGCTGGCTTTAGCTGCAAGTAGGCTGAGGTGATAAGTCCAAGCAATCTTCACTCACAGGGATGACTTTTCAGTGTTCCTTCACTTGGTCTCTTTCTGTCTCTCTCTCCATGTGATCTTTCTTCAGTCAGTAGTCTTACCCAAGTTTCTTTATGACATGGTGGCTGAATACCCGAGAAAGAGGAAGATGTCAGTCCTCTTAAAGGTTAAGCCCAAACTAAAACAGTGTCACTTATGCTGTATTCTGTTGATCACACCAAGTCTATAGGTCATCGCTGATTCAAGAAAAAGAGAGTCTCCAATGGGAAGATTGAACTGCACATATAGGGAGGGGAAAAATTAATGGCAACAACCTTTAGAAATGATCTCCACACCTTCTAAGAAATCATTTGCCTATTTAACCAAGATAAGAAAATATTTGAGCCACACAAAATATCATTGATGTCCTTAATTTCAATAGTTATCATCATGGAAGATGGTGGACTAAAAAGTTATTTATTTTGAATAACAAATTTTGTCCCATCCGTACATATCCACTAACAATATGTGTCTATATTTCTTAATTAATTTCTTGTATTCTCAACTATAGTCTCTGAATAGTGATTTCTAACAGTGTTTTCCAAGAAAGATAACTGGGAGACTCGTGGAAGGTTTGCTTTGGGGTGCGCTAGTTGGGTAAGCGGGGGAGAAGCGAGGAGGGCAAGAGGAAATGCGCCGCGCTCTCCCCACCCCCCACGGTAGAGCCACGGCCCTGCAGCGTGCCCACAGCAGCAGCGGCAGGCAGCACCCGGGCTCTAGAGTCCCACGGGAGCCCAGGGTGCAGCGGAGAGCGCAGGGTCCAGGAGGTGGGTTCTTTTCCTGCGTCCCAGAGCTGATCGCTCCCGCGGGGGCGGGCAGCTCGTGGGCCCTAGGGCAGACAAAAAACTCAGACGCCACACCTGGGCCCCTCACCCCACTTTTTGAATCCTCCCCCAGCCCTTCCAGAGACTTAAACTGACCCCTGAACTGAGGAGTAGTGTCAGATTACAGAGGGGCGTCTGTGCTCAGGTGCTGGGAAGATTGGCAGTCAGCTCTGACGGAAGAGGCTGGGAGAAGGGAATTTTCACTGGAGGAGGAGAGAGAAGACTCCCACACCCCCAGCCACCACCTTTTCGGTCCTGCGGGAGGAGTGTGACGTGGCTGGCCTGGGAGAGAGAAGACGCATCCATCCTCAGCCCACACCCTCTCTGGCTGGCCTGGGGACGGGAAGGGCAACCACGGAAGCACTCCCTGAGTTCAGCAGTAATTGGCAGACGCAGCTCCCGGCTTTCAGCAGCTTAGAGATCTCCCGCCCACCCCCTCACACCCACCCACAGAAGGAGGGCCCTAAGACTAAGGAGTACTGGGCACAGGGCTGGTGGAGCTACTCTCAGCGTGCATTTGTGCAGGAAAGGACAGAAACTGCACGGTCTCTCTGAAAACTGTCATCCAGACCCCTCAGCCCCTCGCATTTAAATCTACACTCCCAAATTCCCTCTGGGCAGCAGGTGATCAGTGCTGCCTGCGCAATAGGCAGGGAACTCTTTGGCACAGCGGAGGACAACCTGGAGATTACTTGGTGGGCTTAAGCCAAGACCGGTGCTGCTTTCTGTTTGGCTTTGCTTGGTGTTTTTTTTTTTTTTTCTGCTTGTTGTGATTTGCTTTGTTCTGCCTTTATTTCTTTGACATCTTTGCCTATGTTGAGTGGGGATTGTCGGTTGTATTTGACATGTGAATGTACTTGATTTGTTTTCTTTGTTGTTGTTGTTGTTGTTGTACTTGGTAACTTGATTTGTGCTGAAACTGCCCTAACAGGGCCCAGCTTAAGAGGCACAAGATTCAACATATCCAGAAGCCAACTCTGGACCAAACCAGAGTACTACCGGGTTTGACCTACAAGTCACACACCCAGAGGGAATTCTCTGAAGGCACAAGAGCCTATAGAGGCCAAACCTCATTTAAGTGGCCAACCCTCACCCAGCAGAACACCTTGCAGTGGGCAGAGCCAAGTTTCACAACTAGACGGCCTAGGAGTTAAACCCACCTACTCACAAGCAAAAAGCAATTAAAGTTCTTCTTGAACAGGATGATATACTAAACACATGAGCCACCTTTGGAGCACATGCAGAGGAGAAGAACGAAGTAGTCCAAGTCAAATATAAAGGACACATACTACATAAGATAACCCAGCAAGAACTAAGAGCTCTAGGGGATCTTCCTAATACATCAAAGCAAACACAGAGAGTCAGTCAGAATGGGGAGACAAAGAAACATGTCCCAAATAAAAGAACAGAAGAAACCTCCACAACTGGAACCAAATGAAGCACAGGTAAACAACATGTCAGAGACAGAGTTCAGAACACTGGTGATAAAAATGTTTAGGAGCTTAGAGAAGACATAAAGAAGGATATAGAAATCATAAAGAACAACCAGTTAGAACTAAAAAAGCATGTAGAAATCTTAACGAACAACCAGCTAGAACTAAAGAACACAATTACTGAAATTAAGAACTCACTTGAAGGAATGACCAGCAGGTTAGATGAAGCAGAGGATCGAATCAGCATCTTAGAAGACAAGTTAGCAGAGATAACTAAAACTGAACAACAGAAAGAAAAAAGAATAAAAAACAATGAAGATGGGTTAAGAGACCTCTGGGATAACATCAAGCGCAACAACATGCACATAATAGGAATACCAGAAAGCGAAGAGAGGAAGCAAGGGATTGAGAACATATTTGAGGGAATAATGTCCGAAAACTTCCCTAACCTGATGAAGGAAACCAACATACAAGCCCAGGAAGTGCAGAGAGTTCCAACCAGGATAAACCCAAACAGGCCCACATCAAGACACATTATAGTTAAAATGGCAAAGCTTAAAGACAAAGAGAAAATCTTGAAAGCAACAAGAGAAAAGCAGAAGGTTACATACAAGGGAACTCCCATAAGACTATCAAATGACTTTTCTACAGAAACATTGAAGGCCAGGAGGGAGTGGCAGGAGATACTCAAAGTGATGGAACACAAAGACCTACAACCTAGATTGCTTTATCCATCTAAACTATCATTTAAATTTGGTGGAGAGATAAAGAGCTTCCCAGAAAAGAACAAACTGAAAGAATTTATTACAACCAAGCCAGCATTGAAAGCAATACTAAAAGGAATTTTGTAAATAGAAGAAAGATGAAAACAATTTACTACAAATTAAAAAATGGCAATAACTATGTACCTATCAATAATCACTTTAAATGTAAATGGATTAAACGCTCCAATCAAGAGACATAGGGTGGCTGAGTTGATAAGAAAGCAAGACCCTTGTATATGCTGTATACAAGAGACTCATTTCAGATAACAAGACACACACAGGCTGAAAGTGAAGGGTTGGAGTAACATATTTCATGCAAATGGAAGCAAAAAAAAAAGCTGGAGTTGCAATACTTATATCTGACAAAATAGATTTTAAAATGAAGAACATATTAAAAGACAAAGATGGGCACTATATAATAATAAAGGGATCAATCCAACAAGAGGACATAACCCTAGTAAACATCTATGCATCTAACACAGGAGCACCTAAATATATAAAACAGGTACTGACAGACATAAAGACAGAGATCAACAGCAACACTATCATAGTAGGGGACTTCAACACACCTCTGACAACAAGGGACAGGTCCTCCAGACAGAAAATTAATATGAAAACAACAGCCTTAAATGATACTTTGGAGCAGTTGAATTTAGTTGATATTTGCAGAGCATTTCACCCCAATGCTTCAGAATACACATTCTTCTCAAGTGCACATGGAACATTTTCCAAGATAGATCATATGTTAGGACACAAAACAAGCCTTGATAAATTTAAGAATATTAAAATCACACCAATTGTCTTCTCTGACCACAGTGCTATGAAATTAGAAATGAACTACAAGAAGAAAAAACCAGGAACACACACCAATTCATGGAGGCTGAATAACATGTTACTAAATAATGAATGGGTCAAGCAGCAGATCAAAGAAGAAATCAAAAGATATATTGAGACAAATGAGAATGAGAACACGACGATCCAAAATCTAAGGGATGCTGCGAAAGCAGTCCTAAGAGGGAAGTTCATAGCACTGCAGGCCTACCAAAAGAAACAAGAAACATCACTAATTGACAATTTATCTTCACACTTAAGGGATCTGTAAAAAGAACAGCAAAATAAACCCAAAGGGAGCACAAGGAAGGAGATAATAAGGATCAGAACAGAAATAAATGAAATGGAAACCAGAAAAACAATACAAAAGATCAATGAATCCAAGAGTTGGTTCTTAGAGAAAATAAACAAAATTGACAAACCTTTAGCCAGACTCATTAAAAAAACGAGAGAGAGGACCCAAATTATTAAAATCAGAAATGAAAGAGGAGAAGTGACAACAGACACCACAGAAATACAAAAAGTTTTAAGAAATTACTATGAGCAACTATATGCCAACAAATTTGACAATCTGGAAGAAATGGACAATTTCCTAGAGGCGCACAACCTTCCAAGGCTAACTCAAGAAGAAACAGAAAGCCTGAACAGTCTGATTACCACCAGGGAAATTGAATCAGTAATCAATAATCTCCCAACAAACAAAAGCCCTGGACCAGATGGTTTTACAGGTGAATTTTTCAAAACGTTCAAAAAAGAATTATCACCTATTCTCCTCAAGCTCTTCCAAAAAATCCTGAAGGAAGGAAGACTCCCAAACACTTTTTAGGAAACCACCATCACCCTGATCCCAAAAGCAAACAAAGACACCACAAAAAAAGAAAACTACAGGCCGATACCTCTAATGAACATAGATGCAAAAATTCTCAACAAAATATTAGCGAACAGAATTCAGCACTACATTAAAAAGATCATATACCATGATCAAGTGGGATTCATCCTTGGTATGCAGGGGTGGTTCAACATCCGCAAATCAGTTAATGTGATACACCACATTAACAAAATGAAAAATAAAAATCACATGATCATATCAATAGATGCAGAAAAGGCGTTTGATAAAATACAGCAAACTTTTATGATAAAAACCCTTAAGAAAGTGGGAATAGAGGGATCATATCTTAACATAATAAAGGCCCTATATGACAACCTCACAGCTAACATCATACTCAAATGGGAAAAGCTAAAACCATTCCCCCTAAGATCAGGAACAAGACAAGTTTGCCCACTTTCTCCACTTCTATTCAACATAGTGCTGGAAGTTCTAGCCACAGCAATCAGACAAGAGAACGAAATAAAAGGCATCCAAATTGGTAAGGAAGAAGTAAAATTATAACTATATGCAGATCATATGATATTATAAATAGATAAACCTAAAGACTCCACCAAGAAACTATTAGAACTGATAGATGAATTTAGTAAAGTAGCAGGATATAAAATTAATATTTGGAAATCAGTTACATTTGTATATACCAATGATAAAATATCAGAAGGAGAAATTAAAAAACAATTCCATTTACAATTGCTCCAAAGACTATAAAATATCTGGGAATAAATCTAACCAAAGATGTAAAAGATCTGTACTCAGAAAATTATACAACACTGAAGAAAGAAATGAAAGAAGACATAAATAGATGGAAACACATTCCATGTTCATGGATAGGAAGAATTAATATAGTTAAAATGTCCATACTGCCTAAGGCAATATACATATTCAACGCAAATCCTATGAAACTACCAATGACGTTTTTCACAGAAATAGAACATATAATCCTGAAATTTATATGGGACCATAAAAGACCCCGGATATCCTCAGGAATCTTGAGAAATAAGAACAAAGTGGGAGGTATAGCGATACCTTATTTCAAACTATACTACAAGGCTACAGTAATCAAAACAGCATGGTACTGGCATAAAAATAGACACATAGATCAATGAACAGAATAGAGAGTCCAGAAGTAAATGCATGCCTATATGCCCTTCTAATCTACGACAATGGAAGCAAGAATGTACGATGGAGTAAAGACAGTCTGTTCAATAAGTGGTGTTGGGAAACCTGGACAGACACATGCAAGAAAATGAAGCTGGACCACCTCCTTACACCATATACAAAAACAAATTCAAAATGGCTTAAAGACTTAAATGTAAGATCTGAAACCATAAAGTATCTAGAAGAAAATATAGGAAGAAACTTCATGGACATTACCTGGAGTAAAATTTTCACTGATATATCCCCTCGCCCGAGGGAAGTAAGAGAAAAAATAAACATGTGGGATTACATCAAACTAAAAAGTTTTTACACAGCAAAGGAAACTATCAATAAAACAAAAAGGGATCCTACTAAATGGGAAAAGATATTTGCCAATGATATATCTGATAAGGGATTAATATCACAAATCTATAAAAAACTTACTCAACTCAACTCCAAAAAAACAAACAACCCAATTAAAAAATGGGCAGAGGACTTGAGGAGACATTTTTCTAAAAAGGACATACAGAAGGCAAGAAGATATATAAAGAAATGCTCAACATGACTAACCATCAGAGAAATGCAAATAAAAACCACAATGAGATACCACCTCACTCTAGTCAAAATGGCTATCATCAATAAATCAACAAACAACAAATGCTGGCGCGTGGATGTGGAGAAAAGGGAACGCTAGTGCACTGTTGGTGGGATTGCAGATTAGTGCAGCCAGTATGGAAAACAGTATGGAGGTATCTCAGAAATCTGAAAATGGAACTACCCTATGATCCAGTAATTCCACTCCTAGGCATCTACCCGGAGAAATCCAAAACTCAAATTCAAAAATCAGTTTGCACTCCTGTGTTTATTGCAGCACTTTACACAATAGCCAAGATATGGAAACAACCAAAATGCCCATCGGTAGATGACTGGATTAAGAAGCTGTGGTACATTTATACAATGGAGTATTTCGCAGCCATAAAGAAGAAAGAAATCTTATCATTTGCAACAACATGGATGGATCTAGAGAACATTATGTTAAGTGAAATAAGTCAGAAAGAGAAAGACAAGTACCATATGATCTCACTTATATGCGGAATCTAAAGAAAAGAATATGTGAATGAACTAATCAGAAACCGTTTTGGGGACACAAAGAAAAAACCAAGAGTTGTTAGATGGGTGGAGGGGGGGGGATAAGGGGAAAGATGAAGGGATTTGGAAGCAGCTGGTAACCACAAGATGGCCTCAGGTTTTCTTGAAAATTAATATGGGGAACGTATTCAATACTGTTGTAAAGATTTTGTTGGGTATCCGATGGACATGCGTCCTATTTGGGAGACCACCTCAGGGATACTGTGGATGCCTGATCATGGCACTGTACACCAGAAGCTAAACATTAATGAATGCCAACTATAATTTTATATATATAATGTGATGGCTCGGTGTGAGGTCGGAGGGATAGTGGATGCGGGAGGGGGGTTCACCGTGTGAGGGATATAAATGATGAACGTCTAAGTATTACCTTGTCTTGTACACCTGAAACTAATAAAAAAAAAAAAGAAAAGAAAAAGAGAAAATGTTTTATGTCACTTAAAAAAAAAAAGAAAAAAAAAAGAAAGGTAACTGGAACCAAGCATGTTGACTTTAATATTCTGAAAAATAAGACTAACCTCTGGATATATATATATATATATACATGTATATAAGTATATATGTATATATGAATCTTATCTTATGGTCAGCTCAGCCTTCTTAGTATGTCTGCTTTATAGTCTCTTTCCACAACTGCTTTTTGTTATTATTGAAGTTTAAGGAAAGGGACAAGATTTCCAGAAAAATCAAATGATCAATCTTGTTAAATCAGTAACCTCAATTTTATATTTAAAATAAATTCTATAAACTCTGCCTAAAGCATAGTTGGCTAACTCACCGAACAAAATGCTGTCTTATGACAGTCATTTTGTTTTTTCCTTAATTTTATGTCCTTTACCCTACCAATTTGTCATTAAGTTCTAATTTCAAAGACACAAATGCTCTATATGAGGTCTGACAATTAAGTTCACAAACTCATCCTAGAAAAAGTGCTATATACCTCATTCCTGAATATCACTATAGTCACCTTCAAAGTAGTCCCCTTGGGAAGCTATGCATCAACTCTAGCACCGAGTCCACCCTTCAAAGCAATTTTGGAACTCTTTTTTGAAATGGCCATCAGAGCTTTTGTCATATTACCCTTGATGTCCTGAATGTCATCAAAATGTCTTCCTTTCAATATTTTCTTTATCTTTGGTAAAGAAAGAAGTCGTTGGGGGCCAGATCAGGTGTGTAGGGAGGCTGTTCCAATACAGTTATTTCTTTACTGTCTGAAAACTCCCTCATAGACAGTACCATGTAGCTGGTGCATTGTTGTGATACAAGAGCCATGAATTGTTGGCGTAAAGTTCAGGTCATTTATGTCTTTTTCACTCAACCTATTCAGCACTTCCAAATAGTAAACCTGGTTAACTGTTGATCCAGTTGGTACAAACTCATAATGAATAATTCCTTTGATATCAAAAAAGTTTAACAACATCGTTTTGACTCTTGATTTGGACTGACGGAAGTCTTGGTAGTATAGAATTGACTGACTTCCACTGGGAAGTGGAAGTTTCAGGGTCCTATTCGCACATCCATGTTTCATCACCAGTGATAACATGGCCCAAAACATCATCTTGCTTCTCCAAAAGATCTTGGCAAACTTTGACTCTCCTTTGATTTTGTTCATCGGTGAACTCCTTTGGGTCCATTTTTGCACACACCTTTCTCATGCCAAGATGTTCAGTTAAGACTTTCCTATTTCTCTATCGATGTTTACTTGGTCTGCTACGCTTCTCAAAGTCAGATGATGATTTTGACGCACAATTCGACGAATGTTTGCAATGCTTTCATCAGTTCTGCTTGTTACTGGCAGCCCTGACCTCTCTTCATCAGTGACGTGTTCTCTCCCCTCAGAAAAGCATTTAATCCATTTGTACACTGCCATTTCTCTCATGGCATTATCTCAATTAACTTGGACTAACACGTCCCTGATTTCACTTCCACTCTTGCTAAATTTAACAAAGAATTTTGTGTTTGTTCATTGTTATAATTCAAACTCAGACATTCTTGTGACGGCACACAAAACACACAACAATAATAAATACCACTCAACAAGACGCCACACATTGACATGAACACATCTGTAAGACACTGATATACCAAGGGTATAAACCTTACTGAGCTGTTTCTACAGTGATACCAATGTAAGCACACTGTGGCAAGTTTGCAAACTTAATTGTCAGACCTCATATATCACACTAGTTGCTCTATTAAAGTTGCTCTATAGTAGTTGCTCTATAGAATTGGATGGATAGATTAGTAGCTGAGTAGAGGTAAATAAATGGAAAGAAGCAAGGGAAAGAGAGACAAAGAAAAGACGGAAAGAAAAAAGAAAGGGAGGGAGGAATAAAGGGAAGGAAGAAAGGCCATATTTACAGGTTCATAACTGTTCTAAAGGAACAATTAGAAGTCTACACAAAATGAGCCAAATGTCCTTTTTAAGTTAAGAAACTGATATGCATAAAGACAATGTCTAAACAATAAAAATGTAAAAATAAATAAATTATGTGTTTATTTGCTTCTCTCATTAGAAATAAACTATTTGCTAGTAAGATCACTGCTTTAACATAGTGCCTGGCACAGAGATAGCTACTTTTTATATATTGGTTAAATGAGTAACTTCATTAATTATATATTATAAGATATATTGTTTCATCTGCTAGAAGTTTATCAGGCAATAAAAAAGAGAGGGAATATTTTGAATGGGCAAACTTTACATATTTTCTATATTTAGCTATCCCATGAAATTGTGTTATCTTGATTTTCCTGTTCATGCTTTTGTGGATGGAGCTTTTGTACTGTAACAGGGACAGTCCTTTTAGAATGTTTCAAACATTGGGATATTTTGCTCCCTAGAGCAAACAAACTTTTCTTTCAGTATGACAGGAGACAGCAATTTTAAGAATATATTTGGTGAAACATTTCATCCAAGGAATCAATTTATCTGTGTAAAAATAGCTAACTGAAAATGCAAGTATCAATTTATTTTTGGAGACATTTGTCTAATACAGGTTAAGTCAGAATAAGTCAGTGAGAGAGCATGTAAATTTCAACGAAAAACAGAATAGACATCTCATTTTGTCATAAGAATAACATTTAAAAAAAGCCCTGTGCTCTTCACTTTTACACACAGAAGACTATAGCTACCTCACAAACTTGAAACATTAATTTTTCGATATTTTGTGTGAGATAAAGCAAGATCAAAATTAAAATATTGAGCTCAAAAGCATTTAAAAAATGTAATGGGAGAAATGGGTTTATTTCTCCTTGGATTTTCTTAAAAACAATTAATTTTCCAGAGATGGAAACATTGTCTTCCTAAGAGCATAGGATGCTTTATAATACTTTTAAAATACTATAATTTAGCTAAAATAGAGATGCAAGAGGACAATGATTGAAAACTTCTCTATGATGCAAAAGTGGGGGAGAAGAACAGAAAAAAATCACATAGTATACTCGTTACAAGTTACGTCCTCTTAACCGATTTATTTTACCAACTTTTTATCAAGGAACTTATTCATGCATAGACTGCCCCTATTATTAATATTAAATGTACATTTCAACCTGTCAAGTTTTTCTAGCCCCACTTTTACAAGGTTTTTTGTTTCTTTTTTTAAGAAAAAAAAATTAAAGCAAAGGCATTTCCTAGGGCACATGCTGCCAGACACCCAGCATTTATCTTATCTCAGTTGATGACTTTCCTTTTATCCTGAAATGATTTGACAATGACTCTATGATTTCCTGTACAAATTACCCTTTGAAAGTGGCAGTGGCGCTTGGCAGTGATCTTCACTTAATTACTGAGTGGATTATTAGCATACTGCTGCCCCCCCTCCACCTTCCTTTCTTTATATCTTCTAGATTGCGTTGACAGCTCCCTTTCATTGCATGCTTTAACTCACTGAATACTAAACACTATGCAAATTACAGCTGAGAAGTACCCAGGCTACTTCAAACCCCTCCTCTGCTCCAAAGCCTTTTGATAGAGAGTAATTTACAGGTCAGAAATCAATATTGTGCCCAGGGAGTGCATTTGTATGTTTTCTTAATTTAGATTGGGGTTCTGTAGTGCAGAGCACTGATGTTCAAAAATGAAAATTTCTCTGTGATCTTTCTGAAAAACAATTAGTTCTGTTCCTTCCTTTAATATCTTCTGTCTTTAAATAGATTGAGATCTTGAGATTCTATTTCTCTTATACTCATTACACTATCTAACTTGGCATGACCATGTTAAAGATCCATGTTTTGAGAAATGATAAGTTTCACTATTTATCTGTCTATGAAGACAGGGGACTGATATGCTGAACTCCTGGACATGTGCAAAGTTTTATTTATTGTTTGCCAGGGCAAGACAAATGCAAGTGATAAATTGAAAAAATCTATTTGGCACTCTCAGAAGGAATCTTCTGTTCTGTCTTGGCTCCCATCTTCTGGCACAAATTTGCACATATGTGGGCATTCTCCATCCAGATCTTTATCTTTATCCATTTTTTTTTCTCCCTGAACTGCATTCTAAACTATCTTCCACATTTCCCAGGATATAGAAGGGACATGCACCCATTCCCATTGCACCCTTATGGTATAACTTAGTTTCTGTTTTATTTTGTTTTGTTTTTTTCTTTTCTTTTCTTGGGAAGAAAATACAATCCTTGAGTCATTTCAGATATTAATAGAAGTGAAACCAAAGCAATAGAAGTCAACAAAGGTGAGGGGAACAGCTGGGTGCTGCTTGTGTCATCTTCAATCTAAGGCTATCAACCACCAGCTTTATTCTTGGACTGTTACATCTGCTGTGAAATTTGGCTCTTCCAGGTGGCAGCCCAACAGGCTGTCCAGGGCTTTCAGGCCATTTAAATGCTTTGAGCTAATGCTGCATATCCATTTTCTAAACAAGTTAGCAGATAACATATGCAGCAGTTAAAGTTTTATTGAGTAGTGCATGCTTACCATACTGAATTTGGATTGGCTACCATCTGTCTCAAAGACTGTGGTACCATCTCTGTTGCTTGAGAGTGCATTTGTAAGGATTTCTCAACTTCTGCAGAAGCTGCTCTCATTATTTTTACATGCAAGCCCACAGAAGTGGAATTGGTACAAATTAAAAATGCCAGACAATTAGAAGTTAGGATTGAATGTTTGTGAGTGGTATAAGTCACTACACCAAGAACACAGAATCATGTAGCTTCCACCATGGCTATTTTTAACATATAGGTATAGCTGAATATGCTGTTTTTCAGATACCTTCTATGGGCAACTCAATGAACCAAAATTAGGACTAGGCAAAGGACATGTGAATTGTTTTACATTTGTGAAAACTAAAGCAATTGTTCTCATTTTGTAGGAAAATTGTACCTGGAACCACAAGAAAAAAAAAATATATGTACATTTTGCTCACTCTACTGGTAAGTCTCTATGGAGACAAAGCCTGTTGCAGATCAATCAGAGCTAAACAAAGGATTTTGGCTAAATACTTGAGCTATGATGGTTTACTAATAGTGTTAATGTTTGTTGTGTTCTCAGACATATTTATCTTTGTACCTATAACCTTCATGAATGCTGAGAAGGAAAAAATATGATAACGAAATTCAAAACCTCTGCAAAATTTTAAAACCGTTGCCTGAGTATTAGTGTGGTTTAATAATGTAAGAACTAGAGACCAAATATGTTGACAAACTCTTAGTTGCGTAGAACTTTCATATATTGTTTGACATTTCTGTGAACACTTTTCTCCACAGGAAAAATGGATATATCAGCCTATATATCAGCCTGATTCTGTCTCTTTTAATTTCTGAATTGAGACTTTGAATCTTGAAAAACTGGTAAGTGAGGAGAGAAATAGCTACAGTCTCTGTGTTGAATTCATTTCATCATATGGTGATGATGTTCATTAGGACTTCCTCACTATTCAGGTCCTGGTAAACAATGTCAAATTTAATGAGTGACCAAAAGTAGTATCATTGTCTTAAGCCTCATCTACGTAGAGGAAATGTGATGTGCTTGAATGCAAACACTGACTATGAGATTCATCCTCAGAATTGCTGTTCACTCACTAGCCAGGAAACTCTGCAGTGTCTTTTAGTCCTTTTTCCAGTTCCGTAAAATGGAGCTCAAAAATCTATGTCTAGTTCTTTTGTTGTTTTTGGTTTATATACCACATGTCAGTAAAATCATATGGTTCTCTGCTTTTTCTGTCTGACTAATTTCACTTAGCATTATACTCTCAAGATCCATTAATAAAAAAAGAAAAAAAATATATGTCTACTTCTTTTAGTTACTGTGAAATTTAAAAAAAAAAAAAACTCTCTAAGACCTCTGTAAATAATCAGTGAGATGTGGAATAAAAAAATAGTTTGCAAATGTAAAGTACTGTCACAAATCCTACCTTTCAACTGAAGGTAAAATGTCATATCTTACATAAAGCCTTTAAATAACAAGAATTTTCCATCCCTTCTCTGAACTCAAATAGTAATGTATTTGTATCTGGCTAAAGACACTTTCCTATTTATTATGATCTAAAAGAGGTTATCCACAACAACCCCCTGAACCTTTGCTATTTGACATGTGTATGTAGTCCATAGAACTGAAGCATCAGCATCATATGGGAACTTTTTAGAAATTCAGAATTTCAAATCCTTCCCAGATCTGCTAAATCAGAATCTGTATTTAACAAGATCATCAAGTGAGTTGTATGAGCATTAAAGTTTGAGACATACTGTTCTATATGATAATTCAGATTCTCAGGAAATTCCTCATTTTTTTCTAATTAAGGTATTTATTATATGAAGGTCTTATGAGGCTTTAAAAATTGCTACTACATTGTCGGATGGGTGTCTTAGTTGGTTAGAGCATGAGCTCTGGGCAACGGGGCTGCCGGTTGGATTCCTACATGGGCCAGTGAGCCACACCCTCCGCAACTAGAATGAAGTCAATGAGCTGCCATTCAGCTCACGGGTGGCCAGATGGCTCAGTTGGTTGGAGCGCGTACTCTCAATCACAAGGTTGCAGTTCTACTCCTGTAAGGGATGGTGGGCTGTGCCCCCTGAAAATAACAACTGGCAACTGGACCTGGAGCTGAGTTGTGCCCTCCACAACTAAGATTGAAAGGACAACAACTTGACTTGGAAAAAGTCCCAGAAGTACACACTGTTCCCCAATAAAGTCCTGTTCTCCTCCCCCAATAAAAATCTTGAAAAAAAATGCTAGTACAACTTCATCATTTTAACAAAATAAAGCAAATCTAAACTGTGATCCATGTAAATTGTGATTTGCATAAGATTAAATGTCTGGTTTATTTATTCATTTATTTATTCAGCAATTTCTGAGTACCTACTGTGAACTAAACACTGTAGTATGCATGGAGGATTCTATTTAAAATACTCATAAGACATGATACACAGTATCAGATGGTTTGCAGTCTAGTGAGGGCAGATGAAAGTTTTCTCACCTGGTCAGGTGTTCCTTCAGTCATATCATAGAAATTTTCTTTAAGGAGTGTCTGATCCTGCCTAGTAATTAATCTTCACCTTTGTCTTACATTTCTTCCAGACTCATATATTTATTTATCTTCACTGCTATGACATTGGAAATTCTCTTCCTTACTGAATTTGGTGAAATCAAGTTGTCATTCTTTGGTTACTCCTACATAAGATAAAAATGACACATCGGCCAGAATTATATCATAGCACTGACAGATACATCTTATAGTACATGCTTTTCACCTATTCTCCAACACACATCCACCTTAGATTAGAATTAATATTATCATTCAACAATAATAATTACTAACATATATTGAGGCCTCACCATATGCCAGGCATGATTCTAAGCATGTCACATGTATTATCTCCTTTAATCCTCACAACTATGAGGAAACATCATTCCCTTTTTTCAGCTGCACTAGCTGAGGCACTAAAAAATTAAGTAACAAAGTGACAGAGATACATTAGAACCCTGGGCAGTCTGATTTTAAAAGACTCTCCTTACGGAAATGATTGTACCTTTTGGAATAATTTCCAACAAAATAGGTTGTCTCTAATCATGTATTCTATTCTTTCTGTTCTGAAACTGGCAACTCTCCCACAGATGACAGGGGGTGTTCTAGACACATTATTCCCAAGTAGCTCTTTCAAAAGAATTAAACAAACTGATGATCTTAAGCTTAATTAAAGTACTTTCATTTTCCTGACTGAAAGGTCAGTAGAAACAAAGAGAAACTGCTGTTTCAATTATTTTTTAACTGCATAGTGTTCTTCCTTCATGAATGGTAATTCTCTATTTTTGATAACTATAAATATCTCATAATCATTTTTTAATTACACAATATTGGATGAATGCCTATGTTGTTTCCTTGCATTTTCAGTAGTGAATATGTGCTCTCTCCTTTCCTGTTACAGATGCTTGTCATTGGGTCATTTGTCTATAAGTAGTCTAAAAGTGCATTTAGATCTCAATAGCCAATTAGACTTATGAAGAAGTTTCATCCTCCAAGTCAAAAGGGTGACTCTAACGTCAGTCTAAGAGTTTCTGACAACCATCTTCTTACTCATACTACTTCATTTTTACAATTGAATTTGATTGCTGCATGGACAGAAACCAAGTCTATAAAAGAGTAAATGATCTGACTGTAGTGAACTATAGATCAAAGTACATGTTGTCAGTATGTAGTAATGCACTAGTTACTTGGTTTCTGCTCTCATTTCGACACTGCTTTTGTTCTATCTTTGTTTTGGCTCCTTCTCACTTCATTTCTCTGATTATTAGTATCCCCAGAGAAGATAAGTTCAGAAATTGTGTTAAATAACTGAATATTGATGCTACAGCATAGTATAATGCTAAAAATATTGATGGAAAATAAAGCCTATGGATTATCTACACCTTCATTTGTCCTATTCTTCATGAGCTGAGGCCATCAAATTCTTTATACTCTATTTTCAAGGTCTCCCCAATATTAGACAATGCAAAGGACGTATTTAGTACATGTCTGTTTAAAACAGGAACATTTTTAAAACCTCACCATAACACTGCTCACTCTACTAAAAAATTCCTCTAAAAGTCTGGACCAGTTCCAATAGAATTATGCAATTAAACACCAAAAGATCTCTTTATAAGGTAATTGCACCAAAAATGTTTTTATAGTACATGCCCCAAGGCCATGTTGTATATAGAGGCTCCAGACAATTTCTCTCAATGAGCTGAAGATATCAGTCTGTACCAATAGTTATTTCCAGCCCTTAGGATTACAGGGTTTGTCATTGATTGCAACTTTTCCTTTGACTCTACAAATAACTTTGTTCAGATATTTTGATTTCAGCTTGATGTCTGGCTACATAGATCTCTCAACAGTCTATAGGTGTGCTGAATTGCTTCAAAATATTCTTTGGAGAGTTTTTATTCACCCTATACACAATTTCATATTCCACCAATAATAATTTATTAAACATGTGCTCTAAGAAATAACCAAAACATTCATGATCAAAGTCCTTCAACAATGTCCAATACTAAAATATACCAACAGAACTTATTAGGCTAGTAGTAAAGATTCTCCAGGACCTGGAAACCACCCTTTTTTTTTTTTATCTAGTTGTGATTCCAATTTCTTTCTGCCTCCAACTCTCCCCTTCAATCAATCTGAGTCACTTACTCCCTGTAAGTATTAATAATAAAATAAAAACAAGTGAGAACTGAGCCTGTCAGCATATGTCAGGCTCCCTCACACTAGCTAGTGTCAACTCGGAGCTCGGAGAAAAAAGATAGCTACTAAGAAGGACTCGTGGTGGGTAACTGGGCTCAAATTTTTAAAAAAACAGAGCCTAGCGGCCATTTCTAAACAGGGACCTCTCACTCAAACTGCACTTTAGGGAAAAGCCTACATAAAGCTGCCTGTCTCCCACAGTGAACTGCTTACCTCGTGCACCAAATTGCCTGCCTGTATTGTGTTCCTCCTAGCAAAGCCAACCCTTATAAAACAAAATATAAAAATATATATATAAAAGAGTTCCTGGAATTGTATTTCAGACAATAGGGACTGAGACTTTCCACATTCAATTAGACCTGTGCTGTTATATCCCCATTAACATCTTCACTGACAAATCAGAGCAGCTGCATTCTGACCAATTAGCATAGTGTTTTTGGACCAAACTGAGGATTTGTAGTTTTCATTTGCATGAGGATGGACCAATCAGGGACCAGGGGCAGTGACTTCTCTCTTGATAAAAATGAACTGGCACTTTAAGAGAACTGATCAGAGAGCTGGGAGGTCTATGGGTGGAGCTGGGCTTCCTGTTACTCTCTAGTCTTGACTTTCTGTTAAAACTGTATGGTTCTGGAAAACGCGCGGTCTCGTGGTGGAATCTGGCCAGCGGCAGCTGCGGCAGCGGCGGTAAACCGCAGCTCTAAAGACACAGGGAGATATAGAACACGCAGAACAGCAGGGAGACTCGTGGAGGAATTACCTGAAGGTGTGCGTGGATTGCAAGCAGGAGAGGAGGCAGGAGAGCGAACTGGAAGCGCGCCCCCCCACCCCCACCCCCGCGGAGCTGAGGCCAGTGGCAACCGCAGCCACGGCGCCCAGGACGACGGAGCGCAGACTCGTGGAAGGTTTGCTTTGGAGTGCGCTACTTAGGCAAGCGGGGGAGGAGAGAGGGGCGCGAAGTGAAAACACTAACCCCCACACAGCGGAGCCCAGGCTGTACAGCAACCGCTGCGCTGCCCGGCTCCCAGGACTGAGCGGAGACTCGTGGAAGGTTTGCTTTGAGGTGCGCTAGTTGGGCGAGCAGGGGAGGAGCGAGGAGGGCAAGAGGAGCGTGCCCACAGGAGCAGCGGCAGGCAGCACCCGGGGCTCTAGAGTCCCACGGGAGCCCAGGGTGCAGCGGAGAGCGTAGGGTCCAGGAGGTGGGCTCTTTCCCTGCGACCCACAGCTGATCGCTCCCGCCGGGGCAGGCAGCTTGTGAGCCCTAGGGCAGACAAAGAACTCAGAAGCCACACCTGGGCCCCTCACTGCGCTTTTCGAATCCTCCCCCCCCCCCCGCCCTTCCAGAGACTTAAACTGACCCCTGAACTGAAGAGTAGTGTCAGATTACAGAGGGGCGTCTGTGCTCAGGTGCTGGGAAGATTGGCAGCCAGCTCTGACCTTCGGAAGAGGCTGGGAGGAGGGGATTTCCCCTGGACGAGGAGAGAGGAGACTCCCACACCTCCAGCCACCACCTTTTCAGGCCTGCGGGAGGAGTGTGACGTGGCTGGCCTGGGAGGGAGAAGACCCCTCCATTTTCCAGCCCCCACCCTCTCTGGCTGGCCTGGGGCGGGGCAAGGGCAACCGCAGAAGCACTCCCTGAGTTCAGCAGTAAGCGGCAGACGCAGCTCCCGGCTTTCAGCACCTTAGAGATCTCCCGCCCGCCCCCTCCCACACACCCACAGAAGGAGGGCCCTAAGACTCAGGAATACTGGGCACAGGGCTGGTGGAGCTACTCTGAGCGTGCATTTGTGCAGGAAACGACAGAAACTGCACGGTCTCTCTGAAAACTGTCATCCAGACCCCTCAGCCCCTCGCATTTAAATCTACACTCCCAAATTCACTCTGGGCACCAGGTGACTAGCACTGCCTGCGCACTAGGCAGGGAACTCTTTGGCACAGCGGAGGACAACCTGGAGATTACTTGGTGGGCTTAAGCCAAGACTGGTGCTGCTTTCTGTTTCGTTTTGCTTGGTGGTTTTTGGGGTTTTTTTTTGTTTTTTTTTGTTTTTTTTTTCTTTTTTTTTCTCTTTTTTCTCTTTTTTTCTTTTCTTTTCTTTTTTTTTTCTTTCTTTATTTTCTTCTTCTTTTTTTCTTTCTGCTTGTTGTGATTTGCTTTGTTCTGTCTTTATTTCTTTGATATCTTTGCCTATGTTGAGTGGCGATTGTCGGTTGTATTTTACATGTGAATGTACTTGATTTGTTTTCTTTGTTGTTGTTGTTGTTGTTGTACTTGGTAACTTGATTTGTGCTGAAACTGCCCTAACAGGGCCCAGCTTAAGAGGCACAAGATTCAACATATCCAGAAGCCAACTCTGGACCAAACCAGAGTACTACCGGGTTTGACCTACAAGTCACACACCCAGAGGGAATTCTCTGAAGGCACAAGAGCCCATAGAGGCCAAACCTCATTTAAGTGGCCAACCCTCACCCATCAGAACACCCTGCGGTGGGCAGAGCCAAGTTTCACAACTAGACGGCCTAGGAGTTAAACCCACCTACTCACAAGCAAAAAGCAATTAAAGTTCTTCTTGAACAGGACGATATACTAAACACACGAACCACCTGTGGAGCACATGCAGAGAAGAACGAAGTAGTCCAAGTCAAATATAAAGGACACATACTACATAAGATAACCGAGCAAGAACTAAGAGCTCTAGGGGATCTTCCTACTACATCAAAGCAAGCACAGAGAGTCAGTCAGAATGGGGAGACAAAGAAACATGTCCCAAATAAAAGAACAGAAGAAACCTCCACAACTGGAACCAAATGAAGCACAGGTAAACAACATGTCAGAGACAGAGTTCAGAACACTGGTGATAAGAATGTTTAAGGAGCTTAGAGAAGACATAGAGAAGGATATAGAAATAATAAAGAACAACCAGTTAGAACTAAAAAAGCATGTAGAAATCTTAACGAACAACCAGCTAGAACTAAAGAACACAATTACCGAAATTAAGAACTCACTTGAAGGAATGACCAGCAGGTTAGATGAAGCAGAGGATCGAATCAGCGACTTAGAAGACAAGTTAGCAGAGATCACTCAAACTGAACAACAGAAAGAAAAAAGAATAAAAAACAATGAGGATGGGTTAAGAGACCTCTGTGATAACATCAAGCGCAACAACATGTGCATCACAGGAATACCAGAAGGCGAAGAGAAGAAGCAAGGGATTGAGAACATATTTGAGGTAATAATGTCCGAAAATATCCCTAACCTGATGAAGGAAACCAACATACAAGCCCAGGAAGTGCAGAGAGTTCCAACCAGGATAAACCCAAACATGCCCACACCAAGACACATTATAGTTAAAATGGCAAAGCTTAAAGACAAAGAGAGAATCTTGAAAGCAGCAAGAGAAAGGCAGAAGGTTACATACAAGGGAACTCCCATAAGACTATCAAATGACTTTTCTACAGAAACATTGAAGGCAAGGAGGGAGTGGCAGGAGATACTCAAAGTGATGGAACACAAAGGCCTACAACCTAGATTGCTTTATCCAGCAAGGCTATCATTTAAAGTTGATGGAGAGATAAAGAGCTTCCCAGAAAAGAACAAACTGAAAGAATTTATTACAACCAAGCCAGCATTGCAAGAAATACTAAAAGGACTTCTGTAAATAGAAGAAAGATGAAAACAATTTACTACAAATTTAAAAATGGCAATAACTATGTACCTATCAATAATCACTTTAAATGTAAATGGATTAAACGCTCCAATCAAGAGACATAGGATGGCTGAGTGGATAAGGAAGCAAGACCCTTGTATATGCTGTATACAAGAGACTCATTTTAGATCAAAAGACACACACAGACTGAAAGTGAAGGGTTGGAGTAACATATTTCATGCAAATGGAAGCAAAAAAATAGCTGGAGTTGCAATACTTATATCTGACAAAATAGATTTTAAAAGGAAGAACATATTAAAAGACAAAGATGGGCACTATATAATAATAAAGGGATCAATCCAACAAGAGGACATAACCCTAGTAAACATCTATGCACCTAACATAGGAGCACCTAAATATATAAAACAGGTACTGCTGGACATAAAGACAGAGATCAACAGCAACACTATCATAGTAGGGGACTTCAACACACCTCTGAAAACAAGGGACAGTTCCTCCAGAAAGAAAATCAATATGGAAACAACAACCTTAAATGATACTTTGGAGCAGTTGGATTTAATTGATATTTTCAGAGTATTTCACCCCAAAGCTGCAGAATACACGTTCTTCTCAAGTGCACATGGAACATTTTCTAAGATAGATTATATGTTAGGAAACAAAACAAGCCTTGATAAATTTAAGATAATTGAAATCATACCAATTGTCTTCTCTGACCACAGTGCTATGAAATTAGAAATGAACTACAGAGGAAAAAAACCAGGATGATACACCAATTCATGGAGGCTGAATAACATGTTGCTAAATAATGAATGGGTCAAGCAGCAGATCAAAGAAGAAATCAAAAGATATCTTGAGACAAATGAGAATGAGAACACGACGACCCAAAATCTAAGGGATGCTGCGAAAGCAGTCCTAAGAGGGAAGTTCATAGCACTGCAGGCCTACCAAAAGAAACAAGAAACATCACTAATTGACAGTTTATCTTCACACTTAAGGGATCTGGAAAAAGAACAGCAAAATAAACCCAAAGGGAGCACAAGGAAGGAGATAATAAGGATCAGAGCAGAAATAAATGAAATAGAAACCAGAAAAACAATGCAAAAGATCAATGAATCCAAGAGATGGTTCTTAGAGAAGATAAACAAAATTGACAAACCTTTATCCAACTCATTAAAAAAAGGAGAGAGAGGACCCAAATTATTAAAATCAGAAATGAAAGAGGAGAAGTGACAACAGACACCACAGAAATACAAAAAAATTTAAGAAATTACTATGAGCAACTATATGCCAACAAATTTGACAACCTTGAAGAAATGAACAATTTTCTAGAGGCACACAACCTTCCAAGGCTAACTGAAGAAAAAACAGAAAGCCTGAACAGTCTGATTACCACCAGGGAAATTGAATCAGTAATCAATAATCTCCCAACAAACAAAAGCCCTGGACCAGATGGCTTTACAGGTGAATTTTTCAAAACGTTCAAAAAAGAATTATCACCTATTTTCCTCGAGCTCTTCCAAAAAATCCAGAAGGAAGGAAGACTCCCAAACACTTTTTATGAAGCCACTATCACCCTGATCCCAAAAGCAGACAAAGACACCACAAAAAAAGAACACTACAGGCCGATATCTCTAATGAACATAGATGCAAAAATTCTCAACAAAATATTAGCAAACAGAATTCAGCACTACATTAAAAAGATCATACACCATGATCAAGTGGGATTCATCCCTGGTATGCAGGGGTGGTTCAACATCCGCAAATCAATTAATGTGATACACCACATTAACAAAATGAAAAATAAAAATCACATGATCATTTCAATAGATGCAGAAAAAGCATTTGATAAAATACAGCAACCTTTTATGATAAAAACCCTTAAGAAAGTGGGAATAGAGGGATCATATCTTAACATAATAAAGGCCATATATGACAAACCCACAGCTAACATCATACTCAATGGGGAAAAGCTAAAACCATTCCCCCTAAGATCAGGAACAAGACAAGGTTGCCCACTTTCTGCACTTCTATTCAACATAGTGCTGGAAGTTCTAGCCACAGCAATCAGACAAGAGAAAGAAATTAAAGGCATCCAAATTGGTAAGGAGGAAGTAAAATTATCATTATATGCAGATGATATGATACTATATATAGAGAACCCTAAAGACTCCACCAAGAAACTATTAGAAATGATAGATGAATTTAGTAAAGTAGCAGGATATAAAATTAATATTCGGAAATCAGTTGCATTTGTATATACCAATGATAAAATAGCAGAAGGAGAAATAAAAAAAACAATTCCATTTACAATTGCTCCAAAGACTATAAAATATCTGGGAATAAATCTAACCAAAGATGTAAAAAATCTGTACTCAGAAAATTATACGACACTGAAAAAAGAAATGAAAGAAGACATAAATAGATGGAAACACATTGCATGTTCATGGATAGTAAGAATTAATATAGTTAAAATGTCCATACTGCCTAAGGCAATATACATATTCAACACAATTCCTATCAAACTACCAACGACGTTTTTCACAGAAATAGAACATATAATCCTAAAATTTATATGGGACCATATAAGACCCCGGATAGTCTCAGCAATCTTGAGAAATAAGAACAAAGTGGGAGGTATAACGATACCTGATTTCAAACTATACTACAAGGCTACAGTAATCAAAACAGCATGGTACTGGCATAAAAATAGACACATAGATCAATGGAACAGAATAGAGAGTCCAGACGTAAATCCATGCCTATATGCCCATCTAATCTACGACAATGGAAGCAAGAATGTACGATGGGGTAAAGACAGTCTGTTCAATAAGTGCTGTTGGGAAACCTGGACAGACACATGCAAGAAAATGAAGCTGGACCACCTCCTTACACCATATACAAAAATAAATTCAAAATGGCTTAAAGACTTAAATGTAAGATCTGAAACCATGAAATATCTAGAAGAAAATATAGGAAGAAACTTCATGGACATTACCTGGAGTAAGATTTTTACTGATATATCCCCTCACGCTAGGGAAGTAAGAGAAAAAATAAACATGTGGGATTACATCAAACTAAAAAGTTTTTTCACAGCAAAGGAAACCATCAATAAAACAAAAAGGGATCCTACTGAATGGGAAAAGATATTTGCCAATGATATATCTGATAAGGGATTAATATCACAAATCTATAAAAAACTTACTCAACTCAACTCCAAAAAAACAAACAACCCAATTAAAAAATGGGCAGAGGACTTGAGGAGACATTTTTCTAAAAAGGACATACAGAAGGCAAGAAGACATATGAAGAAATGCTCAACATGACTAACCATCAGAGAAATGCAAATAAAAACCACAATGAGATACCACCTCACTCCAGTCAAAATGGCTATCATCAATAAATCATCAAACAACAAATGCTGGCGTGGATGTGGAGAAAATGGAATGCTAGTGCACTGTTGGTGGGATTGCAGATTAGTGCAGCCACTATGGAAAACAGTATGGAGGTATCTCAGGAATCTGAAAATGGAACTACCCTATGATCCAGTAATTCCACTCCTAGGCATCTACCCGGAGAAATCCAAAACTCCAATTCAAAAATCTGTATGCACTCCTATGCTTATTGCAGCACTTTACACAATAGCCAAGATATGGAAACAACCGAAATGCCCATCGGTAGATGACTGGATTAAGAAGCTGTGGTACATTTATACAATGGAGTATTTCGCAGCCATAAAGAAGAAAGAAATCTTATCATTTGCAGCAACATGGATGGATCTAGAGAACATTATGTTAAGTGAAATAAGTCAGAAAGAGAAAGACAAGTACCATATGATCTCACTTATATGCGGAATCTAAAGAAAAGACTATGTGAATGAACTAATCAGAAACAGTTTTGGAGACACAAAGAAAAAACCGAGAGTTATTAGATGGGTGTGTGGGGGGGGTTTGGGATAAGGGGAAAGGTGAAGGGATTTGGAAGCAGCTGGTAACCACAAGGTGGCCTCAGGGTTTTTTTGAAAATTAATTTGGGGAAGGTATTCAATAATGTTTTGAAGATTTTGTTGGGTATCCGATGGACATGCGTCCTATTTGGGAGACCACCTCAGGGATACTGTGGATACCTGATCATGGCATTGTACACCAGAAGCTAAACATTAATGAATGCCAACTATAATTTTATATATATAATGTGATGGTTCAGTGTGAGGTTGGAGGGATAGTGGATGGGGGGAGGGGGGTTCACAGTGTGAGGGATATAAATGATGAACGTCTAAGTATTACCTTGTCTTGTACACCTGAAACTAATAAATAAATTAAAAAAAAAAAAACTGTATGGTTCTAACTTCCTGCAGGGAAGGGAAGATATATGAATAGCAGCCATCTTAGAAGGGGAGCAAAACACTGCACGTGGGTGGCCGGCCAGAGGTTTGCATTCTCACACTGCTGCGGTGGTTTTGCTTTTTACTTTTCCAGAATAAACCCTCTTTTTGGAGGGTTTATTGGACTACCTAGAAAATTATTTTGCCCAGTTGACACTCTGTAAAAGTCAGTTCCCCTCTGATTCAGAGAACACACTTTCCCTTTCCTTCACTGGTTCTAAAACACTAGTAGACATCTCACCAGAGCAGAACAGATGGAGTAGGCCAGAGTGGAGTGGATCAGAGTTGTCTAGCCAGAAAGGAGCCTCTCTCTAGGCATGCCTCTTCTCAGGATCACCTCATAGTCATGCTGTTCCTCAGCTGTGCTGCTTCGTAATTGAGCTGTAACACTATTGAACTATATCACAACTGAACTATTTTCACTGAATAAAGTTTCCTTCTTCACCACACCCCAAATTGGGGATTCCTGTTGGCAATGAATTGGTGCCAAAGACCATCAGTTGACACTAAGAAGATTGGCGAGTAATAGTCTATGCCTGTGTTTGAGGGCTTGTGGGCAGAGTGAGCCCTGGGAACTGGTGAGTAAAAATTATGCAGTGCCTCTTCCTGACTTTCTTTGAATGAGATGGCGTGACAAACTGGCCTATATTTTAGCGTCTTCTCCTTTCAGGGGATATACATAATTCCAGGGGATGGAATACTAAAACAAATCTCAGAAAGTAGGTTTGGGCCTCCTTGGCTCACATGCCTCATTCCATCTAGCTTGACCTTGATTTTCTTCTAAGAATCTCTTAAATTTCCCCATAAAGATTCTTTCTATAAATTCAGTATGAGCTTAATAATAGAGAACATTTTCTCATGATACTTATTTCTGCAACCTTGATTAGGCTTGTGTTTGATCCATATAAGTATGCTTTGTCCTCTTGAATATGACACTCTACGCATTTCAAATCCTACTCTTCTGTGCATTTCCTTGATTTGTTTTCCTGAACGTCCATTTGAGCACTACAGGTCAGTCTCCAGCCTAACTCTCCCCCACAATGTTTTAATGTCCCACTTACCAGTGAGTAAGGTCATGATGCTTATGGTGATAAAATGCCCACTATCAAAGCATCTGCTTACCCACTCCTGCTCCATCTTGATAAATAGAAATATTTTCACTCACTTCAAATTAGAAATTTCTTCCACATTTACAAATTACATTCAAGTCCTATCAATTCCTGTCTGATAATCTGAAGCAAAATCCCAACCTCAAAAGAAGAAAGCAGAAAAAAATCTAAAATTCTCTGTGGAAGACATATGATTTTTGGACAATGCAATTTTTCAAACATCATAATTATATTAATTATATCCAAATACCACCAATTCTCCCTCCCAAGTATCTCTTGAGTTTAAATTTGTCACTACATCACCACAACTGTTAGCTCACCAGATGTACATAAAATCTTGTAAACATCATCTAACTTGCCTCCCTGATTTTATTCTTTTAGAATTTATATGTATCCTTTACCCCAGATGGCCATCAGGTATCTCTCTAAACCACTGCTATAACGATGACTAACCATCACCTTTAGTATGCATTTAGTGTTGTCTAGAAAAGAAAAATCAAACTGTAAGGCAGAAAATGTCCTATAAGAGATACTTCCAACCCACCTCCCTAGCCTTACCCTGTACTATTACACATGCCTGAAGAATTTATGGGAGCCTACCCAAAAGATCATGTCTCCATACCTTCTCCTCATTCTGTTGTCTCTGACTACAATGTCTGTAGTCACACAGCAACCTAGCAGTCTGTCCCCTCCAATCTTTCCTTAGGGAAAGGTGACCCTGCGGGATTGTCCCTCACTGGGGTTGAGTTTATGCTACTCTAAGTCTCCATGTTTGGTCCTTGTAAGCAGGGTCTGCAGTCAAAGACGGGTAAGATTTCTCACGGCAGAAACAACCTAAGCCAGACGGGACCCCCCCCAGGACCCCCATGAGCTAATGTAAAGTTAGGAGGTAGCTGTGCCCCTCCTTCTTAGAAGCTGCTGACGCATGCCTCAACTATTGTCCTTTACCCTCAGGTGTAATGGACCCATTAGAACAATAGCATCTCGCCCCTCCTGTTTGGCTCATGGGATAATCTTATCTTGTGAGACTTGTTCCCCCAGGGATTGTGTGCACCACGCCTTGGTCATTTGGGGGATGGTATGCATTGGTTGCTTTGGGACTATTATGGGATTTGGAATGAATGGTTTAAGAGTTTCGCAGACCCTGCCCCTAATCATGTGATTTCTATTGTAAAAAATAAATAAATACCCACAGTGACCCGATTAGGGGCTCCAGTCCCTTGAGGCTGTGAGTCCCTTGGTCCTCTGTGATTTAACTATATTTGAGTCTCTGTCTCTTTATGAGAGTTTAACCCTTGCCGCCTCCCTCGCCTTCCCACGGCTTGTGTTGTGCAGGACGCAACAAATGTCCTCCCCACTTTGTCTTCCTTAAAAATTGCCCCTAATCTTTCAAAATCTGATTCAAATGTCATCTCCTTTGTGAAATGGCCCCTAATCACATGTGATAATATTGTCTTCCCCTCCTTTATATACACTTAAAATATATCTTATATGTCTCTGTGTTCTGTGTATGAAGCAAAGAATGTGACACAAATACAAGTTTGTCAGACAGTCTTACCAGTAGCATTTTTAATCAAAGAATACATGGTTAGAGTTTTGGCAATAGGATAGGTCTTCCATAGCCAATATTTAAGACCCACTGTACTGCAAGCTATTTTCATCAGAATTACATCTTCCTCGTACAGTCATCTGCTCAGGCTCCAAGGTGTCCTACTTGGGAATTATGAGCTGCTTGGAAGAGGAGAAATTTGGAGTTTCTCCAGCTGGGCCTAAAAAGCGAGCTCCATTAGTTAGTGATAACTCAAAATCTATATGTCTTCCATAAAGAATTTTAGACTTTTTCTGCTTGCCTCTTTTAAGCTGGGGATTCCGCTTCCGCTTCTCAGACAATAATCATCACCAACTAATAATATTACTTATTGCAGTGATTGAGCACTTTCATATATATCAGGTACTGTACAAAATCTATAATCATCATAACATACTATGAGGTAAGCAATATTAGTCCTAATTTTCAGATTAGGGAACTCATAATAAATTCACTCAGACGTGAATAGAAATAATGAATGATGAATGGTGCATAGTCTAATTCCAAATCTTTTTTTTTATCTGATCGTTATCAAGAATCTTTATTCTGAGGAATTAAGCAAGAGAAAATGTCTTCAGTCAACTATTACGGAGTGTAAATGGAAGTCAAGGACAGTCACAGCTTATTTTAGGAGTTTTTAACTTTCTTAACAGCCGTATGAGGTAGGTGTAATTATTTCCATTTTAGAGCAGAAGAACTAGGATTAAAAACATGGAATGAACTAGTGTGCGCTTCCCCGGTGCCTACTGTGTTTCCCTGAAAATAAGACCTACCCCGAAAATAAGCCCCAGTTAAGATCGTCAGCCAGACGGATGCATTTAGTACATTATAACGATGATCCAGAAGAAGATGACATGACTGTATTTGAATAAATGTAGATTGTTGTACATGAAAAAATAAGACATCCCCTGAAAATATGCCCTAATGGGTCTTTTGGAGCAAAAATCAATATAAGACCTGGTCTTAGTTTCCAGGAAATGCGGTGTAAGACCCGGTCTTATTTTCGGGCAAACACAGTAGCAGATAGTGGACAAATACTTGCTAAATGAAAAGTAAGGGACATATGTGACAGAGCCAGGATTTAAATCCAGATTGTATAACCTCAACTCCAGGGCTCTTCCTACTTTGTTGTTCCTGTTCTTGGAAGGAACTTCAGTAAACCTGAGCTATCAGTGGTATCCTCTGCTACTTAATAGTTAACGTCTGATTATGAAAGAAGAAAAGTATGTCAGTTTCATTACCCTTCATCTGTCTTTTCTTACTTTAGTTAGCCTGTCGTTGTTAATGCATCCCTATCTGTTCCCGCAGGTCTCTTTTCTGGCAGGTGACTTAGTTGTTAAAAATACAGATTCTGGGTCCAGATTTCCTGAGTTTAAATCTAGGCTCTGCCACTTATTAGCTGTGTGACCTTGGGCAAGTTATTTAACCTCTAGATGTCTCAGAATCATTAACTTGAAAAAAATGGCAATAACAAGAGAGCCTACGTGAAAGGGTCATTATGAAGATCATATGAGCGTGTATGTGCAACACGTAAAGCAATTCCTGGTGGAGAGGAAGTGCTCCATACATGTAGCTAACACTGCACGGCCGTGCATATTGTCTTCATCCCATGTTTTCCTACCTTTAGAAAGAACTGTCTGACAATAGAGTGTGTCATTATCTTGGTCTCTCTGTCTCTCTCTGTCTCTCTCTCTCTCTATCTCTCTCTCTCTTTGGATTTTTTTTTTAGTTTTATTTTATTTTATTTTATTTTTACAGCCCTCACATCGTGAACTCCCCTCCCCCCATCCACCACCACACTGACCTCACACCGAGCTATCACATTATACACATAAAATTATAGTTGGCATTCATTAATGTCCATCCTCTGGTGTACAATGCCATGACCAGGCATCCACAGCATCCCTGAGGTGGTCTCCCAAACAGGACACATGTCCATCGGACACCCAACAAAATCCCCAAACACTATTGAATAAGTTCCCCAAAGTAATTCTCAAAAAACTCTGAGGCCATCCTGTGGTCACCAGCGGCCCCCCAATCCCTTCACCTTTGCCCCCATCCCCAACCCCCTCCCCCCCGCCCATCTAACAACTCTCGGTTTTTTGTGTCCCCAAAACTGTTTCTGATTAGTTCATACACATATTCTTTTCTTTAGATTCCGCATATAAGTGAGATCATATGGTACTTGTCTTTCTCTTTCTGACTTATTTCACTTAACATAATGTTCTCTAGATCCATCCATGTTGTTGCAAATGATAAGATTTCTTTTTTCTTTATGGCTGCGTAATACTCCATTGTATAAATGTACCACAACTTCTTAATCAACCGAAATGCCCATCAGTCGATGACTGGATTAAGAAGCTGTGGTAATTCCAAATCTTTTGTTTCTAACCACACTACTAAGCTGCTTTTCTGAATCAATAATTAATAAGCTAATAGCATTTTTGTTAGTCATCTCTCTGAGTGAATATCTCTTGTCACCTTAGTCTTAAAGGCAAGACCGAATGACATACTGGGTACTGCTTGTAAATTATATCATATTGATTTGTCGTATTAAGCAGGACTCATGTAAGACACTCAAGATACTTCTACTAAAGCCAAGTAGTGTTATTTGAAGCTTCACAGACATTTGAACTATGTTATTATTTTGTAGCATTTAAGTCAGTTTGAGCTTAAGTGATCTTGTCACTTTATTGTCTGCTGAGTATACTTGGGAAAATTCTAAAATATGGTCATCAGTCTTATTTAATCTGGCAGCGTGAAGAAGAGAAACATTTTCATGGCATTTTTTCTCCTTTTGTAACATTTCATTATGGATTATTTCAAACATATACAAAAGTAGAGAGAACAACAAAATAAATCCCCATGTTTCTATGCACCAGCCAAAACAATCATCAACTCTTCTTTCACCTATAACTTTCCATTTGTCCTCTGAGCGAGTCATCTTGAAGCAAATTTCAAAGAAATAACTTCATTCATACTTATTTCACAATTTGTTATTAACTTTTCTTTTTTAAGATTTTTATTAAAAACATAGCTAACATAAAATATTGTGTTAATTTCAGGTATACCCCATAGTTATTCAACACCTAAAGAAGTAATCACCATGATAAGTTCAGCAACCATCCGACACTATCACACTATCACAATATAATTGACTATACTCACTATGCTGAACATTACTTGTTCACCATGACTTATTTGCTTTATACTTGGAAGTTTAAACCTCATGTTCCCATTAACCTTATCCCCTGTTTTTTTTTTTAATTTTTCAATTACAGTTGACCTTCAATATTATGTTGTATTAATTTCAGGTGTACAGCATAGTGGTTAGACATCTGTATAATTTAAAAAGTGACACCACCACCCCCGACTAGTCTAGTACCCACCTAGAACTGACAATTAAGTTCTCAAACTCATCCTAGAAAAAGTGCTGCATACCTCATTGCTGAATATCACTATGGTCACCTTCAAAGCATTCCCCTTGGGGAGCTATACATTGATGCCAGCACCTAGTCCACCCTTCGAAGCAATATTGGAACTCTTTTTCTAGAATAGCCATCAGAGCTATCGTTGTATTACCCTTGATGTCCTGAATGTCATCAAAATGTCTTCCTTTCAATATTTCCTTTATCCTTGGGTAAAGAAAGAAGTCATTGGGGACCAGATTAGATGAGTAGGGATGGTGTTCCAATACAGTTATTTCTTTACTAGCTAAAAACTCCCTCACAGACAGTGCTGTATGAGCTGGTGCGTTGTCGTGATGCAAGAGCCATGAATTGTTTGCAAAAAGCTCAGACCGTTTTCATCTAACTTTTTCATGCAACATTTTCAGCACTTCCAAATAGCAAACTTGGTTAACTGTTTGTCCAGTTGGTACAAATTCATAATGAATAATTCCTCTGATGTCAAAAAAGGTTAGCAGCATCATTGCAACAAATTTGCAAACTTAATTGTCAGACCTCATAATTACTACTATATTATTGACTATATTCCCTATGTTTTACTTTACATCCCCATGAACATTTGTTAACTACAAATTTGTATTTCTTAATCCCTTCACCTTTTCACTCTGCCCCTCAACACCCCTCCCATCTACCACCTCAATAAATCTAGTGTACATCTGCCACCTTAAATAGTTATTACAATATTGTTGACTGTATTCCTTATGCTATACCTTACATACTTATGATTACTTTGTAACAACAAATTTCTGCTTCTTAATGCCTGACCTTTTGTTACCCACCCCACAAATCTGCTTCCATCTAGCAACCATCAAAATGTTCTCTGCATCTACGAGTTTGTTTTTGTCATGTTTGTTTTGTTCTTTAGACTCCACATCTAAATAAAATCACATTACATCTGTCTCTCTCTAACATACTTCATTCAGCAAAATACCCTCTAGGTCCATCCATGCCACTGCAGATGGCGAGAACCCATTACATCCACTGCCGAGCAATATTCCATTGTATATATTCACCATATCCTCATTTTCCATTCATCCATTGACAGACACCCAGGCTGCCTCCATCATGGTCATTGTAAACAGTGTTGCAATGAACATACGGATGTACACATCCCCTCAAAGTAGTGTTTTAAATTTCTTCATATAAATACCCAGAAGTGGGAATACTGGGTCCTTCTTTGTCTCTAGGTATAGCCTTTGTTTTAAAGTCTATTTTGTCTGGTATAAGTATTGCCATCCCACATTTCATTTATTTTCATGAAATATCTTCTTCCAATCCTTTACTTTCAGTCTGTGTGGGTCTTACAATCTGAAGTGAGCCTCTTGTAGGCAGCATATGTAAAGGATTTGTTTTATTATCCATTCAACCACTGTATGTATTTTGATTGGAGCTTTTAATCCGTTTACATTGAAAGTAATTTTGATCCATATGTAGTTATTGATATTTTATTATTCATGTTTTGATCTTATTTTTCATCCTAAGGAAGTCCCTCTAGCATTCCTTATGATAGTGGTTTTGTGGTGACAAACTCCTTTAGCTTTTTCTTAACTGGGAAGATCTTTATCAGTCCTTTGATTCTAAATGATAGCTTTGCTGGATAGAGTACTCTTGGTGGTAGATCCTAACTTTTCATCACTTTGAATATTTCATGACAATCTCCTCTGGTCTACAAAGTTTCTGTTGAGAAATCAGCTGACAATCTTATGGGAGCTTCCTTATAAGTTACTAGTTGCCTTTTTCTGCTTTTAGGATTTTTTCTTTGTCTTTAGTCTTTGCCACTTTAATTATAATGTGTTTTGTTGTGGACCTGTTTGGGTTCATCTGTTTGATACTCTCTACATTTCGTCGGCTTGTATATCTATTTCAATCAACAAGTTATGAAAGTTTTCACTAATTTTTTCTTTGAATAAGTTCTCAATCCCTTGCTTTCTCTCTTTGTCTTCTGGTACCCCTATGATGTGAATGTTGTTATGCTTGATGTTGTCTCTGAGCTCTCTTAAAATATCCTCATTTTTTAATTTTTTCTTCTTCTTGCTGTTCCAATTAAGTGTTTTCTACTACCTTCTCTCTTCAATCACTGATTCAGTCCTCTGTTTCATCTAATCTTCTAGTGCATTCTTCATTTCATCTATTGTATTTTTCACTTCCAACTGGTTCTTTTTTATGGTTTCTATCTCATTTTTTATGATTGCTACCTCTTTGTTGAAGTCCTCACTAAGTTTTTTGAGCATTCTTATAACCATTGTTTTGAACTCTGTAGCTGATAGTTTGCTTGCCTCCATTTTGTTGAGTTCCTTTCCTGAAGTTTTTGACTGTTCTTTCATTTTTGGTGTATTTCTTTGTTTCCTCATTTTGGCTGCCTCTCTGTGTTTATTTCTGTGTTTTAGGTAGTTCTGCTACATCTCTCAGTCTTTGCCAGGTGGCCTTATATAGTAGGTGCCCTGTTGGACCCAGTGGCAGTCTCTCTGGTCACTTGTGTTGGGTTCTTCAGGAATGTCCACTGTGTGGGTTATGTGTACCCACCTTTTATAGTTGAGACTTGATTGCTATTGTCACTGTAGTGGATGGGACTGACCATCAGGCTTAATGGCTATTGGGTTTGGCCATTTCCACAACTTACATGCTGCTGTGCAGGGGCCTTACTCCATATAGTGGGATTCACCCCAGCAAGCTCTGGTGCTCATTGAGACCCTTTCTGTGTGCCACTTGTGGGACTAATTGGGTGGTACATTGCTGTAGTCTGAAGATGACCTTAAATATGTTGGTTCTGATGCCTCTTGAGAGGGGCTCTGGCACTGCCTGTGACATGCCAGGGACTACCTGATAAGAGCTACAAAGTAATCCATGGTTGGTCCCTGCCTATGCTAAATGTGGAGGCACATGGGAGAGGCCATGCTGTGAACTAACAATGGTTGCTACTAGCATTAGGCCTGGGGTAACTCCACAAAGAGCCAGGACACCCTGAGGCCTGATACCACCTTCCAGCTGCCTGTAAGGCTCAGACACTGATAGAGCCTCAGGCAGTATGGGAGTTGGATGAAACAGAGTCTTAGGAAGTCACCAGAGTGGAACAAGTTGTGCTTACCACATTAATGTAGATTCTGCTTTGGTGCCAGTGATGAGCCTGGAGGTACTCAGCAAAAGTCACACAGCACACTGAGCCCACCACCATCTGTCTTGGGCCTGTGGACCCCTGAGAGTTGTCCAAGAAAGTATACAATGCAGGTAGGGCTGGCTGCTGGCCTAGAATGTGCTTCTGGTATTAGACAAGTTGGGTGGTGTGGGGTCCCAGTGAGTCACCAGTTTGAAGTGAGCAGAGCTCACAAAACCAATTCAGTTTCAGATTTGACCATCAGCATGGGGGGAGAGCTCAACTCAGTAAAGATGGTGCCTGATTCTTGGCTGCACAGGAATAAGATCCCACAAAGGGAAAAATGGCAACTCTCCTTCCCTGAGGCCACAAAACTCATTCTCACCCATAAGTCCCTGATGCTCCCCGAGTCACTATCCCTCAGCTGGGATAGTGCATGAGAGTGCATGAGAGTGAGTGTGTCTGTGTTCAGGCCCTTTAAGAGGATGTCTGGGTTTCCAACTACCTTGTGTCCTACTAAGATGTCCCACTCCTTTCACAGCCACATGTTGTGGGGGTTTCTCTTCTCAGCATCAGTACTCCCAGCTGAGAAGCCCAGTGTAGGGCTGCAGTTTCTTGCTCCTCAGGGGGAACCGCCACAGCCGAGATATCTTTCCTGATTCTCAACCACCACACTAAGGTATGGGATTGACCTGTTTCTTGTCACCAACCCTCCTACCAGTCTCAATGTGATTTCTTTTAATATCCTTAATTATAAAACTTCTGTTCAGCTAAACTTCAGATTATTCACCAGGTTGATTGTTCTATAATTTAGTTGTAATTTTAATATGTTCACAGGAGGAGACAATCACAGCATTTACCTACTATGCCATCTTGGTGTTAAGCATGGCAGGAAGAATGAGTAGTAGGAGACCAAGAATGATTTATTAGAATTTATTTGGCATGTTTGAGCTGTGAGAGGTCAGGCTAGAGCAGAGGGAAAAGATCATAATCTCCTTGAAAAAAGAGAGGTATGGAGTTTTATAGGAGGGGCAATGCTTCACAGGGTTTTCATTGACAAAGGGTTTCAGGGCATGACCAAGCTCTCCAGCTCCATACCCTGGCCCAAAATCGCTGTCCAGACCCTCCAGGCCTGCCCAGGCCTGCTGATTGCAGGCCCCTAAACGATAAGGCAAGACAGGATCAAGACAAGATGGCTTTTAAGATAAGGTTTCTGCTCCTGGCCTAAATATGGCTTCACAAATTCCCCCTCTGGGTTTGGTAACTATTCTTAGGAAAAGGGGCAGTGGTCAGTTCTGCTGAGTGGGGGCATTGATCTGGGTCCCTAATTAGAGTTTGGGGTGAGAGGGCTGTAAAGGTGCTCTTGTAAGAACATGGTGAGATAAAGTAAATAAGCAGGCAGAGCAAGAAGGGGCCAAACAAAAACAGTATGGAGGTATCTCAGGGATCTGAAGATAGAACTACCCTCTGATCCAGTAATTCCACTCCTAGGCATCTACCCGGAGAAATCCAAAACTCAAATTCAAAAATCTGTATGCACTCCTATGTTTATTGCAGCACTTTACACAATAGCCAAGATATGGAAACAACCGAAATGCCCATCAGTCGATGACTGGATTAAGAAGCTGTGGTACATTTATACAATGGAGTACTACGCAGCCATAAAGAAAAAAGAAATCTGATCGTTTGCAACAACATGGATGGATCTAGAGAACATTATGTTAAGTGAAATAAGTCAGAAAGAGAAAGACAAGTACCATATGATCTCACTTATATGCGGAATCTAAAGAAAAGAATATGTGTATGAACTAA
This sequence comes from Rhinolophus hipposideros, assembly GCF_964194185.1. NCBI lineage: Eukaryota > Metazoa > Chordata > Mammalia > Chiroptera > Rhinolophidae > Rhinolophus > Rhinolophus hipposideros. The sequence continues at coordinate 42,159,490 of NC_138059.1, forward strand.
TCAGAAACAGTTTTTGGGACACAAAAAACCGAGAGTTGTTAGATAGGCGGGGGGGAGGGGGTTGGGGTTGGGGGCAAGGGTGAAGGGATTGGGGGGCGGCTGGTGACCACAGGATGGCCTCAGGGTTTTTTGAGAATTACTTTGGGGAACTTATTCAATAGTGTTTGGGGATTTTGTTGGGTGTCCGATGGACATGTGTCCTGTTTGGGAGACCACCTCAGGGATGCTGTGGATGCCTGGTCATGGCATTGTACACCAGAGACTGGACATTAATGAATGCCAACTATAATTTTATGTGTATAATGTGATGGCTCGGTGTGAGGTCGGGGTGGTGGTGGATGGGGGGAGGGGGGTTCACGGTGTGAGGGATGTAAAAATAAAATGAAAAAATAAAAATAAATAAGTAAGTTAATTAATTAAAAAAAAAAGAAGGGGCCAAACAGTAAGAGGATCAATGGGCCTATAATGGGGGTAATCAACAGGGGCTCAGAAGTCAGGAGGATATAGGATTGAGGGGAGACACCTAGTTTGGAAGAGAGGTTTTGGGGCCTATGTTGTAAGGGAGTTAGTCGGAAGCAAAGGGGTGGGTTACATTCCCAAACAAAACTTCAAGGAAAAAGGGGGGGGGGGGCTTTTGTCCTGGAGGGAGTAGTTCAGAGCTTGGATTAGAAAGCAATTTGTCTGCTAAAATGCGAGAGACATTAATTTAAAAAATTGTCTTTCCAGTCACCATGTCCAGAGGAGGGGAGATAACAGAGAAAGGTGAGGTAAAGGATGGGGGTCAAAAGGAAGTAAAGTCTAGACCCTCTTAATCACCCAGAGGACAAGGGAAAATGGCAGGACATTCCGCTGTTGGTTTCCTCAGGTCTGGTGAAGGGGAAGTATGCAGACCAGGGCAGGCGTCCCTGCCAACTACTGACCCAGGGGCCTGGCCCCGGGACACGGTCAGGCCTAGCACTAGGTCTTGTATTGGACAACAAATCTGACTGAGTTGGAGGGTGAAAGAGGGAAGACTTACCTAAGTAAGGATAGCAAAATTGGCTTAGGAAAGTTTGAGGGTGTGAGGCAGCATGGAGGCAGGAAACAGCTATAGGGAGGAGGGATGTAGTTAGTAGGGGTAGTTTACCAGTGGAGGTAAGCCAGGGGCCATCCCAAATGGCTCCGTGACTGGTAACAGGTTCTCAAGAGCCAAGAAATGTGGCCCGGCATGTCTCCCTATCAATCTTGTTATTACCAATGGTAACAAGGCCAGAGCCCCTTTGGTGGCCCCTACAGTGTATAAAGGAAGTAAGGGGAAGAAGCAGGGTGGACAATCTTAAAAGCATGTCCCTCTAAGGAACATAAAAGGGTTGGGGTAACCATGGGGTGAGAAAGTATCCTATCAACCCCCACAATTAAGACAAGAAAGAGAGAGAGCTTGCCTGAAAATTCAGGGAGTGCCAAGTAAGTGGCCCCCATGTCTAGAAGGAAAGAAATGGTCTTACCAGCAAGTAGAAGAGTTACCTGCAGTTCTGTCATGTGTATGGTGGAGGTGGAGGCATGTGATGAGACTGGGCCCCTTTATTCTTCATCGATGCTGGGGGTCCCCAGGAGGGAAAAATTAGTTCCATCTGCTGATACCATGGCAGGCATGCTGTTTGACTGGGGCCAGGAAGTAGATGTTCCTGAACCTTGAGGGGCTCAAGGGCAATCCAACTTCCAGTGGCCACCATGGCTGCATAGGGGTCAAGGCTTAGGATGAAGCCTTGGATTAGGGCAAGAGTGACTCCACTGTCCTGGGAGGCCACATTTAAAACAAGCACCTGTTTGATCATGCTGTGCAGAGGATTGGGGTCCAGGTTATTTCCTTTGGGGCCGGCCCAGCCTAACAGCCTGGGAAAATGCTGCAACAACCATCTGTAAGGCCTGGGTATGGGCCTGTCGACTCTCCTCATCTCGATTGTTGAAGATCTTAAAGGCCAGTTCTAAAAGATCTGTTTGGGGGTAGTGAGGACCCTTCTCTAGTTTCTGAAGCTTCCTGTGAATATCAGGGGCTGACTAGGAGATGAAATGCATGGCTAAGACAGGTCTGCCATCAGGAGAGTCAGGATTAATATCAGTGTAGGTTTGTAGGGCCTCTGAAAGGCAGGAGAGAAAAGCAGCTGGGTTCTCATGGCGGTACTGGTAGATTTCCCTAACTTTTTCATAATTGACAGCTTTCTGAATGGTTGCCTTCACTCCCTGAAGGAGACAATTAATCATATGGTCTTTCTTCAGGTTGTTGGGATTGGGTTGGGGGTGAGTCTGATAATTCCAGTTAGGATCCTGGGTAGGAATAGCTGTCTCTTCAGAGGGGTAGGTGCTATTATTTTAGCAATGCATGAAGTCTGCTTTTTCCCTAGCTTTTTGAATGATATGATCCCTTTCATCAATTAGTACATGTGGAGAGAATAATATAGATGTCCTGCCAAGTAAGATCATAGCTAAGGGTGAGGTATTTGAACTCTTTAGTAAAGCAGGAGGGACCAGAAGAAAAGGGAGCCTAGCTTAGATTCAATCTGACTCAGGTCCATCATTGAGAAAGGGACATGGACCCTAACAGGGCCGTCAGCACCTGCCATTTCCCTGAGAGGCATCTGGGTGGCTGGGGGTGCATAAAGTTGCCTAGATTGGGTATGAGGAGGGGAAGAAAGGTCAATAGTAGGCAGGGCAGTAGTGGAGGAAGTATCAGGTGGTGATGCAGAGGCAGCGGGTTGATATGGTGGGAGGATTAGAACTAGCAGAGGTCGGGGAGGAGAGGTTGAAGTTAAACCTAAGAGGCATAATTCACCCTCAGGTGGGAAATGGGACAAGTCCCATTTGGGACAGCTCAAATGGGACAGCTCAAAGAAAGCCAGGATATAGGGAACCTTGCTACATTTACCCTGCCGGAGGAGACAGTTGTCTAAATCTCGGAGAATATCAAGGTCAAGAGTTCCAGTAGGCGGTCAGTGTTTGCCGTTATCAAGCTTACATTGTGGCCAGACCACAGATGAAAAGGAAATGAGGTGTTTAACCTCTAAAATGGGGTAAAGTCCTCTCTTAATGCGGTCCAAAAGGATCCCAAAAAGGAAGTCCCTGGGGTAAGAGGAGGAGCCAGAGCCCATAGTCTTGGAGAATATCAAGATCAAGAGTTCCAGAAAGCTCTTAATGCAGCCCAAGAGGATCCCCAAAGGGGAGCCCCTGGGGTAAGAGGAAGAGCCAGAGTCCATAGTAATGAAGGAACGGAATGACGGCAAAAGAAGGTAAAGTCTAGACATTCTTAATCACCCAGAGAACAAGGGAAAATGGCAGGGCATCCCTATGTCGGTTACCTCGAGTCTGGCAGACAGCACATCTGATCAAATTGGAGGGTGAAAAAGGGAAGACTTACTAAGTCATCCGCTGAAAGGTAGATGAAGGCGGCTCCACGTACAGGTCACCAAATTGTTAAGCACGGCCAGAGGAATGAGTCGCAAGAGATCAAGATTCATCTATCAGAATTTATTTGCCGTGTTTGAGCTGCGGGAGGTCAGGCTAGAGCAGAGGGAAAAGATCATAACCTCCTCGAGCAAAAAAGGGTATGGAGTTTCATAGGAAGGTGTAATGCTTCAGGAGTTTTTGATTACAAAGGATTTTAGGGCATGTCTTAGACCAAGCCCTCCAGCTCCACACCCTGATTCCAGGTCGCCACCCAGACCTCCCAGGCCCACTGATCACAGGCTCCTAGGAGATAAGGGAAAACAGGATCAAGACAAGATGGATTTTAAGATAAGGTTTCAGCTCCTGGCCTAAATATGGCTTAACACTTAGATCCTGTTTTATCCTCTATTATTAACTTTCTTAAATAATCATAAAACCATTATCTACACTTTAAAATTAATAATAATTCCTAATTGACATTAAGCATATTCAGTGTTCCAACTTCCTCATATATTGTCAAAGTTTACGTCATATATTATTTTCATAGTTGTTTTGTTTTAATGGGAATTCAAACAAGGTCTATAATTTTCACTTAATTGATACGTACTCCTAAAACTCTTAATCTATGTGATTTTGTGGGGGAGAAGAAACTTTACTCTGCCCTCAAGATTCCTTTGGTTGGTCTAACAATCAAATAGACATGAGACAAATTAGCAGGAGAAAATAACCAAATTTAATACATACATAAGTGTAAGAATTCCACATTCAGGAAAGAGTCAGAGATAAAAAGGGAACATGGGTATGCAAGACATCCTGAGTTAGGGATGAGATAAGGTGCTTTGGGGGCTTCAAAAGGGTCATTGAAGAATGATAAGAAGAGTAGATGTTTAGTAAATCGAAGTTTGTCCTACCCTATAGACAGGTCAAAAAAGGTTATCTCTGATAATCTCCCTTTAGTGGCAAGGCCCTTAATTCAATTTCATCCAGGACATCAAAGGAAGGGCAGAAGTTTCTCCTAAGTCCACAGCTAAAGTTGTTCTTAGTGCAAAACAATCCACATACCACAGAAGCATATGGTGGGGTGACTAGCTTTGAATCCCCATGCCATTTCCCCCCCACCTTGTAATGTATATATTTTTTAATCTTCATCTTTTTCCTGCAGGGTTGCCTTCATTCTAGAATTTGCTGAATGCAATCCCATAGTGTTGTAGATGAAAAAAATAGGTGTTATGGAAAGTAACCTCACAGGGAGAGGTCACAAATATTTAACTGGGTAGGTCATGGTGGGTAGTCACGCCCAAGGCATACAACTTCTTTATTTAAAGGCTTCTATTTGCCTTAGGCAAGCCCTGTCAATTGTTTCTGTACATCTAGGTTAAGACACCTTCGAAATGCCTCTTTTCAGTCTTCTCCTTCTAAGACTTAATGGCTTTCAGGAAAACAAATAATCTTAACTATCCTGTAATTCAATACCCACCTGCCTTACTTTCTTTGACCTTCCTGTAATCTTTACATCCCCTCCTTATTTTCAAATGTATAAAAGAAACTGCAAAACTGTTATTCTGTGAAGCATTTGAGGTCTTTCTCCCTGGCATATATCTTCAGTTTGGTTTAAAAAAAGTCTTATAAAAATTCTCAACTTAAGGAGATGTCATAGGAATGGCGGCAACAGGGCAGACTTTTTCAGTTCCCCTCTGGATCTTATCACAAATAGGATATCTATAATCCATCAAAGGACTCTCTGCTCATCATGCAGTTAAGAGACTGGTGCAAGGATTACTTGAAGGTGGGCAAATTGGTCGAGCAGGGGAAGAGGGAAGGGAGCAGCGTGGAGACATGGCCTGCATCTGCGGCTGTGGAGACGCAGGGGATCACAGGATGGAACAGAGAACAAAAAAGCCAGGAGGTGAGCTCTTTCCCTGCATCCCACAGCTGATCTCTCCCACCGAGGGGGGCAGCATATCCAGCATTTAAGGCAGTAACCTCAGATGAGACCTCCAGCTGGGCCCTACCTCTGACAAAGGACACAAACTTCATACCTGGGAACCCACCCCAACAATACCAACCCTACTGCCACCCTTCCAGAGACTTAAAATGGCCCCTAAACTGAGGAGTAGTGTCAGATTTCAGAGGAGCCTTAGTGCTCAGGCTCTGGGAAGACCGGCATGCAGCTCTGACCCAGGGAAAAGGCTGGAAAGAGTGTGATTTTTGTTGGGCTAGGACAGAAGAGACTCCTCCACTGCCATACACCACCTTTTCTGGCCTGTGGGAAGAGTGTGACACAGCTGGGCTGGGAGAGAGAAGACCCCTCCATCCCCAGCTCCCACCCTTTCTGGCCTGCCTAGGGCAGGGCAATTACAACTGCGGAGGCACTCCCAGGGATCAGCAGTAGAAGACAGATGCAGCTCTGGGCTTTCATCAGCTCAGAAATTTCCCGCCTGCCACACACACACACACACACACACAGAAGACGTGTCCTAAGACTCAGAAGAACTGGGCAAAGGGCTGGTGGTGCTACTCTCAGTGCGCATATGTGCAGCCAAGAGCAGAAACTGCACTGAATTTGTAGAAACAACCATCCAGACAATTAGTCCAACTCATCTAAATCTGGTCACTCTGCGCACCAGGTGACCGGCTCTGCCTGCCCAATACACGGAGGACTCTTTGGTACAGAAGAGGACAACCTGGAAATTGCTTGGTGAGCTTAAGCAAAGACTGTCGCTGCTTTTTTTTGTTTTGTTTTGTTTTTATATCTTTGATATCTTTTCCTGTGTTGAGTGTGGGTTATTGGTTGTTTTTACATGTGAATGTATTTGATTTTTCTTTGTTGTTGTTGTGCTTGGTGATTTGCTTTGTTCTGAAATTGCCCTAAACCAGGGCCCACCTTAAGAGGCAAAAGATTCAACACACACAGAGGCCAACTTCAGACCAAAACAGAATACTACCGGGTTTGACCTACAAGTCACACACCCAGAGGGAATTCTCTACAGGCACAAGAGCCCATAGAGGCCAATCCTCATTTAAGTGGTAAACCCTCACGCAGCAGAACACCATGCTGTGGGCTGAGCCAAGTCTAACAACTAGTCAGCCTAGGAGTCAACCCCAACTACTCATAAGTGAAAAACAATTAAAGAACAACTTAACAGGACAATATACACAACATAAGAGTCACCTTTAGAGCACATGCAGAGGAGAAGAATGAAGTGGTAAAAGTCAAATATAAAGGACACATGCTACATAACATAACCTAGAAAAAACTAAGAACCCTAGGGGATCTACTTAATACATCGCAGCAAACACAGAAGGTGAGCCAGAATGGGGAAATAAAGAAACATGTCCCAAATAAAAGAACAGAAGAAACCCTCCAGAATTGGAACCAAATGAAATAGAGGAAACCAACCTACCAGAGACAGAGTTCAGAACACTGATGATAAGAATGTCTAAGCGTTTTTTTGTTTTGTTTTCTTTTGTGTTTTTGCAATCAAACTGGCGGCGTGAGGTGAGCCTCTGTAAAGCTCCCCTGGAATTTACAACGAATCGAACAACAATAACTCCACAAAGGACTCCCTGCACAGCAGACAGGCAAAAAGAAGAGGCCCACTACTGAATTGACCTAAAGATGGGAGAATCCCACGAGAGGGGGAGGAAGGAAGGGAGAAGTGCAGACACGGAACTGCGCGGGTGCAGGAGGCAGACCTAGCTCAGTGATCTGAGCTCGCTGCATCCCGGAACTACTGCAGCTGCTGGAGAAGGAAGACTCGGACTCCTAGTGCTCTGCTTATGGATCACAGGGCTGAGAGGGGCAGCATATAACACGGCTGAACCCAACGCTCACAGCAGAGACCATGGAGAAAAGATTGACGAAAGAAGGCTGAAAACAGTGGTTTAAGCCCTCACTGCAGAGCAGAGAACGGAAGCCTGAGACACTGAGACTAGCCACCCCCTCCCTACCCTCTCAGAGCTAACCCCAAACCCACCTGACCGGTGCTAGAAGCAGAACAGTACCAAAATTAATTCAAAATGGATCAAAGACTTAAGCATAAGACCTGACACAATAAACTGCATTGAAGAAAACATAGGTACTAAACTTATGGACCTTGGGTTCAAAGAGCATTTTATGAATTTGACTCCAAAGGCAATGGAAGTAAAAACTAAAATAAACAAATGGGATTATATGAAACTGAAAAGCTTCTGCACAGCAAAAGAAACTATTGACAAAATAATGAGGCAACCAACTGAATGGGAGAAGATTTTCGCAAACAGTTCCTCTGATAAGGGGCTAATATCCAAAATATACAAGGAACTCATGAAACTCAACAACAAAAAAACAAACAACCCAATTGAAAAATGGACAGAGGACCTGAAGAGACATTTCTCCAAAGAGGATATACAAATGGCAAATAGACATATGAAAAAATGCTCAACATCGCTAATCATCAGAGAAATGCAAATGAAAACCACAATGAGATATCACCTCACCCCAGTCAGAATGGCTTTCATCAACAAAACAAATAGTAACAAGTGTTGGAGAGGCTGTGGAGAAAAAGGAACTCTCATACACTGTTGGTGGGAATGCAGACTGGTGCAGCCGCTATGGAAGGCAGTGTGGAGGTTCCTCAAGAAATTATGAATAGAATTACCATATGACCCAGCAATCGCTTTCCTGGGTATCTACCCCAAAAATATAAAAGCATTTCTCTATAGAGACACGTGTACGCCAATGTTCGTTGCAGCTTTGTTTACAGTGGCTAAGACATGGAAACAACCAAAATGTCCTTCGATAGATGAATGGATAAAGAAGTTGTGGTACATATACACAATGGAATACTATTCGGCGTTAAGGAAAGATGATATAGGAACATTTGTGACAACATGGATGGATCTCGAGAGAATAATGCTAAGTGAAACAAGTCAGACAGAAAAAGCAGAGAACCCTATGATTTCACTGATATGTGGTATATAAACCAAAAAGAACAAGACAAACAAATGAGAAACAAAAACTCATAGACACAGACAATAATTTAGTGGTTACCAGAGGGTAAGGGGATGGGGGGTGGGTGATGAGGGTAAGGGGATCAAATATATGGTGATGGAAGAAGAACTGACTCTGGGTGGTGAACACACAATGGGATTTATAGACGATGTAATACAGAATTGTACACCTGAAATCTATGTAAGTTTACTAACAATTGTCACCCCAATAAAATTAATTTAAAAAAAAAAAGAAAAAAAAAGAAGCAGAACAGTAGCAGTATCAGATCAAAAGAACAGAATATTTGCTGCTCTGAGAACTGTGGACCGCAAACACAGATTCGCAGCCCAACTAGTTCTGGCAAAGGGGAAGGAGCTGTGGAAGTGGGACCAGCTGTGGTGGTGGTCGCTACCATTGCTCTGGGCGACCTCTCACAACTCACCCCACCTCTGACCCAACTATCTGGGCGGATCCCTGCAAGATTAAACAGAACTGCTAAAACATGTAGGCTCTAAATATGGTGCAGAAAGAGCTTTGGAACTTCAAAACCTCTCCACATCCACAGAGGGACACAGCGCCCTACGACCAAAGTAAACTGTTAAGAGAGGAGAAGCCCGTATCCCAGGGCTTTATCCTGGGATCCCGTCCAATGTGTGAGAAGATGGAATAGTGCACAGCAAACATAGAACTACTGTGTTAGAGATGAAAAATAAGGTTGCAATCAGAGAGAAAATAAAAAATTCTACCAACAAGTACTTGAAAACAAAAACAAGACCTCTTCCATTAACCTGTTGCAGAAGCCACTCCTGTAGATATCTAGGAACAGAAATAAAAAATCAGCAATTGCCATGAATGACCAAGGCAACAAGACAGCTGAGAAAAAAAGTGAAAAGTCTCCAGAAAAGGAACTTAAAGATATGGAAATATGTGACTTATATGACAGCAAGATTGCAGTTCTGAAAAAACTCAACGAGATGCAAGAAAACACAGAAAGGCAATTTAATGAACTCAGAAACACAATCAAAAAACAACATGAGCATTTTACGAAAGAGATTGATTTAAAAAAACTCACAGAATTTCAGGAGATTAAGAACACAATAGAAGAAATTAAGAGTAAAATAACCAACTTAGGTAGTAGAGTTGACCAGATGGAAAAAAGAATCAGTGACATCGAACATAGAAACCTGGAAATTACACGGATGGAAGACGAAAGAGACTTGAGACTTAAAAGAAATGAAAGAACTCTACAAGAACTTTCTGACTCCATTAGAAAGAGCAATATAAGAATAATAGGCATACCAGAAGGAGAAGAAAGAGAGAAGGAAACAAAGAATATATTCAAACAAATTGTTGATGACAACTTCCCAGACTTGTAAACACAACTGGATCCTCGAATCAAGAAACAAATAGAACAACTAATTACCTCAAACTCAACAGGCCTTCACCAAGGCACATTGTATTGAAGCTATCTAAAATAAACAACAAAGAAAGAATCCTCAAGGCAGCCAGGGAAAAGAAGACGGTAACCTACAATGGAAAGCTCATTAGATTATCATCAAATTTTTCAGCAGAACACTACAATCCAGGAGGGAGTGGAACCAAATATTCAAACGATTGAAAGAGAAAAATTATGAGCCAAGAATAATATATCCAGCAAAGATATCCTTTTAGATATGAAGGAGGAATAAAGACCTTTCCAGACATGCAGAAGCTGAGGGAATTTTCTAATACACGACCTGCACTACAAGAAATACTAAAGGACGCTATTCGACCACAATCGACAGGGACAATTTGTGGCAACTGAACCATAAAAGGGGGAGAGTAAGGCCTGAACCGGAATACAGAAATGGAGAAATTAAACGTGCTGAAGAAAACGCAATACTCTAAATATCAAACGTTCTTTTACATAAACTTAACGGTAACCCCTCAAAAACAAATCTAGAACTCAAACATATACGTAATAAAAGAAGCAACAGGGGGAAACATCATAGAATACCACCATACAGAAATAATAGACCACAAGGAAAAGGCAAAGAAACAATGGAGACACAGCATTACCAGAAAACTAAAGATAGAATGACAGAAAAAACTCACATATCAGTATTCCCCTAAATGTAAATGGACTGAAGTCACCAATAAAGAGACACAGAGTACCAGATTGGATCTAAAAACTAAACCCAACCATATACTGTCTCCAAGAAACACATCTCAGCTACAAGGACAAGCATACACTCAAAGTGAAAGGGTGGAAATTGAAACTCCAAGCAAATGGTACACAGATAAAATCAGTTGTAGCCATAATGATGTCAGATGAAACAGACTTCAGGGTGAAAAAGATAATAAGAGATAAAGATGGACATTACATAATAATAAAGGGGACTATACAACAAGAAGATGTGACAGTCATCAATATTTATGTCCCCAATCAGAGATCACCAAAATATTCAAAGCAACTACTAACAGAACTAAAGGGAGTAATTGACGAAAACACAATTATACTTGGGGAACTAAATACATCATTGACAGCTATGGATAGATCATCCAAAGAGAAAATTAATAACGAAATAATCAGCCCTAAATGACACATTAGATGAAATGGACATAATTGACATACATAGAGCACATCATCCTAAAACAACAGACTATACATTCTTTTCGAGTGTACATGGAACATTCTGAAGGATAGACTATGTATTGGGACATAAAATCAGCGTTAGCAAATATAAGAAGACTGAAATCATACCAAGCATATTCTCTGATCAAAAGGCTATGAAATTGGGTATGAACAGCAAAAAAAAAAAAAAAAAAAAAAAAAAAAAAGGAGACACAAACACATATAAATGGAGATTAAACAACATACTTTTAAAGAACAACTGTGTCAGAGAAGAAGTTAGAGGAGAGATCAAAAGATACGTGAAAATAAATGAGAATGAAAGCACCTACTACCAAAATTTTGGGGATGCAGTGAAAGCAGTCTTAAGAGGGAAATTTATATCATTACAGGTCTATCTCAAGAAACAACAAACAACCCAAATAAATAACCTCATGTTATAACATAAAGAACTAGAAAATAAGAACACGTGAAACCCACGGTCAGCAAAGAAAGAAAATAACAAAAATCAGAGCAGAACTAAATGAAATAGAGAACAAAAAGACAATAGAAAAAATTAATGTGACAAAGAGCTGGTTCTTTGAAAAGATTAACAAAATTGATAAACCCTTGGCTAGACTCACTAAGATAAAAAGAGGGAAGACACTAATTAACAAAATCAGAAATGAAAAGGGAATTTATCACGAACACCACAGAAATACAAAGGATCATGCAAGAATACTATGAAGGACTATATGCCACATAATTCAATAACCTAGAAGAAATGGATAAGTTCTTAGAAACATATAGCTTTCCAAGGCTGAACCATGAAGAACGGAAAAATCTAAACAGACCTATCACCGGTAACGAAATTGAATCAGTCATCCAAAACCTTTCCAAAAGCAAAAGTCCGGGACCAGATGGCTTCACTAGCGAATTTTACCAAACCTTCAAAGAGGATCTAATACCAAACCTGCTCAAACTCTTCCAAAATATTGAAGAAGAGACAGTACTTCCTAACTCATTTTATGAGGCCAACATTACCCTGATACCAAAACCTGGTAAGGACAACACAAAAAAAGAAAACAGCAGACCAATATCTCTGATGAATACAGGTACAAAATCCTAAACAAAATTCTAGCAAATGGAATACAGCAATGCATTTAAATGATTATTCATCACTACCAAGTGGGGTTTATCTCTGGTGCACAAGGATGTTTCAATAGACGCAAATACATATATGTGATACATCACATAAACAAAGTAAAAGACAGAAATCATATGATTATATCAATTGATGAAGAAAATCCATTTGACAAGATACAACATCCATTTATGATTAAAACACTTAATAAAATAGGTATAGAAGGAAAATACCTTAACATGATAAAAGCTATACATGACAAGCCCTCAGCTAATCTCATAATTAACGGTGAGAAAGTTTGCTCTAAGTTCGAGAACATGACAGGGCTGTCCCCTATCACATCTGCTTTTCAACATAGTGTTGGAAGTCCTTGCCAGAGCAATCAAGCAAGAGAAAGAAATAAAAAGCATCCAAATTCAGAATGAAGAAGTTAAATTATCACTCTTTACAGATGATGTGGTGCTACATATAGAAAACCCAAAGGACTCCACCAAAAACCTACTACAAACAGTAAATGAATACAGTAAAGTTGATGGCTACAAAATCAACGTACAGAAGTTCACTGCATTCCTGTATACTAACAATGAAATCTCAGAAAAAGAAATACAAAAAACAATTCCTTTTGCATTTGCAGCAAAAGGAATGAAATACACAGGAATAAACTTAACCTAGGTTGTGAAAAATCTCTATGCTGAAAACTATAAGACATGTATTTTTAATTGAAGAAGACATAAAGAAATGGAAAGACATTCCGTGCTCATGGATGGGAAGAATCAACATAGTTAAAATGGCCATATTACCCAAAGCAATATACAGATTTAATGCAATCCCCATCAAAATCCCAATGACATTTTTTTAAAGAAATAGAACAAAAATCATCAGATTTCTTTGGAACCTCAAAAGACCCTGCAGAGCCAAAGCAATCTAAAGAAAAAAGAACAATACTGGAGGTTCACACTCCCTGACTTTAGCTTGTACTACAGGACTACAATAATCAAAACAGCATGGTATTGACAGAAAAACAGACACATAGACCAATGAAATAAAATTAAGAACCCAGAAATAAAACCACATAAATATGAACAGATAATTTTTGACAAAGAAGCAAAAAACATACAATGGAGAAAAGACAGCCTCTTCAATAAATTGTACTGGCAGAATTGGATAGAGACTTACAAAAGCTTGATTTCTATCTGTCACCTTGTACCAAAATTAATTCAAAATGGATCAAAGACTTAAGCATAAGACCTGACACAATAAACTGCATAAAAGAAAACGTAGGTACTAAACTTATGGAAATTGGGTTCAAAGAGCATTTTATGAATTTGACTCCAAAGGCAATGGAAGTAAAAGCTAAAATAAATAAATGGGACTATATGAAACTTAAAAGCTTCTGCACAGCAGAAGAAACCATCAACAAATTAAAGAAACAACCGACTGAATGGGAGAAGATTTCTGCAAACAATGTCTCCGATAAGGGGCTAATATCCAAAATATACAAGGAACTCATGAAACTCAACAACAACAAAAGAAACAACCAAATTGAAAAATGGGCGGAGGACCTGAAAGACATTTCTCCAAAGAGGACATACAAATGGCAAATAGACATATGAAACATCACTAATCATCAGAGAAATGCAAATAAAAACCACAATGAGATATCACCTCACCTCAGTTATAATGGCTATCATCAACAAGTAAAATAGTAACAAGTGTTGGAGAGGCTGTGGAGAAAAAGGAACTCTCATACACTGTTTGTGAGAATGCAGATTGGTGCAGCCACTATAAAACACAGTGTGGAGGTTCCTCAAAAAATTACAAATAGAATTACCATATGACACAGCAATCCCTCTCCTGGGAATCTTCCCAAATAATCTGAAAACATTTATTCATAAAGACACGTGTGCTCCAATATTTTATTTATTTACAGTGGCCAAGACATGGAAACAACCAAAATGTCCTTCGATAGATGAATGGATAAAGAAGTTGTGGTATATATACACAATGGAATACTATCCGGCGGTTAAAAAAGATGATATAGTAACATTTGTGACAACATGAATGGATCTTGAAAGTATAATGCTAAGCGAAATAAGTCAGACAGAAAAAGCAGAGAACCCTATGATTTCACTGATATGTGGTATATAAACCAAAAAACACAAAAGAACAAGACAAACAAGTGAGAAACAAAAACTCATAGAGACAGACAATAGTTTAGCGGTTACAAGAGGCTAAGGGGTGTGTTGCAGACCAGGGTAAGAGGGTCCAAATATATGCTGAATGAAGGAGAACTGACTCTGGATGGTGAACACACAATGGGATTTATAGATGATGTAATACATAATTGTACACCTGAAATCTATGTAATTTCACTAACAATTATCACCCCAATAAAGTTAAAAATAAGAAAAGAATGCACGGCAACCCAAAATCTATGGGAAAGACTATGTGAATGAACTAATCAGAGTCAGTTTTGGGGACGCAGAGAAAAAACCGAGAGTGGTTAGATGGGTGTGTGGGAGGGGGTTGGGGATAAGGGGAAAGGTGAAGGGATTTGGAAGCAGCTGGTAACCACAAGATGGCCTCAGGGTTTTTCTTTTGAAAATTAATTTGGGGAAGGTATTCTATAATGTTGTAAAGATTTTGTTGGGTATCCGATAGACATGCGTCCTATTTGGGAGACCACCTCAGGGATACTGTGGATACCTGATCATGGCATTGTACATCAGAAGCTAAACATTAATGAATGCCAACTATAATTTTATATATATAATGTGATGGTTCAGTGTGAGGTCGGAGGGATAGTGGATGGGGGGAGGGGGGTTCACAGTATGAGGGATATAAATGATGAACGTCTAAGTATTACCTTGTTTTGTACACCTGAAACTAATAAATAAATTAATAAAAAAAAAAAAAAAAATCTATGGGATGCATTTTTAAAAAAGAAATTCATAGCATTGCTGCCCTACTTAAAGAAAGAAGAAGCATCACTAATGAACAGTTCTCTTCACACTTAAGGGATCTGGGAAAAAAGAACAGCAAAATAAGCCCACAGGGAGTACAAGGGTGGAGATAATAAATCTCAGAGTCGAAATAAATAAAATAGAAACTAGAAAAAGAATACAAAAGGTCAATGAATGTGTACGTTGGTTTTTAGAGAGGATAAACAAAATTGACAAACCTTTAGCCAGACTCATTTAAAACAAAAGAGAGAGGACACAAACTAATAATATCAGAAATGAAAGAGAAGTGACAACAAACACTACAGAAATACAAAAAAATTTAAGAAATTACTATGAGCAACTATATGCCAATAAATTTGACAATCTGGAAGAAGTGGACAATTTTCTAGAAGCGTACAACTTTCCAAGCCTAACTCAAGAAGAAACAGAAAACCTGAATACACTGATTACCACCAGAGAAATTGAATCAGTAATCAACAGTCTCCGAAAAAACAAAAGCCCTGAGCCAGATGGCATTACAGGTGAATTTTACAAAACATTCAAAAAAGAATTATCACCTATTTTCCTCGAGCTCTTCCAAAAAATTCAGGAGGAGGGAAGGCTCCCAAACACATTTTATGAGACCACTATCATCCTGGTCCCAAAATCAGACAAAGACACTACAAAAAAAGAAAACTATAGGCCGATATCTCCAATGAACATAGACTCAAAAATCCTCAACAAAATATTAGCGAACATAATTCAGCAATGCATTAAAAAGATCATACACCATGATCAAGTGGGATTCATCCTTGTTATGCAAGGGTGGTTTAACATCCGAAAATCAATTAATGTGATACACCACATTAACAAAATGAAAAATAAAAATTACACGATCATATCAATAGATGCAGAAAAAGCATTTGACAAAATCCAGTAGCCATTGATGATAAAAACCCTTAAGAAAGTGGGAATTGAGGAATCATATCTCACCATTATAAAGGCCATATATGATAAGCCCACGGCTAACATCATACTCAATGGGGAAAAGCTATTACCATTCCCCTTAAGATCAGGAAGAAGGCAAGTTTGCCCACTTCCTCCACTTCTATTCAACATAGTGCTGGAAGTTCTAGCCACAGCAATCAGACAAGAAAAACAAATAAAAGGCATTCAAATCGGTAAAAAGGAAGCAAAATTGTCATTGTATGCAGATGACATGACACTATATATAGAGAACCCTAAAGACTCCAGCAAGAAACTATTAGAGCTAATAGATGAATTTAGTAAAGTAGCAGGATACAAAATTAATATTCAGAAATCAGTTGCATTTGTATATACCAATAATAAAATATCAGAAAGAGAAATTTTTTAAAATCCCAATTACAATTGCTTCAAAGACTATAAAATACCTTGGAATAAATTTAACCAAAGTAGTGAAAGATCTGTATTCAGAAAATTATAAGACACTGAAGAAAAAATTAAAGAAGATACAAATAGATGGAAACACATACCAGGTTCATGGATAGGAAGAATTAATATAGTTAAAATGTCCATACTGCCTTACACAGTTCCTATCAAACTACCAATGACGTTTTTCACAGAAATAAAACATATAATCCTAAAATTTATATGGAACCATAAAAGACCCTGGATAGCCTCAGCAATCTTGAGAAATAAGAACAAAGTGGGAGGTATAACACTACCTGACATCAAATTATACTATAAGGCTACAGTAATCAAAACAACATGGTACTGGCATAAAAGCAGACACATAGATCAATGGAATAGAATAGATAGCCCAGAAATGAATCCATGCCTATGTGGTCATTTAATCTACGACAATGGAAACAAGAATTTATAGTAAGATAAAGACAGTCTATTTAATAAATGGTGCTGGGAAACCTGGACAGACACATGCAAAAAAATGAAACTGGACCACCTCCTTAAACCATATACAAGAATAAATTCAAAATGGATTAAAGACTTAAACGTAAGATCTGAAACCATAAAACTCTCCGAAGAAAATATAGGAAAGAACTTTACAGATATTCCCCGGGGTAAGATTTTCACTGATATATCCTCTCGCGCAAGGGAAGTAAGAGAAAAAATAAACATGTGGGATTGCATCAAACTAAGAAGTTTTTTACAGCAAAGGAAACCATCAATAAAACAAAAAGTAATCCTACTGAATGGGAAAAGATATTTGCCAATGATATATCCGATAAGGGGTTAATATCACAAATTTACAAAAAACTCACTCATCTCAACTCTAAAAAAACAAACAACCCAATTTAAAAATGGCAGAGGACATGAAGAGACATTTTTATAAAGAGGACACATAGATGGCAAACAGACATAGGAAAAAATGTTCAACCTCACTAATCATTACAGAAATGCAAATGCAAACCATAAAGAGATACCACCTCACCCCAGTCAAAATCATCAGCTATCATCAATGAATCAACAAACAACAAGTGCTGGTGAGTATGTGACAAAAAAGGAACACTTGTGCATTGTTGGTGGGATTGCAGATTGCCTAGCCACTGTGGAAAATAGTATGGCGGTATCTCAAAAATTGGAAAATGGAACTACCTTATGATCCAGCAATTCCACTCCTAGGTAAATATGCAGAGAAATCCAAAACTCTAATTCAAAAAAAAAATTATGCACTCCTATGTTTATTGCAGCACAATACACAATAGCCAAGACATGGAAACAACTGAAATGTCCATCGGTAGACGACTGGATTAAGAAACTGTGGTACAATATGATCTCACTTATATATGGAATCTAAAGAAAAGACTATGCGAATGAACTAATCAGAGACAGTTTTGGGGACGCGGAGAAAAAACCGAGAGTGGTTAGATGGGTGTGTGGGAGGGGGTTGGGGATAAGGGGAAAGGTGAAGGGATTTGGAAGCAGCTGGTGACCACAAGATGGCCTCGGGGTTTTTTTTTGTTTGTTTGTTTGTTTTTTTTTTGTTTTGTTTTTTTTTTGTTTTTGAAAATTAATTTGGGGAAGGTATTCTATAATGTTGTGGAGATTTTGTTGGGTATCCGATGGGCATGCGTCCTGTTTGGGAGACCACCTCAGGGATGCTGTGGATACCTGATCATGGCATTGGACACCAGAGGCTGGACATTAATGAATGCCAACTATAATTTTATATATATAATGTGATGGTTCGGTGTGGGGTCGGAGGGATGGTGGATGGGGGGAGGGGGGTTCACAGTGTGAGGGATATGGATGATGAACGTCTAAGTATTACCTTGTTTTGTACACCTGAAACTAATAAATAAATAAATTTATGAAAAAAAAAAAAAAAAGAAACTGTGGTACATTTATACAATTTAGTATTACGCAGCATTAAGAAACTGTGGTACATTTATACAATTTAGTATTATGCAGCCATAAAGAACAAAGAAATCTTACCATTTGCAACAACATGGATGGACCTAGAGAACATGATGTTAAGTAAAGTAAGTCAGACAGAGAAAGACAAATACCATATGGTCTCACTTATATGTGGAATCTTAAGAAAAGAATAAGTGAATGAACTAATCAGAAACAGTTTTGGAGACATAGAGGAAAAATTGAGGGTTGCTAGATGGGAGGGGGAGTGGGAATAAGGGGGAAGGTGAGGGGATTAGAAAGCAGTCAGTAACCACAAAATTGCCACGGGGTTACAAAAGTTAATTTGGAGAATGTAATCAATAATGTAAAGATTTTGTAGGGTATCCGATGGACACTTGTCTCATTAGGGAGACCACCTCAGGGATGATGTACATGCCTGATCACTGCACTGTACACCTGAAGCTGAAGCTGAACAATAATGAATGTCAACTACAAATTTATACATATTTATATACATAAATTTGATATACATATGTGTACATATATATATGTTTGTATATACTTACAAGAAGCAGAGTACAGCATTAGGAATAGAGACAGTGGAAATATAATGGCTATGTGCAAGTCAGAGGGATAGTGTATGGGGGAAAGGGAGTTGACACAGTGCGATGGATATAAATGGTAAACGTCCAAGTATTACTTTGTTTTGTGCACCTAAAACTAATTTAGAAAAAAAGCATTCTCTACAGGTTTGGACATTTCTTAAATTGACAGCATCATTTAGTATATTTCTCTGTTCTTTGTATTCTCTGTAAAGTGATTGATACATTTAGGAACTTGGATATGATTCAGTTTGATTTTATTTTAGGAGGTGGTAATATTTTGTTTCAAATTTCATAAGAGGGAAGATATTTTATTATAGTCATTATTCTTATTGCTATCTTTAATTGTCCCTTCTTTGTCTACTGCAATCCTCTTTAAGACTCCTAAGTCTATGTGATACAACCCCAGTCATCTTTTATATTGTCCTTGTTTTCTAGAACAACAAGATGTTTCAGGCTCATCTTACAACTTTCAGTATTTAATATTGAAATCAGCTATTTGCTCAAGAAGCCAAATTTGAAGTAGGAAGTCATATTTATAGGCCACAGTATAAGAGTTAGGGATACTCATTGTTTCTAAATAAGAAGTTGTTTCCAGATCTTTTTAGTGGACAGATTTTTTTTTTAATTATTATTATTTTTTTTAATAAATAAAATGTCTGCTTGATTTAGATGTAATATAAGATATATATATATCCAGATACAGTTGACACTTGAACAGCATGAGGTTAGGGGCACCGACCCCCACACCCTCACACCCACCCCCCACTACAGTCAAAATTCCACATATAACTTCTGACTCCCAAAAAAACTTAACTACATTCATTCCTTAGTGTCTACAGGGAACTGGTTCCAGGACCCTCATGGTACCAAAATCCAAGAATGTTCAAATTCCTTATATAAAATTGCACATAACAATGCATACAGTTGGCCCTCTGCACCTGTAAATTTCCAACCATGATTGAAGAAACCATTTGCCAAGAGTGGTTGAATCCATGGATGCAAAATCAGGGATACAGAGGGCTAGCTGTATATTGAAAAAAATCTGCATATGAGTGGACACATGAAGTCAAAACCCATGTTTTTCAAGGGTCAACTGTATATAATAGTTTCAGAATAATAATAACTATAAATTTACTGAAACCCTTTAAGATTAAAAAAAAAATTTGCTTAGGATATTCTTAGGTTATGTTCCACTGGGGATAAGGATGTATAAGTATCATGTCCCACTGGGGGTAAGGATGAATTTTAAAATTACTTGAAATAATTTCTGAGGTCTTCATTAAGCCATCAGCTCAATGTACAATTCAGTTCATGTGCTTAATCTTGTTTTTAAATTTTAGAGGCTATTTTTTATTTTCACTTTAATTTAACTTTGTCATATAAAACATAGCTACAAAATCAAATCAACCAAACAAGATATTTTCAGACAAGTCTAGCTTCTATTCCTATCCTATCCCCCCATGTTCCCTCTACCCACCTGACCCCCAGAGGTAACTACTGGATTGATTTTCTGATTTATCTTTACAACTTTAAATTTAACAAAATATATTTTTATTTATAGATTTTTCTGAGGTAAATGACAGACTACTATATATATTTTATCTTGCATGTTTTTAATTAGTGTATTCTGAAAATCACTCCATAACAATTTATAGATATTTTCTATATTTTTTATAGATTCTTTATTTCTTTAGCAGTACCTCATTGTGTGGATATACATGGTTTATTCAA
The DNA here is from genome assembly GCF_964194185.1 of Rhinolophus hipposideros. Classification (NCBI taxonomy): domain Eukaryota; kingdom Metazoa; phylum Chordata; class Mammalia; order Chiroptera; family Rhinolophidae; genus Rhinolophus; species Rhinolophus hipposideros. Next base: position 42,180,251 of record NC_138059.1, read on the forward strand.
CTGGTCCCAAATATGATAGACATTTGGGTTATTTCATTGTTATTGCAAATAGTGCTATAATTAATTCTTATGTATATATCTTTCATAGTTTTTGTACTGTGCCTTTGGAGTGAGATTATCTAGTTCGATGATATCTAGGAGTGAGATATCTGGATCAGATGATATATGCATATGGGAGTTTGTTAGATATTGCCAAATTCTCACCAATAATATATAAGAGTGACTTTTACCCACACTCTCACCAACAGGTCATGTTGTCAATTTTTGGATTTTTTCCTAAGATTATTTATATTTCTTTACTGTGAATTATTGTTCCTATTTCAGGCCCATTCTCTATAAAGTTTCTTTTTTTTTCTTTATAAAAGTCATATTATATTAGAAATATTAACCTTCTGATTGTTAAGTGAGTCTCAGTTATTTTTCAATTTGTCATTTGTCTTTATACATTACTTATGTTTTATTTTTTTTATGGCATGGAAAGGGTTTTCTTCTTTTTTATGAATGATTGATTGATTTTCGTATCTATTAATCTTTTATTTTACTGCCTTTGGGTTTTGAGTCATGATTAAGAAAGTTTACCCCACTCTCAGATTTCAGAGGATATCTTCATGTTTCCTTTTAGTATTTATATGAATTAATTGTTTACTACAATTCTCTCTCTTAATTCATCTGGAATTTATCATAACGGATGGTATGAGAATTAGAGTCAATTTTACTTTTTTGTACGCCTACCTGATTATTGTAACTTCACTTAAAAATTCCATCTTTTCATGACTAATTTGAGGTAACACTGTATTGTATAATAACTTTCCATATGTAATGTTGGGTCTATTTCTGAATTTTCAACGTTATATTAATTTGTCAATCTATATTCATAAGACAACATATATTGCTCCTATTTTTCTGGGTTTTCATGGATGTTCTTGCTATAAGTTCTTCCAAATAAATTGTATAATAAAATTGTTGGGTCCACAACAAAGCATGATAGTAGTTTTATAGGTATTGCATTGAATTTATAACTTAGAGAGAACTGACATTTTTATTGAGGATGAGTCTTTAAATTAAAAACTATTATTATGCCTACTCATTATTTCAGATTTGCTTTTCTGTTTTATGATTTTCCTCATGTAAGTTTTAGACATTTCTTGTGAAGTATTCTACTTTATTATTATATATCAGATAAATAGATGATAGATGATAGATAAATAGAGAAAGAGAGAGAGAGAGAGAGAGAGAGAGAGAGAGAGAGAGAGAGAGAAATAGATAGATATAGAGATATGCAAAATGTTAAGGAATTTAATAGCATTTTTACCTACAGTACATTTTCATATGCCCCTATGCCTTTTTGCCCATAGTGTTACATAATTTTTTATATCATTGACTCTCAGAGAGCATATTAACCAACCACAAAAATAATCTTTGTAGGAAGTCAAAATAACAAATGTGAAGTTCTTAAAATTCAATACTTTTTCTAGTTCTTAAATGAAGCCTCTAGGTACATATTGTAATACTATGAGATACAATATAAACCACTTGTATTCATTTTAAATATCTTTTTTCATTTATTCAAATTACTTCTCATTATATTATTAGAAACCTTAAATGTAGTAGAAAACTGCATCTCAATATATTGAACGTGTTTTAAAACCATAAAAAAATTAGAATTTGTTAACCTTAAGATAGTACAAATTTGTATCTTTGATCAAATTAACCATGACTTTACTGTTATTTCACCATAACATATGAGTTTCAACTGGAGAACTAGAGAATTTCTTCTTAACGTTTTCTTATTCACTCCAGATTGAATTCCCATACCTCTTTTCCTGATATTTAGTAACTGAAAATAACTTGCTAGGGAGCCTCCTGGAAGCTATCCAATGCAAACAACCTAGAGAACTCTAGTTCTTCATTCAAAACAGGCTAATTTAAGCTTAATTATCCTTTGGCTGATCCTCCTGGCTCCAAATTTATTCATCAGTACCCACAGATATAGTACAACAAAATAAAACATTTCTTCTTCTTAAATATGTATTTCCAAAACTATTTTTTAACTTAATAACGTTGTCATCACAATATAATAGATTGCATTGTTTTCCCCAATTCTTGACCATCCTAGCATTAACACTTTTTTCGTGGCCTCATTGTGGGTGGAGTAAACTTTGTTATCCCTTGACTTTGGACTTGGCCACATGACTTCCTTTAGTCAGTGACCTATGGCAAAAAATGACAAAAAACATCATTTCTGAACCTAGAACTTAAAAAAAATGTTAAATGTTATTCCTTTTGCCCTCTTGTAGCTCTCCTTTGCTATAAGAAAAATATAGCCTGGCTCTATTCTCAGATTCTGACACCCAATTATGATTCTGATCACTAATTATGACGTTTGTGGGGGGGTTTCCCACACCAAGCAATTAATCCACACCAGCTGGGTGTCCTACAATTCAGTTAAAATCTGACACTATCTACACTGACATAGCATCAGATTTCATAGGTTGAGTTCAATCCCACAAGATTGGGATTAACTTCAGATGTCAATCATAAGTCCAGCTCGTTACCTGTACTTATGATTGACTGGCTATAAATTGGAGGCTCTAATGACCCCCTCCCCCATCTTGGGTTTGGTTTATTTGCCTGAGTGGCTCACAGAATTCAATGAAATATTTTACTTACTAGATTACTGTTTCATTACAAAAGAATATACCTCAGGAATAGCCAGATTGAAGAAATGCATAGGGCAAAGTATACAGGAAGAGTATGTGTGGAGCTTCCACGCCCACTTTCATGGCCTCTCCAGTCATGCCATTTCCTGCATCTACATGTCATCAACCCAGAAGCTCTGCAAATCCCATCCTTTTAGCTTTTTATGGAGGCCGCATTACATTGATTGATTGATTGAATCATTGGCCGTTGGCGACTGATTCAACCTCCATTCCTTCCACACTTCCCCAGAGGTCAGAGGAGTAGGACTGAAAGTTCCCATTCTCTAATCACATGGTTGGTTCTCCAAAACTCACCTTGTTAACATAATAAAACACTCCTTTATTGCTCTCAACACTTAGGAAATCTCAAGAGTTTTTAAGAACTCTGTGCCAGAAACAAAGATGAAGACCAAATTATATTTCTTATTTTAAGTCACAATATCACACTAACACAGTAGGACAGGAGAATGAGAGACATATAAAGGAGAGTTTCCCAGGTGTCCCACAGATCTGCAATAATAAAAAGAGCTGCCCTAGCTGTCCCAGCCTAAAGAGAGCCACTTAAGTAAACCCAAACTATATCAGGAGAACTTCACTTGACCCACATATTCATGAGATTATGAGATGACTGTTATTTAAGTTGCTGAATAACAAGTTGTTTTTACATAGCAGTTAAGGATTGATTCCACAATCACTCAAATCCACAAACCAAATACTGACTTAGAGTCTTGAAGTTATCTTTTTCTTTCACCCTCCAACTCTAAGCAGTCATGTTTGTTCTACCCGTATAATATTTTTGCATTGTCACTTCTTTTCCATTTTCTCTACCACTGCTCTAATTCATACCTTACCATTGAATCTAAATTATTACAATAACCTTCAAACTGGCTTTTTATTTCCTTCCTAATTTTCTCACTCATCCATCCTTCTCACTAATACCAGATTGGAATCTTGTTTGTTACTCTTCCCTACCTTTCTCATAATAGATTATAGCCACAAGTTTTCCCACTGAATCCAAGAAAGGGATTTAAGATGAGTGTTCCCAATAACCACTTCCCATCAGTACAAACCAGTACAAATCTCTTTCCTACTTTGTGCTAGATGATTTGTCATTGTCCAATGTATCTCTACAATCAAATTCAGATTATGACCCAAACTGTCTCTTCAGCCTTACTTTCTATTATTCTTTCTCTACCCCTACTGAATCCCATATGTTAGCTTCACTGAAGCAACTTCCTTGCTCCCCAAACAGGTTATTGTTCTTTATAGTAATTATAATGAAATTTCCCCTACCAGATATGCCTTTCAGCCCTCTGGACCTCAAGGTCAAGCTGGAATATTTCCTCCTTTGTGCAGATCTCTTTGTCTTCCACTCGTACCCTAATGTTCCCCATCTCTAAATATCAATAAGATCTTAATCTTGTAATATTGAAAATATTGCGGGGACCCCCCTCCCACTCGGGAGCTGCAACCTCTTCTCCTGCCTCTAATAAACTATCCTATATAAAAAAAAAAAGAAAATATTGCATTTATTTTTACTATTTATCCTCTGTGTCTCCTATTTAAAAATAGGGACTTTGTCTTACTTACCAGTCCTAACACAATACTTGGCACTTAATACAGATTGGACAGATAAAACTATTCCTGTGAAACCACCCAAGTGATACTTGAGAGTCTGTGATGTAATGTTTTCCTGCTAAATATGATTGTGGAAAGGATTTTAGCTTACTTTTTATTTAAAATCCTTTCACTTAGAAATTATTTAGAAATCAGAGACTTGATGAAGCTCCAGGAATACTATCATAGAGTAGTGTAATTTGCAAAATTAAATGAGTTTTCAAGGTAGATTTTTACACAAGTTACCATTTAAGAGAGACTATTTTAATGAGAGACTATTGCATATACAAAAGTGTTTTAGCATATTAAATAGAAAATACACAAAAATATGAATGCAATTATCTTTTGACCTTACTTATCCAAAAGTCATAAAAATTCAATAGTTTATTGATAAAATACAATAAATAAAATAATTTTCAGCTTTTGAATGAATATAATCTCTTCTAGAAAATATAGGCATTACTATAAAAATTAAAACTCTGATAGGAAAGAAATAGGTGTATCATTTAGTAGGTTAAATATAAAATAAAATGAGCTCACTATTGAATGGACACATGAATCTATCAATAATATTTATACTGGAGGTATTAATAAAGTTGGGAACAGCAAAAACTACTACCTGTTTAGGTAGCACCGCAGCTTACTCTTCAGAAAAAACAGCACATCATCTTTCAACATGGCTTATGTTCTCCACGTCACCACTCAACCATGTTAGAATGACCATATTCCTTACCTCAAAGATCAGGGGCCTGGTTTTCATCTCAAGTGAAAGATTTGAAGATAAAGTGATGTGTTTTTTTTGTTTTTTTTTTAAATAGAGCACCTGTCAATTAAACTGGATATTCTAGATTATAATAAAAAGTCCAGTAGGTGCTTGAGAATTCAAATAAGTAGAGACAGAACGAAGAGACGAGAGGATCCAGCTCACATCTGTAAGTATGATTACTTCAGTCAAGTTAGGAAAAACAGAAATTCTTAAACGTGATCACCTACTGTAGTCACTTAGTTTTTCTGAATCATTTGTATTTCTGCTTTCTTGTTTAAAAACAGAAAGTAGGGCAGACGAGTGGCTGGGTTAGAGCATGAGCTCTGGGAAACAGGGTTGCCGGTTCAATTCCCACATGGGCCAGCGAGCTGTGCCCTCCATAACTAGAGTAAAGACAACGAGCTGCCCCTGAGCTGCCACTGAGCTCCCGGGAAGCCAGATGGCTCAGTTGGTTGGAGCGTGTGCTCTCAATCACAAGGTTGCCGGCTGGACTCCCACTAGGGATGGTGGGCTGCAACCCCTGCATCTGTGATTGAACAACAGCAACTGGACTTGGAGCTGAACTGCGCCATCCACAACTAAGATTGAAAGAATAATAACTTGACTTGGAGCTGTTGGGTCCTGGAAAAAACACACTGTTCCCCAATAAAGTCCTGGAAATAAAAAAAAAAAAAAAAGTCAGTTTCTACCAACAGGTCTTCAGTCCCTAGCAAAGTGTTTTCCAAAGTGGGGTGCACAATTCACAGAATCGGAAAAGAAAACACTACAGCTTCTTTTTATGTATATTTTATCTTATCCTCTTTAATTCAAAAAATATATTTTATATGCCTGATAAATATATATATTTATCACAATATTATGTGTACTTTTTCCTAAACAAATAAACACATATTGGAGTATGTTTCCAAAGGATATTCTTACTTAGAATATGTGATCCCATAATTTTGGAAGAAGTATACAATGTGAATCACTTGGGTTCAGAAAAAAATTATAGGGCCCTTATTTATATTTGTTTTTAACCAAGAAATCCATTACATTTTACTATATTATATATGCAACTATCACTGGAACCCTTCCTTGATGCTTCTCCTTAGTCCTTTGGTTCAGAAGGTCAAGTGTCCCAACTGCTATACAAGATATCCTCAAAAAGACTGGGGGAGACTGCACGTGTTTCTAAAACATACTACAATCTTGGGGTGCACAGATAAGTTGATCTACAAATCATATTATTTATTGTTAACTAAACAAATCCTCACAAAAATGGATAAGTGGCTTCTTCTAAAAAGAAAAAGAAAAACAAGAAATTGGCAGTCTTGATAGCTTGCCAAGTAAAAGCAAAATTAAAAACTGACAAAGCTAATACTCTTTTATCCCTGGCATATCTTATCATGTGTTTCATAGCAAGGTATAGATGATAGCCATCTAAGCATATCTGACAAGAAAAGAACCAGGTATTCAAAATTATTGACAGGACAATTTAATGTATGTCATAAATCCATATTACTAGTGAGGAACTCTGCCCTTAATTTATATTGTACCCTGAGATATTATTTTTTTCATCCTCAATGTATTCTCTTCAAATTTATAAATTATATGTTTCAAAATGTACATAATTATATACATGTATGGATAAATGTGTATAAATAAATTGTTAGTTATAATTACATAAATAGCATGCATCAATAATTAGTTATTACTGGGAAAGCATGCTTAAAAATTCTCAACAAATAAGGATGCATAATTTAAAATTTGGATACTCTAGAGAACATAAAATTACTTAATGTTCTTTAAAGAGCTAGCATATCAATTAGCTATCTTCATAAAACATGTTAATATGTGTCTGATAGACTATTCTACAGTGCTCTATCAAATGTCTTTTTCATTTGGTCTAAAATGGTGCTTATTTACTTTTGCCACTCAGTTGTTCCATAGGGTTAAAATAAATCCTTATTTTATAAAGGATTTATTTATAAATGTGTACTATAAATCCTTTAGCAACCTCAACTCACATGCATTGAAACCTACAAAGAACATAGTAATATTGACAGATATTATATATGAGTATAGTTCTCGACCTCCAAGAACTGACAGTCAATTGTTTATTAACACAAAAACATAATTAAGATAATATTTAACCATTAAAATTTTAAACATTGTTTTGTACATTTAGGAAATATTTTAAGTAAGATGAATAGAATTAAATTGAGTTGCAGGATTCCAATTGATTACTTTTAATTTTTCATACCATAAAAAACAGAAATTGTAAAGACATCCAACTCCTTATTTCACATGAAATTAATGAAGATTAATAAGATTTTACATAGAATTTTATTTTTTCTTGAAAAACTCCACCACTATAAGCTTTTACTGCCAAATATGTAACTTGTAATAGATAATAATACAATAAATGGAAAAAAATTGGTCCAGAAAATAAAATAAATTTTAAAATTGTGCCATCAAAGAATAGAATTTTGCCATCAAATGAAATTTTTTATTAATTCAAAAGGTTGTTTTTGAAGAACTCATTCTAAATAAATTTAAATTTTTATTTTCTTCAGTGGAAGAAATATTTGTTCAACAAACTAGCATAAAAGCATGATATAAATCTCAATACTATTTCCCAAGGGGTACAGTTTTTAGACACTATTTGGGTTACCAAATCCTTTGTGGCCTACCCAAAACTCAGTCCCTCATGACAATAAATCATTTCCATTTTGAGTGGAGCTATTTTTTACTCCTAAATGTAGCTACTCTACTGTAGTGGGAAACTTTTCATAATGTTTCCAGTTTGTATTTTTATTCTGTGTCATGTACATATGTAATATGGGGCTTAAAGTACAGTTAGGAAAATGAAATTATGACACTCTTATATCAACAACCTTTTCTTGAAGTACTGGCAATTAGCTCCAAAGATTACATCAGCTTCATAAAATTCAGACAGTTAAAGAAAATCACAATGTACAATAAGCCACATTACGTAAGAAACCAGTCATAAACTGGAGAGAGCAGTTAATTCTTTATGATTTAAAATTTGAGTGTTCTTTAGTAGAACATTCCTATCTATTTTGGTCTCCTTCTTTATTTAAAAGCCCAAATTTGGTTACTTCATTGCCTATTAGCATCTAATGGAGAAAGTAGGGAAATAGAAGTAAAAAAGTAAAATTCATATGAGTAAAAGTATATATTAACAACTCTCATTAATAAAAAACTGGGTAAGAAAAGATATCAATATATTGTGCTAAACTGAGATTTAGGGTTTACTTCATTGTTCATGATGACACAGTTCCTATTTTCAAATAACAGAAATCAAGCTTTTTCAGTTAGTTATTATATAATGTGATTATAAAGGGAAAACTTCATATTAATCATAATATATACACGCACTTGCCTCCAAAACCATTTAAGATAGTGGAATACCCTAGAGGACATCAGGTGAAAGTGAGGGACCAAGGTTGGAGGCCAAAATAGGACCCAGAGAAAAATTATCTCTAACACTAAGTATTAATCATGTTTCAAGGACAGAATCCTGGGCAGGAGGCTTGGATTGTCTCAGATGAGGAATGCAGAATTCCCACCTGAGTGGAAAGTCCAGATGATGGTGACAGCAGTACCAACTGCTGCCTTTTGATTCTCTTGTCATGACTCTACAGGCAAATAGACATAGAACAAGCATGCAAAATACTTTTGTCATGAGTAGTACAACCTTCCATTCTCCATCATCTTTCTTGCTTCATTTTTCTGCATGACACATAATGCTGTCTGCTTTCCTTAGCTCTTTCTTTGTTTCATAGTCCATCTTTCCCTCTAAAATGTAAGCTTCAGGAGAGAGATGTTTGTCCTTGTATTCACTGCTGTATCCCTTTCTCCCATATAGTGTCCAGCACATAGTAGGTGCTAAACAAATATTTGTCAAGTGAACAAATGGGTGACCTGCTATCCACTTCTCTGCCTAGCTGTTCAGAGAGTTACTAGGGCCCCACTGATATCACAGGTGTCATCAAAGTGCCTTCACCACAATTACAGTCTGCAGGAAATAATGGATGGGGAATTCCTCCCCTTCCTACTTCCTTAAATTTCTGTAAAAGGGTATGGGAAAATGAAATAGGAGAAGTTAAAGATGCTGTAAGTGTCTGCTTATTCTTGATCCAGTCTTAATTGGTCTTAGCATAAAATAGTTGACTACAGGGGAAGCTAATGAAACTTGATAAAAGCTTGGTAATCACAACCCCTCCCTGAAGGCTCATGGTGGTGCCTTGGCTCTCCAAGGTCATCTCTTCCAATGCCAAATATGCAGGGTTGATGTCCATTCCAGTGGTTCTGTCTCATTCTACTCAGTAAGCTAGAGGCACTGCTCCCTACAACTGCTAAGGCCATGGCTGCCCTTGAAAGACACTAAGGTTATCATATGTCACTGCCTACCAATCAGCATGGATACTGTCTTGTTTAATTCTCACAATATTCCTGAATTAAGTGTTAGTATCATTTTCAGTCAAGGAAACTGATGCTGAAGAACCTTGTAAAGCTGGAAATTGAACCTTGCCTCAACTCTCATTGCTCCTCCTCTCAGATACTATATACTTCAGTCTCAGCTTATACTTCCCAGTTGCTAAGTTCTGTTATCCTTTCCATTTTACAGAGGAAAACCAGCCCCATGAAGCTCCAGTGATTTTCCCAATACAACACAGTGGGGAGGTCGGAGCCGAGACCCCAAACCTACACTTTTAATCACTTCACTACTTTGCTTCTTAATGTCTCCTCATACAAAAATTGGTAAAAAAAACAAACAAAAAAACCCCAGATATTGCACAGCATCTTAAAGTCAGGAAACCTTTTCATATGTAATATCCCATTCCATTTTAACAACTTCTCTTGTAGTAACTATATTGGGCCAGAGGTGAAAGTGTATATAAAATGATTATGCAGGAAGCTCCAAATTTAACCTTTCATAGAATAAATGGAAGAAACAGCTGATGCAATCATTATTATTTTCCTCCTTCAGTATGGACTAGCAGAGGCTGGAGACCATTGCAGAGCAAATGGAAAACTCCTCCAATCCCTCTTTATTTGCTCTCTACTTTTTAGCAGTTTCACATTCATAGTTAATCAATTCATCTCCTGAGTTCTTGACAAAATGTAATTTAATTAGGAAACTCCCATACATGCACTCTATCTCTACATCTTATTATACTAAGCTATAGCTAGGCTATTCCAACTGCCAATGAAAAAGTCACCTTTCTCTTAAAACTTTCAGCTGCTGTTTTTCATATGTCCTCATATCTGCTGTTTTGATTTGGAAATAATCTCTTATGAAGAAAATGCCTGACTTTTCAAAGATTGCATGTTGACATCGGTAGAGTCAGGGTTTAGTCTCATAATCATAACAATAGAATTCACCTTTCAACGAAGTACCATTTGAAAGAGTTCACGTTTCCCGAAATACTAAAACAAGGCTATAGGAAGTCCTAAGAATACTGATTATTTCCATAATTATAAATCAGCAACTACCATGAAGAGGAGTAAAAATGTGCTAAACATCTCCACCAGCCAACTAAAGTCCATCTGCCGAAGACCAGAAAACTGAACCAGTGCATTACTTGTTTTTTCTCTTTCATGTGTTCATCTCCACAGAAATTCAGTTGGGTTAGCATCAACAGATACTATTTTAGCAAATGATTTTGGTGTCTATTTCCCACAAGTCTGGTCAGGAACACAGTTACTTTAGAACAGACAGTGGCAAGCTCACTGCGGACATTTTTGTAGCAGGAATGAAATGTGTAGCTGCTGCAAGTCTCCACAGGTACTGATTAGGCTGTAATGAGGCTTTTGGAATCAGTCTCATGGACACCGGATGTCTGACAAAAGAGGGTACATGGTCTTAAAGGAGAGCACCCATGTGATTAAGCTGTCAGAATAGGATATCAAAGAGCAAAAAGATAGATATTTCACTTCTAGGGAGTGAGACCTTGGTTTAAAATCACTCAGGATGTGCCTGTTATGATGGGTTTTGCATAAGGTATCACCATATGGTGCCTGCTTACATTTTTCACCCTTCCAAACTGGCCTCCAGCCTTTTCTCTTTGAATTCCCAGAGCAAACCAACTTCTCTTTGCTCCCTGACCTTTGTATGTGCTGGTTTCCTTATGTGGAATACTCTTTTCCACTTCTTTCCATACCTTTGAGTCAGGCTGACCCATCCTACATTTCTTGGCTTTCAGATCATTTCCTTCAAAAAGTATTTCAAGACTACGTCACCCCCACAGCAAGATTGAGGAAGGGGAATTATATATATTCCATATTCTATTGATCTGTTTGCTTGTCCCTCTCCACCAGTGAGCTCTAATTGAGGAATTATGTCAGAGCTAAACACAGTACCTAGCACATAGTAGTAATTCAACAAATACTTAGAGGACAAACGAACAAAAAAGAAAGCTTAATTGATCATAGCATGGACCATTCTTTCTTGGGACACTAAGACTTTTGCCAAAGCAAATAGGAAGAGAAATCAGTTGATCAGCATTATGATTGCAGCAGAGAACTAGCTATCTTTTAAAGTCTAAACATAGACCAGTAAAGACCTCCATGCAGTCAAAAGATCAGTACTGACATGCGGAAGCAATCACTCTAGGGTAAAACATGGTAAGAAATCCAACTGGGAAATGCAAGTTGGAGAAACAGAACCAGGTTTATGGAAAAAAGGATAGATTCAAAGTGAAGAAAAAAGGGGGGGGGCTCATTGTTAAGAACTTTTCAAACAACAGAAATACACTGTACTATATATTTTGTAATAATACACATATCATCTAAATACATCTATTTAGTGTATTTATTCTATGTAGTGTACATATATTTAGATGATATGTGTAATAATACACATATCATCTAAATACATCTAAATAAATCTATCTATTCTTAAATTAACAGATAGTAACTGAAATATATGGACATTTCATTCCATTATCAAAAAATTGTTTTGTGCTCCTTATAAAGTGACAAGTGGAAATGATCACATTATGTTTTAATGAAAAGAATCATCCAAGCCAAGTATATTCAGCAGATTATAACTTTTTGTGTATCAGTTTCTATGCCCAGTTCTATGTAGACATCTCATTCAATTCCACTGACAATTCAATTATATGGAAATTAAATAATTTCCCTTTAGTCATTCAGTGGGTAAGTGGTAGAACCACGATTCAAATTTAAATGTGTCTGAGCCAAAGTTCATGCACTTAATCATTGCATTATACCATCTCTACCAAAACTGGCATATGGATCACTATTTTGATAAAACATTGAGGTAAGATAGGGAAACATGCCTAAGTGGCATCAATATTTGTGTGAACCAGCCCTTATATGTACAGAACATAAACACTAAATTTGTAGTGTTCTAGGGCAATACAGCATTCTAAACCAAGAAAATAAGTGGCAACAGTTACCTTCTGGCCAAAAGGAGAGATTCATTTTGATTCATTTTGTTTTGACTACTTCTTTGGCTGAGAATCCTGCTTCATGCAAGTAAATTGATGCAAATCATACTCACACATATTAAAAAATCAAGAAGGTACCTAGGGAAAATAAAATTCTAATAGTAACTAAGATTTTGTTGTTGTTGTTATTGTTGTTGTTGTTGTTGTTGTTGTTGTTGTTAGGGTCTCTCAGAAATTGCATGATCAGTTCCAGTTTAATTTAATATCCTTTTGTTGTATTCCTTGTATGCCTGCAAGGACCAATATTCCTTGTATGCCTGCAAGGACCATTGACTACTTTCTAGAAATATGTAAAATCTGAGGAACTGCATCTCAGTATAAATATATTACACATCCACACAAGATAATTATTTGGTTTTCTTTAGGATTGTTAAAGATACTAAGTGTCAATTGCTTCCTAAAAGTAACATTGACCAAAAGAAAAACTATAAACATGTATTCAAACTTATTCCTTAGTTCATCAGTTAAATTAGTAACTCTCCTAAGGAATATTAGACTTGCAGTTACCAGAGTTCTTTTGTTTCTTATGATGTTATCTTTGTGTTCTAACTGGTTACCAAATGATTAGCTGCAGATCCTGTGATCTCAGTCGACTTCTGCTACTTTCTGCTCTCTCCACAGAGCTCTAACATAAGTTAATTTCATGGAACATTATTGAATGCAAGCAGATAGAAGGATCCTTACGGGAAAAGGATTAATAACAATATGTCCTCCTAGTATTTGTCAAGCCATCAAAGTCAAAAATCATCCTCATCAAAAAATACAAATTGACTATTTAAGAAGCGTACACTATCTCATGTGACTCAAAAGCTATAAACCAAGGCTCCCCAGAGGTTATATTCAACAACCAATAATATACATTATTTTTTTAAAAACTTTATATATCTATCAGCTACTTTTATACAAGCCTCTAAGTTGTTGGTATAAGTGATAAGCACAAAATGAACAGACTGAATGAATTAACCCTTACATAGAAAAAATTTAAATGTTTTAAAAATTCATGCATGAAGGACCAGTCACAATGATACATTATTTTATACATTTCTATACTGCTGTTAAGAATCTCAACTTGGGATACGTCATCAAATTGGCGGCGTGAGGTGAGCCTCTGTAAAGCTCCCCTGGAATTAACAACTAATCGGAAAACAATAACGCCACAAAGGACTCCCTGCACAGCAGACAGGCAAGACGAAGAGGTCCACTACTGAATTCATCTCCAGGTGGGCGAATTGCGCCAGCAGGAGAGGAGGGAAGGGAGAAGTGCCGGGAAGGAGCCGCACAAGCGCAGGACACAGACCTAGCTCAGTGCTCCAAACACGCTGTATCCCAGAACTACTGCAGCTGCGGGAGAGGGAAGAATTCGGACTGCTACAGCTCCGTTTACGGTCCACAGGGCTGAGAAGGCAGCATATAACACAGCTGAACCCAAACCTCATGGCAGAGACCATGGAGCAAAGACTGAGGGAAGAAGGCTGAAAACAGTGGTTTAAGCCCTCATGACAAGCGAAGAACTGAAGCCTTAGGCACTGAGACTAGCCGCCCCTCCCCACCCTCCCAGAGCTCGCCCCACCCCCAACTGCCCGGTGCTAGAAGCAATAAAGTTGCACTGTCAGATCAAAAGGACACGATATTTACTGTTCTGAGAACTGTGGACCACAGACACAGATTCGCAGCCCAACTAGTTCTGGCAAGGGGGAGGGAGCTGTGGAAGGAGGACCAGCTGTGGTGGTGGTCGCCACCATTGCTCTGGCCCATCTCTCACAACTCACCCCGCCCCGGGCCCCACCTATCAGAACTGCTGAAACATACAGCTCTGAATCCGGTGCAGAAAGAGCTTTGGAAATTCAAAAGCTCTCCGCAAACCCATAGGGACATGGCACCCTATGACCCAGGTGAACTGTTAACAAAGAACAGGCCCGTCTCCCAGGGAATCACCCCATTGTGTGAGAACCTGGAATAGTGCAGAGAAAACATAGCACTACTGTGTTAGAGAGAAAAAAAACGACTGCAGTCGGAGAGAAAATAAAACATTCTACCAATAAGTATTGGAAAACAAAAGAAAGACCTCTTCCTATCAATCTGTTGCAGAAGCCACTCCTGTAGATGTCTAGGAAGAGAAATAATAAATCAGTAATTGCCATGAATAACCAAGGCAACAAGACAGCTCAGAAAAAAAGTGAAAAGTCTCCAGAAAAGGAACTTAAAAATATGGAAATACGTGACTTAAATGACAGAGAATTCAAGATTGCATTTCTGAAAAACCTCAAAGAGACGCAAGAAAACACAGAAAGGCAATTTAATGAACTCAGAAACGCAATCAAAGAACAACACGAGCATTTTACAAAAGAGATTAAAATTTTAAAAAAGAACCAAATGGAATTTCTGGAGATTAAGAACACAATAGAAGAAATTAAGAATGAAATAACCAGCTTAGGTAGTAGAGTTGAACAATGGAGGAAAGAATCAGTGACACTGAAGATAGACACCTGGAAATTAAACACATGGAAGAAGAAAGAGACTTGAGACTTAAAAAAAATGAAAGAACTCTACAAGAACTTTCTGACTCCACCAGAAAGAGCAATATAAGAATAATGGACATACCAGAAGGAGAAGAAAGAGAGAAGGGAACAGAGAATATATTCAAAGAAATTGTTAATGAGAACTTCCCAAATTTTTGGACAGAACTGGATCCTCGAATCCAAGAAACAAATAGAACACCTAATTACACCAATCCCAAAGGCCTTCTCCAAGGCACATTGTATTGAAGCTGTCTACAATTAACACCAAAGAAAGAATCCTCAAGGCAGCCAGGGAAAAGAAGACGGTAACCTACAAAGGAAAGCCCATTAGATTATCATTAGATTTTTCAGCAGAAACTCTACAAGACAGGAAGGAGTGGAACCAAATATTTAAACTATTGAAAGAGAGAAATCATGAGCCAAGAATAATATATACAGCGAAGCTATCCTTTAGACTAAAGAAGGAATAAAGACCTTTCCAGACATGCAGAAGCTGAGGGAATTTTCTAACACACGACCTGCATTACAAGAAATACTAAAAAAGCCTATTTGACCACCAAAACAGGGACAATTTGTGGCATCCGATACATAAAAATGGGGAGTGTAAAGGCCTGAACCGGAATATGGGAATGGAGAAAGTAAGCGTGCTGAAGAAAATGGAATACTCTAAATGTCAAACTTTCTTTTACATAATCTTAAGGGTAACCGCTCAAAAAAATCCAGAACTGAAATATATACTGTAATAAAAGAAGCAACAGGGGGAAACATCATAGAATACCACCACACAGAAATAATAGACAACAACAAAAAGGCAAAAAACAATGGAGTCACAGCCTTACCAGAAAACTAAAGATAGAATGACAGGAAATCCTCACATACCAATAATCACCCTAAATGTAAATGGACTGAACTCACCAATAAAGAAGCACAGAGTAGCAGATTGGATCAAAAAACTAAACCCAACCATATGCTGTCTCCAAAAGACACATCTCAGCTACAAGGACAAGCATAGACTCAAAGTGAAAGGATGGAAATTGACACTCCAAGCAAATGGTACCCAAAGAAAATCAGGTGTAGCCATATGATATCAGATGAAACAGACTTCAGGGTGAAAAAGATAACAAGAGACAAAGATGGACATTTCATACTGGTAAAGAGGACTGTACAACAAGAAGACATAACAGTAATCAATATTTATGCCTCCAATCAGGGAGCACCGAAATATACCAAGCAACTACTAACAGAACTAAAGGGAGAAGTTGACCAAAACACAATTATACTAGTGGACTTAAATACCTCATTGACAGGTATGGATAGATCATCCAAACAGAAAATAAATAACGAAATAGCAGCCCTAAAAGACACATTAGATGAAATGGACATAATAGACATATATAGAGCACGTCATCGTAAAACATAGGAGTATACATTCTTTTCGAGTGTACATGGAACATTCTCAAGGATAGACCATATATAGGGGCATAAAAGCAGCCTCAGCAAATTTAAGAAGATTGAAATCATACCAAGCATATGGTCTCTGATCACAACGCTTTGAAATTGGACATCCACTGCAAAAAGAAAGCAGGAAAAAACACAAATACATGGAGATTGAACCATATATTTTTAAAGAACGACTGGGTAAAAGAAGAAATTAGAGAAGAGATCAAAAGATACTTAGAAACATTCTGGTGGCTTTTTGGTGGAGTCTTTAGGGTTTTCTGTGTATAGCGTCATGTCATCTGCAGAGAGTGGCGGTTTGACTTCTTCATTCCCAATTTGGATGCGTTTTGTTTCTTTCTCTTGCCTGATTGCTCTGGCGGGGACTTCCAGCACTATGTTGAAAAGCACAGGTGATGGGGGACAGCCCTGTCGTGTTCCTGAAGGTGGAGCAAAGGGCTTCGGCTTTTCACCATTGATTGTGGGATTGGCTGGGGGTTTGTCGTATGTGGCCTTTGTTGTGTTGAGGTATTTTCCTTCTATACCAATTTTATTAGGTGTTTTGGTCTTGAATGGATGTTGTGTCTTGTCAAGTGATTTTTCTGCATCGGTTGATAGAATCATGTGATTTTTGTCCTTTATTTTGTTTATGTGATGTATCAATGGAGGAAAGACAGCCTCTTCAATAAATGGTGCTGGCAGAATTGGATAGCTACGTGCAAAAGAATGAAACTGGACTGCTATCTGTCACCATGTACCAAAATTAATTCAAAATGGATCAAAGACTTAAGCATAAGACCTGACACAATAAACAGCATTGAAGAAAACATAGGTACTAAACTTATGGACCTTGGGTTCAAAGAGCATTTTATGAATTTGACTCCAAAGGCAATGGAAGTAAAAACTAAAATAAACGAATGGGATTATATGAAACTGAAAAGCTTCTGCACAGCAAAAGAAACTATTGACAAAATAGTGAGGCAACCAACTGAATGGGAGAAGATTTTTGCAAACAGTGCCTCTGATAAGGGGCTAATATCCAAAATATACAAAGAACTCATGAAACTCAACAACAAAAAAACAAACAACCCAATTGAAAAATGGACAGAGGACCTGAAGAGACATTTCTCCAAAGAGGATATACAAATGGCAAATAGACATATGAAAAAATGCTCAACATCGCTAATCATCAGAGAAATGCAAATGAAAACCACAATGAGATATCACCTCACCCCACTCAGAATGGCTTTCATCAACAAGACAAATAGTAACAAGTGTTGGAGAGGCTGTGGAGAAAAAGGAACCCTCATACACTGTTGGTGGGAATGCAGACTGGTGCAGCCGCTATGGAAGGCAGTGTGGAGGTTCCTCAAGAAATTACGAATAGAATTACCATTTGACCTAGCAATCCCTCTCCCGGGTATCTACCCAAAAAAATCTGAAAGCATTTCTCTATAGAGACACGTGTACTCCAATGTTCATTGCAGCTTTGTTTACGGTGGCCAAGACATGGAACCAAAATGTCCTTCGATAGATGAATGGATAAAGAAGTTGTGGTATATATACAAAATGGAATACTATTCGGCTTTAAGGAAAGATGATATAGGAGCATTTGTGACAACATGGATGGATCTTGAGAGTATAATGCTAAGTGAAATAAGTCAGACAGAAAAAGCAGAGAACCCTATGATTTCACTGATATGTGGTATATAAACCAAAAACAACAAAAGAACAAGACAAACAAATGAGAAAGAAAAACTCATAAACAGACAATAATTTAGTGGTTACCAGAGGGTAAGGGGGTGGGGGGTGGGTGATGAGGGTAAGGGGGATCAAATATATGGTGATGGAAAAAGAACTGACTCTGGGTGGTGAACACACAATGGGATTTATAGATGATGTAATACAGAATTGTACACCTGAAATCTATGTAAATTTACTAACAATTGTCACCCAATAAATTTAATTTTAAAAAAGAAAAAAAAAAAAAAAAAAGATACTTAGAAACAAATGACAATGAAAATAAATCCTACCAAAATTTTGGGATGCAGCGAAAGCAGTTTTAAGAGGGAAATTTATATCATTACAGGCCTATCTTAAGAAACAAGAAAAATCCCAAATAAATAACTTCATGTTACACCTCAAAGAACTAGAGAAAGAAGAACAAGTGAAACCCAAGGTCAGCAGAAGAAAGGAAATAACAAAAATCAGAGCAGAGCTCAATGAAATAGAGAACAAAAAGACAATAGAAAAAAGTAATGTGACAAAGAGCTGGTACTTTGAAAAATTAATAAAATCGACAAACCCTTGACTAGACTCACTAAGATAAAAAGAGAGAAGACTAATTAACAAAATCAGAAATGAGAAAGGGGAAGTTATCACGGAAAACACAGAAATACAAAGGATCATTCAAGAATACTATGAAAGACTATATGCCACCAAATTCAATAACCTAGGAGAAATGGACAAGTTCTTAGAAACATATAGCCTTCCAAGGCTGAACCATGAAGAACTGGAAAATCTAAACAGACCAATCACCAGTAAAGAAATTGAATCAGTCATCTAAAACCTTCCCAAAAGTAAAAGTCCAGGACCAGATGGCTTCACTAGTGAATTCTACCAAACCTTCAAACAGGATTTAATACCAATCTTGCTCAAACTCTTCCAAAAAATTGAAGATGTGTCAGTACTCCTTTACTCATTTTATGAGGCCAATATTACCCTGATACCAAAACCTGGTAAGGACAACACAAAAAAAGAAAACTACAGACTTATATCTCTGATGACTACTGATGCAAATACCTAAACAAAATTTTAGCAAGTTGAATACAACAATGCATTAAAAAGATTATTAATCATGACCAAGTGGTATTCATCCCTGGGGCACAAGGATGGTTTAACATCTGCAAATCCATCAATGTGATACATCACATAAACAAAATAAAGGACAAAAATCATATGATTATATCAATTGATGCAGAAAAAGCACTTGACAAGATACAGCATCCATTTATGATTAAAACACTTAATAAAGTAGGTGCAGAAGGAAAATAACTTAACATAATAAAGGTCATCTATGACAAGCCCTCAGCTAATCTCATAATTAATGGTGAAAAACTGAGGCCCTTTGCTCTATGTTCAGGAACACAACAGGGCTGTCCCCTATCACCTCTGCTTTTCAACATAGTGTTGGAAGTCCTTGCCAGAGCCATCAGGCTAGAGAAAGAAATAAAAGGCATCCAAATTGGGAATGAAGAGGTTAAAATATCACTCTTTGCAGATGGCATGATGCTATATATATTAAAAAGCCTAAAGAATCCACCAAAAAGCTGTTAGAAACAATCAACGAATACAGTAAAGTTGCTGGCTATAAAATCAACATACAAAAGTCGATTGCATTCCTATATATTAACAATGAAATTTCAGAAAAAGAAATACAAAAAACAATTCCCTTTGCAATTGCAGCAAAAAAATAATATACCTAGGAATAAACTTAACCAAGGTTGTGAAGGATTTATATGCTGAAAACTATAAGACATTTTTGAAAGAAATTGAAGATGACACAAAGAAATGGAAAGTCATTCCATGCTCATGGATTGGAAGAATCAACATAATTAAAATGGCCATATTACCCAAAGCAATATACAGATTTAATGCAATCCCCATCAAAATTCCAATGACATTTTTTAAATTAATAGAACAAAAAATCATCAGATTTGTTTGGAACCACAAAAGACCCCGAATAGCCAAAGCAATCTTAAGTAAAAAGAACAATGCTGGAGGTATCACACTGCCTGACTTTAGCTTGTACTACAGGGCTACAATAATCAAAACAGCATGCTATTGGCAGTAAAACTGACACATAGACCAATGGACTAGAACTGAGAACCCAGAAATAAAACCACATAAATACGGACAGATAATATTTGGCAAGGAAGCTAAAAACATACAATGGAGGAAAGACAGCCTCTTCAATAAATGGTGCTGGGAGAATTGGATAGCCACGTGCAAATGAATGAAACTGGACTGTTATATGTCACCATGTACCAAAATTAATTCAAAATGGCTCAAAGAGTTAAGCATAGGACCTGACACAATAAACTGCATAGAAGAAAACATAGGTACTAAACTTATGGACCTTGGGTTCAAAGAGCATTTTATGAATGTGACTCCAAAGGCAATGGAAGTAAAAACTAAAATAAACGAATGGGATTATATAAAACTTAAAAGTTTCTGCACAGAAAAAGAAACCATCGACAAAATAAAGAGGCAACTCACTGAATGGGAGAAGATTTTTGCAAACAGTTCCTCCAATAAGGGGCTAATATCCAAAATATACAAGGAACTCATGAAACTCAACAACAAAAAAACAAACAACCCAATTGAAAATGGGCAGAGGACCTGAAGAGGCATTTCTCCAAAGAGGACTTACAAATGGCAAATAGACATATGAAAAAATGCTCAACATCACTAATCATCAGAGAAATGCAAATAAAAACCACAATGAGATACCAGCTTACCCCAGTCAGAATGGCTATCTTCAACAAGACAAATAGTAACAAGTGTTGGAGAGGCTGTGGAGAAAAAGAGCCCTCATACACTGTTGGTGGGAATGCAGACTGGTGCATCTGCTATGGAAGGCAGTGTGGAGGTTCCTCAAAGAATTATAAATAGAATTACCATATGACCCAGCAATCTCTCTACTTTGGGTATCTGCCCAAAGAATTTGAAATCATTTATCCATAAAGACACGTGTGCTCCAATGTTCATTGCAGCTTTGTTTACGGTGGCCAAGACATGGAAACAACCAAAATGTCCTTCGATAGTTGAATGGATAAAGAAGTTGTGGTATATATACACAATGGAATACTATTTGGCATTAAGGAAAGATGATATAGGAACATTTGTGACAACATGGATGGATCTTGAGAGTATAATGCTAAGCGAAATAAGTCAGACAGAAAAAGCGGAGAACCCAATGATTTCACTGATATGTGGTATATAAACCAAAAACAACAAAAGAACAAGTCAAACAAATGAGAAACAAAAACTCATAGACACAGACAATAGTTTAGTGGTTACCAGAGGATAAGGGGAGTGGGGGGAGGGAGATGACGATAAAGGGGATCAAATATATGGTGATGGAAGGTGATCTGACTCTAGGTGGTAAACACACAATGGGTTTTATAGATGATGTAATACAGAATTGTATACCTGAAATTATGTAATTTCATTAACAATTGTCACCCCAATAAATAAATTAAAAAAAAAAAAGAGTAAGCTTTTGGTAAATGTCAAAAAAAAAAAAAAAGAATATCAACTTGGTCTTGGAAGATTGCTAGAAGCATTTTATCCCAACTATTTCTTTTCAGCACAAGGGCAGTGTCCAAAAGTACCCAAAGAAAGGATGCCTGCCTGTTAAGCAGTTCACAGAATTCTACAGGGCCAGGTTAATTCATAAAAAGTTTCTCAGCTGTTGATGACTCACCTGATTGAAGTTAACACTTAAAGATTTCTTTCCAATGGAAACATTGTTTCTTGGCAGTTTCTGAGACACCTATGGGAATTCTTCATTTCCCAGAATACATTTTAAAAAAAAATCTACACCCAGTGTTCCCAGTTGCTAAGAATAACTGTGGCCTATAGTTCAGGGTCCTATAGTCCTCAGTGACTTCCTACCCGAGACTGGGGTACACAAAGTGCTGGGACATCTACTACCGTGTTTCCCCAAAAATAAGGCCTAGCTGGACAATCAGCTCTAATGCATCTGTTGGACCAAAAAATAATACAAGACCCAGTATTATATTTATTATACTATATCATACAATATCATATCGTAGTGTATCATATCGTATCATATCGTGCTATATCGTACTATATCGTACTATATCATATTATATTATATCATATTATATTATATATTACATTACATTACATTACATTATATTAAAGACCCAGTCTTAATTATAGTAAAATAAGACTGGGTCTCATATTAATTTTTGCTCCAAATGACACATTAGAACTGATTGTCCTGCTAGGTCTTATTTTCAGGGAAACAGGGTATGTAGCAAAAGATAATTTATTGGCCCACGCTCCTCCAAGTCTTTGGTTTGATATTGAGCATTATACTGCTCTTTTAAACTTCAACAAGTCCATATATATCACTCTTTCTATATTAGAATACAAAATACCAAAGAATCATGTGTATCACACATACGATAAACCCACAAAAATTAATTCCCCTGAAATTATCAAACACTATGCTATGTAGTCAAAACATTTTTGCCCATATAAAACATAGCAAGAACTCTTCAAGCAAAAGAATATAAAGCCATGCACTGGCTTGTGGTCTCACTTCCCCGAATTCTGTTAATCAGCAACATGTCATCTCCACTTGAGAGCAGAAACCTTATCCATCTGACTTGTTTGTCACTCTATATACATTGTTTAACACAGTGTAGGCACTGTGGATACAATCAATGAGGAAGTTTGTAGGTTTTCCAGAACTTCTATTGCCATGACAACATACCTTTGAAGGACGACTTTGAAGTTGCCAAGGTCACCAAACCCAAGGAATGGCAACAGATTTTAATCACACAAGTCCTAACTGTGGGGTGGGCCAACTGACGGTAACTGGGCTTAGAGACTGTTCGCAGAGCAAGTTGAAGATGAATGCCACAGGACTTGGATCTCAGCTAAAGGACAGTATTCCTGTTACTGAACTTTCAGCAACTGGACCTTTTGAAAGTAATGATCTTCGAAAAGATCTTTCTTGTGCGAGAAATGAACTTATGCCCAGTCATCCTCTTGAATTATAAGAAAAAAATACCATTTGTCAGAATTTTGCTGTCAAGCTAAAGTAATTAAAAACCATATTATGATCAGACGTCATAGGAATGGCAGCAGCGAGGAGGTTTTCTTGAGCTCTCCTCGGGAATGTATCACAAATTGAACATCTATAACCCATCAAAGGACACTCTGCTCAGCACACAGAAGAGCTAAGAGACTCCTATGAGGATTACTTGAAGGTGGGCAAACTGGGTGAGCAGGGGAAGAAGGAAGGGAGCAGAGTGAAGATGTTGCCTGCATCTGCAGCTGCGGAAATGCAGTGGGTCCCAGGACAGAACAGAGAGGACAAGAGCCAGAAGGTGGGCTCTTTTCCTGCATCCCTGAGCTGATCTCTCCTGCTGAGAAAGCAGCATATCAAGCATTTGAGGCAGTAACCTCAGCTGAGACCTCCAGCTGGGCCTTAGGTCAGACAAAGGACTTAAACAACATACCTGGGCACCTCCCCCATTCTCTCAATTCTACCCCGCCCTTCCAGAGAATCGAGGTGGCCCCCAAACTGAAGAGTAGTATCAGATTACAGAGGAGCCATGGCACTCAAGATCTGGGAAGACCCAGCTGGCAGATCTAACCCAGGGAAGAAGCTAGGAATAGTGACACTGCTGTGCTGGGAGAAAGAAGACTCCGCCCCACCTTTCCTAGGCAGGCCAATTATAACTGTGGAGACACACCCAGGGGTCAGCAGCAGGCAGCAGACACAGCTGTGGGTTTTCAGAAGCTCAGAAATCTCCCGCCATCCACACACACGCATGCACACACACATGCACACACGCACGCAGAAGTGCCCTAAGACACAAGACACCTGGACACAGAGTTGGCTGTGTTACTCGCAGTTCCCATACATGCAGGCAAGAGCAGAAACTGTACTGACTGTGTAAAAACTACCATTGAGACCCCATAGCCCCACTCATCTAGAAATGCAGTCCCAGCGTCACTCTGCGCACCAGGTGGCTGGCTCTGCCTGCACAAGATGCAGAGGACTCTTTGGTACAGCAGGGGATAACCTGGAAATTATTTGGTGGGCTTAAGCCAAGACTGGCGCTGCTGTTTTCTTTTGTTTTGTTCTTGTAGTTTTGATATTTTTGCCTGTGTTGAGTGTGGGTTAGCAGTTGTTTTAACATGTGAGTGTATTTGGTTTTTTTCTTTGTTGTTGTTGTGCTTACTGATTTGCTTTGTTCTGAAATTGCCCTACACCAGGGCCCAGCTCAAGAGCACAAGGTTCAACACACGCAGAGGCCAAATCCAGACCAAACCAGAATATTACAGGGTGACACACACAGAGGGAATTCTCTACAGGCACAAGAGCACATAGGGGCCAAGTCTCATTTGAGCGGTCAACCCTCACGCAGCAGAACATCCACTATGGGCAGAGCCAAGTCTCACAACTACTCAGTCTAGGAGTCAATCCCACCTATTGACATGCCAAAAGCAATTAAAGATCAACTTCAACAGGACAATATACGCAACACAACGGTCACCTCTGGAGCACATGGAGAAGAAGGAAGTGGTGCAAGTCAAATATAAAGGACACATACTACATAAGATAAACCAGCAAAAAACCAAGAACCCTAGGGGATCTACCTAATACATTGAAGCAAACACAGAGAGTCACCCAAAATGGGGAAACAAAGAAACATATCCCAAATAGAAGAACAAAAGAAACCTATAGAATTGGAACCAAATGAAATAGAGGTAACCAACCTATCAGAGACAGAGTTCAGAACACTGATGACAAGAATGTTTAAGGAGCTTAGTGAAAATATAAAGAAGGATAGAGAAACCATAATGAACAACCAGTTAGAACTAAAGAATACAATAACTAAATAAATTTGAATACAATAACTAAATAACTAAAATAAAGAACACAATTGGGAGAATCCAGAAAAAAATGGCGGCGTGAGGTGAGCCTCTGTAACGCTCCCCTGGAATTTACAACGAATCGGAAAACAATAACTCCACAAAGGACTCCTTGCACAGCAGACAGGCAAGACGAAGAGGCCCACTACTGAATTCACCTCCAGGTGGGTGAATCGCGCGAGCGGGGGAGGAGGGAGAGGAGAAATGCGGAGACGGAGTCGCCAGGGCGCAGGACACAGACCTAGCTCAGTGCTCGGAACCCGCTGCTCCCGGATATTCCACAGCTGCGGGAGAGGGAAGGACTCGGACTGCTAGTGCTCCACTTACGGCCAAAAGGGCTGAGGGGGCAGCATATAGAACGGCTGAACCCAACGCTCGCTCACGGCAGACCTGGGAGCAAAGACTGAGGGAAGAGGGCTGAAATCGGCGGTTTAAGCCCTCACAGCCGACCGGAGAACGGAAGCCTTAGGCACGGAGACTACCCGCCCCCTCCCTACCCTCCCAGAGCTAGCCCCGCCCCCACCTGCCCGGTGCTAGAAGCCATAAAGTAGCAGTGTCAGATCAAACGACAGAATATTTGCTGCTCTGAGAACTGTGGACCACAGACACAGATTCGCAGCTCAACTAGTTCCGGCAAAGGGGAGGGAGCTGTGGAAGCAGGACTGGCTGTGGTGGTGGTCGCCGCCATTGGTCTGGGCCACCTCTCACAACTCACACCCCCCCCCCCCGGCCCACCTATCTGGGAGGATCCTTGCAGGAGTATACAGAACTGCTGAAACATACAGGCTCTGAACCTGGTGCAGAAAGAGCTTTGGAACTTTAAAAGCTCTTCGCATACCTATCAACCTGTTGCAGAAGCCACTCCTGTAGATGTCTAGGAAGAGAAATAGTAAATCAGTGAGTGCCATGAATAACCAAGGCAACAAGATAGCTCAGAAAAAAAGTGAAAAGTCTCCAGAAAAGGAACTTAGAGATATGGACCTTTGTGATTTAAATGACAGAGAATTCAAGATTGCAATTCTCAAAAAACTGAACGAGATGCAAGAAAACACAGAAAGGCAGTTTAATGAACTCAGAAACACAATCAAAGACCACCATGAGCATTTTACAAAAGGGATTAAAATTTTGAAAAAGAACCAAATAGAATTTCTGGAGATTAAGAACTCAATAGAAGAAATTAACAATAAAATATCCAGCTTAGGTAGTAGAGTTGACCAGATGGAGGAAATAATCAGTGACATAGAAGATAGGAAACTGGAATTTACACAGAGGGAAAAAGAAAGAAACTTGAGACTTAAAAGAAATGAAACAACTCTACAAGAACTTTCTGACTCCATTAGAAAGAGCAATATAAGAATAATGGGCATACCAGCAGGAGAAGAAAGAGGGAAGGGAACAGAGAATATATTCAAACAAATCGTCGATGAGAACTTCCCAAACTTGTGGAAACAACTGGATCCTTAAATCCAAGAAGCAAATAGAACACCTAAATACCTCAATCCCAACAGGCCTTCATCAAGGCACATTGTATTGAAGCTGTCTAAAATCAATGACAAAGAAAGAATCCTCAAGGAAGCCAGGGAAAAGAAGACGGTAACATACAAAGGAAAGCCCATTAGATTATCATCAGATTTTTCAGCAGAACCTCTACAAGCTAGGAGGGAATGGAACCAAATATTCAAACTTTTGAAAGAGAGAAATTATGAGCCAAGAATAATATATCCAGCAAAGATCTCCTTTAGATATGAAGGAGGAATAAAGACCTTACCAGACATCCAGAAGCTGAGGGAATTTTCTAATACACAACCTGCACTACAAGAAATACTAAAGAAGGCTATTAGACCACCATCAAAAGGGACAACTTGTGGCAACCGAAACATAAAAAGGGGGAGCGTAAAGGCCTGAACTGGAATATGGGAATAGAGAAAGTAAGCGTACTGAAGAAACTGGAATACTCTAAATATCAAAATTTCTTTTACATAAACTCAAGGGTAACCACTCAAAAAACATCCAAATCTGAAATATATACTGTAATAAAAGAAGAAACAGAGGGAAACATCATAGAATACCACCACACAGAAATAACAGACAACAACAAAAAGGCAAAGAAACAATGGAGACACAGCCTTACCAGAAAACTAAAGACAGAATGACAGGAAATCCTCACATATCAATAATCACCCTAAATGTAAATGGACTGAACTCACCAATAAAGAGACACAGAGTACCAGATTGAATCAAAAAACTAAACCCAACCATATGCTGCCTACAAGAGACACATCTCAGCTACAAGGACAAGCATAGACTCAAAGTGACAGGGTGGAAATTGACACTTCAAGCAAATGGTACCCAGAAAAAATCAGGTGTAGCCATAATGATTTCCGATGAAACAGACTTCAGAATGAAAAAGATAACAAGAGACAAATATGGACATTTCATAATGGTAAAGGGGACTATACAACAAGAAGACATAACAGTCATCAATATTTATGCCCCCAATCAGGGAGCACCGAAATATACCAAGCAACTACTAACAGAACTAAAGGGAGAAATTGACCAAAACACAATTATACTAGGGGACTTAAATACATCATTGACAGCTATGGATAGATCATCCAAACAGAAGATAAATAACGAAATCGCAGCCCTAAATGACACATTAGATGAATTGGACATAATTGACATATATAGAGCACTTCATCCTAAAACATCAGACTATACATTCTTTTCTAGTGTACATGGAACATTCTCAAGGATAGACCATATATTGGGACACAAAATCAGCCTCAGCAAATTTAAGAAGATTGAAATCATACCAAGCATATTCTCTGATCACAAAGCTTTCAAATTGGATATCAACTGCAAAAAGAAAGCAGGAAAAAACACAAATACATGGAGATTAAACAACATACATTTAAAGAACGACTGGGTCAAAGAAGAAATTAGAGGAGAGCTCAAAAGATACATAGAAACAAATGACAATGAAAATACATCCTACCAAAATTTTTGGGATGCCGCAAAAGCAGTTTTAAGAGGGAAATTTATATCATTACAGGCCTATCTCAAGAAACAAGAAAAATCCCAAATAAATAACCTCATGTTACACCTTAAAAAACTAGAAAAAGAAGAACAAGCGAAACCCAAGGTCAGCAGAAGAAAGGAAACAACAAAATTCAGAGCAGAACTAAATGAAATAGAGAACAAAAAGACAATAGAAATAATTAATGTGACCAAAAGCTGATTCTTTGAAAAGATTAACAAAATCGACAAACCCTTCGCTAGACTCACTAAGATAAAAAGAGGGAAGACACTAATTAACAAAATCAGAAATGAAAAAGGGGAAGTTATCATGACCACAGAAATACAAAGGATTATCCAAGAATACTATGAAGGGCTATATGCCACCAAATTTAATAACTTAGAAGAAATGGACAAGTTCTTAGAAACATACAGCCTTCCAAGGCTGAATCATGAAGAACTGGAAAATCTAAACATGCCGATCATCAGTAACAAAATTGAATCAGTCATCAAAAACCTTCCCAAAATCAAAAGTCCTGGACCAGATGGCTTCACCAGTGAATTCTACCAAACCTTCAAACAAGATCTAATACCAATCCTGCTCAAACTCTTCCAAAAAATTGAAGAAGAGTCAGTATGCCCTAACTCATTTTATGAGGCCAACATTACCCTGATACCAAAACCTGGTAAGGACAACACAAAAAGGAAAACTACAGACCTATATCTCTGATGAATACAGATGCAAAACTCCTAAACCAAATTCTAGCAAATCGAATGCAACAATGCATTAAAAAGATTATTCATCACGACCAAGTGGGGTTCATCCCCGGGCACAAGGATGGTTCAACATTCGGAAATCCATCAATGTGATACATCACATAAACAAAATAAAGGACAAAAATCATATGATTCTATCAATTGATGCAGAAAAAGCATTTGATAAGATACAACATCCATTTATGATTAAAACACTTACTAAAATTGGTGTAGAAGGAAAATACCTCAACGTAATAAAGGCCATGTACGACAAGCCCTCAGCTAATCTCATAATTAATGGTGAAAAGCTGAAGCCCTTTGCTCTACGTTCAGGAACACGACAAGGTTGTCCCCTATCACCTCTGCTTTTCAACATAGTGTTGGAAGTCCTCGCCAGAGCTATCAGGCAAGAGAAAGAAATAAAAGGCATCCAAATTGAGAATGAAGAAGTTAAATTGTCACTCTTTGCAAATGACATGATGCTATACATAGAAAACCCTAAAGACTCCACCAAAAAGCTATTAGAAACAATCAATGAATACAGTAAAGTTGCTGGCTACAAGATTAATGTACAAAAGTCCATTGCTTTCCTATATACCAACAATGAAATCTCAGAAAAAGAGATAGAAAAAACAATTCCTCTTGCAATTGCAGCAAAAAGAATAAAATACCTAGGAATAAACTTAACCAAGGATGTGAAGGATTTATATGCTGAAAATTATAAGACATTTTTGAAAGAAATTGAAGAAGACACAAAGAAATGGAAAGACATTCCGTGCTCATGGATTGGAAGAATCAACATAGTTAAAATGGCCATATTACCCAACTCCATATACAGATTTAATGCAATCCCCATTAAAATCCCAATGGCATTTTTTTAAAGAAATAGAACAAAAAATCATCAGATTTGTCTGGAACCACAAAAGACCCAGAATAGCCAAAGCAATATTAAAAAAAAAACAAAAATACTGGAGGTATCACACTCCCTGATTTTTCCTTGTACTACAGGGCTACAATAATCAAAACAGCTTGGTATTGGCGGAAAAACAGACACATAGACCAATGGAATAGAATTGAGAACCCAGAAATAAAAGCACATAAATATGGACAGATAATTTTTGACAAAGAAGCTAAAAACATACAATGGAGGAAAGACAGCCTCTTCAATAAATGGTGCTGGCAGAATTGGATAGCTACGTGCAAAAGAATGAAACTGGACTGATATCTGTCACCATGTACCAAAATTAATTCAAAATGGATCAAAGACTTAAGCATAAGACCTGACACAATCAACTGCATTGAAGAAAACATAGGTACTAAACTCATGGACCTTGGGTTCAAAGAGCATTTTATGAATTTGACACCAAAGGCAATGGAAGTAAAATCTAAAATAAAAAAATGGGATTATATGAAACTGAAAATCTTTTGCACAGGAAAAGAAACTATTGACAAAATAATGTGGCAACCAACTGAATGGGAGATTTTCGCAAACAGTTCCTGTGATAAGGGGCTAATATCCAAAATATACAAGGAACTCATGAAACTCAACAACAAAAAAACAAACAAAACAAATGAAAAATGGACAGAGGACCTGAAGAGACATTTCTCCAAAGAGGATATACAAATGGCAAATAGACATATGAAAAAATGCTCAACATCGCTAGTCATCAGAGAAATGCAAATGAAAACCA
Organism: Rhinolophus hipposideros; assembly: GCF_964194185.1. Lineage (NCBI taxonomy): Eukaryota > Metazoa > Chordata > Mammalia > Chiroptera > Rhinolophidae > Rhinolophus > Rhinolophus hipposideros. Next base: position 42,210,941 of record NC_138059.1, read on the forward strand.
TAATGAGATATCACCTCACCCCAGTAAGAATGGCTTTCATCAACAAAATAAATAGTAACAAGTGTTGGAGAGGCAGTGTAGAAAAAGGAATCCTCATACACTGTTGGTGTGAATGCAGACTGGTGCAGCCGCTATGGAAGGCAGTGTGGAGGTTCCTCAAGAAATTACGAATAGAATAACCATATGACCCAGCAATCACTCTCCTGGGTATCTACCCCAAAAATATAAATGCATTTCTCTATAGAGACACATGTACTCCAATGTTCATTGCAGCTTTGTTTACGGTGGCCAAGACATGGAAACAACCAAAATTTCCTTCGATAGATGAATAGATAAAGAAGTTGTGGTACATATACACAATGGAATACTATTCGGCGTTAAGGAAAGATGATATAGGAGCATTTGTGACAACATGGATGGATCTTGAGAGTATAATGCTAAGTGAAATAAGTCAGACAGAAAAAGCAGAGAACCCTGTGATTTCACTGATATGTGGTATATAAACCAAAAAGAACAAGACAAACAAATGAGAAACAAAAACTCATAGACACAGACAATAATTTAGTGGTTACCAGAGGGTAAGGGGGTGGGGGGGTGGGTGATGAGGGTAAAGGGGATCAAATATATGGTGATGGAAGGAGAACTGACTCTGGGTGGAGAACACACAATGGGATCTATAGACAATGTAATACAGAATTGTACACCTGAAATCTATGTAAATTTACTAACAATTGGCACCCCAATACATTTAATTAATAAAAAAAAAAAAAGAACACACTTGAAGGAATTACCAGTTGGTTAGATCAGGCAGAGAATCAAATCAGTGACTTAGAAGACAAGTTATCAGAGATCACTCAAATGGAACAACAAAAAGAAAAAAGAATAAAAAACAATGAAAATAGTTTAAGAGACCTCTGGGATAACACCAAGCGCAAAAACATGTGCATCATTGCAATACCAGATGGTGAAGAGAGAGAGCAAGGGATCGAGAATGTATTTGAAGTAATAATGTCCAAAAACTTCTTTAACCTGGTGAGGGAAACTGATGTATAAGCCCAGGAAGTGCAGAGAGTTCCAACCAGGGTAAACCCAAACAGGTCCACACCAAGACACATTATAGTTCAAATGGCAAACGTTAAAGACAAAGAGAGAATCCTAAAAGCAGCAAGAGAAAGACAGTGGGTTACATACAAGTGAACTTCTATAAGACTATCAAATGACTTTTCTTCAGATACATTGCAGGTTAGGACGGAGCGGCAGGAGATACTCAAAGTGATGGAAAACAAAGGCCTACAACCTAGAATACTTTATCCAGTGAGGTTATCATTTAAAATTGAAGGAGAGATAATGAGCTTCCCAGAAAATAATAAACTGAAGGAATTTATTACCACCAAGCCAGCATTTCAGGAAATATTAAAAGGGCTTCTGTAAACAGAAGAAAGATGAAAACAATCTAACTACAAATTAAAAAATGGCAATAACTATGTATCTATCAATAATCATTTTAATAATAATTGGATTAAATGCTTCAATCAAAAGACATAGGGTGGCTGAGTGTATCAGAAAGCAAGACCCTTGTATATGCTGTATACTAGTGACTCACCTCAAATCAAAAGACACTCACAGGCTAAAAGTGAAGGGTTGGAGTAAAATATTTCATGCAAATGGAAATGAGAAAAAAGTTAGAGTTCCAATAATAATATCTGACATAATAGACTTTAAAATGAAGAACATATTAAAAGACAACGATGGGCAATACATAATAATAAAGAGATCAATCTGAGAAGAGGACATAACCCTAGTAAACATCTATGCACCCAACATTGAGCACCTAAATATATAAAAATATATTGACTGATGTAAAGACAGAGATCAACAGTAACACTATCATAGTAGGGGACTTCAACATACTTCTGACAACAACGGACAGGTCTTCCAGACAGAAAGTCAATATGGAAACAGTAGCCTTAAACGATACATTGGATCAGTTGGATTTAATCGATATTTTCAGAGCATTTCACTTCAAAGCTGCAGAATACACGTTCTTCTCAAGTGCACATGAAACAATTTCCAAGATAGACTACATGTTAGACCACAAAACAAGTCTTGGTAAATTTAAGAAAATTTAAATCATGACCACAGTGTTATGAAATTAGAAATAAACTACAGGAAAAAAAAAACTGGAAGACACACAAATACATGGAGGCTGAATAACATGTTACTAAATAATGAATGGGTCAACCACGAAATCAAGGAAGAAATCAAAACATTTCTCAAGACTGATGAAAATGAAAACATAACAACCCAAAACCCAGGTGATGCAGCAAAGGCATTCTTAAGAGAGAAATTAATAGCAGTGCAGGCTTACCTAAAGAAACAAGAAAAATCACACATCAACAGTTTATCTTCACACTTAAGGGATCTGGAAAAAGAACAGCAAAATAAGCCCAAAGGGAGTACAAGGAAGGAGATAACAAAAATCAGAGCGGAAACAAATGAAATAGAGACCAGAAAAACAATACAAAAGATCAACGAATCCAAGTGTTGGTTTTTAGAGAAGACAAACAAACTGGACAAACCTTTAGCCATACTCATCAAAAAAAAAAAAAAAAAAAGAGGTAAAAAATTAATAAAATCAGAAATGAAAGAGGAGAAGTAACAACAGACACTACAGAAATACAAAAAAAATTAAGAAATTACTATGAGCAACTACATGCCGACAAATTAGACAATCTGGCAGAAATGAACAATTTTTTAGAAGCATACAATCTTCCAAGGCTAACTCAAAAAGAAACCAAAAACCTGAATAGACTGATTACCACCAGGGAAATTGAATCAGTAATCAACAATCTCCAAAAAAAAAAAAAAAAAGCCCTGGAACAGATAGCTTTACAGGTGAATTCTACAAAACATTCAAAAAACAATTATCACCTATTCGTCTCAAGCTATTCTAAAAAAAACAGAAGGAATGAAGGCTCCCAAACAGTTTATATGAGGCCACTATCACTGTGATCCCAAAATCAGACAAAGACATTGCCAAAAAAAGGAAACTAGAGGCCTATATCTCTAATGAACATAGATGCAAAATTCCTCAACAAAATATTAGTGAACAGAGTTCTGCAATACATGAGAACTCAGAAATAAAACCACATAAATATGAACAGATAATTTTTCACAAAAAAGCAAAAAACATACAATGGAGAAAAGACAGCCTCTACAGTAAATCGTGCTGGGAGAATTGGATAGCCACGTGCAAAAGAATGAAACTGGATGTTATCTGTCACCATGTACCAAAATTAATTCAAAATGGATCCAAGATTTAAGCATAAGACCTAAAACAATAAACTACATGGAAGAAAACATAGGTACTAAATTTATGGTCCTTGGGTTCAAAGAGCATTTTATGAATTTGACTCCAAAGGCAAGAAAAGTAAAAGCTAAAATAAATGAATGGGACTATATCAAACTTAAAAGTTTCTGCACAGCAAAAGAAACCATCGACAAAATAAAGAGGCAACTAACTGAATGGGAGAAGATTTTTGCAAACAGTGCCTCCGATAAGGGGCTAATATCCAAAATATACAAGGAACACATCAAACTCAACAACAAAATAATAAACAACCCAATTGAAAATGGGCAGAGGACCTGAAGAGATATTTCTCCAAAGAGGGCATACAAATGGCAAATAAACATATAAAAAATGCTCAACATCACTCATCATCAAAGAAATGCAAATAAAAACCACAATGAGATATCACCTCACCCCAGTCAGAATGGCTACCATAACCAAGACAAACAGTAACAAGTGTTGGAGAGGCTGTGGAGAAAAAGGAATCCTCATACACTGTTGGTGAGAATGCAGACTGGGGCAGCCACTATGGAAGGCAGTGTGGAGGTTCCTCAAAAAATTACGAATAGAATTACCATATGACCCAGCAATCCATCTCTCCTTGGTATCGACCCCAAAAAATCTAAAAACATTTATCCATAAAGACACGTGTGCTCCAATGTTCATTGCAGCTTTGTTTACTGTGACTAAGACATGGAAACGACCAAAATGTCCTTCAATAGACGAATGGATAAAGAAGTTGTGGTATATATACACAATGGAATGCTATTCGGCAGTAAGAAAAGATGATATAGGAACATTTGTGACAACATGGATGGATCTTGAGAGTATAATTCTAAGCGAAATAAGTCAGACAGTAAAAGCAGAGAACCCTATGATTTCACTGATATGCAGTATATAAACCAAAAACAACAAAAGAACAGGACGAACAAATGAGACAAAAACAAGACAAACAAGACAAAAACAAACAAGACAAAAACTCATACATACAGACAATAGTTTAGCAGTTACCAGAGGGTAAGGGTGTGGGGAGTGGGAGATGAGGGTAAGGGGAATCAAGTATATGGTGATGGAAGGAGAACTGACTCTGGATGGTGAACACACAGTGGGATTTATAGATGATGTAATACAGAATTGTACACCTGAAATTTATATAATTTCACTAACAATTGTCACCCCAATAAATTAAAAAAAAATTCAGCTATACATTAAAAAGAACATATACCATGATCAAGTGTGATTCATTCCTGATATTCAAGAGTGGTTCAACATCTGCAAATCAATAAATGTGATACACCACATTAACAAAATGAAAAATGAAAATCATATGATCATTCAATAGATGCAGAAAAAGCATTTGATAAAATCCAGCAGCCATTTATGTTAAAAAAAAAAAAGACTTTTAAGAAAGTGGGAATAGAGGGACCAAACCTCAACATAATAAAGGTCATATATGATTAACCCACAGATAAAATCATACTCAATGAGGAAAAGCTAAAACCGTTTTTTTTTAATATCAGTTACAAGGCAAGGTGGCCCACTTTCTCCACTTCTATTCAGCATTGTGCTGGAAGTTCTAGCCACAGCAATCAGATAAAAAAAGAAATAACAGGCATCCCAATTGGTAAGGAAGAATTAAAATTGTCATTATATGCAGATGACAGGAAACTATATATAGAGAACCCTAAAGACTGCATCAAGAAACTATTAGAACTGATAAATGAATTTAGTAAAGTAGCAGGATACAAACTTAATATTCAGAAATCAATTGCATTTGTATATACCAATAATAAACAATCAGAAGGAGAAATTAAGAAAACAATCCCACTTACAATTGGTTCAAAGACTATAAAACACCCGGGAATAAATTTAACCAAAGAAGTAAAAGATCTATACTCAGAAAATTATAAGACTGAATAAAGAAATGAAGGAAGATACAACTAGATGGAAACACATACCATGTTCGTGTATAGGAAGAAATAATATTGTTTAAATGTCCATACTGCCTAAGGCAATATAATATTCAATGCAATTCCTGTCGAGGACGTTTTTCTCAGAAATAGAACATATAATCCTAAAATTTATATGGAACCATAAAAGACCCCGATAGACTCGGAAATCTTGACAAATAAGAACAAAGTGGAAAGTATAATGATACCTGACATCAAATTATACTACAAGTCTACAAGTAATCAAAACAGCATGGTACTGACATAAACAGACACATAGATCAATGGAAGAGAATAGAGAGCCAAGAAATAAATCCATGCCTTTATGGTCATTTAATCTACGGCAATGGAAGCAAGAATTTACAATGAGATAAAGACAGTCTATTCAATAAATGGTGCTGGGAAACTTGGACAGACACCTGCAAAAAAACCACCTCCTTAAACGTTAAGATCTGAAAACATAAAACTCCTAGAAGAAAATATAGGAAGAAACTTCACAGACATTACGTTGAGTAAGATTTTCACCAATATGTCCCCTCGCACAAGGGAAGTAAGAGAAAAAATAAATGTGGGATTACATCAAACTAAGAAATGTTTTCACAGCAAAGGAAACCATCAATAAAACAAAAATGGGTCTTACTAAATGGGAGAAGACATTTGCAATCGGATAAGGGGTTAATATCCCAAATTTATAAAAAACACAATCAACTCAAATCCTAAAAAACAAACAACCCAATTAAAAAATGTGGATAGGACATGAAGAGACATTTTTATAAAGAGGGCATACATATGGCAAACAGACATATGAAAAAATGTTCAACCTCACTAATCATTAGAGAAATGCAAATAAAACAAAAAAGAGATACCACCTCACCCATCAAAATCATCAGCTATCATCAGTAAATGAACACACAACAAGTGCTGCTGAGGATGTGGAGAAAAGGGAACCCTTGTGCACTGTTGGTGGGATTGCAGATTGGTGTAGCCACTGTGGAAAACAGTATGGAGTTATCTTAAAAAACTGAAAATGGAACTACGTTATGACCTAGCAATTCCACTCATAAGTATCTATCCAGAGAAATCCAAAACTCTAATTACTCAAAAAAAAAAAAAATATGCACTCCGATGTTTATTGCAGCACTGTACACAATAGTCAAGACATGGAAACAAGCCTATCGGTAGACCACTGGATTAAGAAACTGTGGTACATTTATACAATGGAACATAACACAGCCATAAAGAAGCATGAAACCTTACCATTTGCAACAATATGGATAGACCTAGAGAACATTATGGTAAGTGAAATAAGTCAGAATCAAAATGTGTGCCTCTGTAAAGCTCCCCTGGAATTTACAACTAATTGGACAATAACTCCACAAAGGACTCCTTGCACAGCAGAGAGGCAAGACGAAGAGGTCCACTGCTAAATTCACCAAAGGTGGCAGAATAGAGGAAACAGGGGAAGAGGAAGGGAGAAATATGGTGACACAGCCGCGCTGGCACAGGACCCAGACATAGCGCAGTACTCCGAGTTCGCTACATCCCAGAACTACTGCAGCTGCGGGAGAGGGAAATTCTCGGAATGCTAGGGCTCTGCTTATGGCAAACAGGGCTGAGGGGGAAACATATAATATGGCTGAACCCAAACCTCATGACAGAGACCTCAGAGAAAAGACTGAGGGAAGAAGGCTGAAAATGGTGGTTTAAGTCCTCACTGCAGAGCAGAGAAGGGAAGCGTTAGCCGCCTCCTCCCTACCCTCCCAAACCTCGCCAACCCCCACCTGCCTGGTGCTAGAAGTACAACAGTAGCAGAGTCAGACCAAAAGAACAGAATATTTGCTATTCTGAGAACTATGGACCGCAGACAGATTCCCAGCACAACTAATTCCAGCAAAGGGGAAGAAGCTGTGGAAGCTGGACTGGCTGTGATGCTGGTTGCCGCCATTGCTCTGGACCACCTCTCACAACTCACCCCACGCCTAGCCCCACATATCTGGGCAGATCCCTGCAGGAATAAATGGAATGGCTGAAATATACGGACTCTGGATCTGATGCAGAAAGAGCTTTGGAACTTCAAAAGCTCTCCACATCCAACAGGGACTTGGCGCCCTATGACCCAGGCGAACTGATAACAGAGGAGAGGCCCATCTCCCAGGCAATCACCCCATTGTGTGAGAAGCTAGAATAGTGCAGAGAAAACATAGCATTACTGTGTGAAAGAAGAAAAAAAAGGCTGCAGTCAGAGAGAAAATAAAACATTCCACGAACAAGTATTGGAAAACAAAAGAAAGATCTCTTCCTATCAACCAGTTGCAGAAGGCATTCCTGTAGATGTATAGGAAGAGAAATAATAAATCAGTAATTGCCATGAATAACCAAAGCAACAAGACAGCTCAGAAGGAAAGAGAAAAGTCTCCAGAAAAAGAATTTAAAGATATGAAAATATGTGAATTAAATGACAGAGAATTCAAGATTGCAGTTCTGAAAAAACTCAACAAGATGCAAGAAAGCACAGAAAGGCAATTTAATAAACTCTGAAATGCAATCAGAACAACATGAGAAGTTTATGAAAGAGATTGAATTTTTAAAAAGAACCAAATGGAATTTCTGAAGATAAGAACTCAAGAGAAGAAATTAAGAATGAAATAAAGGAGAAGTGCGGAGATGGAGATGCGCGGGCGTAGAACACAGACCTAGCTCAGTGCTCAGAGCCCGCTGCTCCCGGATCTTCCGCAGCTGCAGGAGAGGGAAGGACTCAGACTGCTAGGGCTCCGCTTACGGCCCACAGGGCTGAGGGGGCAGCATATAGAACCACTGAACCCAACGCTCCCGGCAGCAAAGACTGAGGGAAGAGGGCTGAAATCGGTGGTTTAAGCCCTCACTGCCCAGCAGAGAATGGAAGACCTAGGCACGGAGACTAGCCGCCCCCTCCCTACCCTCCCAGAGCTCGCCCCGCCCCCACCTGCCCGGTGCTAGAAGCGATAAAGTAGCAGGGTCGGATCAAAGGACAGAATATTTGCTGCTCTGAGAACTGTGGACCGCAGACACAGATTGGCAACTCAACTAATTCCGCAAAGGGGAGAGAGCTGTGGAAGCAGGACTGGCTGTGGTGGTGGTCGCCGACATTGCTCGGGGCAACCTCTCACAACTCACCCCGACCCTGGCCCCACCTCTCTGGGCGGATCCCTGCAGGAGTAAACAGAACTGCTGAAACAAACGGACTCTGAATCTGGTGCAGAAAGAGCTTTGGAACTTCTAAAGCTCTTCGCATACCTATCAACCTGTTGCAGAAGCCACTCCTGTAGATGTCTAGGAAGAGAAATAGTAAATCAGTGATTGCCATGAATAACCAAGGCAACAAGATAGCTCAGAAAGAAAGTGAAAAGTCTCCAGAAAGGAACTTAGAGATATGGACATTTGTGATTTAAATGACAGAGACTTCAAGATTGCAATTCTGAAAAAACTGAACGAGATGCAAGAATACACAGAAAGGCAGTTTAATGAACTCAGAAACACAATCAAAGAACACCATGAGCATTTTACAAAAGAGATTGAAATCTTGAAAAAGAACCAAATAGAATTTCTGGAGATTAAGAACTCAATAGAAGAAATTAACAATAAAATATCCACTTTAGGTAGTAGAGTTGACCAGATGGAAGAAAGAATCAATGACATCGAGGATAGGAACCTGGAATTTACACAGATGGAAGAAGAAAGAGACTTGAGACTTAAAAGAAATGAAAGAACTCTACAAGAACTTTCTAACTCCATCAGAAAGAGCAATATAAGAATAATGGGCATACCTGAAGAAGAAGAAAGAGGGAAGGGAACAGAGAATATATTCAAACAAATCGTCGATGAGAACTTCCCAAACTTCTGGAAGTCCAAACTTCTGGATTCCAAACCTCGAATCCAAGAAGCAAATAGAACACCTAATTACCTCAATCCCAACAGGCCTTCACCAAGGCACATTGTATTGAAGCTGTCTAAAATCAATGACAAAGAAAGAATCCTCAAGGCAGCCAGGGAAAAGAAGACGGTAACTTACAAAGGAAAGCCCATTAGATTATCATCAGATTTTTCAGCAGAAACTCTACAAGCTAGGAAGAAATGGAACAAAATATTTAAACTATTTAAAGAGAGAAATTATGAGCCAAGAATAATATATTCAGCAAAAATCTCCTTTAGATATGAAGGAGGAATAAAGACCTTTCCAGACATCCAGAAGCTGAGGGAATTTTCTAATACACGACCTACACTACAAGAAATGCTAAAGGAGGCTATTAGACCACCATCAACAGGGACAACTTGTGGAAACCGAAACATGAAACGGGGCAGCGTAAAGGCCTGAACTGGAATATGGGAATAGAGAAAGTAAGCGTACTGAAGAAACTGGAATACTCTAAATATCAAACTTTTTTTTACATAAACTCAAGGGTAACCACTCAAAAAACATCCAAATCTGAAATATATACTGTAATAAAAGAAGAAACAGAGGAAAACATCATAGAATACCACCACACAGAAATAACAGACAACAACAAACAGGCAAAGAAACAATGGAGACACAGCCTTACCAGAAAACTAAAGACAGAATGACAGGAAATTCTCACATATCAATAATCACCCTAAATGTAAATGGACTGAACTCACCAATAAAGAGACACAGAGTAGCAGATTGGATCAAAAAACTAAACCCAACCATATGCTGCCTACAAGAGACACATCTCAGCTACAAGGACAAACATAGACTCAAAGTGAAAGGGTGGAAATTGACACTCCAAGCAAATGGCACCCAGAGAAAATCAGGTGTAGCAATAATGATTTCCGATGAAACAGACTTCAGGGTGAAAAAGATAACAAGAGACAAAGATGGACATTTCATAATGGTAAAGGGGACTATACAACAAGAAGACATAACAGTCATCAATATTTATGCCCCCAATCAGGGAGCACCAAAATATATCAAGCAACTACTAACAGAACTAAAGTGAGAAATTGACCAAAACACAATTATACTAGGGGACTTAAATACATCATTGACAGCTATGGATAGATCATCCAAACAGAAGATAAATAATGAAACCGCAGCCCTAAATGACACTTTAGATGAAATAGACATAATTGACATATATAGAGCACTTCATCCTAAAACATCAGACTACACATTCTTTTCTAGTGTACATGGGACATTCTCAAGGATAGACCATATATTGGGACACAAAATCAGCCTCAGCAAATTTAAGAAGATTGAAATCATACCAAGCATCTTCTGTGATCACAAAGCTTTGAAATTGGATATCAACTGCAAAAAGAAAGCAGGAAAAAACACAAATACATGGAGATTAGACAACGTACTTTTAAAGTACGACTGGGTCAAAGAAGAAATTAGAGGAGAGCTCAAAAGATACATCGAAACAAATGACAATGACAATACATCCTACCAAAATTTTTGGGATGCAGCGAAAGCAGTTTTAAGAGGGAAATTTATATCATTACAGGCCTATCTCAAGAAACAAGAAAAATCCCCAATAAATAACCTCATGTTACACCTTAAAGAACTAGAAAAAGAAGAACAAGCGAAACCCAAGGCCAGCAGGAGAAAGGAAATAACAAAAATCAGAGCAGAACTAAATGAAATAGAGAACAAAAAGACAATAGAAAAAATTAATGTGACAAAGAGCTGGTTCTTTGAAAAGATTAACAAAATCGACAAACCCTTGGCTAGACTCACTAAGATAAAAAGAGAGAAGACACTAATTAACAAAATCAGAAATGAAAAAGGGGAAGTTATCACGGACACCACAGAAATACAAAGGATTACCCAAGAATACTATGAAGGACTATATGCCACCAAATTTAATAACTTAGAAGAAATGGACAAGTTCTTAGAAACATATAGCCTTCCAAGGCTGAATCATGAAGAACTGGAAAATCTTAACAGGCCGATCACCAGTAACGAAATTGAATCAGTCATCAAAAATCTTCCCAAAATCAAAAGTCCTGGACCAGATGGCTTCACCAGTGAATTCTACCAAACCTTCAAACGGGATCTAATACCAATCCTGCTCAAACTCTTCCAAAAAATTGTAGAAGAGTCAGTACTCCCTAACTCATTTTATGAGGCCAACATTACCCTGATACCAAAACCTGGTAAGGACAACACAAAAAGGAAACCTATATCTCTGATGAATACAGATGCAAAAATCCTAAACAAAATTCTAGCAAATCGAATACAACAATGCATTAAAAAGATTATTCATCATGACCAAGTGGGGTTCATCCCCGGGGTCACAAGGATGGTTCAACATTCGCAAATCCATCAATGTGATACATCACATAAACAAAATAAAGGACATCTATCAATTGATGCAGAAAAAGCATTTGATAAGATACAACATCCATTTATGATTAAAACACTTACTAAAATTGGTATAGAAGGAAAATACCTAAACGTAATAAAGGCCATATACGACAAGCCCTCAGCTAATCTCATTATTAATGGTGAAAAGCTGAAGCCCTTTGCTCTACATTCAGGAACACGACAAGGTTGTCCCCTATCACCTCTGCTTTTCAACATGACAATTTAACTTCTTCATTCCCAATTTGGATGCCTTTTATTTCTTTCTCTTGCCTGATAGCTCTGGCGAGGACTTCCAACACTATGTTTCTGACTACATCAGTAAGAACAATATAAGAATAATGAGCATACCAGAAGGAAAACAAAGAGAGAAGGGAACAGAGAATATATTCAAACATATTGTGTGTTTTTTTGTTTTTTTGTTTTCTTGTTTGTTTGTTTGTTTTGTTTTGTTTATTTGTTTATTAGTTTCAGGTGTACAAGACAAGGTAATACTTAGACGTTCATCATTTACATCCCTCACACTGTGAACCCCCCTCCCCCCATCCACTATCCCTCCGACCTCACACTGAACCATCACATTATATATATAAAATTATAGTAGGCATTCATTAATGTTTAGCTTCTGGTGTACAATGCCATGATCAGGTATCCACAGTATCCCTGAGGTGGTCTCCCAAATAGGACGCATGTCCATCGGATACCCAACAAAATCTTTACAACATTATTGAATACCTTCCCCAAATTAATTTTCAAAAAAACCCTGAGGCCATCTTGTGGTTACCAGCTGCTTCCAAATTCCTTCACCTTTTCCCTTATCCCCAACCCCCCCCACACCCATCTAACAACTCTCGGTTTTTTCTTGGTGTCCCCAAAACTGTTTCTGATTAGTTCATTCACATAGACTTTTCTTTAGATTCCATATATAAGTGAGATCATATGGTACTTGTCTTTCTCTTTCTGACTTATTTCACTTAACATAATGTTCTCTAGATCCATCCATGTTGTTGCAAATGATAAGATTTCTTTCTTCTTTATGGCTGCGTAATACTCCATTGTATAAATATACCACAGCTTCTTAATCCAGTCATCTACCGATGGGCATTTTGGTTGTTTCCATATCTTGGCTATTGTGTAAAGTGCTGCAATAAACATAGGAGTGCATACAGATTTTTGAATTGGAGTTTTGGATTTCTCCGGGTAGATGCCTAGGAGTGGAATTACTGGATCATAGGGTAGTTCCATTTTCAGATTTCTGAGATACCTCCATACTGTTTTCCATAGTGGCTGCACTAATCTGCAATCCCACCAACAGTGCACTAGCATTCCCTTTTCTCCACATCCACGCCAGCATTTGTTGTCAAACATATTGTTGATGAGAACTTCCCAAACTATGGACAGAACTGGATCCTCGAATCCAAAAGCAAATAGAACACCTAATTACCTCAATCCCCAAAGACCTTCTCAAAGGCACATTGTATTGAAGCTTTCTAAAATCAACGACAAAGAAACAATCATCAAGCCAGCAAGGGAAAAGAAGACGGTAACCTACAAAGGAAAGCTCATTAGATTATCATCAGATTTTTCAGCAGAAACTTTACTAGCCAGGTGGGAGTGGACCCAAACATTCAAACTATTGAAAGTGACAAATTATGAGCCAAGAATATCCTTTAGATATGAAGGAGGAATAAAGACCTTTCCAGACATACAGAAGCAGAGGAAATTTTCTAATATAAACCTGCAATACAAGAAATAATAAAAGAGTCTATTCATCCACCATCAACAGGGACAATTTGTGGCAACACACAAAGGGGGAGAGTAAAGTCCTGAACCAGAATATGGGAAAGGAGAAAAAGAGCATGCCGAAAAAAATGGAATACTCAATATCAAACTTTCTTTACATAAACTTAAGGGTAACCACTCAAAAAAAAAAAAAATCCAGAACTGAAATGTATACTGTAAACAAAGAAGAAACAGGGAGAAATATCATACAATACCTCCACACAGAAATAACGGACAACAACAAAAAGGCAAAGAAACAATGGAGACAGAGCATTACCAAAAAACTAAAGATAGAATGACAGGAAATCCTCACGTCTCAAATCACCCTAAACGTAAATGGACTGAACTCACCAATAAAAAGGAACAGAGTAGCAGATTGGATCAAGAAACTAAACCCAACCATATGCTGTCTCCAAGAGACACATCTCAGCAACAAATGACACATTAGCAGCTATAAATGACACATTAGATGAAATGGACACGATTGACATACATAGAGCACTTCATCCTAAATAGCAGCTATAAATGACACATTAGATGAAATGGACACGATTGACATACATAGAGCACTTCATCCTAAAACATCAGAGTATACATTCTTTTCAAGTGTGCATGGAATATTCTCAAGGATAGACCATATATGGGACATAAAATCAGCCTCAGCAAAATGAAGACGATTGAAATCATACCAAGCATATGGTCTCTGATCACAAGGCTTTCAAATTGGATATCACCTGCAAAAGGAAAGCAGAAAAAAACACAAATACATGGAAATTAAACAACATACTTTTAAGAACGATTGGGTCAAAGAAGAAATTATAGGAGACATCAAAAGATACATAGAAACAAATGACAATGAAGATACATCCAACCAAAATCTTTGGGATGCAGCGAAAGCAGTTTTAAGAGGGAAATTTATACCATTACAGGCCTATCTCAAGGAACAAGAAAAATCCCCAAAAAATAACTTCATGTTAAATCTTAAAGAAGTAGAAAAAGAAGAACAAGAGAACCCAAGGTCAGCAGAAGAAAGGAAATAACAAAAATCAGAGCAGAACTAAATAGAGAACAAAAACACAATAGGAAATATTAATGTGACAAAGCTGGTTCTTTGAAAAGATTAACAAAATCAACAAAAATTTGGCTAGACTCACTAAGATAAAATGAGAGAAAATACTAACAAAATCAGAAATGAAAAAGGGGAAGTTATCACGGACACCACAAAAATACAAAGAATCATGCAAGAATACTAAGAAGGACTATATGCCACCAAATTCAATAACCTAGAAGAAATGGACAAATTCTTAGAAACACATAGCCTTCCAAGGCTGAACCATGAAGAACTGGATAATCTAAACAGACTGATCACCAGTAAAGAAATTCAATCAGTCATCAAAAACCTTCCCAAAATCAAAAGTCCGGGACCAGATGGCTTCACTAGTAAATTCTACCATAGCTTCAAACAGGATCTAATACCAATCCTGCTCAAACTCTTCCAAAAAACTTGAAGGAGAGACAGTACTCCCTAACTCATTTTATGAAACAACATTACCCTGATACCAAAACCTGGTAAGGACAACACAAATAAAGGAAACTACAGACCAATATCTCTGATGAATACTGATGCAAAAATCCTATACAAAATTCTAGCAAATCGATTATAACAATGCATTAAAAAGATTATTCATCACGACCAAGTAGGGTTCATCCCTGGGCACAAGGATGGTTCAACATCCACAAATTCATCGATGTAATACATCACATCAACAAAACAAAGAACAAAAATCATATCAGTATATCAATTGATGCAGAAAAAGCATTTCACAAGATACAACATCCATTTATGATTAAAACACTTAATAAAATAGGTATAGAAGGAAAATACATTAACATAATAAAGGCCATATATGACAAGCCCTCAGCTAACCTCATAATTAATGGTAAAAAACTGAAGCCCTTTGCTCTACGTTCAGGAACACGACAGGTCCTCTATGACCACTGCTTTTTAACATAGTGTTGGAAGTCCTTGCCAGAGCAATCAGGCAAGAGAATGTAATAAAAGGCATCCAAATTGTGAATCAAGAAGTCAATCATCAATCTTCGCAGTTGACATGATACTAAATATAGAAAACCCTAAAGACTTCACTAAAAAGCTGTGAGAAACAATCAACGAATACAGTAAATTTGCTGGCTACCATATCAACGTACAAAAGTCCATTGCATTCCTATATACTAACAATGAAATGTCAGAAAAAGAAATACAAAATATAATTCCCATTGCAATTGCAGCAAAAAGAATAAAATACCTAGGAATAATCTTAACCAAGAAAGTGAAGGACCTGTATGACAAAAACTATAAGACATTTTTGAAAGAAATTGAAGAAGACACAAAGAAATGGAGAGACATTTCGTGCTCATGGATTGGAAGAATCAACATAGTTAAAATGGCCATATTACCCAAAGCAATATACAGATTTAATGCAATCCCCATCAAAATCCCCATGGCATTTTTTAAAGAAATAGAACAAAAAATCATCAGATTTGTTTGGAACCACAAAAGACCCCGAATAGCCAAAGCAACTTTAAGAAAAAAGAACAATACTGGAGGTATCACACTCCCTGACTCTAGAATGTACTACAGGTCTACAAAAATCAAAACAGCATGGTATTGGCAGAAAAACAGACACATAGATAATGGGATAGAATTGAGAACCCAGAAATAAAACCACATAAATATAGACAGATGATTTTTGACAAAAAAGCTAAAAACATGCAATGGAGGAAAGACAGCCTCTTCAATAAATGGTGCTGGGAGAATTGGATAGCCACATGCAAAAGAATGAAACTGCACTGGTATCTGCCACCATGTACCAAAATTGATTCAAAATGGATCAAAGGCTTAAGCATAAGACCTGACACAATAAACTGCATAGAAGAAAACATAGGTACTAAACTTATGGACCTTGGGTTCAAATAGCATTTTATGAATTTGACTCCAAAGGCAATGGAAGTAAAAGCTAAAATAAACGAATGGGACTATATGAAACTTAACAGCTTCTGCACAGCAAAAGAAACCATCGACAAAATAAAGAGGCAACAGACTGAATGGGAGAAGATTTCTGCAAACAGTGCCTCCGATAAGTGGCTAATATCCACAATATACAAGGAACTCATGAAGCTCAACAACAAAAAAACAAACAACCTAATTGAAAAATGGGCAGAGGACCTGAAGACACATTTCTCCAAAGAGGACATACAAATGGCAAATAGACCTATGAAAAAATGCTCTACATCACTAATTATCAGAGAAATGCAAGTAAAAACCATAATGAGATATCACCTCACCCCTTGTTGATGAATGGCTATCATCAACAGGACAAATAGCAACAAGTGTCGGAGAGGCTGTGGAGAAAAAGGAACCCTCATACACTGTTAGTGGGAATGCAGATCTGTGCAGACTTTATGGAAGGCAGTGTGGAGGTTCCTCAAAAACTTCCGAATAGAATTACCGTATGACCCAGCAATCCCTCTCCTGGTTATCTACCCAACAAATTTGAAAACTTTTATACATAAAGACACGTGTGCTCCAATGTTCATTGCAGCTTTGTTTACAGCAGCCAAGACATGGAAACCACCAGAATGTCCTTCGATAGATGAATGGATAAAGAAGTGGAATACTATTCGGCAGTAAGAAAAGATGATATAGGAACATTTGTGACAACATGAATGGATCTTAAGAGTATAATGCTAAGTGAAATAAGTCAGACAGAAAAAGCAGAGAACCATATGATTTCACTGATATGTGGTATAGAAACCAAAAACAACAAAAGAACAAGACAAACAAATGAGAAACAAAAACTCATAGACACAGACAATAGTTTAGTGGTTACTAGAGGGTAAGGGGAGTGGGGGGAGGGAGATGAGGGTAAGGGGGATCAAATATATGGTAATGGAAGGAGAACTTACTCTGGGTGGTGAACACACAGTGGGATTTATAGATGATGTAATACCGAATGTATACCTGTAATCTTGTAATTTCACTAACAATTGTCACCCCAATAAATTTAAAAAAAAGAAGTTGTGGTATATTTATACAATGAAATACTATTTGGCGGTAAGAAAAGATGATATTGGAACATTTGAGACAACATGGATGGATGTTGAGAGTATATTGCTAAGTGAAATAAGTCAGACAGAAAAAGCAGAGAACCATATGATTTCACTGATATGTGGCATATAAACCAAAAACAACAAAAGAACAAGACAAACAAATGAGATACACAAACTCATAGACACAGACAATAGTTTAGTGGTTACCAGAGGGTAAGGTGTGGGTGGAGGGTGGAAGATGAGGGTAAGGGCGATCACTATATGGTGATGGAAGGAGAACTGATTCTGGTTGTTGAATACACAATGGGATTTATGGATGATGTGGTACAGAATTGTGCACCCGGAATCTTTGAAATTTTACTAACAAATATCACCTCAATAAATTAAAAAAAAAGAAATAAGTCAGACAGAGGAAGACAAACACCATATGATCTCACTTAAATGTGGAGTCTAAAGAAAATAATAAATGGATGAACTAATCAGGAACAGTCTCTGAGACATAGAGGCAAAACTGAGGATTGCTACATGGGAGGGGATTTGGGGATGAAGGGGAAGGTTGAGGGGATTAGGAAATACAAGCGGTGACCACAAGATTGCCTCAGGGATATGAAAGTCAATTTGGGGAATGTAATGAATAATGTAAAGATTTTGTAGGGTATCCGATGGACACTTGTTTCTTTAGGGAGCCCACCTGAGGGATGATGTAGATGCCTGATCACTGCACTGTACACCTGAAACTGAAACTAAACAATAATGAATGTTGACTACAATTACATATATATATATATGGTTACAAGAAGTGGAGTACAACATTAGGAATAGAGACAATGGAAAAGTAATGCTGTATGTGATGTCAGAGGGATAGTAGATTGCGGGAGGGGGTTATCACTGTGTGAGGGATATAAATGATAAATGTCTACTACATTGTTTTATACACCTGAAACTAATAAATTTTTGTTTTAAAAGTCCTAACTGTGGATGAATGCAATACTTGTTTTATTTGCACACCTTTTTTGGCTGTTCACAGGTAGGAGATTCCCAAAGCTTGAATATTTGAATATTTAAATTCAAATACTTGAATCTGTAGTTCTCCTACCCTGTACTGACTCAGAAAGTCTAGCAAATTACTGTCCTTGAGCTCTCTTGCTGAGCATATTGCATGACTGAGTGCTCACTGTATGTCAAATATCCCCCACAAGATAGTTTATCAGGCACCACCAGTTGTCACAAAATTAATATTTCACTTGTATTGTTCCAATGTCTTACTAGTAGAGATATAGTAGTAGTTTATATGATTAAGGCTTTAGATAGCTGGGTTTTTGGTAAGTTGAGCTGGTCAGAATTTGAAATTTATGCCCCTTTAGTACATGCTCCTTTAAATGAGTGCCTGACTGAATAACCAATATTTCTAGCCCAGCCAAGCATATATTGAATAAATGGACAAATAAATGAATGAATGAGTGAGTGAAAAAATTAATGATAGTATTATAGGACCAGTGTAGCCTAAAACTAGGGAATGATACCTTCCTGTTACTCTCTCTGCCTCTGTCAATCTTTTTTTTGTTTCATATTTTTGCCTTTCAACCTCTTAATAACATCCCCAAAACTGCCTTCCTGAAATTCCCAAATTATCTTCAAAAAACTTGTAAATTCCAAGCTTTGGTTATATCATATACCACTGTACTTCCCAGGAAATTAAAATATCCCCGCAAGCCATATATCCATGTATGCATAACACAGACAAACTTTCCAGGCGATCAATCCATATATTTGACTGCTTTGTAAGGCATTTACTAAATGCAAAACAAATCATTCTGGGTGCCTCATTTGTAAAACATTTCCCTATGTGTTTAGAGAGTGCAGTCACCCGGTCATTTACATTCTGAGACATGAAGTTTTCCAGATGGTTTAGTGTATGCTCACTAAGATGGTCTTCCCCATTAACTCCTCAGCTCTCAACACATGCTGTTTCCGAGTCTGTTCTAGGTGATAATCTCATGGCCTAGCAATAGCCCAGTAGAATTAGTATTAGGTGCTTGGCTTAGCACTAAAAGATTTAGAAATATTTTAACAGAAGTTCTACTAAGAAGGCCCATCTGCAGAGCCTGAATGTTAAGGTTTTGAGGAGGAGAAAATGAAGGGGGAAAAATATTGTTTGCAAAAGAGAAAGTTTATTGGACTTTGTATTACTATGCTGTTTTAAGTTTTGTTTCTTGATAATAGCCTCTGCATTAAAAATTGGAATGCCAGTATTTTATTGGGAAGTACTCCTAGAACTGAAGGAACTGAGGAAAGCAGAATTTGGTAAATTAACCAAAAATCACTTGGAACCAAGATCTTAGCCAATCACCTAAGGAACTCAGGAGCCCTATGGGCCTTCAGACTTTTTTCACAGTGAGGCAAGGAGATAAGACCATTTTATTCTTTCATCTTCTACTCACTGAATATGTGCTGCCCCTCTAGAAAAGCTATAACATTGGGCAAGACAGTAACGTTTGGCAATGGGGAATTGCTAGGAAGTGACTCTGCTATGAAGGAACTCAGATAATTAGGCAACGTCTTGATCTGTGCCAACAACTCTAACAACAGAGGGAATAAGTGTCTTGTTCCTGAAAGGAGATCTGGGCAACACACCATAACGTCCACTAAATCTGCCATATCTAGAGTTAGAAATATGAGGACATAATAACCAATTCAGTGATATACTCTTCATTTAAAAAAAATTGTTAATTTTATTACATTTTCATTCATTTAAATTTATTTTGCTTTTTGAAAACTTTACTTGCTTTGATATTCAATATTATTTCATATTAATTTCAGGTATACAGCAGAGTGGTTAGACATTTATATAATTAAAGAGGTGGTACCTCTGAATTGTCTGGTATCTATCTGGCATTATGCATAATTATTACCATATTATTGACTCTATTCCCTATTTTTTTATTTAATATCTGCATGATGATTTTGTAACTACAATTTGTACTTCATAATCCCTTCACCTTTTTCACCCTGCCCACAAAACTCCCTCCTCTCAATCACCACAAAAAATATAGTACCCATCTGACATCACACATAGTTGACACAATATTAGTGATTATATTATTTATGCTATACCCTACATCCCCATGACTCCTTTGTAACAACAAATTTGTACTTCTTAATCTCTTCTTTTTCAGTAATCCCCAAACCCCATTCCATCTGGCAATCATCAAAATGTTCTCTGTTTCTATGAGTTTGTTTCTGTTTTGTTTATGTATTTTGTTCTTTAGATTCCACATAAAAGTAAAATCTGTCTCTCTCTGACATCCTCCGCTCAGCACAATATGCTCCAGGTCCATCCATGCCACCCCAGATGGCAAGAACTCATTTCCATCTATGGCCAAGCAATATTCTATTGTATATACGTAACACCTACTCTTTATCATCAACAGACACCTAGGCTGCCTCCACATCTTGGCCATGATTTAAAAAAAAAAAAATGCTGCAATAAACATAAGGATGCATTCATCCCCTCAAACTAGTGTTTTCAGTTTCTTTGGGGTTTTCTGTTTGTTTGTTTGTTTTTATAGAAAGGTGTCTTGGAGGAATTTTTTAAAATTTTTTTATTAGTTTCAGGTGTACAAAACAATGTAATAGTTAGACATTTATCACTTATATCCCTCACACAGTGATAACCCCTCTCCCCCCATCTACTACCCCTCTGACATCGCATACAGCCATTACATTTCCACTGTCTCTATACCTAATGCTGTATTCCACTTCTTGTAAATATATATATATATATTCTTGTATATATATATATATATATATATATATATATATATATATATATATACATATAAAGTTGTAGTTGACATTCATTATTGTTCAGCTTCACTTTAAGGTGTACAGTGCAGTGATCAGGCATCTACATCATCCCTGAGGTGGTCTCTCTAATGAGACAAGTGTCCATCGGATACCTTACCAAATCTTTACAACATTATTGATTACATTCCCCAAATTGACTTTCATATCCCCGGGGCAATCTTGTGGTTACCGATTGTGCTTTCTAATCCCCTCACATTCCCCTTTATCCCCACCCCCCCTCCTATCTAGCAATCCTCAGTTTTTCCTCTATGTCTCTGAGACTGTTTCTGATTGGTTCATTCATTTATTCTTTTCTTTAGATTCCAAATATAAGTGAGATCGTATGGTATTTGTCTTTCTACGTCTGACTTATTTCACTTAGCATAATGTTCTCTAGGTCCATCCATATTGTTGCAAATGGTAAGATATCATTCTTCTTTATGGCTGCATAATACTCCATTATATAAATGAAGTACCACAGTTTCTTAATTTAGTAATCTACTGAGGGGCATTTCTGTTGTTTTGTTTTGGGTTTTTTTGGATAAATATCCAGAAGTGGAATGACTGGGAACTTGTTTGTCTCTTGTTATAGCCTTTGTTTTAATGTCTATTTTCTCTGGTATAAGTATTTCTAACCCAGCTTTTTTGTTTTCTTTTCCATTTTCATGAAATATCTTTTTTCCATCTCTTTGCTTTCAGTCTGTGTTTTTCAATTTGAAGTAAGTCTTTTGCAGGCAGCATATGTAAGGGTCTTGTTTTCTTATGCATTCAGCCACCCTATCTTTTGATTGGAGCATTTAATTTATTTACATTTAAAGCAAGTGTTGCTAGATATATAGTTATTGCCATTTTATTATTCATATATTTTACTTTTTTTTTTTCATATTAAAGCTGTCTCTCTGAGATTCCTTGTAATACTGGTTTAGTGGTGATGGACTCCTTTAGCTTTTTGTTGTCTGGAAATTTTTGTATCTGTCCTTCAATTCTAAATGATTGCTTTGCTGGGTACAGTAATCTTGGTTGAAAGTCTTGCTTTTCAAAACTTTGAATATTTCCTGCCAATCCCTCTGGCCTACAAAATTTCTGTTGAGAAATCAGCTGACAATCTTATGGGAGCTCACTTGTAGGTAACTAACTGCTCTTCTCTTGTTGATTTTGAGATTCTCTCTTTGTCTTTAACCTATGGCATTTTAATTATGTGTCATGGTGTGGGTCTGTTTAGGTTCATCTCATTTGGGACTCTCTGTGCTTCCTGGGTTTGTATATTTATTTATTTTTGGCCAGATTAGGAGAGTTTTCTGCCATTATTTCTTCAAGTAGATTTTCAATTCCTTGTTCTGTTCCATCTCCTTCTGGTACCCCTATGATATGAATGTTGGTACTCTTGATGTTGTTCCAGAGGCCCCTTAAACTACCTCATGTTTTTGGATTTTTTTTTCTGTTCTGATTGGGTATTTTTTGCTAGCTTATCTTATAAATCTCTGATTCGATTCTCTGCTTCATCTAATCTATGGTTGATCACCTCTAATGCATTATTCTTTTGGTTATTGTATTCTTTATTTCTGACTGGTTCTTTTCATGTTTACTATCTCTATTTTTATGTTTCCTATTATTAAAGTTGTCCTTGAGATCACTGAGCATCCTTATAACCAGTGTTTTGAATCATGTGTCTGGTAGATAGTTTGTCTCCATTTTGTTTAATGTTTTTTTTGTTTTTGTTTTTGTTTTTCCTAGAGATTTGTTCTGTTGTTTTATTTGGGACATTTTTCTTCATCTTCCCATTTTGGCTGCCTCTTGTGTTTGTTTCTATGTATTAGTTAGAGCTACTATGCCTCCTGGTCTTAGAGTGATCTTATGTTGTATGTGTCCTGTGGGACCCAGTGGTGTAGTATCCCTGGTCACCAGAACCAGGTGCTCCAGGTGTGTACCTTGTATGGGTTCCCTCCTGTTGTCATGGACACTTGGTTGCTGTTTGCACATCAATAGAAGGTATTGACCTCAGGCTGATTATTGTGAAGACTGGCCATGACTATAGTGGAGGCCTATAGTAGAGGAACAAAGGCTGAATCTACAGAGCAGGGTTCGTTTTAGCAAGGCTTTTGTGCATGCTCAGTCTGCACTTTGGGTGTGCTGTCATTGGAGGTGGTGGAGTGATGCTGGCTTGGTCCAAAGCTAGCCACCAAGCATGCCAGCCCTAGGGCCTCCTTCAAGGGGACCTGCAGCAGGCCATTTAGCTGCAACCTGTGCCCTTCTCAGGGCCAACTGGCATGAGCTACAAAATAATACCCAGTTGGCGGCCACCCACACTGGTTTTGGAGGTGCCTCAGGAAGCCAATCTGTGAACTAAGGCCAGTTGTCACTAGTGCTGGGATTTGGACTACTCATCTAGAGGTATAGGACATGCCAAAGCCAGATGCTGTTTGTTTGGCATTTGTGAATCTTTGAGAGATTTTATGAAAGTTCACAGCATGAGCTAAGTCAGGTTGCTTGTATGGAAAAGCCACTGGAAGTAGCTTTGGTGTGCTAGAAAGTTGGGTAGAACAGGGTGTCAGGGAATCACTAGGGCAGGAAGGATGAAAGGTGATCGAGAGGGAAGATAAAATATAATGCCTGCCTGTGTCTGCATGAAAGGAGGTGGAAGGATCAACAAAGAAACAATGGCTTCTGCCAGCTCCTCTGCCTGGGAGGAAGCCCTCACCCTGAAGCTAATCAATTCAGCTCTTTCCTATATATCCCTGATGACTTTTGAGGTGCTCCAGCACTGGAGCTCAGAGAGAGTGAGTCCATCAGCGAGTAGGTCTATGCATCTAGGACTAGAGGCCGCCCTCTGGCTCGCTCAGCCACAATCTCCACTGGTTTTCACAGCCAGAATTTATGGGGACTTCTCTCCCTGGCACTGGAACCCTGGGCTGGGAAGCCTGGTATGGGACTGGGTCCCCTCACTCCTTTGGGGACACCTGCACAGCTGAGATATCCCTCCTGATTTTCAATGGTCACACACAGATGTGGAACCAGCCCATTTAATGACTCTGCCCCTCCTACCAGACGCAAGGTGTTTTCTTCTGTATGCCATAGTAGAGCTTTGGTCCAGATAGATTTCAGGCAATTGTTAATGATGGTTGTTCTGTAGTTTAGCTGTAATTGATGTGGTCCTAGGAGTAGGTGAGCACAGCATTTATCTACTCCACCATCTTGACCAGAAATCCCTATCTTCTTTATTTTTAATATCATAACATTTTTCTTCCAAAATATGAAATGAAGAGAACATTACTGGAAGAAAACTAGCATCCCTAAAGGGTCACAACTATTGACTCAAACTTTTATAAAGTCTTTCCTAAGCAAAAAATCCCAAACTAAATATTAGCTATCTCTCTATAACTGGAGATAGAAGAGCTATTTTAATCATTGTTTGATACTAATAATGATCATTTCTACTTTCTCAACATATATTCAAACTGAGCAAAGTATGTGTAAATGAACTACAAATGTACATAAATAGTTTCAACAACTCCTAGTGCCCTTCAGTGAAGATAAGCCTATTGACTTGTATTTTACTGATAGAGAAGCAACTTTTTTAGAGGTTTTTTTGTTTGTTTGTTTTTTTTGTGTTTTTTTTTTTTTTAACAGGACTTTATTGGGTAACAGTGTGTACTTCCAGGATTTATTTTTCCAAGTCAAGGAAAACTTGGAAAATTTATTTTTCCAAGTTTTACCCTCAGTTGTAGCTGTGGAGGACAGAACCCAGTTCCAGGTGAAGTCGCCATTGTTAGTTGCAGGGGGCACAGCCCACCATTCCTGGTGGGAATCAAACCAGCAAATTTGTGGTTGAGAGGATGTGCTCCAACCAACTGAGCCATCTGGGAGCTCAGTGGCAGCTCAGTTCAAGGTGCCATGTTAAATCTTAGTTGCAGGGGCAGAGTCCACCATCCCTTGTGGGAGTCGAGGAATTGAACTGGCAACCTTGTGAGTGAGAGCTGACTGGCCCATGTGGGAATCGAACCGGCAGCCCCCGGTGTTAAGAGCACAGAACTCCAATCACCTGAGCCACTGGGCCAGACCCCAGAGGTGTTTTGTTATCTTTTGTTTTTTAATTAATATGGAAGGAAAATGTTTTTGATAAAATTACTCATTCAACCATTAAAAGCCAAAATTAAAACCCAGGACTCATAAAAACTTGTAAGGCACTTAGCTAGAATTTTGTTAGATTGGGCTGGCCAAGGGTTTCCAAATTCCTGACGTTTTGGAACGTTTGGAAATCAAAAATGGGAAATTGTGTTTCCTGAGAATCTTTGGGAATTCTCGAAATAATCTTTTTTATTTAATTTTCTTTGATCATCTGTAATAATGGCTGTAAAAATAAATGTTAACAAACAGAAAAGCCATAGAGAAGGTGGGGCAACCGGTGTTCATGGCCCCGGGTGCAATCTTTCAGAGGTTTTGAGACACTTCTATATGTAAAAGGTAGATGCAAAACTTCAGTAAATAAAGTTACCTAAATGGAGGTAGACCGAAATTCATGTCTAGTGTATCTCTTGCCCTAAGCACTGAACAAAGGTCACTACAGTATCATTTTGGTTAGGTTACTGTTATATTTCAGGTTTCCTCAAAATGTAAACGATGTAATTAATACAAACTTTATTTAACCAAACCATATAGTATACAGTGAGTTTTTACATATATCATACAATGTATTAACATTCCAAATCTCATTTAAATATTTTATTTATTAAATTAAATATTAATAGAAAAAAAGGAAATATTATAAATTTGAAAATTTAAAAATACTTCCAATACATTTTATTTGTTATTTTTGAAATGAAACTTTAAGAAACATAGAACATTGGGATTGTAGTCATCAAAATGGTGGCAAGAGGTGAGCGTCTGTAAAGCTCCCCTGGTATTTACAACCAATAGAACAACAATAACTCCATAAAGGACTCCCTGGATAGCAGACAGGCAAGACGAAGAGGCCCACTACTGAATTCACCTAAAGGTGGAAGAATCCTGCCAGCAGGGGAGGAGGGAAGGGAGAAGTGCGGAGACAGACACGTGGGCACAGGACACAGACCTAGCTCAGTACTCCAAGCTCGCTGCATCCCGGAACTACCCCAGCTGAGGGAGAGGAAAGAACTCGGACTGATATGGTTTTGTTTATGGTCCATAAGGCTGAGGGGGCAGCATATAACACGGCTGAACCCAACGCTCACAGCAGACACCTCACAGAAAACACTGAGGGAAGACGGCTGAAAACAGTAATTTAAGCCCTCACTGCTGAGCAGAGAATGGAAGCCCTAGGCACTGAGACTAGCCGCCCCCTCCCTACCCTACCAGAGCTCGCCAACACCCACTTGCCCGGTGCTAGAAGCGGAACACTAGCCATGTCAGATAAAAAGAACAGAATATTTGCTGTTCTGAAAACGGTGGACAGCAGACACAGATTTGCAGCCAAACTAGTTCCAGCAAAGGGGAAAGAGCTATGGAACTGGGACTGCTGTGGTGGTGTTCGCCGCCATTGCTCTGGGCCACCTCTCACAACTCACCATGCCACTGGCCACACCTATCTGGGCAGATCCCTGCAGGAGTAAACAGAACTGCTGAAACATACGGGCTCTGAATCGGGTGCAGAAAAAACTTTGGAACTTCAAAAGCTCTGAGCATCCCCAATGGGACATGGCACCCCATGACACAAAAAAACTGTTAAGAGAGGAGAAGCCCGTCTCCCAGAGAATCCTCCCATTGTGCGAGAGGCTGGAATAGTGCAGAGAAAACATAGCACTGCTGTCTGAAAGAAGAAAAAAAAGGCTGCACTCGGAGAGAAAATAAAAAACATTCTACAAACAAGTACTGGAAAACAAAAGAAAGACCTCTTCCTACCAATGTGTTGCAGAACACACTCCTGTAGATGTCTAGGAAGAGAAATAATAAATCAGTAATTACCATGAATAACCAAGGCAACAAGACAGCTCAGAAGGAAACTGAAAAGTCTCCAAAAAAGGAACTTAAAGATATGCAAATATATGACTTAAATGACAAAGAATAAAATATTGCAGTTCTAAAAAAACTAAAACGAGGTGCAAGAAAACACAGCAAGGCAATTTAATGAACTCAGAAACGCAGTCAAAAAACATGAGCATTTACGAACGAAATTGAAATTTAAAAAAAAAACCAAATGGAATTTCTTAAGATTAAGAACTCAATAGAAGAAATTAAGAATGAAATAACCAGCTTAGGTAGTAGAGTTGACCAGATGGAGGAAAAAATCAGTGATATCGAAGACAGAAACCTGGAAATTACACAGATAGAAGAAGAAAGAGATATGAGAATTAAAAGAAACAAAAGAATTCTACAATAACTTTCTGACTCTATCAGAAAGAGCAACATAAGAATAATGGGCATACCAGAAGGAGAAGAAAGAGAGAAGGGAACAGAGAATGTATTTGAAGAAATTGTTGATGAGAATTTCCCAAACTTGTGGAAAGAACTGTGTCCTCGAATCCAAGAAGCAAATAGAACACCTAATTACGTCAATCCCAAAAGGCCTTCTCCAAGGCACATTGTATTGAAGCTGTCTAAAATCAACGAAAAAGAAAGAATTCTCAAGGCAGCCACGGAAAAGAAGACAAAAACGTACAAAGAGGAGCCGATTAGATTATCATCAGATGTTTCAGCAGAAACTCCACAAGACAGGAGGGAGTGGAAACAAATATTCAAACTATTGAAAGAGAGAAATTATGAGCCAAGAATAATATTTCCAGCAAAGATATCCTTTAAATATGAAGGAGGAATAAAGACTTTTCCAGACATACAGAAGCTCAGGGAATTTTCTAATACACGACCTGCACTACAAGAAATACTAAAAGAGGGTATTCGACCATCATCAAAGGTGACAACTTGTGGCAACATACAAAGGGAGAGTAAAGACCTGAATCAGAAAATGGAAATGGAGAAAGTAAGCATGTTGAAAAAAATGCAATAGTTTAAATAGCAAACTTTCTTTTACATAAACTTAAGGGTAACTACTCAAAAAAAAATCCAGAACTAAAATATATACTGTAATAAAAGAAGAAACAGAGGGAAACAACATACAATGCCACCACACAGAAATAATAGACAACAACAAAAAGGCAAAGAAACAATGGAGACACAGCCTTATCAGAAAACTAAACATAGAATGACAGGAAAATCTCACGTACCAATAATCACCCTAAATGTAAATGGACTGAACACACCAATAAAAAGGCAAGGAGCAGCAGATTGGATCAAAAAACTAAATGAACCATATGCTGTCTCTAAGAGACACATCTAAGCTAAAAGGACGAGCATAGACTCAAAGTGAAAGCGTGGAAATTGACACTCCAAGCAAATGGTACCCAGAGAAAATCAGGTGTAGCCATAATGATATCAGATTAAACAGACTTCAGGGTGAAAAAGAAAACAAGAGACAAAGATGGACATTTCATAATGGTAAAGGGGATTATACAACAAGAAGACATAACAGTCATCAATATTTATGCCCCCAATCAGGGAGCACCAAAATATATCAAGCAACTACTAACAGAACTAAAGGGAGAAATTGACCAAAACACAATACACTAGGGAACTTAAATACATCATTGACAGCTATGGCTAGATCATCCAAACAGAAAATAAACAATGAAATAGCAGCCCTAAATGACACATTACATGAAATGAACATAATTGACATATAGAGCATTTCATCTTAAAATATCAGACTATACCTTTTTTTCGAGTGTACATAAAACATTCTCAAGGATGGACCATATTGGGACATAAAATCAGCCTCAGCAAATTTAAGAAGATTGAAATAATACCATGCATATTCTCTGATCACAAGGCTTTGAAATTGGATATCAACAGAAAAGAAAGCAGAAAAAGCACAAATACATGGAGATTAAAAAACATACTTTTAAGAAATGACTGGTCAAAGAAGACATTAGAGAAGAGATCAAAAGATACATAGAAACAAAGGACAATGAAAATACATCCTACCAAAAATTTTTGGATGCATCGAAAGCAGTTTTAAGAGGCAAATTTATATCATTACTGGCCTATCTCAAGAAACAAGAAAAATGTCAAATAAATAACCTCATGCTACACCTCAAAGAAATAGAAAAAGAAAAACAAGCGAAACCCAAGGTCAGCAGAAGAAAGGAAATAACAAAAATCAGAGCAGAGCTCAATGAAATAGAGAACCAAAAACAATAGAAAAAATTAATGTGGCAAAGAGCTGGTTCTTTGAAAAGATTAAAAAACCGACAAACCCTTGGCTACACTCACTAAGATAAAAAGAGAAAAGACACTAATTAACAATATCAGAAATGAGAAAAGGGAAGTTATCACGGACACCACAGAAATACAAAGGATCATTCAAGAATACTAGGAAGGACTATATGCCACCAAATTCAATAACCTAGAAGAAATGGACTAATTTTTAGAAACATATAGCCTTCCAAGGCTGAACCATGAAGAACTGGAAAATCTAAACAGACCGATCACCAGTAAAGAAATTGAATCAGTCATCCAAAACCTTCCCAAAAGCAAAAGTACGGGACCAGACGGCTTCACTAGTGAATTCTACCAAACCTTCAAAGAGTATCTAATACCAATCATGCTCAAACTCTTCCAAAAAACTTGAAAAAGAGTCAGTACTCCCTAACTCATTTTATGAAACAACATTACCCTGATACCAAAACCTGGTAAGGTCAACACAAAAAAAGAAAACTACAGACCTATATCTCTGATGAATACTGATGAAAAAATCCTAAACAAAATTTTAGCAAATCGAATACAACAATGCATTAAAAAGATTATTCATCATGACCAAGTGGAGTTCATCCCTGGGGCACAAGGATTGTTCAACATCCGCAAATGCCTCAATGTGACACATCACATAAACAAAATAAATGACAAAAATCATATGATTATATCAATTGATGCAGAAAAAGCATTTCACAAGATACAACATCAATTTATGATTAAAACACTTAATAAAATAGGTATAGAAGGAAAATACATTAACATAATAAAGGCCATCTATGACAAGTACTCAGCTAATCTCATAATTAATGGTGAAAAACTATACCTTTTGCTCTATGTTCAGGAACACGACAGGGTTGTCCTCTATCACCTCTGCTTTTCAACATAGTGTTGGAAGTCCTTGCCAGAGACATCAGGCAAGAGAAAGAAATAAAAGGCATCCAAATTGGGAGTGAAGAAGTTAAAATATCACTCTTTGCAAAGGACATGATGCTATATATAGGAAACCCTAAAGACTCCACCAAAAAGCTCTTAGAAACAATCAACAAATACAGTAAAGTTGCTGGCTACAAAATCAACGTAAAAAGTCCATTGCATTCTCGTATACTAACAATGAAATCTCAGAAAAAGTAACACGAAAAACAATTCCCTTTGCAATTGTAGCAAAAAGAATAAAAAACCTAAGAATGAACTTAACCAAGGATGTGAAGGACCTGTATGATGACAATATAAGACATTTTTGAAAGAAATTGAAGATGACACAAAGAAATGGAAAGACATTCCATGCTAAGGGATTGGAAGAAACAACATAGTTAAAATGGCCATATTACCTAAAGCAATATACAGATTTAATGCAATCCCCATTAAAATCCCAATGGCATTTTTTAAAGAAATAGAACAAAAAATCATCAGATTTCTTTGGAACCACAAAAGACCCCGCATAGCCAAAGCAACTTTAAGAAAAAAGAACAATACTGTCAGTATCACACTGCATGACTTTAGATTGTACTACAGGGCTACAATAATCAAAACAGCATGGTATTGGCAGAAAAACAGACACATAGACCAATGGGATAGAATTGAGAACACAGAAATAAAACCACATAAATATGGACAGATAATTTTTGACAAAGAAGCTAAAAACATACAATGGAGGAAAGACAGCCTCTTCAATAAATTGTGCTGGAAGAATTGGATAGCCACGTGCAAATGAATGAAACTGGACTGTTATCTGTCACCATGTACCAAAATTAATTCAAAATGGATCAAACACTTAAGCATTAGACCTGACAAAATAAACTGCATAGAAGAAAACATAGGTACTAAACTTATGGCCCTTGGGTTCAAAAAGCATTTTATGTGTTTGACTCCAAAGGCAATGGAAGTAAAAGCTAAATTAAACAAATGGGACTATATGAAACTTAAAATTTTCTACATAGCAAAAGAAACCATCAACAAAATAAAGAGGCAACCAACTGAATGTGAGAAGATTTTTGCAAACAGTTCCTCTGATAAGGGTCTAATATCCAAAATATACAAGGAACTCATGCAACTCTACAACAAAAAACCATACAACCCAATTGAAAAATGGGTAGAGGACCTGAAGAGACATTTATGCAAAGAGGACTTACAAATGGCAAATAGACATATGAAAAAATGCTCACCATCATTAATCATCATAGAAATGCAAATAAAAACTACAATGAGATACACCTCACCCCAGTCAGAATGGCTATCATCAACAAGACAAATAGCAACAAGTGTTGGAGAGGCTGTGGAGAAAAAGGAACCTTCATACACTGTTGGTGGTAATGTACACTGGTGCATCCGCTATGGAAGGCAGTGTGGAGGTTCCTAAAAAAATTACAAATAGAATTACCATATGATCCAGCAATCCCTCTTCTGGGTATCTATCCAAAGAATTTGAAATCATTTATACATAAAGACACGTGTGCTCCAATGTTCATTGTAGCTTTGTTTACGGTGGCCAAGACATGGAAACAACCAAAATGTCCTTCGATAGATGAATGGATAAAGAAATTGTGGTATATGTACACAATGGAATACTATTTGGAATTAAGGAAAGATGATATAGGAACATTTGTGACAACATGGATGGATCTTGAGAGTATAATGCTAATCGAAATAAGTCAGACAGGAAAACCCTATGATATCACTCATATGTGGTATATAAACCAAAAACAACAATAGAACAAGATAAACAAATGAGAAACAAAAACTCATAGACACAGACAATAGTTTAGTGGCTACCAGAGGGTAAGGAGGGGAATGGGGGTTGGAAGATGAGGGTAAGGGGTATCAAACATATGGTGATGAAAGTAGAACTGACTCTGGGTGGTGAACACATAATGGGATTTATAGATGATATAATACAGAATTTTACACCTGAAATCTATGTAATTTTACTAACACGTGTCACCCCAATAAATTAAAAAAAAAGACTGTTACTAAAAGAATTATTAAAGAGTGTACATCTTCAAGTAGAAACATAAACATAAAGGGGATTTCAGAAACAGTGATTTGAAATATAACTTAATTAAAATTCATTTTAATGTAGTAACTAAATTTATGTCTTAAAAAGATAAAAGTGAAAGGCAAATCTAGACTGCAAAAACAAAATGATATGGAATATTGTGTACCTATTTAAAATATACTAAAGCCTATTTCCAGTCTTTAGAAAGGTGGAAACTAGTTACCTTAGACTTTTTGAAGAAGAAAGTTAGTCAAATAAGTTAGTTCAAAATTAATAATACCACTAAACAAAAATGTAATTAATTTAAATTAAAAACTACACATAGAGAGGAATTGAAGACCTAAGATGTCGGAGTAGATACATGCTGTGTTTGCCTCATCTTGTGAACACATCAAAAGTAAAACTACATTATAGAACAATCAACCTAGAGGACTGTCTGAAGTCTCACAGTCTAGCAGAACAAAAGCTTCATAACTAAGGATGCAAACAAGAAGCCACATCAAGTCTATTCGGAGGGGCAGAGATGCGAAACAGGCTGACCCCAACCTTCTGTGTGGCAAATGAAAATTTGGAGGGACATGTCAGCCACAGACGTTCCCCACAGAGGAGCATAGGACCCCAGTCCCACACTAGACTCCCTAGCCTGGAGTAGTGGTGCCCGTAAGAGGAGCCTCCACAACATCTGACTGTGAAAAACAGTGGGGGGTTGGACAATCTGGGTGGGATAGAAGGCTTCGGGAACCTCAGCTTTCTTTTTAAAGGGCCTGTACAGACTAACGAGCACTTAACCTGGGCTCTGGCACAGGGACAGGGAGACCTCAGACATATGAGGACAGATGGTGGTGTGTGGCTATGGGGTGTGGGCCATATTCCCTGTGTGGGGTGCTTCTGCCCTGCAGACAGCAGTCAGGTGCCATTTTTCATGTGTTGAGCCCTCCCCGATGCCCATGGCTAAATCTGAATTAGAACTGGTCTGGTGAGCTCCTCTCCATCCACCCTGGTGACTCACTGAGACCCTGCAATAATCAACACCCTACTGCACAAGGCTGTGTCATTGACTGAATGTCCCAGGAGCCTGCAACCAGTAACAGGCCTCAGTACGTCCTGGCTTATTGTGCTCCTAGACCCAGTACTAGTGGCAGCTATGCTTAATTCACAGCATGGCCTCTCCCATGGCCCTTCAAGTCCAGCACAGGCAGCAACAAACTGTGGATCCCTTTGTAGCTCCTACAAGGTAGTCCTCAGCAATCAAGGCAGTGGCAGACCTGGAGCTGCACCAGAGCCTGTCCCAAAAAGCCCCAGAACAAACATACTTGGAGGTTGGTTTCAGACAACAGCAGAGCAACACCCAATTAACCCCACAAGTGGCACACCAAAATGGTGGTCTCAACAGGCACCAGAGCCAACTGGCGGGAATCCTGCTCTTGCAGTAAGCACCCCACATGCCAATAGCAATCAAACCTCAAATAAAATACACACAACCCACAAAAAAGGACACTATTGGATCACCCAGCACAGGTGAACAGGGAGACTGTGCCACAGGGCCCAACAGGGCACCTACAGGCCACCTGCAAGACCATATATATACACAATGGAATACTATTCGGCGTTAAGGAAAGATGATATAGGAACATTTGTTACAACATGGATGGATCTTGAGAGTATAATGCTAAGCGAAATAAGTCAGACAGAAAAAGCAGAGAACCATATGATTTCACTGATATTTGGTGTGTAAACCAAAAACAACAAAAGAACAAGACAAACAAATGAGAAACAAAAACTCATATACCACAACTTCTTCTTTTTTTTTTATGCTATCATTTTTAATTT
The DNA here is from genome assembly GCF_964194185.1 of Rhinolophus hipposideros. Taxonomy (NCBI): domain Eukaryota; kingdom Metazoa; phylum Chordata; class Mammalia; order Chiroptera; family Rhinolophidae; genus Rhinolophus; species Rhinolophus hipposideros. The sequence continues at coordinate 42,245,440 of NC_138059.1, forward strand.
TAATAAAATAGATCATTTCATACTACATAGAGAACAAGTTCATCCACTCATCATTGATTAAAATTTTAGAAATATTTTCTATCAAAAGTTTAGTATTTGATTGGGAATGAATCCATCTGAACATGATTTGTATAGATACAGTTTCTTTATCCATTCATCTATCGACGGACATTTTGGTTGTTTCCATGTCTTGGCCACCGTAAAAAAAGCTGCAATGAACATTGGAGCACACGTCTCTTTATGTATAAATGATTTCAAATTCTTTGGGTAGATACCCAGGAGAGGGATTGCTGGGTCATATGTTAATTCTATTTGTAATTTTTTGAGGAACCTCCACACTGCCTTCCATAGCGGCTGCAAAAGTCTGCATTTCCACCAACAGTATATGAGGGTTCCTTTTTCTCCACAGCCCCTCCAACACTTGTTTCTATTTGTCTTGTCGATGATACCCATTCTGACTGGGGTGAGGTAATATCTCATTGTGGTTTTTATTTGCATTTCTCTGATGATTTGTGATGTTCAGCATTTTTTATATGTTTATTTGCCATTTGTAAGTCCTCTTTGGATAAATGTCTCTTCAGGGCCTCTGCCCATTATTCAATTGGGTTGTTTGTTTTTTTGTTGTTGAGTTTCATGAGTTCCTTGTATATTTTGGATATTAGACCCTTATCGAAGGAACTGTTTGCAAAAATCTTCTCCCATTCAGTCAGTTGCCTCTTTATTTTGTCGATGGTTTCTTTTGCTATGCAGAAACTTTTAAGTTTCATATAGTCCCATTCGTTTATTTTAGCTTTTACTTCCATTGCCTTTGGAGACAAATTCATAAAATGCTCTTTGAACCCAAAGGCCATAAGTTTAGTACCTATGTTTTCTTCTATGCAGTTTATTGTGTCAGGTCTAATGCTTAAGTGTTTGATCCATTTTGAATTAATTTTGGTACATGGTGACAGATAACAGTCCAGTTTCATTCATTTGCAAGTGGCTATCCAATTCTCCCAGCACCATTTATTGAAGAGGCTGTCTTTCCTCCATTGTATGTTTTTAGCTTCTTTGTCAAAAATTATCTGTCCATATTTATGTGGTTTTATTTCTGTGTTCTCAATTCTATTCCATTGGTCTATGTGTCAGTTTTACTGCCAATACCATGCTGTTTTGATTATTGTAGCCCTGTAGTACAAGCAAAAGTCAGGCAGTGTGATACCGCCAGCATTGTTCTTTTTTCTTAAGATTGCTTTTGCTATTCGGGGTCTTTTGTGGTTCCAAACAAATCTGATGATTTTTTGTTCTCTTTATTTAAAAAATGCCATTGGGATTTTGAAGAGAATTGCATTAAATCTGTATATTGCTTTGGGTAATATGGCCATTTTAACTATGTTGATTCTTCCAATCCCTTAGCATGGAATGTCTTTCCATTTCTTTGTGTCATCTTCAATTTCTTTCAAAAATGTCTTATAGCTTTCAGCATATAAATCCTTCACATCCTTGATTAAGTTTATTCCTAGGTATTTTATTCTATTGGCTGCAATTGCAAAGGGAATTGTTTTTTGTATTTCTTTTTCTGAGATTTCATTGTTAGTATATAGGAATGCAATGGACTTTTGTACGTTGATTTTGTAGCCAGCAACTTTACTGTATTCATTGATTGTTTCTAATAGCTTTTTGGTGGAGTCTTTAGGGTTTTCTATATATAGCATCATGTCATCTGCAAAGAGTGACAATTTAACTTCTTCATTCCCAATTTGGATGCCTTTTATTTCTTTCTCTTGCCTGATAGCTCTGGCGAGGACTCCAACACTATGTTGAAAAGCAGAGGTGATAGGGGACAACCTTGTCGTGTTCCTGAACGTAGAGCAAAGGGCTTCAGTTTTTCACCATTAATTATGAGATTAGCTGAGGGCTTCTCATAGATGGCCTTCATTAAGTTATTTTCCTTCTGTACCTATTTTATTAAGTGTTTTAATCATAAATGGATGTTGTATCTTGTGAAATGCTTTTTCTGCATCAATTGATATAATCATATGATTTTTGTTCTTTGTTTTGTTTATGTGATGTATCACACTGATGGATTTATGGATGCTGAACCATCCTTGTGCCCCAGGGATGAACTCCACTTGGTCATGATGAATAATCTTTTTAGCATTGTTGTATTCAATTTGCTACAATTTTGTTTAGGATTTTTGCATCAGTAGTCTGTAGTTTTCTTTTTTTGTGTTGTCCTTACCAGGTTTTGGTATCAGGGTAATGTTGGCCTCATAAAATGAGTTAGGGAGTACTGACTCTTCTTCAATTTTTTGGAAGAGTTTGAGCAGGATTGGTATTAGATCCTCTTTGAAGGTTTGGTAGAATTCACTAGTGAAGCCGTCTGGTCCCGGACTTTTGCTTTCGGGAAGGTTTTGGATGACTGATTCAATTTCTTTACTGGTGATCAGTCTATTTAGATTTTCCAGTTCTTCATGGTTCAGCCTTGGAAGGCTATATGTTTCTAAGAATTAGTCCATTTCTTCTAGATTATTGAATTTGGTGGCACATACTCCTTCTTAGTATTCTTGAATGATCCTTTGTATTTCTGTGGTGTCCGTGATAACGTTCCCTTTCTCATTTCTGATTTTGTTAATTAGTGTCTTTTCTCTTTTTATCTTAGTGAGTCTAGCCAAGGGTCTGTCAAAGTTGTTAATCTTTTCAAAGTACCAGCTCTTTGTCACATTAATTTTTTTATTTTTTATTTTTTTGGTCTCTATTTCATTGAGCTCTGATCTGATTTTTATTATTTCCTTTCTTCTGCTGACCTTGGGTTTCACTTGTTCTTCTTTTTCTAGTTCTTTGAGGTGTAACATGAGGTTATTTATATGAGATTTTCTTGTTTCTTGAGATAGGCCTGTAAGGATATAAATTTCCCTCTTAAAACTGCTTTCACTGCATCCCAAAAATTTTGGTAGGATATATTTTCATTGTCCGTTGTTTCTATGTATCTTTTGATCTCTCATCTAATTTCTTCTTTGACCCTTTTGTTCTTTAAAAGTATGTTGTTTAATCTCCATACATTTGTGTTTTTTCCTGCTTTCTTTTCGCAGTTGATATCCAATTGCAAAGCCTTGGGATCAGAGACCATATGCTTGGTATGATTTCAATCTTCTTAAATTTGCTTAGCCTGGTTTTATGCTCCAATATATGGTCTATCCTTGAGAATGTTCCATGTACACTTGAAAAGAATGTATAGTCTGATGTTTTAAGATGAAGTGCTCTATATATGTCAATGATGTCCATTTCATCTAGTGTGTCATTTAGGGCTGCTATTTCATTATTTCTTTTCTGTTTGGATGATCTATACATAGCTATCAATGATGTATTTAAGTCCCCTAGTGTAGGTATGTTTTGGTCAATATCTCCCTTAGTTCTGTTAGTAGTTGCTTGATATATTTTGGTGCTCCCTGATTGGGGGCAGAAATATTGATGACTGTTATGTCTTCTTGTTGTATAATCCCCTTTACCATTATGAAATGTCCATCTTTGTCTCTTGTTTTCTTTTTCACCCCAAAGTCTGTTTCATCTGATACCTTTATGGCTATCTGATTTTCTCTGGGTACCATTTGCTTGGAGTGTCAATTTCCACCCTTTCACTTTGAGTCTATGCTTTTCCTTGTAGCTGAGATGTTTTTGATCCAATCTGCTGCTCCTTGCCTTTTTATTGGTGAGTTCAGTCCATTTACGTTTAGGGTGATTATTGATACATGAGGATTACCTGTCATTCTATGTTTAATTTTCTGGTAAGGCTGTGTCTCCATTGTTTCTTTGCCTTTTTGTCGTAGTCTATTATTTCTGTGTGGTGGTATTCTATGATGTTTCCCTCTGTTTCTTCTTTTATTACAGTATATATTTCACTTCTGGATGTTTTTTGAGTGGTTACCCTTAAGTTTATGTAAAAGAAAGTTTGATATTTAGAGCATTCCATTTTTTCAGCACGCTTACTTTCTCTACTCCAATATTCCGGTTCAGGCTTTACTCTCCCCCTTTTTATGTTTCAGTTGCCACAAATTGTCCCTATTGATGGTGGTCGAATAGCCTCCTTTAGTATTTCTTGTAGTGCAGGTCGTGTATTAGAAAATTCCATCAGCTTCTGGATGTCTGGAAAGGTCTTTATTCCTCCTTCATATCTAAAGGATATCTTTGCTGGATATATTATTCTTGGCTCATAATTTCTCTCTTTCAGTAGTTTGAATATTTGGTTCCACTCCCTCCTGGCTTGTAGAGTTTCTGCTGAAAAATCTTATGATAATCTAATGGGCTTTCCTTTGTAGGTTACCGTCTTCTTTTACCTAGCTGCCATGAGGATTCTTTCTTTGGTGTTAATTTTAGACAGCTTCAATACAATGTGCCTTGGAGAAGGCCTGTTGTTATTGAGGTAATTAGGTGTTCTATTTGCTTCTTGGTTTCGAGGATCCAGTTCTGTCTACAAATTTGGGAAGTTCTCATTAACAATTTCTTTGAATATATTCTCTGTTCCCTTCTCTCTTTCTTCTCCTTCTGGTATGCCCATTATTCTTATATTCCTCTTTCTGATGGAGTCAGAAAGTTCTTGTAGAGTTTTTTCGTTTCTTTTAAGTCTCAAGTCTCTTTCTTCTTCCATCTGTGTAATTTCCAGGTTTCTATCTTCGATGTCACTGATTCTCTCCTCCATCTGGTCAACTCTACTACCTAAGGTGGTTATTTCATTCTTAATTTTTTCTATTGAATTTTTAATCTCCAGAAATTCCATTTGTTTCTTTTTCAAAGTTTCAATCTCTTTCGTAAAATGCTCATCTTGTTCTTTGATTGCGTTTCTGAGTTCATTAAATTCCCTTTCTGTGTTTTCTTGCTTCTCTTTGAGGTTTTTCCGAACTGCAATCTTGGATTCTCTATCATTTAAGTCACATATTTCCGTATCTTTAAGTTCCTTTTTTGGATACTTTTCACTTTCTTTCTGAGCTGTCTTGTTGCCTTGGCTATTCATGGCAATTACTGATTTATTATGTCTCTTGCTAGACATCTACAGGAGTGGCTTCTGCAACAGGTCTATAGGAAGAGGTCTTTCTTTTGTTTTCCAATACTTGTTGGTAGAATATTTTATATTCTCTCCCACTGCAGCCTTTTTTTTTCTCTCTGACACAGTAGTGCTATATTTTCTCTGCACTTTTCCAGGTTCTCACAGAATGGTGGGATTCCCTGGAAGACGGTCCTCTCCTCTGTTAACAGTTCACCTGTGTCATAGTGCGCCACATCCCTGTGGTGGTGCGGAGAGCAGTTTGGGGTGGGGCGAGCTCTGGGAGGGTAGGGAGGGGGCGGCTAGTCTGAGTGTCTAAGGCTTCTGTTCTTTGCTGGCAGTGAGGGCTTAAACCACCGTTTTCAGCCTTCTTCCTTCCCTCAGTCTTTGCTCCGAGGTTTCTGCCGTGAGCGTTGGGTTCTGCCGTTTTATAAGCTGCCCCCTCAGCCCTGTGGGCTGTAAGTGGAGCCCTAGCAGTCCAAGTTCTTCCCTCTCCCACAGCTGCGGTAGTTCCGGGATGCAGCGAGCTCGGAGCACTGAGCTAGGTCTGCGTCCTGCGCCCGCGCGGCTCCGTTCTTACACTTCTCCCTCCTCTTCACCTGGAGGTGAATTCAGTAGTGGGCCTCCTTGTCTTGCCTGTCTGCTGTGCAGGGAGTCCTTTGTGGAGTTATTGTTGTCCGATTAGTTGTAAATCCCATGAGAGCTTTACAGAGGCTCACCTCACGCCACCATTTTGATCTGATCTTGTGTTTAATTTTCTAAACTATTAAGAACAAGATTTAATAATGGAAAATACTGAACACATTTCACAAAAAAAGCAAAAATAAAACACCACAAAACCTTTTAATCCAGAGAAGTTAAAAAACTCGCCCAAAGTTACCTAGTGAGTTTCAAGAGCAGACAGGGACTTTCATAGACATCTTTCGGAGACAGATAAAGTACCCTAAATAGTAAATGTGATGAGGAGAAAACAGAAACTAGATGTGGAATCTGCATCAGAAATGATGCAATCATTTAGCGTGGAAACACCAAATCACTCATGTGAGACAGAATGAGGGGGCGGGGAGTTTGTTCACTGTTGGCAGAGTACAGCAAATAAACTAGAATAGACCCTTGCTAGGAATTATGACAATAAGGAGTGTCATATGCTAAAAAGAATAAACTTTTTAATATTATTCCACTAGGGACATAAGAAGATTAAGTCTTCACTAGTTACCTTGCTATCTCAGTTATAGATTCTCCAATTGAGGTTATTTTAATTTTTACGAATACAGGAATGGTTTCAGAGAACAGTCCACCAACATGAAAAATGAGGCCATCTTTCTGCATAGCCCCATTTTCCAGGATACTGTAGAATTCAGCAAAAGCCTTCATCTACAGTGAAAGGTTTGCCCTAATTCCAATAATCTCTAGGCTGCCTGAGCAATGAACATTTTTAATCAGCGTAATTATATTTCATGTGGCAATATGTAAACACTTTCAGTTTAACTGTGCATAATTTGTTTGATTTTTTTTTTACCATTTTAACATTTTTAAGTGTACAGTTCAGTGGCATCAAGTACTTTCACATTGTTATGCCATCACCACCACCACTATTCATCCAAAACATTTCTCATCTTGCAAAACTGAAACTCTGTACCCATTAAACAACAGACTAGCCTGTGATTTTTTTATATAATATTTGATAATTTGTCTGATTTTATTTGTTTCATTAGTTTTCCTCCTGAGCATAAAATAACAGGATTTTGGATGATTCCCTAGGGATCACTCTTTTCCCTCTCTCTTACTCAAGATGCTCAAGATGCTTTGCATATTAAAAAATAAAGAAAAAGAAAGTTGAACTGTAGAGGAAAATTTCATCTCTAGCCATTTGGTTCAGAAAAAAATGTAGGCAGGTTATAAATGTTGAAAGTTGTTCTTACTACAGTAAACAAGGTTTTCCAGTTTGTTTGTTTTCCCCCACATATCTTCTAATTCTCTGTTCTATGCCAGGCCTGAATTTGGTTTGACTCAAGTTTGGGTGTCTGGCTTTGATTGGTATTCAAGTGAAGCGGTGAGGGTGTAAGGCTCTAATCCCTGCAACACATGGTAATCTTTTTCATTCTCTCTCAGCCTCCACCTGTTCCATGGTCCAGTGGAGGACTGCAAATCCTATCAAGGGATGGCAACCTGACTAAGCCTGCCTTCCTGGCTTCAGTCCATCACATGTGCACTCGGACTGCAGAGCAGCCAGCAGCAGCCCAATGATCATCATGTTATCAGATGACGGATGGCTTCATATCAGTACTTAAACTGATGAGCTGCCCATCTGGTAAATGATTCAGAAAGTCTGGCCTTACTTGATGAATGGGGAAAGCGACAATGCCAATCAGCATGACCCCTGCAGCCTCCTTGCTGCTGCCCCAACAGTTATAGTCACGTCTATCCCACTGGGTTACTTTTTCAATTCTATTGTCACTGAGCTGAGGTTAAATCTAACCTTAGTCACTAAATTGTCACTAAATTATATCATTAATCCAAATATAATCCTTGCAAGAACCATAATAAAATGGATGTCAGGCCTCCAACAGATTCCTGATCAGAATTAGAGGGCAAGACTCAAGATTCAGTCCAATAATTTTAGAGGTTGCCTTTCACAGCCTGTTTTGTAGTAAGCGTGGTTATTTTGGAGGGAACTGAATATTTTATCCAAGATCAAACCAGGATCCACTATAATGAGAAATGCAAGATAATTCAATGTGTTGTGCATGGATCTGAAGAATATAAATCCCTCTGAAATATTAGTTGTCAGATACCAATTAATGTCTCCTTGTGAAAATTTGAAAGGAGTTCACAAAATGGCTTTCCCAAACTATCTTTATGAGATGGTTTGTAATGATGATTTAGTAATCTGGTTTAAAAGTTTTAAGTTTTTAATAACCTGTAATGTATGTTAACCATTGCCCACTTTTGCACAGTATTATGGTGCTTATAGGGAATATGCATGCTTAAGGCTAGATTTATAGAGTACAAGACTAAATGGAAATTTCAATCAATGAAATCAATATCCCATCACCCCCTTGATGCTGTATTGTGAAGAAACAGTCTATTTATAGATAGTATATCATATCAATTACTCATCATAGCAAATATCAAACAATGGAAATGAAGTCGAATGCATGAACACTTGAAAAACAACTTTCTATGCAATATTTACTTTCATCAACAATTTCGAATGTCTGTGAAAGATTCATGAGCCAAGTGCCAATTGTTTTATTTTTAATTTTAAAAACATATTGTTGTCCAGGTCTCTGATGAAAGAGCTGCTTTATTCACCCCTGTTATAAAGCACATAACTTTTGCAACCATTTTGAATAAACAAAACTAAGGGGGAATTCAATGGAAATGACAGCACAGCAGGTACGTTTATGATTCAGTATCATTTTAGTTTTCACCTAGGAAAATTGCCAACCATTCTAGGAATAAAAAAAAAATGCCATGTACTGCATAGTATAACCTCTTTAAATTGGCAATTTATAGATGTTTGATAATTCGTTCTTAAGCAAACCTCAACTGCTTGCTACCTGTTGTATTCATTAGCCTGTCCATCTTCCTATTACCTATAGAGCATGAGAAACTATGATTGTCAGAAAAATGTGCTGCTGTGTATATTTGCTACTTAATACATTTGTATATGTTTGCCATGTGTTTTCATGCAGTTGTTTTAGAAAGATAAGCAAACTTTTTTTTTTATTTTTTGGTCTGGAAGATAGTTATTAGTGTCTTCTGGATGTTTTGCATTGGACCCATTTTAGATAAACAATGCATTATATACTGTGTCATATCCTGTGATTTTTTTTATTCATCTATTGAGAATAACATGCAAAGCTCAGTATAGAAACTACCAAATTTTAAGAGCAACAGTTCTCTTTATGTAGCACATTTGCAAATATGGGTATTTTAGGGTGCAAATTAAAATAGTTTGATGCATCATATCACACTTTCTCAATGAAAGGGAAACTTTCCTTGTGCTTACTGTAAACACTTCATTTACACATTTATTTGAGACTTTGTTAAATTAGATTATGTAAACACAGGCTGGATAGCAAGTCAGATATAATACACATGAGTTTTAAAACTGACTTTCATCTGAACATAAAAAGTCTAAAGGACTTCACCAAGATTTATTGATTCATGTCAAGGCATCATTACTTTTCAAAGTGTGAAAAATGATCATATATTTATAACCTGCCAACTGAAGCTATTTTGTGAATTAGCAAAAGCTCTGGAGAGGAGCAAACTTAATTGCATTATCATAGAATCAGAGATGGTTGTCAATTTCCCCCATTTAGCTTTTATCCTTTAGTTTGTTAAAATGAAGGTGCCATACGTTGGTTGAATTCACTAAAACCCTGATGAATGAGTTATTTTCCCAGTAGGCTCACTACCAGTATAAACAGTGAATTAGGAATGATCAACCATCAATCATATCTCATTCAAACAGATCTCTGCCCCGAGATCATTTATTACATATGAGGGCCACTTAAAAATTTTTCACACAGGGTTCACCAATGTAAAGAGTTAAATTGTCAATAATCGTCAATGTCTGCTTTGGAAGCAAGAGTAGTAAAGTGAGTTACTTCTTCATTTACATAATTTTCATTTTCTCTCTTATTTCAATTGTACTGTTTCTTTAATATATATATATACATCTAATATCATTCTTCAATGATATCCTAATTGTAAGATTGGATTCTATTGGTTGGTAGTCATTTCTTATTTATATGACCACATGTTAAAGGTAAATCTATGAGAAATCCACATTAACTGAATACAAAATACAGGCTTAAATAAATGCTCACAATGATTTATGTTTTTGGTGTTACAAGTTTAAGATAACCTGATCATTTGTACAATGTTTTTATGCAGAGGGTCAGAGCTTGCCTTAGGGTGCACATGTATGGTTCACCTGGGGTTTTGTCCCTTTAGTAGAAATTATGCATATGCATCCAGGGGCAAGATTCCTCCAGGATTTATCCTGCTTCAATGTGCAAACATAATTATCATTAAAATTAATAGGAATTATACACATGCATCTAAGGAAAAAAAAGTCTCCTAGGTTCAGATCACTTCATTCTGTTTCATGTCAAGGATGACAAGGTATGCCCTGAAGGTGGACATACTGCCAAAGGTTGGAGAGTTCAGATAAGCAATCAGAACTTCCAATGCTTACCTACACTGTGGGTGAGGCTCTGCAAATTCTTTTTTTTCTGTGAAAGAGATTGTACAGAGAACCTAACTACACTCTTATTTGTTAAGCTTTACTCCAACATTACAATTATTTCTATGACTTCTTCTCCAGGGAGTTCAGGAAAACTGGGCATTGCTTATACTTGATTCCTGGATTGAAGGTTTTGGGTAATCTGTATTTATCAGAATCACTGGACCATAATATTTGTCTATTCTTTCCTTTTATAATGCTTCAAAATACCTCTTATTTGACTGGATAAGTGGTATTTAACTCCTGGTGTGTTTTAGGGTCTGAGAAATCATCTCTTTATTCCGGGGAAATGCAGCTTTAATGCACACATTGCTAAACTTGTGTAAATTCAACCAACCAACCTTTCTAGACCAACTCAATATACATAGCAGGAAGAAAAGAATAAACTTAGCATTTGATTAATTTGATCATTTCTGTTGAAATTACATAAATCAGCCCATAAACAGGTATAACCCCACCCCTCCGGAAAAAAAAAAAAACACAAAACAAAACATCTTATTGGATTACTTTTTAAAACTGAATAATTCCAAAAACACTAATATCAACACTCTGAAGCATGTCTGAGCAAGAATTTCCAAATCTACTCTCTTATAAAAGCAAGCATAACATAGGAAAAATATTAGTGCTTTCATTGATTAGTTTCATCAGTGTAATCAATGTAAAGTTAAGGTTTTTTTTTTTTTTAAATCTCCTTAGGAAGCAGAATATACAAACCAATTTTGACATCAATCAAATAAACCATAATCTGTATTAATGAAGGATATGTGTTTACAATGAGTAGACTTTGCTAGAAGATATACTAGGTGCCAATTATGACATCTCTTTAAAAGCAAAAAATTGCAGAAATGTCAGACACTGCAGTGACTACATAAAACAAATTAAACCTCTCCAATTTTCAGTTGCCATCAAATTTGCCAAGTAATTCACTGAATCATAAAATATTTCCAAGCAAAACCAATAAACCAAGTATTGAGTCTCAGTTGTATAACTGATAGAGTTGCCTTTTGAATCATTTCATATTTGAATAATGATGCTGAGAATAAGGAAAGGATCTAGAAGGTGAATATAGGCAAAATGAGCTTAACTTTTCAATAATTAAACTTCTTATTCCAAAGTAGATTTCAGGTTATTATCTTCCTGTTTTCAGTGACATCTTTAATTTCCTGATTCTGTCTCTTTTATTGAATACATTTCCTTCTACCATCCTGTAACCTTTGATGTCTTCCAAAGTTTCATCATCAGTCTTTTCTGTTCATTATAGGTTTTCTTCTTTGGCTATATTGCATTTATGTCAAGGCTTCAACCATCCTTTTGGTACCAGAGACTTCCGAAATGTTATATCACATCTTAACCACTTTTCTGAGTTCTGGATCCTACTAAATTGACTACTTCAAACTCAGTATGGAAAAAGAACTTTCTTTTTCCTTGAGAGTATGTATGCCTACGTCAACAATTCAGATTAATATTGACTGGCTAAAGGAAACAGAAAAGCCTAGGAAATGCTCTTGTTTTCTCTCATAGCATGTTCTGCAGAATATAGGATGTAAAACTAACTCTACATACAATGATAGAGCATATCATTATGAAAGACCTAGATAAATTATAAAGTTCTGTAACACAGATATAATTACTTATTTTGAATGAAGATGCAACTCCTTAAAATTATTTACTTCATATCACTTATGTGAGTTCCTTCTTCCTCCTCAAAATAAACTATCACTCACAAAATATATTTGGACAAGGACTACATGTCACTTTTCCTCTCTTTTTTTATCTTCTATTTCAAACTCATGAAAGTAGTATATGAAAAAGAAATTCAAACAATATAATAACATACGAGTATATAGCATAACAATAAAAGTCCCTCTGCACTACCGCATCCAACGCCATAGAGGTAAATAAAATAGTGTTTGTCTGCCAGTTTTGTCATAGTCATAAATCCAGCACCTTGAACAATCAGTACCACATGCAAATGTTCACTAAATATTTGCTAAATTAATTGATATCGCTCCAGTTATTTTGTAAAAATTTGCATTTTGTATAAATCCAGACATTTTGTATAAATTTAACATTTATATGAATATAATGTGCCTGCTTTCCTGGATTTGTAGTTGATACAATTCCATCTATCTCTCCATCAACTCTCTCCATCCATCTCATTTTTTCTTAATTAGTTTCAGGTATACAAAGCAACATAATAGTTAGACATTTAAACTCCTCACAAAGAGATAACCCTCCTCCGCCCAGCTACTACCGCTCTGACATCTTATATAACTTTTACAATACCGTTGACTATCTTCCTTATGCTATACTCCACCTCCTGTAACTACATATATTTTTCTTATAGTTGACATACAGTATTATTCTACTTCAATTTCAGTTGTATAGCGCATTGGTCATGCGTCTACACAGTCTATGAAGTGATCTCCTTAATAAGTCTAGTGCCCATCTGGCACCTTAGATAACCTTTACAACATTATTGATTATATACCCCATTCTGTATTTCATTTCCCCATGATTATATTGGGTCTACCAATTTGCTCTTTCTAATCCCTTCACCTTCTCCCCCATCCCCTGCCCCCTCCTATCTAGCAAACAACAGTGTTTGTTTTTTTTCTGTATCTCTGAGTCTATTTCTGTTTTGATTGCTCATTTAATCTGTTCTTTACATTCCACATATAAGGGAGATCATGTGGTATTTGTCTTTCTCAGTCTGACTTATTTCACTTAGCATAATACTCTCAGGGTCCACCTATGTTGTTGCAAAAGGTAATATTTCATTCCTTTTTATAGCCAAGTAATATGCCATTGTATAAATGTGCCACAATTTCTTTATCCAATTGTCTATCAATGGGCATTTCAGTTGTTTCCATATCTTGGCTATCGTGAATAATACTGCAATAGACATAGGGATGCATATGGTTTTCTGAATAAGTGTTTAGGATTTCTTTGGATAGAAACCCAGCAGTGGAATTTCTGGGTAATAAGGTAGCTCTATTTTCAATTTTTGAGGTACTTCCATACTGTTTTCCATAGTGGCTGCACCAATCTGCAATCCCATCAACAGTGCACGAGGGTTCCCTTTCTTCACATCCTCGCCAGCACTTGTTGTTTGCTGATTTATTTATGATAAATCTGACTGGAATGAGGTGGTATCTCATTGTGGTTTTTATTCACATTTCTCCAATGATTAGTAGGTTAAGCATTTTTTCATATGTCTGTTGGCCATCTGTATGTCCTCGTTAGAGAAATGTCTCTTCATGTCTTCTGCCCATTTTTTAATAGAGTTGTTTGGTTTTTTTGGTATTGAGTTGTATGAGTTTTTTATAAATATTGGATATTAACCCCTTGTCAGATGTATAATTGGCAAATGTCTTCTCCCACTTGGTAAGATACCTTTTTGTTTTATTGTTGGCTTCCTTTGTTGTGAAAAAAAATTTTAGTTTAATGTAGTCCCACATATTTATTTTTTTTCTTTTGCTTCCCTTTTTTCATCAGATATATTTTTACTGATATATCTCCCTACTGAGGAGATATATCAGTAAAAATATCACTAAGGGTCATGTCTGCAAATTTACTTCCAATATTTTCTTCTAGGAGTTTTATAGTTTCAGTTCTTACATTTAAGCCTTTAATCCATTTTAAATTTATTCTTGTATATGGCGTAAGAAGGTGGACCAGGTTCATTTATTTGCATGTATCTGTCCAGTTTTCCCAGCACCATTTCTTAAATAGACTGTCTTTACCCCAATGTAAATTCTTGCTTCCATTGTCATAGATTAAATGAACCTATAGGCATGGATTTATTTCTGGGCTTCCTATTCTTTTCCATTGATCTATGTATCTGTTTTTATACCTATACCATGCTGTTTTGATTGCTATTGCCTTGTAGTATGATTTGATTGCTATTGCCTTGTAGTATGATTTGATGTCCAGTCAGATTTATCATATCTATCACTTTGAATATTTTTCCATCAGTTTGAATATTTCCATCACTTTGATACCTCCCACTTTGTCCTTATTTCTCAAAATTGCCATGGCTATTTGGGATTATTTATGATTTCATATAAATTTTAAGATTCTTTGTTGCAGTTCTTCTATAAAACAATCTCATTGGTAATTTGATAGGGATTGTGTTGAATTTATATATTGCCTTAGGTAGTATGGACATTTTAACTATATTAATTCTTCCTATCCATGAGCATGGTATATGTTTCCATTTATTTGTGTCTTCTTTAATTTCTCTCATCAGTGTCTTATAATTTTCTGAGTACAGCTCTTTTACTTCCTTGGTTAATTTATTTTTTGTCAAAGGCTTTTTTTTTATGATTAGTTTCAGGTGCACAAGACAAAGTAATACTAAGATGTTTATCATTTATATCCCTCACACTGTGTGAACCCCCCTCCCCCCATCCACTATTCCTCTGACATCTCACAGAGCCATTACATATCCACTGTCTCTATTTCCTTGGTTAAATTTATTCCTAAGTATTTTATTGTTTTTGAAGCAATTGTAAATGGTATTATTTTCTTAATTTCTCCTTCTGACAGTTTGTTATTGGTGTATTAAAATGCAACTGATAGGACTTAAAAAAAATGGCGGCGTGAGGTGAGCCTCTGTAACGCTCCCCTGGAATTTACAACGAATCGGACAACAATAACTCCACAAAGGACTCCCTGCACAGCAGACAGGCAAGACAAAGAGGCCGACTACTGAATTCACCTCCAGGTGGGTGAATCGCGCGAGCGGGGAAGGAGGGAGAGGAGAAGTGCGAAGACGGAGCCGCACGGGCGCAGGACACAGACCTAGCTCAGTGCTCTGAGCTCGCTGCTCCCGAAACTACCGCCATTGCGGGAGAGGGAAGGACTCGGACTGCTAGGGCTCCGCTTATGGCCCACAGGGCTGAGGGGGCAGCATACAAAACCGCTGAACCCAACGCTCGCTCACGGCAGACCTCGGAGCAAAGACTGAGGGAAGAGGGCTGAAATCGGTGGTTTAAGCCCTCACTGCCAAGCGGAGAACGGAAGCCCTAGGCACAGAGACTAGCCGCCCCCTCGCTACCCTCCCAGAGCTCGCCCCGCCCCCACCTGCCCGGTGCTAGAAGCGATAAAGTAGCAGTGCCGGATTAAAGGACAGAATATTTGCTGCTCTGAGAACTGTGGACCGCAGACACAGATTCGCAGCTCAACTAGTTCCGGCAAAGGGGAGGGAGCTGTGGAAGCAGGACTGGCTGTGGTGGTGGTCGCCGCCATTGCTCTGGGCCACCTCTCACAACTCACCCCGCCCCTGGCCCCACCTATCTGGGCGGATCCCTGCAGGAGTAAACAGAACTGCTGAAACAAACGGGCTCTGAATCTGGGGCAGAAAGAGCTTTGGAACTCCAAAAGCTCTTCGCATACCTATCAACCTGTTGCAGAAGACACTCCTGTAGATGTCTAGAAAGAGAAATAGTAAATCAGTGATTGCCATGAATAACCAAGGCAACAAGATAGCTCAGAAAGAAAGTGAAAAGTCTCCAGAAAAGGAACTTAGAGATATGGACCTTTGTGATTTAAATGACAGAGAATTCAAAATCGCAATTCTGAAAAAACTGAACGAGATGCAAGAAAACACAGAAAGGCAGTTTAATGAACTCAGAAACACAATCAAAGAACACCATGAGCATTTTACAAAAGAGATTGAAATTTTGAAAAAGAACCAAATAGAATTTCTGGAGATTAAGAACTCAATAGAAGAAATTAACAATAAAATATCCAGCTTAGGTAGTAGAGTTGACCAGATGGAGGAAAGAATCAGTGACATCGAAGATAGGAACCTGGAATTTACACAGAGGGAAGAAGAAAGAGACTTGAGACTTAAAAGAAATGAAAGAACTCTACAAGAACTTTCTAACTCCATCAGAAAGAGCAATATAAGAATAATGGGCATACCAGAAGGAGAAGAAAGAGGGAAGGGAACAGAGAATATATTCAAACAAATCGTCGATGAGAACTTCCCAAACTTGTGGACAGAACTGGATCCTCGAATCCAAGAAGCAAATAGAACACCTAATTACCTCAATCCCAACAGGCCTTCACCAAGGCACATTGTATTGAAGCTGTCTAAAACCAATGACAAAGAAAGAATCCTCAAGGCAGCCAGGGAAAAGAAGACGGTAACTTACAAAGGAAAGCCCATTAGATTATCATCAGATTTTTCAGCAGAAACTCTACAAGCTAGGAGGGAATGGAACCAAATATTCAAACTATTGAAAGAGAGAAATCATGAGCCAAGAATAATATATCCAGCAAAGATCTCTTTTAGATATGAAGGAGGAATAAAGACCTTTCCAGACATCCAGAAGCTGAGGGAATTTTCTAATACACGACCTGCACTACAAGAAATACTAAAGGAGGCTATTAGACCACCATCAACAGGGACAACTTGTGGCAACCGAAACATAAAAAGGGGGAGCGTAAAGGCCTGAACTGGAATATGGGAATAGAGAAAGTAAGCGTACTGAAGAAACTGGAATACTCTAAATATCAAACTTTTTTTTACATAAACTCAAGGGTAACCACTCAAAAAACATCCAAATCTGAAATATATACTGTAATAAAAGAAGAAACAGAGGGAAACATCATAGAATACCACCACACAGAAATAACAGACAACAACAAAAAGGCAAAGAAACAATGGAGACACAGCCTTACCAGAAAACTAAAGACAGAATGACAGGAAATCCTCACATATCAATAATCACCCTAAATGTAAATGGACTGAACTCACCAATAAAGAGACACAGAGTAGCAGATTGGATCAAAAAACTAAACCCAACCATATGCTGCCTACAAGAGACACATCTCAGCTACAAGGACAAGCACAGACTCAAAGTGAAAGGGTGGAAATTGACACTCCAAGCAAATGGTACCCAGAGAAAATCAGGTGTAGCCATAATGATTTCCGATGAAACAGACTTCAGGGTGAAAAAGATAACAAGAGACAAAGATGGACATTTCATAATGGTAAAGGGGACTATACAACAAGAAGACATAACAGTCATCAATATCTATGCCCCAATCATGGAGCACCGAAATATACCAAGCAACTACTAACAGAACTAAAGGGAGAAATTGACCAAAACACAATTATACTAGGGGACTTAAATACATCATTGACAGCTATGGATAGATCATCCAAACAGAAGATAAATAACGAAATCGCAGCCCTAAATGACACATTAGATGAATTGGACATAATTGACATATATAGAGCACTTCATCCTAAAACATCAGACTATGCATTCTTTTCTAGTGTACATGGAACATTCTCAAGGATAGACCATATATTGGGACACAAAATCAGCCTCAGCAAATTTAAAAAGATTGAAATCATACCAAGCATATTCTCTGATCACAAAGCTTTGAAATTGGATATCAACTGCAAAAAGAAAGCAGGAAAAAACACAAATACATGGAGATTAAACAACATACTTTTAAAGAACGACTGGGTCAAAGAAGAAATTAGAGGAGAGCTCAAAAGATACATAGAAACAAATGACAATGAAAATACATCCTACCAAAATTTTTCGGATGCCGCGAAAGCAGTTTTAAGAGGGAAATTTATATCATTACAGGCCTATCTCCAGAAACAAGAAAAATCCCAAATAAATAACCTCATGTTACACCTTAAAAAACTAGAAAAAGAAGAACAAGCGAAACCCAAGGTCAGCAGAAGAAAGGAAATAACAAAAATCACAGCAGAACTAAATGAAATAGAGAACAAAAAGACAATAGAAAAAATTAATGTGACAAAAAGCTGGTTCTTTGAAAAGATTAACAAAATCGACAAACCCTTGGCTAGACTCACTAAGATAAAAAGAGAGAAGACACTAATTAACAAAATCAGAAATGAAAAAGGGGAAGTTATCACGGACACCACAGAAATACAAAGGATTATCCAAGAATACTATGAAGGACTATATGCCACCAAATTCAATAACTTAGAAGAAATGGACAAGTTCTTAGAAACATATAGCCTTCCAAGGCTGAATCATGAAGAACTGGAAAATCTTAACAGGCCAATCACCAGTAAGGTAATTGAATCAGTCATCAAAAACCTTCCCAAAATCAAAAGTCCTGGACCAGATGGCTTCACCAGTGAATTCTACCAAACCTTCAAAGAGGATCTAATACCAATCCTGCTCAAACTCTTCCAAAATATTGAAGAAGAGTCAGTACTCCCTAACTCATTTTATGAGGCCAACATTACCCTGATACCAAAACCTGGTAAGGACAACACAAAAAAAGAAAACTACAGACCTATATCTCTGATGAATACAGATGCTAAAATCCTAAACAAAATTCTAGCAAATCGAATACAACAATGCATTAAAAAGATAATTCATCACGACCAAGTGGGGTTCATCCCAGGGGCACAAGGCTGGTTCAACATTCCCAAATCCATCAATGTGATACATCACATAAACAAAATAAAGGACAAAAATCATATGATTCTATCAATTGATGCAGAAAAAGCATTTGATAAGATACAATATTCATTTATGATTAAAACACTTACTAAAATTGGTATAGAAGGAAAATACCTCAACATAATAAAGGCCATATACGACAAGCCCTCAGCTAATCTCATAATTAATGGTGAAAAGCTGAAGCCCTTTGCTCTACGTTCAGGAACACGACAAGGTTGTCCCCTATCACCTCTGCTTTTCAACATAGTGTTGGAAGTCCTCGCCAGAGCTATCAGGCAAGAGAAAGAAATAAAAGGCATCCAAATTGGGAATGAAGAAGTTAAATTGTCACTCTTTGCAGATGACATGATGCTATATATAGAAAACCCTAAAGACTCCACCAAAAAGCTATTAGAAACAATCAATGAATACAGTAAAGTTGCTGGCTACAAAATCAACGTACAAAAGTCCATTGCTTTCCTATATACCAACAATGAAATCTCAGAAAAAGAAATAGAAAAAACAATTCCTTTTGCAATTGCAGCAAAAAGAATAAAATACCTAGGAATAAACTTAACCAAGGATGTGAAGGATTTATATGCTGAAAACTATAAGACATTTTTGAAAGAAATTGAAGAAGACACAAAGAAATGGAAAGACATTCCGTGCTCATTGATTGGAAGAATCAACGTAGTTAAAATGGCCATATTGCCCAAAGCCATATACAGATTTAATGCAATCCCCATTAAAATCCCAATGGCATTTTTTAAAGAAATAGAACAAAAAATCATCAGATTTGTTTGGAACCACAAAAGACCCCGAATAGCCAAAGCAATATTAAAAAGAAAGAACAATACTGGAGGTATCACACTCCCTGATTTTTCCTTGTACTACAGGGCTACAATAATCAAAACAGCTTGGTATTGGCGGAAAAACAGACACATAGACCAATGGAATAGAATTGAGAACCCAGAAATAAAACCACATAAATATGGACAGATAATTTTTGACAAAGAAGCTAAAAACATACAATGGAGGAAAGACAGCCTCTTCAATAAATGGTGCTGGCAGAATTGGATAGCTACGTGCAAAAGAATGAAACTGGACTGCTATCTGTCACCATGTACCAAAATTAATTCAAAATGGATCAAAGACTTAAGCATAAGACCTGGCACAATAAACTGCATTGAAGAAAACATAGGTACTAAACTTATGGATCTTGGGTTCAAATAGCGTGTTATGAATTTGACTCCAAAGGCAATGGAAGTAAAAACTAAAATAAACAAATGGGATTATATGAAACTGAAAAGCTTCTGCACAGCAAAAGAAACTATTGACAAAATAATGAGGCAACCAACTGAATGGGAGAAGATTTTCGCAAACAGTTCCTCCAATAAGGGGCTAATATCCAAAATATACAAGGAACTCATGAAACTCAACAACAAAAAAACAAACAACCCAATTGAAAAATGGACAGAGGACCTGAAGAGACATTTCTCCAAAGAGGATATACAAATGGCAAATAGACATATGAAAAAATGCTCAACATCGCTAATCATCAGAGAAATGCAAATGAAAACCACAATGAGATATCACCTCACCCCACTCAGAATGGCTTTCATCAACAAAACAAATAGTAACAAGTGTTGGAGAGGCTGTGGAGAAAAAGGAACTCTCATACACTGTTGGTGGGAATGCAGACTGGTGCAGCCGCTATGGAAGGCAGTGTGGAGGTTCCTCAAGAAATTACGAATAGAATTACCATATGACCCAGCAATCGCTCTCCTGGGTATCTACCCCAAAAATATAAAAGCATTTCTCTATAGAGACACGTGTACTCCAATGTTCATTGCAGCTTTGTTTACGGTGGCCAAGACATGGAAACAACCAAAATGTCCTTCGATAGATGAATGGATAAAGAAGTTGTGGTACATATACACAATGGAATACTATTCGGCGTTAAGGAAAGATGATATAGGAGCATTTGTGACAACATGGATTGATCTCGAGAGAATAATGCTAAGTGAAACAAGTCAGACAGAAAAAGCAGAGAACCCTATGATTTCACTGATATGTGGTATATAAACCAAAAAGAACAAGACAAACAAATGAGAAACAAAAACTCATAGACACAGACAATAATTTAGTGGTTACCAGAGGGTAACGGGGTGGGGGATGGGTGATGAGGGTAAGGGGGTCAAATATATGGTGATGGAAGGAGAACTGACTCTGGGTGGTGAACACACAATGGGATTTATAGACGATGTAATACAGAATTGTACACCTGAAATCTATGTAAATTTACTAACAATTGTCACCCCAATAAAATTAATTAAAAAAAAAATGCAACTGATTTCTGAATATTAATTTTGGATCCTGCTAATATACTAAATTCATTTATCAGTTCTAATAGTATTCTGGTGGAATCTTTGGGGTTCTCTGTTATACATCTGTTATACATCTGACAAGGGGTTAATATCCAATATTTATAAAAAACTAATACAACTCAATACCAAAAAAAACAAACAACTCTATTAAAAAATGGGCAGAAGACATGAAGACATGTCATCTGCATATAATGACAATTTTACTTCCTCTTTTCCAACTTGGATGGCTTTTATTTCTTTTTATTGCCTGATTGCTGTGGCTAGAACTTCTAGTACCATGTCAAATAAAAGTGGTGAAAGTGGGCAAACTTGTCTTTTTCCTGGTCTTAGGTGAAATGATTTTAGTTTTTCCCCATTGTGTATGAAGTTAGCTGTGGGTTTATCATACATGGCTTGTATTATGTTGAGACTATACCTCTTCCTTATTATGTGGGACTATACCTCTAGTCCCATTTTGCTAAGAGTTTTTATCATAAATGGCTGCTGGATTTTGTCAAATGCTTTTTCTGCATCTATTGATATAACCATATAATTTTTATTTTGTTAATATGGTGTATCACATTAATTGATTTGGGAATACTGAACCAGCCTTGCATAAGAGGAATGAATCTCACTTGATAGTGGTGTATGATCTTTTAAATGTATGGCTTACTTCGGCTTTCTAATATTTTGTTGAGAACTTTTGCATCTATGTCCATTAGGGATATCGGCCTATAGGTTTCTTTTTTTTTGTGATATCTTTGTCTAGTTTGGGGATCAGAGTAATATTAGCCTCATAAAATGAGCTTGGGAGACTTTCCTCCTTCTGGATTTTTTTAAATGAATTTTTTTTAGTATGAGAAGAATAGGTGTTAATTCTTTTTCAGTATTTGGTAAAAATCAGCTGTGAAGCCATCTTGTACAGGCCTTTTGTTCGTTGGGAGCTTGTTGTTTACTGATTCAATTTCATTGCTGGTAATTGATCTGTTCAGATTTTCTGTTTCTTCTTGATTCAGTCTTGGAAGATTGTTTCTAGAAATTTATCCATTCTTCCAGGTTGTCTAATTTGTTGCTCATAGAATTTTCTTATATATTTTTTTGCATTTCTGTGGTGTCTGTTGTCACTTTTCTATCATTTCTGATTTTATTAATTTGGGTCCTGTCTCTCTTTTTCTTGGTGAGTCTAGATAAACGTTTGTCAATTTTGTGTATCTTTTCAAAAAAACTGCTTTTGGTTTCATTGATCTTTTGTATTTTTTTTTATTTTGGTCTATATTTCATTTAGTACACTCTGGTCTTTATTATTTCATTTCTTGTACTCTCTTAGGGCTTATTTGCTATTCTTTTTCTGTTTCCCTTAGGTGTAAAGATAGACTGTTGATTTGAGATTTTTCTTGTTTCTTTAGATAGGCCTGCATTGCTATGAATTTCCCTCTTTCACTGCATCCCATAGATTTTGGGTCATTATGTTTTCATTTTCATTTGTCTTGAGTTATCTTTTGATTTCTTCCTCGATCTCATTGTTGACTCACTTGCTATTTAGTAACATGTTATTCAGCCTCCATGTATTTCTATGTTTTCCAGTTTTATTCTTGTAATTGACTTCTAGTTTCATAGCACTGTGGTCAGAGAAGACACTTTATATGATTTAAATTTTCTTAAATTTATTGAGACTTGTTTTGTCGCCTAGCATGTGGTCTATCTTGGAAAATGTTCCACTTGCACTTGAGAAGAATGTATATTCTGCTGCTTTAGGATGAAATGCTCTAAAAATATTGATTAAATTCAACTAGTCTAATGTGTCATTTAAAGCCACTGTTTCTGTGTTGATTTTCTGTCTGGAAGATCTGTTCATTGGTGTCAATGGGGTGTTAAAGTCAGCTACTATGACAGTGTTACTGTTAATCTCTGTCTTTCTGTTGATCAAAATCTGTTTTATATGTTTAGGAGCTCCTATGTTGGGTGCATAGATGTTTACTAGGGTTATGTCCTCTTGTTGAACAGATCCCTTTATTATTATGTAGTGCCTTTCTTTGTCTTTTATTATAGTCTTTGTTTTAAAGATTATTTTGTCCAATGTAAGTATTGCTACCTCAGCTTCTTTCTTGTTTCCATTTCCATGAAATATCTTATTTCACCCTTTTATTTTCAGTCTGTGTGTGTCTTTTGATCTGAGGTGAGTCTCTTCTAAATAGCATATGCATGGGTCTTATTGTCTTAGCCACTCAGCCACCCTATGTCTTTTGATTGGAACATTTATTCCATTTCACATTTGAAGTGATTATTGATAGGTACATATTTATTGCCATTTTGTTATTCATATTTCTAGTCTTCCTTTTTAGTCTGTTTTTACATTTCTTCTGCTTAAAGAAGTCCTTTCCACATTTCCTGCAATGCTGGCTTGGTGGTAATGGATTCCTTTAGCTTATTCTTTTCTGGGAAGCTCTTTGTCTCTCCTTCAATTTTAAATGATAGCCTTGCTAGGTACAGCAATCTTGGTTGTAGATCTTCTTTTTTTCCATCACTTTGAATATTTTCCACCACTCCCTTGCAGCCTGCAAAGTTTCTGTAGAAAAGTCAGTTGATAATCTTCTGAGAGCTTTCTTGGAAGTAACTAGCTGTCTTTGTCTTTCTGCTTTTAGGATTCTCTCTTTGTCCTTAACCTTTGCCGCTTTAATTATGATACATCTTGGCGTTGGCCTGTTTGGATTCATCTTGTTTGGGATTCTCTCTGTTTTCTGGGTTTGTATGTCATTTTCCTTCACCAGGTTAGGAAAGTTTTGGTCATGAGTTCTTCAAATAGGTTCTTAATCCCTTGCTCCCTCTCTTCTCCTTCTTGTTTTCCTATGATGCAAATGTTATTGAACTTGATGTTACCCCACAGCTCTCTTAAACTAATTTCATTCTTTTTTCTTTTTGTTGTTCTGACTGGGTGATTTCTGCTTCCTAGTTTTCTAAATTGCTGATTTCATTCTCTGCTTCATCTAATGTGCTAGTGATTCCTTCAAGTGTGTTCTTTATTTCAATGATTGTATTCTTTATTTCTGATGGTTATTTTTTATGATTTGTGTATCCTTCTTTATGTTTGCTATCTCTTTGTTATGATTCTTACTCAGTTCCTTAAACATTCTTATAATCAGTGTTCTAAACTCTTTCTCTGATAAGTTGGTTGCCTCTGTTTCATTTAATTCAATTTCTCGATGTTTCCTCTGTTCTTTTATTTGGGACATGTTTCTTTGTTTCCTCATTCTGGCTGTCACTCTGTGTTTGTTTCAATGTATAAGGTAAATTACCTATGTCTCTCAGTCTTTGCTAGGTGGCTTTATGTACAGTATGTGTCTTTTATATTTGAAATGCACAGTCTCCCTATTCTCCTGCGTGTGTGTTCCAGAGGTGTCGCTTGTATTATGTATATTCTCCTGTTGAAGTTGAGTTTTAATTGAGTTTGGCTTCTCAGTGGTGGGTTTGACTCTCAAGCTGACTAGCTGTGAGATTTGGATATGCTCACAGTATATGAGCTGCTTGGCCCCTGTAGGCTCATATGCCTGTTGAGAATTTCCTTTGGTTATCCACTTGTAGGTCCAACAACGTAGTGCTCTGGTTTGGTCTGAAGCTGGCCTCCGGGTGTACTCTTTCTTATGTCTCTTGGGCCGGGCTCCTGTGCAGGGCAGTTTCAGCCCTATTACTGGCCCTTGGCTACCTGTTCGATACCTCGAAGCTCTTTGTGGTTGGTTCCTGCCCATGCTGGGCCTGGAGTCATGTGGGGGTGGCCTTTCTGTGAACTGAGTCTGGCTGCCACCAATATTAGTCCTGAGGCAGCTTAGCAAAAGGCCCTCCCTAAGTCTGTCCCCAACAGCCAGCTCCCTAGGCCTGTTGCCACCTGTCAGTTACCCATAAGGCCCTACTGTTAAAAGAGGCTCCTTAGAAGCATGTGCCTGGCTAGTTGATCTGGTGTTGAGGGTGCTGTTAGCGATGCAGCACTAGCTGGATAGGATGAAGTTCAAGTGAGTCACAAAATGAGACTGGAGGTTTTTACAACATTAATGCAGATTCAGATCTTATGTTAATACCTGGCCTGTGACCCCCTTGTACAGCACCCTGAGGGCACTGCAGCCAGCTTCTATTTCAGGCTTGCAAAGAGAGCTGCTCCCAAGTGGCTGTGGTACAGGATTTGGGTCACTGTTCCCCATCTAAATCTCCCCAGGACTCCACAGTCCACCCCCTACTGTAAAAAAGCCTTTTCCGCAGTTTGTGGGGGTGAGGCCAGTCACCCAGGTGACCAGAGTGTCCCTGGAAATGCAGCTGTAGGTGGCCGGGGTGGTGTTACAGGAAGCTAAAGGCTGCAGTCAGTGGTTTCTATAAATTCAGTGTAGTCTCAGCTCCTGGACCAGTGCTGTGCCCATTGCCACTTCAAAAATAAAAATAACCAACAACAACATAAAACAAGTACACCCACAAAAAAAAACAACAACAATGAACAGACAAGACAAACAAACAAACAAAAACAAAAAAAAAGAAAGTAACCAAAAACAATAACAAACAGAGAAACAACAATAAAAAAAGAAAACAGGAAAAAGAAGAAAAGAAACAAAAAGACAAAAAGAAAAATAAAAAAGGGAGAAAAAAGACACGAAAAAAAGGAAAGAAAAATGGCTCTCTGCCTTAGTCTGTCCCACCTTGTGGGGCAGAGCCAACTGCCCAGCTAGAGTCTCCGGTTGACTAAGCACCAGCTGTGCAGAAGGCAAGGACCCAGCACGTTGCCAGGTGGTGCCTGCACGCGGGTTCTATGAGATCAGTGAAGTCCCAGACCTGGCCCCCTAGAGGATGGCCCAACCTGGAAAATGGCACCGTCCTGTGAGCCATGCATGCACTGGTTTCCACTTCAGGCTCGCAGGTTCCCAAGGGCTGCCTGCAATTAGCTGTGACAGGTTCTGGGGACATGCTCACCACCAAAATTTCCTCAGGTTGCTGCAGGTTGTCCACCGCTGCAAAAAAACTCTGTGGCCTGTGGAGGCAGGGCCAGGATCCAGGCAACCAGAGTGCCCCCGGTAACACAACTATACATGGGTAGGGCAGGCCCCAGATCACTATGGGGTGTGGTCAGTGGCCCCACAAAGTCACAGCAGCATCTACTCCTGCAATGGCAACCAGCCCACAAAAATGCACCAAGAATATCTTGGCAAGCCACCGCTTGTGCAGGGACATGCAGCTACCCACCCAATGCCCTCCAGCAAGCACTCTGTCACCTGTTACAGTCTCTGCTTGTCTCAATCTGCAGCCT
Organism: Rhinolophus hipposideros; assembly: GCF_964194185.1. NCBI lineage: Eukaryota > Metazoa > Chordata > Mammalia > Chiroptera > Rhinolophidae > Rhinolophus > Rhinolophus hipposideros. The sequence goes on from NC_138059.1 coordinate 42,271,814, forward strand.
GTGGTACAGGACCAGCATCCCAGAAGTCATGTGTTTCCTCGGCAATGCTGTACAAGTAGTGGGGACCCAGGGCATCAGCAAGGCCACATTCGGCCACGCACACCAATTCCACCTGACCAACGCAGTCCCAAACATGACCCTTTGGGAGAGGGCTTAACCCTGAAAAGATGGTGCCCTTCTGTAATCCACGTGCGTGCAAACTCTGCACAGGGGAACAATGGCCCCTGAACCTACAGCTCCTGTGCCAAGGGCACACAGTTCAGTTCTTCCCCACCGGCTCCTGGGAGCCCCAAGCTGCTACTCCCACCGCCAGAGACCAGGTGACTGCTCACCATCAAGTGAGTCTGTGTGCTGGCTCCATAAGAGGGCCACTGGGACTCTAGCTGCCCTCTGCCCCACAGGGATGAGCTGAGAAAATCCTTGCTGATTTCCACTACCAGCTATCATGGGAGTTCCCTTCCTGGCACAGGACCCTGGGCTGGGGAGTCCAGTGTGGGAAACAAGGGGGACTTTCCTTCTCTAGGGGAGGTCGCTGCCACTGAGGTGTCCCTCCTGGTGTTCACCCCCTCCCTGTGGGCCTGAAGTTAGCCTGCCTCATGTCTCCGCCCCTCTTACCAGTCTCCATATGGCCTCTTCTTTAAATCCTTAGTTTTAGTGGTGGTGTTCAGCTGGTGTTCAGATGAATCTCAAGGTTGATTGTTGTGTAATTTATTTGTAATTTTGGTGTGATCCTGGGAGGCAGTTGGTATAGTGCCCACCTGTTTTTCCAGCTTCCTTTATACTCCCTCCGTCCATCTCACTTTTAAGTTACATCATTTTCCACAGTAAGGAAAAATCATAATTTATTTTATTGACCTGCTTTATATTGAACCCAACTTTTTATTACTGTAATCAACACTGCAACAATTAAGTGTGCATGTGTGTATTTTGTAAGAATATTTCTACAGAATAGATTTATAGAGATGGAATTCCTGGGCCAAGAGTACACAAGTATTTAAAGTTGTTCCAATATATATTCTTACCAATAAAACATAAAACTAGCAATTGTACTAAGACTTCAACATTTAACTTTACAGAATGTTGTAAAGATTTAGTAGGGTATCCAATGGACACTTGTCTCATTAGGGAGACCAACTCAGGGATGATGTAGATGCCTGATCACTGCACTGTACACCTGAAGCTGAAGCTGAACAACAATGAATGTTGGGGTGAAGTCATAGGAATAGTGGCCGGGGGGCACACTTTCTGAGTTATCCGGATCTTGTTGCAAACGGGACATATAACCCATCGAGGAGTTCTTTGCTCATCACGCAGAACAGCTGGAAGACTCGTGGAAGAATTACTTGAAGGTGCATGCTAATTGCGAGCAGGGGAAGAGGCAGGACAGCGAAGTGGAAATGCGCCCCCCCACCCACGGCGTAGCCGAGGCCCAGCGGCGCCCAAATCTCCAGGGATGTGCGGGTCCCAGGACGGAACGGAGAACACAAGAGCCAGAAGAACAGCTAAGAGACTCGTGAAAGGTTTGCTTAGGGGTATGCTAGTTGGGCGAGTGGGGGATGAGAGGGGCGTGAAGTGGAGATGTGCACTCCCCCTGTGGAGACGTGCACTCCCCCAGTAAAGTCGCCACCCGCAGCTCTAACGACACACGGGAGTCCAGGGGGCAATGAGAGCACAGAAGCCAGGAGAACAGCTAAGAGACTCATGGAAGGTTTGCTTAGGGGGTGCGCTAAGTGGGCGAGTGGGGGAGGAGAGAGGAGGGCTAGAGGAAACGTGCCACGTGCCACCCCTCACTGACAGCAGCAACAGCGTGGGAGCCCAGGGCGGAACAGAGAACACAAAAGCCAGGAGGTGGGCTCTTTCCCTGCGTCCCACGGCTGATCTCGCCCGCCGGGTCAGGCAGCTGGTGGGCCTTAGGGCAGACAAAGAACACAGACTCCATACCCTTCCCCCCCTGCCCCCGCTCTTCCAATCCTACCCCTGCCCTTCCAGAGACTTAAACTGACTCCTGAACTGAGGAGTAGTGTTAGATTACAGAGGAGCCTCAGTGCTCAGGCTCTGGGAAGATTGGCAGCCAGCTCTGACCCACGGAAGAGGCTGGGAAGAGTGAGATTTTCGCTGGATGAGGAGAGAGGAGACTCCTCCACCCCCAGCCACCACCTTTTTGGGCCTGCAGGAGGAGTGTGATGTGGCTGCCCTGGTTGAGAGAAGACCCCTCCATCCCCAGCCCCCACCCTTTCTGGCTGGCCTGCGTCGGGGCAAGTGCAACTGCAAAAGCACTCCCTGAGATCAGCAGGGAGAAGCGGCAGAGGCAGCTTCTGGCTTTTAGCAGCTCAGAAATCTCCTGCCCGTCCCCCCCACACACACACACACACAATCATGGACGAAGTGTCCTAAGTCTCAGGAGTACTGGACACAGGGCTGGTGTTGCTATTCTCAGAGTGCATATGTGCAGGCAAGGGCAGAAACAGCACTGACACTCTAAAAACTGTCATCCAGACCCCTCAGCCCCTCGCATCTAAATCTACAGTCTCAAATTCACTCTGGGCACCAGGAGACCGGCGCTGCCTTCACAATAGGCAGGGGACTCTGGCACAGCAGAGGACAACCTGGAGATTACTTGGAGGGCTTAAGCCAAGACTGGTGCTGCTTCCTGATTTCCTTTGCTTTGTTTCTTTTTTTTTCTTCTGTTTTATTTCTTTTTTTTCTCTTTTCCTTTTTCTTTATGTTTTGTTTTCTTTTGTTTTTTTGTTTTCTGTTTTGTTTTTGTTTCTTTTTTTGTTTGTTTGTTTTGTTTTACTTTGTTTTCTCTTTATTTCTCTGATATATTTGCCTGTGTTGAGTAGGGGTTGTCGGTCGTTTTTACATGTGAACGTACTTGATTTTTTTTCTTTGTTGTTGTTGTTGTTGTTGTTGTTGTTGTGCTTGGTGATTTGCCAGGAAACTGCCCTACCAGGGCTTGGTGATTTGCCAGGAAACAGCCCTACCAGGGCCCAGCTTAAGAGGCACACTATTCAACATATCCAGAAGTCAACTTCAGACCAAACCAGAGTACTACCAGTTTTGACCTACAAGTCACACACCCAAAGGGAATTCTCTGCAAGCACAAGAGACCATCGAGTCCAAACCGCATTTAAGTGGTCAACACTCACCCAGCAGAACACCCTGCGGTGGGCAGAGCCAAGTCTCACAACTAGACAGCCTAGGAGTTAAACCCATCTACTCACAAGCAAAAAGCAATTAAAGTTCTTCTTGAACAGGACAATATACACAACACAAGAGTCACCTTTGGAGCACACACAGAGGAGAACAAAGTAGTGGAATTCAAATATAAAGGACACATACTACATAAGATAATCCAGCAAGAACTAAGAACTCTAGGGGATCTTAATAATACATCAAAGCAAACACAGAGAGTCAGCCAGAATGGGGAGACAAAGAAACATATCCCAAATAAAAAAAACAGAAGAAACCTCCACAACTGGAACCAAATGAAGCAGAGGTAACCAACCTATAAGAGACAGTGTTCAGAACACTGGTGATAAGAATGTTTAAGGAGCTTAGAGACAACATAAAGAAGGATGTAGAAATCATAATGAACAACTAGTTAGAACTTAGTAACCCAATTACCAAAATTAAGAACTCACTTGAAGGAATTAACAGCAGGTTAAATGAAGCAGAGGATTGAATCAGCGACTTAGAAGACAAGTTAGCAGAGATCACCCAAACAGAACAACAGAAAGAAAATAGAATAAAAAACAATGAAGATGGTTTAAGACACCTCTGGGATAACATCAAGCGCAATGACTTGCGCATCATAGGAATACCAGAAGGTGAAGAGAGGAAGCAAAGGATTGAGAACATATTTGAAGTAATAATGTCGAAAACTTCCCTAACCTGATGTAGGAAACCAACATATAAACCCGGGAAGTGCAGAGTTCCAACCAGGATAAACACAAACAGGTCCATTCCAAGACACATTATAGTTAAAATAGCAAACCTTAAACACAAAGAGAGAATCTTAAAAGCAGCAACAGAAAGACAGAGGGTTAGATACAAGGGAACTCCCATAAGACTGTCAAATGACTTTTCTACAGAAACATTGAAGGCCAGGAGGGAGTGGCAGGAGATACTCAAAGTGATGGAAAACAAAGGCCTACAACCTAGATTGCTTTATCCAGCAAGGCTATCATTCAAAGTGGAGGGAGAGATGAAGAGCTTCCCAGAAAAGAATAAACTGAAGGAATTTATTACCACCAAGTCAGCATTGCAAGAAATACTAAAAGGACTTCTGTACATAGAAGAAAGATGAAAACAATCTAACTAAATTTCAAAATGGCAATAACTATGTACCTATCAATAATCACTTTAAATGTAAACAGATTAAATGACAAGAGACATAGTGTGGCTGAGTGGATAAGGAAGCAAGACACTTGTATATGCTATATACAAGAGACTCACCTCAGATCAAAAGACACACACAGGCTGAAAGTGAACGGTTGGAGTAAGATGTTTCATGCAAATGGAAACGAAAAAAAAGCTGGAGTTGCAATACTTATATCTGACAACATAGACTTTAAAATGAAGAACATATTAAAAGACAAAGATGGACACTGTATAGTAATAAAGAAATCAATGCGACAAGAAGACATAACCCTAGTAAACATCTATGCACCCAATATAGGAGCACCTAAATATATAAAACAGGTACTGACAGACATAAAGACAGAAATCAACATAACACTATCATAGTAGGGGATATCAACACACCTCTGACAACAAGGGACAGGTCTTCCAGACAGAAAATCAATATGGAAACAACAGCCTTAAATGATACATTGGACCACTTGGATTTAATCGATATTTTCAGAGCATTTCACCCCAATGCTGCAGAATACACGTTCTTCTCAAGCGCACATGGAACATTTTCCAAGATAGATCATATGTTAGGCCAAAAAACAAGTCTAGATAAATTTAAGAAAATTGAAATCATACCAATTATCTTCTCTGACCACAGTGCTATGAAATTAGAAATGAACCACAGGAAAAAAACTGGAAGATACACCAATTCATGGAAGCTGAATAACTTATTAATAAATAATGAATAGGTCAAGCAGGAGATCAAGGAAGAAAGAAAAAGTTATCTCGAAACAAATGAGAATGAGAACATGATGACCCACAATCTATGGGATGCCACGAAAGCACTCCTAAGAGGGAAATTCATAGCAATGCAGGCCTACCTAAAGAAACAAGAAACATCACTAATTGACAGTTTATCTTCACACTTAAGGGATCTGGAAAAAGAAAAGCAAAATAAGCCCAAAGGGAGCACAAGGAAGGAGATAATAAAGATCAGGGCAGAAATAAATGAAACAGAAACCAGAAAAACAATACAAAAGATCAATGAATCCAAGAGTTGGTTCTTAGAGAAGATAAACAAAATTGACAAACCTTTAGCCAGACTCATTCAAAAAAGGAGAGAGGCCCCAAATTAATAAAATCAGAAATGAAAGAGGAGAAGTGACAACAGAACCACAGAAATACAAAAAAATTTAAGAAACTACTATGGGCAACTATATGCCAACAAATTTGACAATCTGGAAGAAATGGACAATTTTCTAGAGGCCCACAACCTTCCAAGGCTAACTCAAGAAGAAACAGAAAACCTGAACAGTCTGATTACCATCAGGGAAATTGAATCAGTAATCAACAATCTCCCAACAAACAAAAGCCCTGGACCAGATGGCTTTACAGGTGAATTTTTCAAAACGTTCAACAAAGAATTATCACCTATTCTCCTCAAGCTCTTCCAAAAAAATCTAGAAGGAGGGAAGACTCCCAAACACTTTTTACGAAGCCTCTATCACCCTGATCTCAAAATCAGACAAACACACCACAGAAAAAGAAAACTACAGGCCGATATCTCTAATGAACATAGATGCAAAAATCCTCAACAAAATATTAGCAAACAGAATTCATCAATACATTCAAAAGTTCATACACCGTGATCAAGTGGGATTCATCCCTGGTATGCAAGGGTGGTTCAACATCCGCAAATCAATTAATGTGATACACCACATTAACAAAATGAAAAATAAAAATTACATGATCATATCAATAGGTGCAGAAAAAGCATTTTATAAAATCCAGCAACCATTTATGATAAACACTATTAAGAAAGTGGGAATAGAGGAATCATATTTTCACATAATAAAGGCCATATATGACAAACCCACAGCTAACATCATACTCAATGGGGGAAAGCTGAAACCATTCCCCCTAAGATCAGGAACAAGGCAGGTTGTTCACTATCTCCACTTCTATTCAACATAGTGCTAGAAGGTCTAGCCACAGCAATCAGACAAGAAAAAGAAATAAAAGACATCCAAATTGGTAAGGAGGAAGTAAAATTATCATTATCTGCAGATGATATGATATTATATAGAGAGAACCCTAAAGACTCCACCAAGAAACTATTAGAGTTGATAGATCAATTTAGTAAAGTAGCAGCATACAAAATTAATATCCAGAAATCAGTTGCATATGTATATACCAATGATAAAATGTCAGAACGAGAAATTAAAAAAAAAAAATTCCATTTACCATTGCTCCAAAGACTGTAAAATATCTGGGAATAAATCTAATCAAAGAAGTAAAAGATCTGTACTCAGAAAATTATAAGACAGTGAAGAAAGAAATGAAAGAAGACATAAATAGATGGAAACACATTCCATGTTCATGGATAGGAAGAATTAATATAGTTAAAATGTCCATACTGCCTAAGGCAATATACATATTGAACGCAATTCCTATCAAACTACCAATGACGTTTTTCACAGAAATAGAACATATAATCCTGAAATTTATATGGGACCATAAAAGACCCCGGACAGCCTCAGCAATCTTGAGAAATAAGAACAAAGTGGGAGGTATAATGATACCTGACTTCAAATTATAATGCAAGGCTACAGTAATCAAAACATGGTACTGGCATAAAAATAGACACATAGATCAATGGAACAGAATAGAGAGTCCAGACGTAAATCCATGCCTATATGCCCATTTAATCTACGACAATGGAAGCAAGAATGTATGATGGGGTAAAGACAGTCTGTTCAATAAATGGTTTTGGGAAACCTAGACAGACACACGCAAGAAAATGAAGCTGGACCACTCCCTTACACCATATACAAATATAAATTCAAAATGGCTTAAAGACTTAAATGTAAGATCTGAAACCATAAAATATCTAGAAGAAAATATAGGAAGAAACTTCACAGACATTACCCGGAGTAAGATTTTTACTGATATATCCCCTCACGTGAGGGAAGTAAGAGAAAAAATAAACACATGGTTTTTTTCACAGCAAAGGAAACCGTCAATAAAACAAAAAGGGATCCTACTGAATGGGTAAAGATATTTGCCAATGATATGTCTGATAAGGGATTAATATCAAAAATCTATAAAAAAAACTCACTCAACTCAGCTCTAAAAAACAAACAACCCAATTAAAAAATGGGCAGAGGACATGAAGAGATATTTTTCTAAAAGGAACATACAGATGGCAAACAGACATATGAAGAAATGCTCAACTTCACTAACCAGCAGCGAAATGCAAATAAGTACCACAATGAGATACCACCTCACCCCGTCAAAATGGCTATCATCAATAAATCTACAACAACAAGTGCTCGCGCGGATGTGGAGATAAGGGAACGCTTGTGCACTGTTGGTGGGATCGCAGATTGTTGCAACCACTATGGAAAACAGTGTGGAGGTATCTCAGAAATCTGAAAATGGAACTACCCTATGATCCAGTAATTCCACTCCTAGGCATCTCTCCGGAGAAATCCAAAACTCCAATTCAAAACTCTTTATGCACTCCTATGTTTATTGCAGCACTATACACATTAGCCAAGATATGGAAACAACCGAAATGCCCATCGGTAGATGACTGGATTAAGAAGCTGTGGTACATTTATACAATGGAGTATTACTCAGCCATAAAGAAAAAGAAATCTTACCATTTGCAACAACATGGATGGATCTAGAGAGCATTATGTTAAGTGAAATAAGTCAGAAAGAGAAAGACAAGTACCATATGATCTCACTTATTTGCGGAATCTAAAGAAAAGAATAAGTGAATGAACTAATCAGAAACAGTTTTGGGGACAAAGAGGAAAAACTGAGGGTTGTTAAATGGGCGGGGGGGGTGGGGATAAAGGGGAAGGTGAGGGGAATAGAAAACAGTCGATAACCACAAAATGGCCTCAGGGTTTTTGAAAATTAATGTGGGTAACATAATGAATAATGTTGTAAAGATTTTGTAGAGTATCCGATCGACACGTGTCCCATTTGGGAGACTTATCAGGGATGCTGTAGATGCCTGATCACAGCACTGTACACCAGAAGCTAAACAATAATGAATACCAACTATAATTTTATATATGTAATGTGATGGCTCGGTGCGATGTCGGAGGGATAGTGGATGGTGGGATGGGGGAGGGGGGTCCACTGTGTGGGATATAAATGATGAACCTCTAAGTATTACCTTGTCTTGTGCATCTGAAACTAATAAAGAAAAAATTTACTAAAAAAAAATGAATGTCAACTACAATTTTATATTCATATTTATATTTATATTTATAAATATATATTTATATTTATATTTATATTTATATTTATATTTATATTTATATTTATATTTATATTTATATTTATATTTATATTTATATTACAAGAAGCAGAGTACAGCATTAGAAATAGAGACAGTGGAAGTGTTATGTCTCTGTGCGATGTCAGAGGGATAGTGGATGGGGGAATAGGGTGTTGTCACTGTGTGAGGGATATAAACGATAAATGTCTAACTATAACATTGTTTGGTGCACCTGAAACTAATTAAAATATATAAATAAATTTAAGAAAACATTTAACTTAATAAATATGATAGATGAAAAAAACATACCTACAAATTATTGCTGTAATTTACATTTCCTTGGTTTCCACTAAGTTTGAGCAACTTCTCATGTTTACTATACATATGTATTATTTGTTTCTATATAAATCTCAGTTAAAAATTTCCAGTTAACTTTTTCATTGATTCATAATTGTTCTTTTTATATTATAGATACTAACCTTTATCTGTAATATATGGTGAAAAACTGTTTTCTACTGGTTTGTTACTCACCTTCTACAAGATTTTAAATTGTTGTTTACTTACATCTATAAATAGTTTCCTTTTTGTCTCATGGGTTTTGTGTCTTACAGAAATATGTCTTTCTCTGCACAGTTCATAAATATATTACTTTTAGAGGATTTCTTCCCCCAACTGTCTTTATTCTATTTTAATAACTTTTTTCATTTTTCAATTATAGTTGACATAGAATATTATATTGGTTTCAGGTGTACAACACAGTGATTAGACATTTATATAACTTACAATGTAATCATCACCATAAATATAGTCCCCATCTGAGATCATACATAGTTATTACAATACTCCTGACTATATTTCCCATGCTATATTCTGCATCCCCACAATTATTTTGTAACTACCAATTTGTACTTATTCCCTTTACCTTTTTCACCCTGCCCCCCAACGCCTCACCCATCTGGCAACCCTCAAATTTTCTCTGTATATATGAGTTTGCTTCTGTTTTGTTTGTTCATTTATTTTGTTCTAGACTCCACATATAAGGGAAATCATATGGCTTTTGTCTCTCCCTGTCTGACATACACCACTCAGCATAATACACTATACGTCATCAATGTTGTAGCAGGTGACAAGATTTTATTACTTTTTATGGCTGAGTAATATTCCATTGTATATATGTACCATTTCCTCTTTATTTATCTATTGCTGGATACCCAACATGCCTCCATATCTTGGCTATTACAAATAATGCTGCAATGAACATATAAATGCACATGTCCTTTGAAGTACTGTTTTGGGTTTACATGGATAAATATTCAGAAGTGAGATTACTGGGTCCTTCTTTGTCTCTTGTCACAGTTTTTGTTTTAAAGTCTATTTTGTCTGCTTTAAGTATTGTTACCTCAACTTTGTTTGTTTGTTTCCATGTTCACAAAATATATTTTTCCAACCATTTCTTTCAATGTGTGAGTATCTTTTGATCGGTACTGAGTCTCTATTAGGCAGCATACATAAGGGTTTTGTTTTTTTATCCATTCAGCCACCATGTGTCTTTTGATTGGAGCATTTAATCCATTGACATTTAAAGTAATTGCTCATGAATATGTAGTCATTACCATTTTATTATTCGTACCTTTTATCTTTCCTTTTTCTTCTTAAAGAACTCTAACATTTTTTGTAATATTGGTTTGGCGTTGATAAACTCCTTTACCATTATTTTTTTGTCTGGGAAGCTCTTTATCTCTCCTTCAATTTTAACAATAGCCTTGCTGGGTAGAATAATCTTGGTTGTAGGTCCTTGCTTTTTCATCACTATAAATATTTTTATACCAATCTCTCTGGACTGCAAAGTTTCTGTCGAGAAATCAGCTAATAGTTTTATGGGAGCTAGCTTGTATGTAACTAACTGGCTTTCTCTTGCTGCTTTAAAGATTCTCTTTTTGTCTGTAACTTTGAATTTTAATTATGTTGTGTCTTAGTATGGGCTTCTTTGGATTCCTCTTGTTTGTGACAATGTCATTACTGGACCTGTATGTTTATCTCCTTTGACAGGTTAGGAAACTTTTGCCATTATTTCTTTAAATAGGTTTTCAATCCTTTGTTTCACATTCTCCTTCTGGTACAGATATGATGTGAATTTTGTTACACTTGATGTTGTCTCAGAGGACGCTTAAACCACTTTCATTGTTTTTGGTTTCATTTTATTTTCCTGCTTGATTGAGTGTTTTCTTCTACCTTGTCTTTTAAATCACTGATTTCATCTTTTGCTTCATCTGATCTATTGTTGATTCTCTCTTATGTATCCTTTTTTTATTATTTAAATTTATTGGGGTGACAGTTGTTAGTAAATTAGATTTCAGGTGTACAATTCTGTATTACATCATCTATAAATCCCATTGTGTGTTCACTACCCAGAGTCAGTTCTCCTTCCATCACCATATATTTGATCCCCCTTACCCTCATCTCCCACCCTCCACACCTCTTACACTCCGGTAACCACTAAACTATTCTCTGTGTCTATGAGTTTTTGTTTCTCATTTGCTTCTCTTATACTTTTGTTGTTTTTGGTTTATATACCACATATCACTGAAATCATATGGTTCTCTTCTTTTTCTGTCTGACATATTTCTCTTAGAATCATACTCTTAATATCCATCCATGTTGTCACAAATTTTCATATATCATATTTTATTACCTCTGAATATAATTCCATTGAGTACATCCATTGTGTATATATACCACAAATTCTTTATCATTCATCTATTGAAGGACATTTTGGTTGTTTCCATGTATTGGCCACCATAAACAAAGCTGCAATGAACATTGGAGCACACGTGTCTTTATGTATAAATGTTTTCAGATAATTTGGGTAGATACCCAGGAGAGGGATTGTTGGTCATATGGTAATTCTATTCGGAATTTTCTGAGGAACATCCACACTGTCTTCCATAAAACCTACACCAGTCTGCATTCCCACCAACAGTGTATGATGGCTCTTTTTCTCCACAGCCTCTCCAACACTTGTTACTATTTGTCTTGTTGAAGATAGCCATTCTGACTGGGGTGAGCTGATATCTCATTGTAATTTTTATTTGCATTTCTCTGATGATTAGTGATGTTGAGCATTTTTTCATATGTCTATTTGCCATTTGTAAGTCCTCTTTGGAGAAATGCCTCTTCAGGTCCTCTGCCCATTTTTCAATTGGGTTGTTTGTTTTTTTGTTGTTGAGTTTCATGAGTTCCTTGTATATTTTGGATATTAGCCCCTTATCACAGGGACTGTTTCCAAAAATCTTCTCCCATTCAGTGGGTTGCCTCTTTATTTTGTTGATGGTGGCTTTGGCTGTGCAGAAGCTTTTAAGTTTCATGTAGTCCCATTCGTTTATTTTAGCCTTTACTTCCATTGGCTTTGGAGTCAAATTCATAAAATGCTCTTTGAACCCAAGGTCCATAAGTTTAGTTCCTATGTTTACTTCTATGCAGTTTATTGTGTCAGGTCTTATGCTTGTCTTTGATCCATTTTGAATTAATTTTAGTACATGGTGACAGACAGCAGTCCAGTTTCATTTGTTTGCACATGGCTTTCCAATTCTCCCAGCACCATTTATTGAAGAGGCTGTCTTTCCTCCCTTGTATGTTTTTAGCTTCTTTGTCACAAATTGTCTGTCCATATTTATGTGGTTTTATTTCTGCATTCTCAATTCTATTCGTTTAATCTATCTGTCTTTTTTCTGCCAATACCATGCTGTTTTGATTATTGGAGCCCTGTAGTACAAGGTAAAGTCAGGGAGTTTGATACTTCCAGTGTTGTTCTTTTTTCTTAGGATTGCTTTGGCTATTCAGGGTCTTCTGTGGTTCCAAACAAAACTGATTATTTTTTGTTCTATTTCTTTAACAATTGCTATTGCGGTTTTGATGCGGATTGCATTAATTGTGTGTATTGCTTTGGGTTATATAGCCATTTTAACTATGTTGATTCTTCCAATCCATGAGCACAGAATATCTTTCCCATTCTTTGTGTCTTCTTCAATTTCTTTCAAAAAAGTCTTATAGTTTTCAGTATATAGGTCTTTCACAACCTTGGTTAAGTTTATTCCTATGTATGTTAGTCTTTTTGCAGCAATTGCAAAAGGAATTGTTTTTTCTATTTGTTTTTCTGAGATTTCATTGTTGGTATATAGGAAAGCAATGAACTTGTATACGTTGATTTTGTAGCCAGCAACTTTACTATATTCATTGATTGTTTCTAATAGCTTTTTGGTGGAGTCTTAAGGGTTTTCTATATATAGTATCATGTCATCTGCAAAGAGTGACAATTTAACTTTTTCATTCCCAATTCGGATGCCTTCTATTTCTTTCTCTTGCCTGATTGCTCTGGCAAGGACTTCCCACATTATGTTGAAAAGCAGAGGTGATAGGGGACAACCTTGGCATGTTCCTGAACATAGAGCAAAGGGCTTCAGCTTTTCACCATTAATTATGAGATTAGCTGAGTACTTCTCGTACATGGACTTTATTATGTTGAGGTATTTTCTTCTATACCAATATTATCGTGTATTAGAAAATTCCCTCAGCTTCTGGATGTCTGGAAAGGTCTTTATTCCTCCTTTATATCTAAAGGAGATCTTTGCTGGATACATTACTCTTGGCTCATAATTTCTCTTTCAATAGTTTGCATATTTGGTTCCATTCCCTCCTAGCTTGTAGAGTTTCTGCTGAAAAATCTGATGGTAATCAAATGGGCTTTCCTATGTAAGTTACCGTCTTCTTTTCCCTGGCTGCCTTGAGGATTCTTTCTTTGTCATTGGTTTTAGACAGCTTCAATACAATGTGCCTTGGTGAAGGCCTGTTGGGATTGAGGTAATTAGGTGTTCTATTTGCTTATTGGATTCGAGGATCCAGTTCTTTCTACAAGTTTGGGAAGTTCTCATCGACGATTTGTTTGAATACGTTCTCTTTTCCCTTCTCTCTTTCTTCTACTTCTGGTATGCCCATTATTCTTATATTGGTCTTTCTAATGGAGTCAGAAAGTTCTTGTAGAGTTCTTTCATTTCTTTTAAGTCTCAAGTCTCTTTCTTCTTTCATCTGTGTAAATTCCAGGTTCCTGTTTTCCATGTCACTGATTCTTTCCTCCATCTGGTCAACTCTACTACCTAAGCTGGATATTTTATTGTTAATTTCTTCTATTGAGTTCTTAATCTCCAGTAATTCTATTTGGTTCTTTTTCAAAATTTCAATCTCTTTTGTAAAATGCTCATGGTGTTTTTTGATTGTGTTTCTGAGTTCATTTAACTGCCTTTCTGTGTTTTCTTGCATCTCGTTCAGTTTTTTCAGAATTGCAATCTTGAATTCTCTGTCATTTAAATCACAAAGGTCCATATCTCTAAGTTCCTTTTCTGGAGACTTCTCACTTTCTTTCTGAGCTATCTGGTTGCCTTGGTTATTCATGGCAATCACTGATTTACTATTTCTCTTTCTAGACATCTACAGGAGTGTCTTCTGCAACAGGTTGATAGGTATGCGTAGAGCTTTTAAAGTTTCATAGCTCTTTCTGCACCAGATTCAGATCCCAAATGTTTCAGCAGTTCTGTTTACTCTTGCAGGGATCCGCCCAGATAGGTGGGGCCAGAAGCCGGGTGAGTTTTGAGACGTGGCCCAGAGCAATGGTGGCGACCACCACCTCAGCCAGTCCTGCTTCCACAGCTCCCTCCTCTTTGCCAGAACAAGTTGAGCTGTGAATCTGTGTCTGCGGTCCACAGTTCTCAGAACAGCAAATATACTGTCCTTTGATCTGACACTGCTACTTTATCGCTTCTAGCACCGGGCAGGTGGGGACAGGGCGAGCTCTGGGAGGGTAAGGAGGGGGTGGCTAGTCTCAGTGCCTAAGGCCTCCATTCTCTGCTGAGCAGTGAGGGCTTAAACCACCGATTTCAGCCTTCTTCCCTTAGTGTTTGCTCCGAGGTCTGCCATGAGCAAGCGTTGGGTTCAGCCATGTTGTATGCTGTCCTGTCAGCCCTGTGCGCCGTGAGCGGAGCCCTAGCAGTCGGAGTCCTTCCCTCTCCTGCAGCTGCGGTAGTTCCGGAAGCAGGGAGCTCTGAGCACTGAGCTAGGACTGTGTCCTGCACCCGCGCATCTCCGTCTCCGCACTTCTCTTCTCTCTCTCCCCCGCTTGTGCGATTCACCCACCTGGAGGTGAATTCAGTAGTGGGCCTCTTCATCTTGCCTGTGTGCTGTGCAGGGAGTCCTTTTTGAAATTATTGTTGTCCAGTTCATTGTAAATTCCAGGGGAGAGCTCCAGAGGCTCACCTCACGCCGCCATTTTTTCCCACCACTCTTATCCAGATTTTTTTTTCTTTCTTTTTTTTTTTTAATTAAATTTATTGGGGTGACAATTGTTAGTAAATTTACATAGATTTCAGGTGTACAATTCTGTATTACCTCATCTATAAATCCCATTGTGTGTTCACCACCCAGAGTCAGTTCTCCTTCCATCACCATATATTTGATCCCTCTTACCCTCATCAGACAATAATTTAGTGGTTATCCAGATTTTATATCAGGTCATGTAATGTACTTAGAATGTATTAGCCAATTTCCATATTTAAATAACATAGAGGCATTTTTCTCAGTCTGTTGAGATCTTGTTTTCAGTTGTATCTTTTGTTTGGCTCAAATAATCTCTAGCAAACTCTTGTAATTTTTTTTTAATAACATAACATTTAGCTTTGATGGATGATTGGGTTTAATTTATGAAGCGTGTTTTTTTATTTAAGTATTAGATATTAGATTAACTTTTTAATTTCTTCTATAATTGTTCATCTTGTTATCTACTCACTCTTACTGGTCATGGTGATGTATTTTCCTAGTAAAATATTCATTGCTTCATGTTTTTCAAATTTATTAATGCAAATGTATGCATACTATTATAATTTTTAAAAATATATTTTCAGTTATGTTCCTTTCTTCATCTTACAGTTTTTTGTGTTTTTGTTTCTCTCACACACACACTAAAAAACATAAGATAATGAGAGTATGAACACTCTAATTATCTTATAAGAGACTTACAAGAAGTTTCTTCGTTCTATCAATCTTTTTTATAAGGATGGAATTTTAGTAATCAAATATAATATTGATTTTGTTTTCTGTTTCATTAATTGTTATTTTTATCTTTATTTATTTTTGTCTTTTACTTTTTACTTTTACTTTTTGTCTTACTATATATGTATATATATATATATATATATATATATATATATATATATATATATATGTATATATTTCATTTTCTCTAGCTTCTTGAGTGCAATGTTTAACTCTTATTTTTAATCTAGTTTTAAAAATAAATTTAAGGCATTTTCTTCTGAGTAACTCAGACTATAGCTTTATAGATTTTATATGGAACTATTTTTATCATTAATTCCTAAATAATCCTAAATTTTCATTTAGTTTTCTCCTTATCTCAAATGTCAGGCATATAAAATACCAAACAAACATGAAAAAATACAAAAATTGGGGAAAGATGTAGAGAAGGAAGAGAAAGAAATATCAGAGCAAGTACCTAAAGTGATGTTAGTACTTCTACCATGAGGTAGAACTGTAGAACTGTCTTTAGGTGAAAGCTTCCAATAAATTTTGGTTTAATATAAGAAATAACTTTGTTAAATTCAATGTTGTCCAATAAATAAATAAATAAATAAATAAATAAATAAATAAATAAATAAATAAAAGAGGAAGAAGAAGAAGAATAAAAGAAAAAGAAAAGAACTGCCTTTTAAGAAAGTGAGTCCTTTGTTACTGGAGGTGTTCAAGCACAATAATGGATGATCGTGTGACAAGGATATTGCAAAGTGGATTGAAAAATGAAGTGGATTATCTAATTTTAAGATCTTTCTCACTCTATTTGCATTCTATTATATAATTTATTCTGTTATAAAGTGAAAGGAAAGATGCCACAAAACTATTTTTAATTCAAGGAAACTACTCACCATAATAATCTCCATGGGAAATTGAGAGGCTTTACTGAACTATAATTTTTTTAAAAAATTAATAATTTTCTTAAAACCGCATTCCTAATTTCAGAGTTGTAGACAGAGATGAGACCAATTTTCTCTATAGTTTATTAATAAGTGAAAATAAATGAGAATAATAAATGAGGAAAAGCATCAAAACCCTTCCTCTTTCCTAATTCCTGGGTCTTTAGCACGGATTTTCTCTTATAACATAGTTTTGGACTTAGGGAATTGAAATGTTTAAGGTTCTGATGGAATCTAAAAGTATAGGTATAGCTTGAAAACAATAAACAAATTGTAACCTACTCAGCTATAGCTCAAATAAGAATTGTCCATTTTTGCCTTACTTCTGTTCCAACACCCACACTCAGCTCAGGGTAATTTGCTATCCATATTTTACATGACTCACTAGTTTCTACTCTCAGGAATTAAACCGGTTACTTGGAAGTCAGACTTCTTTCCTCCATATTAAAGATGTGCTGCAGAAGATTTCTTTTCTCCTTTTCTCATATGTGCTGGTATCTTTAGCTTTTTGAATTCTTACCCTCTAACTTACCATGACTTACTGTGCTAGACTGCTGCCAGAATCCTTTCCTCATGCTCTGAATGTAGGAAGCCTGAACAGACCTCAATTCTTACTCCTTATTCCTAGGCTCTTCTTGGGTCTCCAGTTTTGTCTTCAACCAGCACACATGTAATTCATACTTAATTCAATAAACATTATTTATTGTGTTAAATGCTGTTATGGAATGAATGTCTGTGTTCCTTCTAAATTCGTACGTTGAATTCCGAACCCCTAATGTGGTGATATTTGGAGATGGGGTCTTTGGAATGTCAAGGTTAAGTTAGGTCATGAGGTTGGGGCCATCATAACAGGATTAGGGGTTTTATAAGAAGAGAAAGAGAGTGAAATTGCTTTCTCTCTCTCACTCTCTCTTCCCCATTTGTATGCATCAAGGGAAGGTCACATGAGTACATAGTGAGAAGATGACTGTTTCCAAGTTACAAAGAGGGTTCTCACCAGGAACCAAATCAGCCGGCACCTTGATGTTGGAATTCTCATTCTCCAGAGCTATGAGAAATAAGTTTCCGTTGTTTAAGCCACCCAGACTATGGTATTTTGCTATAACAGCCCATGCACGGTAAGACAACCAGTGTGCCAATTATATAAACTATCCTTACATAGAAGTTATATTGTGATTATAAATAAATCAAATTTCAAAATTGTCTGAACTATTAGAACAACCCAAATAGTAATTCAAAGGATTCATGTTTTCAAACATTGCCTCTATGATGAGTGAAATAATCATACAATCTATACCTCAAGTACCATTTCTTTCATCTGATGGTCAAATAAACTTCCTAGTTTCATCCTGGTTGATTGTGAGCTGATCAATCTATTCTGAAGATATATAACTTCAGTCTGAATAAAAGGACAAAATCATATGACCAAAATTGTAAGAAATATCAGTGGGAACACTTATCTCTGGATCTTAAGTGATTAATGTGTAAGTTTACATATTTGTCACTCTGGAATCTAAGAGAACTCTGAAGAGAGGAATCCTTTCTTATACATCTTTATGTCTGCACACTCAGCACAGTGTTAGACAAATAATCCACACTCAAAATAAGTTGGTTGAATGATAGCACTTACATTTTCTTTGGTACTTTGAGTATAATTGTATTACACAGCCACCATTTCTAGTATTCTGTAATGTCTTCTTGTGTTCATTCAATAAATAATTATTTATCATGTGGTCTGTTATCAGACCCTATTCTAGGCACTGAAGATGTGGTGAACAAAATAAAATCTTTGTTAAAATAGAGTCAGACAGAAAAAGCAGAGAACCATATGATTTCACTGACATGTGGTATATAAACCAAAAACAACAAAAGAATGAGACAAACAAATAAGAAAGAAAAACTCATAGACACAGACAGTAGTTTAGTGGTTACCAGAGGGTAAGGGGGGTGGAGGGTGGGAGATGAGGGTAAGGGGGATCAAATATATGGTGATGGAAGGAGAACTGACTCTAGGTGGTGAACACAGAATGGGATTTATAGATGATGTAATACAGAATTGTACACCTGAAATCTATGTAAATTTACTAACAATTGTCACCCCAATAAACGTAATAAAAAAAAAGATATTCCAAAAATAGAGCTTACATTTAATTGGGAAAATAAACAACTATCAAGCATTAATAAATAATATGAAGTGTCAAGCATTAATAAGTGCTATGCAGATAATTAAATATCCTAAGAGGATAGAGAATGACAAGTTATGATATTTTAATGAGAGATGTGATGTTTGAACAGGGATCTAGATGAAGTGACACAGTAGGCTCTCTGATTAGTTGTGTAGAGAGTATTCCAGCAGAAAGAACAAGTGCAAAGCCTCTGTGATATTAGTGAGGATGATGTGTTTGAGGAGTATCAGCTGGAACAGAATGAACAAAGAGTGGGAGAGATTAGGTCAGAATGGTAGACACTTGTCAGAACTTCTAGTTCATTGTTAGTACTTGAATTTTGTTTTCAAAAAAAGCCATGGGAAGAATTTTGAATCATAAAGGGAAATGTGATTTACACTTTTAAAGGATTACACTCATTGCAATGAGAATAAACTGGGTGGGTGGAGACGGGTAGTGGGTGGAGAGAAGGGGAATGAGATCAGTTGGGAAACTGTTGTAGTAGTCCATTAGAGATGATATTAGCATTGACCAAGGAGTTTGGTGGAGTGATAAAAATTTAGATTTAAAGAAATATTTTGCAGACAGACCCAACAGGATTTGCTGGGATAATGATATATGGGGAAAAAAATGAGAGGAGCAAAAAATGACTCCAAGCTTTGTGACTAACTGAAGTGAGGAATATGGCAGAGAAGACTCTAAGGGGGTAACCTATGAGTTTGGTTTTGGACATACCACATAAGTGGAAACATTGGGTAGGCACTTGGATAAATGATCCTGCTATACAAGAGTGAGGTCCAAAGGGGGTCATCTGTTTTTAATAT